>NC_091069.1:223500980-224113837 GCF_032405125.1 Capricornis sumatraensis
TGACTCCTGAGTGCCCTAAATGAATGAATGAAGTGGTGGATGGTGAGTCCTCTGGGAGGCAGAAAAGGGAAGGATGATCCTGGAGTGGTTAAGTTTCAGCAAAGATAAAGAGCATTTATTTCTCTGAACTTCAGGGGCAGTCTAGAGACAAGAAACAAGAAATAGAGTTAAGCTTAAGGACTGAAAGTGATGGAAGCAAAAGAGTTGAAGCTGGGTTTGACTGCAAAAAAAAAAAAAAAGTCATAAGGGGATTTGAAGTCAGGGAGGGGAGAGCAGCAAAAGGATTTAAGGACTTTGGTAAAGAGGAATGTTTGCTACATCTCCCTTTCCCAAGACTGTCTCTGCTGGTTGCATGGCAATCAAGAGAGAGCACTCATATAAAACATTGAAAGGAAAGATAAAGTGGGCATTGCTGCTAATTAAGAGGCATTAAACATGTTCTCAGAAAAATCTTCTGAAAGGAGCTTGTGGAAAAGGAGAGGGTCCTGACATTTAGAAAGATGCTCCTAATAGCTAATTACTATGATCTAAATGTTTCTGTCGTCCACCTCCCCAAAGGTTATATATTGAAATTTTAAAACCCAGTGTGATGGTATTAGGAATTAGGACCTTTGGGAGGTGCTTAGGTCATGATGGTGAAGCCCTCATGAATGAGATTAGTGCACTAATAAAAGGGATCCTCCAAAAGCTCCCTGGCCCCCTTCCACTCTTCCTCTCTGAGGACAGAGTGAAAAGACAGAGGTCTATAAACCAGCCATTGGGGCTTCACCAGGCACCAAATCTATCACCACCTGGATCTTGTACTTCCCAGTCTCTAGAACTGTGAGAAATAAATCTCTGAGAAATAAACACCCAGACTATGGTGTTTTGTTACAGCAGTCTAAATGGACCAAGACACTGACGATGCCAGGCACATCCTTCATCAGTCCTCATTAAGGCTGCAGTTTTTTGCTATTGTTCTTCCACTGTGAATGAGAACAATGCTTAGCAAAAGCATCCAAAGACCCTAAACTTTCTTCCTGAACAGAGAACTGTCTCATAGCACATTTGAAATATTCTGTATACAAATAAGTTTGCACTGGGCAAAAATTCACTTACTTGACTTTCTCAAAGTGGCTGTATTCATGGCAGTCTTCAGAGAGAAAATTGCAAATAGAAAGGGAAGCAAAATTCCAAATGATGACAACAGAGAATGTTCCACAGGAAAAAATATTTTTTAAAAATCTACTTACACTGGAACCATAAAACATTATTTTACAGATACTAGAAGTAATATTTTTTCCTAAACAAAACTACATGGTCTTACGTGGAAGCAACCTAAATGTCCATCAACAGATGAATGGATAAATAAAACGTGGTACATATATATAATGGAATATTACTCAGCCATAAAAATGAATAAAATAATGCTATTTGCAGCAACATGGAAGGATCTAGAGATTGTCATACTGAGGGACTTAAGTGAGACACAGGAAGACAATTATCATATGATATTGCTTATATGTTTGAAATCTGAAAAAAAAAAGGGGGGGTACAAATGAACTTACTTACAAAATAGTAACAGACTCACAGGGCTTCCCTGATGGCTCAGTGGTAAAGAACCTATGTGCCAATGCAGGAGACATCAGTTCAATTTCTGGCTTGGTAAGAGCCCCTGGAGAAGGAAATGGCAACCCGCTCCAGTATTCTTGCCTGGGAAATCCCATGGACAAAGAACCCTGGAGGTCTACAGTCCCTGGAGTTGTAAAAGAGTCAGACACGACTTAGCAACTTAACAGCAACAACAACAGACTCATAGATACAGAAAACAAACTTACGGTTACCAAAGAGGAAAGCTGAGGGGAAGGATAAATTAGGAAGTTGGGGGATTAATATGTACACACTACTATATATAAAACAGATAAACATACTAGAGCTAATCAATGAATATAGTAAAGTTGCAGGATATAACATTAACGCACAGAAATCCCTTGCATTCCTATACACTGACAATGAGAAAACAAAGAGAAATTAAGGAAACAATTCCATTCACCATTGCAATGAAAAGAATAAAATACTTAGGAATAAATTACCCAAAGAAACAAAAGACCTATATATACAAAACTACAAAACACTGATGAAAGAAATCAAAGATGACACAAATAGATGAAAAATATACCATGTTCATGGATCGGAAGAACCAATATAGTTAAAATGAGTATACTACCCAAAGCAATCTATAGATTCAATGCAATCCCTATCAAGCTACCAATGGTATTTTTCAGAGAACTAGAGCAAATAATTTTGCAATTTGTATGGAAATACAAAAAACCTAGAATAGCCAAAGCAATCTTGAGAAAGAAGAATGGAACTGGAGGAATCAACCTGCCTGACTTCAGGCTCTACTACAAAGCCACAGTCATCAAGACAGTATGGTAATGGCACAAAGACAGAAATATAGATCAATGGAACAAAATAGAAAGCCCAGAGATAAATCTATGCATCTATGGACACCTTATTTTTGGCAAAGGAGGGAAGAATATACAATGGAGAAAAGACAATCTCTTTAATAAGTGGTGCTGGGAAAACTGGTCAACCACTGCAAAAGAATGAAACTAGAACACTTGTCAATGCCATACACAAAAATAAACTCAAAATGGATTAAAGAGCTAAATGTAAGACCAGAAACTATAAAACTCCTAGAGGAAAACATAGGCAAAACACTCTCTGACATAAATCACAGCAGGATCCTCTAGGATCCACCTCCCAGACTAATGGAAATAAAAGCAAAAATATACAAATGGGACCTAATTAAACTTAAAAGCTTTTGCACAAAAAAGGAAACTATAAGCAAGGTAAAAAGACAGCCTTCAGAATGGGAGAAAATAATAGCAAATGAAGCAAATGACAAAGAATTAATCTCAAAAATATACAAGCAGCTCATGCAACTCAATACCGGAAAAATAAATGACCCAATTAAAAAATGGGCCAAAGAACTAAACAGACATTTCTCCAAAGAAGACATACAAATGGCTAACAAACACATGAAAAGATGCTCAACATCACTCATTATCAGAGAAATGCAAATCAAAACCACAATGAGGTACCATCTCACGCTGGTCAGAATGGCTGCTATCAAAAAGTCTACAAACAATAAATGCTGTAGAGGGTGCAGAGAAAAGGGAACCCTTTTACACTGTTGGTGAGAATGCAAACTAGTACAGCCACTATGGAGAACAGTGTGGAGATTCCTTAAAAAACTGAAAACAGAACTGCCATACAACCCAGCAATCCCACTGCTGGGCATACAAACCGAGGAAACCAAAAATGAAAGAGACACGTGTACCCCAATGTTCATTGCAGTGCTATTTACAACAGCTAGGACATAGAAGCAACCTAGATGTCCACCAGCAGATGAATGGATAAGAAAGCTGTGGTACATATACACAATGGAATATTACTCAGCTATTAAAAAGAATGCATTTGAATCAGTTCTAATGAGGTGGATGAAACTGGAGCCTATTATACAGAGTGAAGGAAATAAGAGTGAAGTAATATAGAAAGAAAAACACCAATACAGTATATTAACACATATATATGGAATTTAGAAGGATTGTAACGATGACCCTATATGCGAGACAGCAAAAAAGACACAGATGTAAAGAACAGACTTTTGGACTCTGTGGGAGAAGGTGAGGGTGAGCTGATTTGACAGAATAGCATTGAAACATGTATATTACCATATGTTAAACAGATCAACTTTATTTTGGGGGGGGGGGCTCCAAAATCACTGCAGATGGTAACTGCAGCCATTAAATTAAAGGACACTTACTCCTTGGAAAGAAAGTTATGACCAACCTAGATAGCATATTCAAAAGCAGAGACATTACTTTGCCAGCAAAGGTCCGTCAAGGCTATAGTTTTTCCAGTGGTCATGTATGGATGTGAGAGTTGGACTGTGAATAAAGCTGAGCACCGAAGAATTGATGCTTTTGAACTGTGGTGTTGGAGAAGACTCTTGAGAGTCCCTTGGACTGTAAGGAGATCCAACCAGTCCATTCTGAAGGAGCTCAGCCCTGGGATTTCTTTGGAAGGAATGATGCTAAAGTTGAAACTCCAGTACTGTGGCCACCTCATGCAAAGAGTTGACTCATTGGAAAAGACTCTGATGCTGGGAGAGATTGGGGGCAGGAGAAGGGGACGACAGAGGGTGAGATGGCTGGATGGCATCACTGATTCGATGGACATGAGTCTGGGTGAACTCCAGGAGTTGGTGATGGACAGGGAGGCCTGGCGTGCTGCAGTTCATGGGGTTGCAAAGAGTCAGACACGACTGAGCACCTGAACTAACTAACTAACTAACTAACTAACTAAACAGATCACCAGTCCAGGTTCCATGCATGAGACAGGGTGCTCAGGGCCACTGCACTGGGATGACCCTGAGGGATGGGATGTGGAGGGAGGTGGGAGGGGGGTTCAGGATGGGGAACACACGTACACCCATGGCTGATTCATGTCAATGTATGGCAAAAAACCACTACAATATTGTAAAGTAATTAGCCTCTAATTAAAATAAATAAATTATAAAAGAAAAATATATAACTATATCTTAATCACTTTGTTTCACACCTGAAATTTACACAATATTGTAAATCAGCTATACTTCAATTTTTAAAAAACTATTTGGTCTTAAAAAATGAAACATTCAATACAAGATCAGTTCTCAATAATAAAATTATAATATATATTTATAACATAACAAAACCAAAAATAAACTTTATCTCAAAATAGCATGTCAAGTATACCGACTGGGAATCTCAGATAAGGGAGCCGAAGCCCATTAAGCTCCAAGTCACAAAGTAGGTAGGGTGGTGCCTGGTTCTCAAATCCCCAGCCCCCCAGCTCCAGTGAGGCACGGGGAATAGAGGAGGAGAGAACACTAAAAGGGTTTCCCTGGTAGCTCAGACAGTAAAGAATCTGCCTTCAGTGCAGGAGACGTAGGTTCCATCCCTGGTTTGGGAAGATCCTCTGGAGAAAGGACTGGCAACCCATTCCAGTATGCTGAAAGACCCAGAATCATCTGGCCTCTGAATGGCCAAAACAAAAAAGTGATTCCATTGTGAGGAAGTAAGAAATCGTTCTTTGTGCAGTGAGTAGGTCTGAGAAGGTTTTGAAGATTTTCAAAAAGGCCTTAATGAAGATTATAAATAAGGGATGCTTTAAAAAAATTACTTTTCCATGCAATTAAGAAAATGCTATACCAGCCACAGAACCTTGCTAGAGGCAGGCAGCTCAGAAGAAGCACTTTTACCCTTGGTGGGGGCTTTCTTCCAGCCCCAACTTTAACCGACATCCTGATTCCCATTCTGCTCTCTGAGGACCCTGGAAATCAACTTGCCTCTCCTCAGACAGGTCACATCCCTAAGGAGAAATTGTCGGCTGAATTTCATGACTTCTAGGTTCCCTTCTGGCATCAAAATACCCAGGAAAGTGTTGGGCTGTTTTCTTAATCCATTTATCTTAATTGTACCTTGAATCTCCACCCACACTTCCCATTGCTAGCCCCCTTCCCTACCCTAGGTACCCTGAGATGCTTTTGAATGCTTTTCACTCTCTTCTCCAGACACCCACATTTCCCCCTTCCTTCCAGAGCCTTAGAAACGTCCTCTCATCTGTGTTGACTGCTTCGATAGCCTATAAGAGCACTTCTTCCAACAATAGTCTGTGTATCATCTCTCTGACTCCCTGAAGTGCATGTCAGTTTTGTGCCTCTCTCCTGCCTTGTTCTGTTCCTATGCCTGTGAGCTCACTGAACTCTTGCCCCATGCTCAGGTACTGCTGGCAGGTAGGGAGGGCAGGGACCACAGGTTTCCTACTCATTGCCTGGCCAAGGCAATAGAGAGCTGGCTCATAGTCCTTAGTAAATATTAGCTTGATCTGACAATCATAAAATACTGCTTAGGGACTTCCCTGGTGGTCCAGTGGTTAGGACTCTGAGCCTCCACTGCAGGGAGCATGGGTTTGATCCCTGATCAGGAAACTAAGATGTCACATGCTGCATGGAGTGGCCAAAAAATTAAGAAATTATACCAAATTATATATTTTTAAAATAAATAAATAAATTACATATGGCTTAGTGATTCTAGAGATTTAACTTCTCACTTTCTGCTCCCTTGAAAGCCCTGTTGTTACAAGTGCCCTGGGATGGAAGACTCAAGGCTGAAAGTCCCTGTTGGGAACTGACCAGATATTCACAGCTAGACCTCCATATTATTGCAAGCTAGGCTGGTGCTCACTGCCAGGCCATGTAGTCCTCCTGTTGGATAGAAAGATTCTCGAAGAATAACAACCTCAAACAAGGGGCTCCAAACTAGAATGTTGGTGTCCCCTTAAAATTCATCTGTTGAAACCTAATTTCCAATGTGATGGTACTTGGAGGTGGGGCCTTAGGGTAATGATTAGGTCATAGGGACAGAGCCCTCCTGAATGGGATTAATGCCCTTAAAAAAGAGGCCCATAGAGTTCCCTCTCTCCTTCCGGCATGTGAGTTCAGTTCAGTTCACTCAGTCGTGTCCGACTCTTTGTGACCCCATGAACGGCAGCATGCCAGGCCTCCCTGTCCATCACCAACTCCCGGATTTCACCCAAACCCATGTCCATTGAGTTGGTGATGCCATTCAACCAGCTCATCCTCTGTCGTCCCCTTCTCCTGCCGTCAATCTTTCCCAGCATCAGGGTCTTTTCAAATGAGTCAGCTCTTCACATCAGGTGGCCAAAGGATTGGAGTTTCAGCTTCAGCATCAGTCCTTCCAATGAACACCCAGGACTGATCTTTAGGATGGACTGGTTGGATCTCCTTGCTGTCCAAGGGACTCTCAAGAGTCTTCTCCAACACCACAGTTCAAAAGCGTCAATTCTTCGGTGCTCAGCTTTCTTTATAGTCCAACTCTCACATCCATACATGACCACAGGAAAAACCATAGCCTTGACTAGATGGACCTTTGTTGACAAAGTAATGTGTGTTAGTTTCAAGTGTACAGTTATATATATTCTTTTTCATAGTCTCTTCCTTTATAGGTTATTGCAAAATATTGAGTATCGTTCCCTGTGCTATACAATAGGTCTTTGGTGCAGAATACTTCACTTTCTGACAATATCCACTTCAGAGTAAAAGCTCATTTCCTTAGACCTCTCACAAATCATCTAACCAAACATGAAATCCTGTATTAGATTCTTTCTGACATTCTCTTACTAAAACATCTTGCTGTAACAGTAATAAACCCAACTTATTTAACTATATATGTATTCCTGGTGGTCTTTGGCTGAAATGTCCTTACAGCTACAGGCAGTCATTTCACAGTTATTGTCTTCACATACATCTTTCTTATTCACTCAGTGGTGTCTGACCCTTTGTGACCCCATGGACTGTATGGGACTTCCCAGGCAAGAATACTGGAGCAGGTAGCCATTCTCTTCTCCAGGGTATCTTCCTGACCCAGGGATTGAATCCAGGTCTCCTGCACTGCAGGCAGATTCTTTACCATTTGAGCCACCAGGGAAGCTACATACACCTTAGGGGTAAATGTTATTATTCCCAATATACTCCCAGGGAAACTGAGGCTGCAAGATATAAGGTTATTTAGCAGAGAACACAGAAGGGGACTCTAAGCCTAACCCTGGTTACTTAACATAAGGGTCAGTCCAGACCCTTTTCACAACACCTAAATGTCCTCAGCCACATAGAGTCTCAGCTGGCTTCCTTTATTAGAGGTAAAGTTAAACAGCAAGAACACAATCCTTCCCACCAGGAACCCTTGTCAGTCTTAATAGGCTTTTAAAAGGAAGTTGAACTGTACCAGTGAAGTTATAACTTGCAGTCCGAGCAGTAGGTAAACAGATGTCCATTATATTATTCTGTATACTTTATGTGTACAAAAATATTTTACACAAATTTTAGTAAGTATGAAACTATTGCAGGAAGGGGGCCCCTTCCAGTGCCCAAAAGTGGACTCTTGTCTAACACTCAGAAATGAATTGTCCAAGGAGACACATGTGCTGACAAAGCAAGAGATTTTATTGGGAAAGGGCAGCCGCACAGAGAGCAGCAGGGTAAGGGAACCCAGGAGAAATGCTCTGCCAGTCTTGGGTTTTATGATGATGGAATTAGTTTCTGGGTTGTCTTTAGCCAATCATTCTGACTCAGAATCCTTCCTGGTGGTGCACGCCTTGTTCAGCCAAGATGGATGCCAATGAGAAGGATTCTGGGAGGTGGCTGGACACGTGGTGTCACTTTTTGACCTTTTCTGAACTCTCCTGGTTAGTGGTAGCTTATTAGTTCCATGTTCCTTACCAGGACCTCCTGTCTTAAAACAACTCATGCAAATAGTTACTATGGTGCCTGGCCAGGGTGGGCAGTTTCAGTTAGTGCTTCCCCTAACAAAACCAAGCAGGATCCTACAGGATTCTCCCAGGTACAAAAGCCCTTCCATGTGCCCTATTTCTTGTTTGTAGAAAAAGGCTTTAGTCCCCTAGGAGCCTCCCCTGAGTCACAAAAGCCTGGCTCAAGAATTAATGATTGAAAGGATGTAGACAGGTAGTGACAAAAACAGCAATTAGGCCTAGAGAACTGGTTACAATTTAAGCAGGAAATCACCCGTAAGGCAGTCACAGAATCTTTGGTTCTGCCCTGAAGGACATAGATAACGGTATCTGAGACACATTCCTGAGTTATTTTGCAGACACTATAACCACCACCAAAGGGAAAAAGCTAAACAGCATAATGACCAGACTGTAACCATGATATAAGCTGCTGCACCCTGCGCAGTACTACATCTATGACTAGCACAATTCCAGGAGCTGGCTTCAAGAAAATGGCAACAAACCACCCTGAAACTGAGAATTATTATGCTTAAAAAAATCAAGACCAAACCACAGCATGACCAGTTTCAAGATGGTGGTCAAGAGCTGACTGTGCTGCTCTGCACAGCCCCTACCTGTACATCCTTAAAGCTCTCCTCTAAAGCTCTTGCCCCTGATCTGCTCACTGGGAGATGGTTTGGGGGGCATGAGTTCACCACCTCCCCAGATTGCCAGCTTCCCAAGCAAAGCACCTTTCTTTTTCCACCAACCCTTGCTTGTTGAGCACTAAGTTTGGAGCAATGAGCAACCATACCTGAGCTATTTTCCAGCCAGGTGGTAAAAAGTACAATGAGCTGAAAACAAGGTCACAGGAGATGCCTTGGTGGCCAAATGCCTCAGGCCTTGTCCACCCCCTGTATGGATGGATAGAACAAGCATTAATCAGGCCCCAGACTACAGCAAGGCACTCACCTCAGTGGCAAAATATAACTGGCATCAAAAAATCTCACTAATTAAGATAAACAATATTTAAGGTGTGCATGCTAAGTCGTTTCAGTCGTGTCCAACTCTTTGTGACCCTATATACTGTAGCCTGCCAGGTTCCTCTGTCCATGGGATTCTCCAGACAAGAATACTGGAGAGGGTTGCCATGACCTCCTTCAGGGAATCTTCCCCACCCAGGGATGGAAACTCTTTTACGTCCCTTGCATTGGCAGGAGGTTCTTTACCACTAGCATCATCTGGGAAGCCCACATTTAAAGCAGTGTTTTAAAAAAAATCAAACCAGCAAACTACCACGGTGGACCTGTGCCAGCTTTTGTAAATAAAGTTTTATCATAAGCTCCGAGAAGCACCCGTCCACTTCAAAACCAAACCCTGGCATCAGCAATACCAAGTGGCCTTATGGGGGTCCATCACTAGTAGCCACTCTCCTTCCCTGGCTCCAAAAACTAGCTTCCCAATATTTTATAATAAATTAAAACGGAGTAAGTTCTACAAAAATATCGAATCGTGTTGTACACTAGAAATTAGTACAATATTTTAAGTCAACCACACCTCCTTTTTTTTTTTTTCTAATTAAAAACAAATTTAAAGACTGGCTCCAAATAAGCTGAGAAATTAGAAAGGAGGATCAGTTCGCAGCAGGCCGCTAGAATTTCCTGCTGGAGTCCAGAACGCAGATGCCAAAGGAACCTGCAGGAGTCCTGGCTACCCTCCTCGTCGGCCCCGCTCCCCCCAGCGCCAGTCCTCCCGGCTGAGGGGTCCTGCGACTTTAATCTCCAGGCTCGCGGGCCAAACTGCGGGCGGTTGCCCAGGGAAACGGACGCACAGAGGGCGGCGCGCCCCCCGGGCCTGGACCTGCCAGTGTCCTTTGTGCTAGCGGGGATCCTGCTTCCTGCCCGCCACGGCCAACATGCCCTCGAAGCGCAGCTTCGGAAAGCCCGAGAAAGAGCAAGGCCAGGAGGAGGAGGAAGAGGAGGAGGAGGAGCAGGAGGGGAACGTGGAGGAAGAGGAGGAGGAAGAGGAGCAGCAGGCGGCGGCGGACCTGGAGAAGGAGCTGGAGGCCTTTGGGAGGTTCAGCGAGGAGTACTTCTGGAAGTTTTGGGACTTCGGAGATGCCAATGAGGAAGGCTGGCCTCGCCCCCGCTTAGCCAGCGTCGTCAGCCCCAGCCTGAGCCCAACGCTGACGTTCAGTACGCCGAGCCTGTCGTGGTGGAGCCAGACGTCTGTGCCCAGCGAGAGCGCCCCCTCCAGGATCTCCTCCCAAAAAAGTACCGCTCCCCCCACCTCGGCCCCCACGCCGATCCCTAGGGGAGAGCTGGTCCAACTACTCTAGAACCTTCATCTACGGGGTGTCAGTTTCCAAATACACTCACCACTTCCCATACACCCCTATGGCTCAGTCCCTTCTATCAGAGACACTGAAATCTTCGCTGAGCGGCTGTGATGGTTCACAGTTTAGAATGAAGGGGAAGCATCCTCCTAAAACAGGAAACAGGCAGTAGTGTACCGAGTGCTCGCTTTATAACATGTACGAGTGCATTCAGTGATCGTGTCCTCTCTCTCATATTCATCATGTCCTCCTGCCTCTCTCTCTCTCTCTCATACCACGAGGAAGAGGAAGGAGTAGTGCTTTAAGGATGCTCTGCTATTGAAACAGCTCTGCCTCCCCTCCTCCCCGCCCCCCCCCTCCCCCCCAAATAAACAGTTCTCATTTGTGCCTAACTTCCTGTACTGAAACCACTCCAGCCACTTGGAGGCAGAGCAGTTTACTTAGAGTAGATTTCGCCCATCCCCCAGTATTGACATTTTGGTCTGGATCACTCTTTCCTGGGGCTGAGTGTGTTGAGGGCAGGAGGAGGGACTGTACTTGGCATTATGGTATATTTAACAGCATCCCTGTCTACATCTGACTCTGCCAGTTAGCCCCTACCAGGCTTTGTGACAATCAAAAATTGTCAAAATGTCTTTAGACATTGCTAAATGTCTCCTAGGGGGCAAAATTGACCTTTCGAGAACCATCGATTCAAATAGAATGGCTAAATTGTTTCGTGTTTTATTCAACAGGTTTTCCTAAAATATTTCAGACATTTAGGAAAGACATGTCTGAAATGAATTTTGATAGGTAAGAAACTGTTTTCAGTTTTCATCTTATTATTTCTTGAAAATGATGTTTACTTTGGGGATGAACATGTCAGGAAGGTAGAGTAAGATAATCCAGGGCATTTGCAACTAATATATGTATATTTGAATTTTTCATCTACACTGTTAGACACTTTGGAGCAGATAGAGACAGGGTCCTTGCCCATCTCTGGCCTATTATCTACCTGTAGATTTCTGTACCCCTCTCCGTTCCCTCTTCCACTCACCAGAGTTAACATACTATTAACAGTTTGTTTTGTTTCCAGTAAAATTTAAATAGCAGATTTTCATTACTTGATTTATTAATTTTTAACATAGCCACTGACCTCCCATCATGAAAGCTGAGGAATGTAACTCACACCACTTCCCTCCTCTCCATTATCAGTACTTATATTATTTTTAATTTTTCTAACCTTTAGGACTTTAAAGTATTTAAATCTCTACTTCTTGATTTATCAATTTTAGTGACTATTAACTCTTTTAAAAAATTAACACCTTAATGAACTGCTACTTCCTTCTCTCTTCTTACCCTTTCCTTTCCCAATAAACAATAAATTATTTAACAGATTTTAGTAAAATATATAATATAGTCATATAGAGTCATATTATGTTACTAAGTTTTATTGTGATTGTGTGTTTTGTAATTATTATTAGTTCTTAGTGCTTTGGGTACAAGTTGATTCTAAAAGTTGAAAACCAATAACCAATACTCATAATTTCTTGCTAAGAAACCAATACTGTGACTGTATGCATGCACAAGAAAGTGAAATCCTATGTCCATAAAACCTGGCTCCTAAAAGGAGAACTTCTGAACCGTTGGTTGTTTTTAGTTGTCTTCACTTTTTCTGAATTGGGCTAATGGCCATACTTTCTTGATTTCCATTTTGCTTTTTTTCTTTTTATTCCTCTTCTTTTTGCTGGAGAAAATTCCTCAGGTAATTATTTTGTATTGATCTCATGGATAGTCAAATTTCTGAGTTCTTGCCTGTCTTAAAATTTTTTCAGTGTTCCTTTACTCTTGGTCTCATAACTTGTTTCCCTGGGAAGTTAGACAAACAGGACTCCCCCAGATGGAGTGGCTTCAACAGAGCAGTTCTCCAGACAGTACAGTCATTTCAGAATTAAAACACACAATGTACCAGCAACAAAGGTTCAAAAAAGGAAGGTGGAGACATAAGAGAACTGAGAAAGGTGAAAACGTGTAACAGTCCTAAAGTTGACTAAACTCTTTGGGAAAATTTTGTCTGATATTTTTAGAAGAGCCACCAAATTACAGCAAAACAAACAAACAAAAAAAACTCTGAAACTCAAAGAGGCAAAGGAACTTGAAAAGCAATATTTACTATTTACTTGTTACCCGTAACAGTCATCTTAGCTAGTCAGTAAATTCCTGCTTCCTGTTATGTCAGTGTTAACTGACTGATTAAGCGCCACAATACTTGTGGGATGAATACAGAATGCTTAATTACAATGCATTTAACTTCAGCCCTTTAAAAAGACTGGATTATTTTACAGCTACTTTAAAACGAACAGTATGTTCTAATTTAAATTCAAATAAATGTTTAAACACACATAACATCATTGCCAACACCAACAATAATGACACACATACGCAGAGAGAGGGGTAGTAATTTACTCTCTGAGAGAAATAATATGGTATTGGGAGCCTCTAAGATTTAGAAAGGAGTACTTTGCAAAGAACAGATACGGCACTAACACAGACTACTGAAGACATAAAAATGGAAGAAAATATTTCCAAGAAAAAAGAAATCAGGGTCTTCTAGGGACATTTGTTATTTGATTGTTATTTGATTGTTAAAAGACTGCTAACAACTCTCTAGGTATACTGAAAGCAAGCATTTTGTCTAAATTTCAGGGCTATCTATCACAGTCTGCATCCAAAAGTTCCAGTATCAATACAAACAGAAGAAAGTTGGCTTCAAGAATTGGCTGGCATGGAGAAGCCCAGTGAGTGGCTTGGTTCTGAAGCTTTTGCTGGGAGGTGGGACTGCATGCTGAAAAGAGCTTGTGGGTAGGCAACCAGGAGAGGTAGAATTAAACCCCAGAACCAACACAAACCAACACTGTGACAACGAGGCAAGTCAGTTAACCTCATTGACTCTCCTTCTTCCTCTATTGGCCATAATAATCCTTGTCTCATAGGACCATTATGAAGATCAAAATGAGATTCAACATTGAAAATCCTTGGGACTGAGTCTTTAGTAAATGGTAGCACCTGTGTTCACATTAAGAGATAGTCTGCCATCATATTTTGATACATATCTCTATTTTTTATTATAGAAGTAACATATGCATGCAGTTTTTTAAACATCAAACCATTAAGAAAAATATAATGGGAACATTAAGTTTTTAACTTACCCAGTATATTCCTCAGAAGTCATCATTATGAATAGCCTTTCCTTTAAATGTTATTATTTGTTGTATGTTGGATCATATGTTTATCAGATGTTTACAGAGCACATACCTGTTATAGGTCAAATACCTGTCACAGGTCAGTGTCCTATTCTAATGTCACAGCAATGACTAAAGCAGACAAACCCCTGTCTCAGTCAGTGGTCTTCTATTAAAGTGTGGGAGATGGAGGTGACGGTGATAGTGACATAAATAATACACAAAGCAAGTAAATGCACAATGGCTTAGATGATGTAAGTGCTAAGGAGAAAAATAGAGCAGGCAAAGGGGTGGGAAATGCTGGACAGATGGGTAAAAGTTTACACAGGATGCTCAGGGAAATCTTCACTGAGAAACTGAAGTATTTGAGTACAGACCTCGAAGTGTGAGAGTGATGATGGTCTCTGGGTAAAGAGTGTTCCAGGCATAGGGAAGAGCAAGCACTTCCCTCTAAAACAATGGAGGCAGCCAGAGTGGCTGCAGTGGAGTGAGGAAGGAAGTGAATTCTAGGTCAAAGAGATGGTGAGGACCAGATCTTATTCAATGAGAATGAAGTCCGAAGTCACTGGAGGGCCTGCCCAGAGGAGTGACACAATCTAACATAAAAATCAGATGTAGAATTAATATCATATGTTAATATAATATTAAACCTACCATTAGAAAACTTGTTGGAGAAGGCAATGGCAACCCACTCCAGTACTCTTGCCTGGAAAATCCCATGGACGGAGGAGCCTGGTAGGCTGCAGTCCATGGGGTCGCTAAGAGTGGAAAACTACTGAGTGACTTCACTTTCACTTTTCACTTTCATGCATCGGAGGAGGAAATGGCAACCCACTCCAGGGTTCTTGCCTGGAGAATCCCAGGGACGGGGGAGCTTGGTGGGCTGCCGTTACGGGGTCGCACAGAGTCGGACACAACTGAAGTAACTTAGCAGCAGCAGCAGCAGCAGAAAACTTGTTAATTATTCCCAAATTAATCTATATAGTCCAAGTAATTGCGATGAGGTTTTTCAGAGGAATTTGACAAGTTGACTCTTTGATCTTGCTTTGCAGCGTTAAAATATAAACTGAGACATTTTCCATTTTTTTAGAGTTTATTTAAGAGTTTATTTGAGCAGATATGGATTGGAATTGGCCAGCGCCAAACCAGATATGGTTAGGAGCACTTCACAGAGGAGAGCTCTGGAGAGGTTTTTATAGAGAAGTTGAAAGAGCAAACCAAGGAAGTTATTTGATTGGCTATTGCTTAAGGTTGCATTATTTGGGAAAGCCCAGTTGGCTGTTTGCAGTTAGCTGTTCTTAACCTTGAGGCATTAACCTTGGCTCTGGCTTAGGTTTCCCTTTTGCTAACAGTTGGCTACCAAGGCATTATTATAGCCATCTTATCGAATGGTTTCCTTGTTTGATTACTTTAACAACAGGAGCCTAATGTACATTTTTTCATATCTTCTTTTATAGTTCCTTTTAATAGAGAACTTATTTGCAGCTCTAATTAATTTATTCTGAGGTGTTTTGCAGTTGTCTTTTATTGATATAACAATTGGAATTGTTTTCTATTATATTTTCTTATTGGTTATTGTCCATGTATAGACTCGTTTGAAAAGACCCTGATGCTGGGAAAGATTGAAGGCGGGAGGAGAAGGGGATGACAGAGGATGAGATGGTTGGATGGTATCACTGACTCAATGCACATGAGTTTGAGTAAACTCCGGGAGTTGGTGATGGACAGGGAGGCCTGGTGTGCTGCAGTCCATGGGGTCACAAAGAGTTGGACGCGACTGAGCAACTGAACTGAACTGAGGAAAATTATTGATTGCGTTAGTCTTGTATTTGATTCTCTTGCTGAACTTTCTAATTCTAATAGTTTATCAGTTAAAAGTCTACCAGACGATTATATTTCCTGTGATTAGCAGCAGTTTTATCTTTTTTTTAATTAAAAAAATTTTTTACCTTCCTATGTCAGGAACAACTGATCTACTTTCTTGAAATGACTGCATAGCATTCCCTTATATACCTGCAGTTACTGTGACTTATGTAATACATCTGATTGTTAGATGTTTCAAGGTCATTTGATTTGGTTTGGTTTGGTGCTTTGACCTCTTCGCTATAACAAAATATACCTTAATGAAAACCTTTGCTCACTCTTTTTTTAAAAAAATATCTGTGCTGGTGTTTCTGTTGGGAAAAATGCCTAAAACTTATTTTTAAGTTGTTCAAGGGCTTCCCTGGAAATCCAGGGGCTAAAACTTCACCTTCCCATGCAGGGAATATGGGTTTGATCCCTAGTCAGGGAGTTAAGATCCCACGTCTCACTACCAAAAAACCAGAACATAAACAACAGAAGTAATACTGTGACAAATTCAATGAAGACTTTAAAAAATGATCCACTTGAAAAAATAAAATTATTCAGATCCTCCACATAGGAAGTTGGAGAAGGAAATGGCAACCCACTCCAGTATTCTTGCTTGGAGAATTCCATGGACAGAGGAACCTGGCAGGCTACTGTCCATGTGGTTGCAAGAGTCAGACACAACTTAGCGACTAAACCACCACCACCACAGAGGAAGGGTCTCATCCTCTGACACCCATCTCTTTCTCCAACACCAGCTCTGGCTGTACTGGGAAAATGGGCCCACCCTCCCCCTTTACCTCTGTCCCATTGTGGATTGTTCGGATTGGTTTTTCATCACGCCAATCTCATTTGCTTAACCTTCTAGACATTTACTCCAAGTGGCTTGTGTGTTGATGGCTGTTTTTCCCATTCCCAGTATTGCCCTGGAATCTGCAGAGGGAATTATCATGGTGGTTTAATTCACTGTTTTGAATGGGGTACCTCTCCTCGACCTCAGCCCAGCACTCCTCTCACTGAAGACTTTTGCAGAATGATGGTCATAAATTAGACAGAATGGTATGCTTAAAAGGCAGAACACAAAAGGGTCTGCAAACCATGATTATAATCAAGTAAAATGTGCGTTCATGTAGTATTCTGAGACTCAAAAGCAGCAAGGAAACATCTTTTATGTCTCCTGCATTGGCAGGCGGGTTCTTTACCACTAGTGCCACCTGGGAAGCTCCAGGAAACATTTTTAATGTGTTTCATTAGTGGTGCACCTCCTCTGTTTGTTACTTACTGTTGATAAAATGTTATTTGGGAAAAGGAAAAACATTAAAAGATAAACACAATAAGGGCACTTATTTTCCTAAGAGGCATATTTTCTTTTCTATGAGACTTCTTTCCTCCTTTGTCAGGACTGATTGACGAATGTACACTCTTTTTTCAGAGAAGGAAGTGCCCTCTGTAAAGAAGGAGGATGAACCTGAAAATCTAGCATCTAAGTTAAGAGGTAACTGGATGTTTGGCATCAACCCCTCCTTCCGAGAAAGACAAACTGCCCTTAGGGAGCCTGCCTTAACTTGGATGGCGTCCAACCCCTTTAGAAAAGAGCTCCCCTAAGAATACAGCAGAAAC
The DNA here is from genome assembly GCF_032405125.1 of Capricornis sumatraensis. Lineage (NCBI taxonomy): Eukaryota > Metazoa > Chordata > Mammalia > Artiodactyla > Bovidae > Capricornis > Capricornis sumatraensis. The sequence continues at coordinate 223,518,342 of NC_091069.1, forward strand.
TACACAACATTGTAAAGCAATTATATTCCAGTAAAAAAAGAATATATGCAAGAAGATGGTGAAGGTAGGGTTTCAGGGCATTTAGACTGTGTGTGTGTGTGTGTGTGTGTGTGTGTGTGTGTGTGTGTGTGAGATGGGCTAGGACTTTATAGAAAATGGTTTTCAAAGTACATTGCATAAAAGTTTTAAACATTCCTTCTAAATCTGTCCCTTTCTTTCTTCAGCAAAATGGATAATTAACCCAGAAGAACTGAAACTAAGTATTTTATGTGAATTGGAGGTAAGAGATGTTTATCAACCCACCTAGTACACCATACTCATGGTAAAAATCACTTATTCAATCTTCCATTTTTTTTTCTTTCTCTCTTTTTAAAATTTAGTTTAAGGAAGACTTCATAACACTCTTTGAGCCCTCTCTGAGAACATTACCCAGCATTGGGCCACCATCTATTCTGACATTCAAACAAGAGAGTTCCAATTTAGGCATTAAGTTCAAGGTAATTTTCATTTACATTTTTTTTCTGTCATAAATGATGTAAAAAGGCACATGATGATTTGCACAAAAGATACTGAACATAATTTTTTAAGGTTTTTTTTGATGTGGACCATTTTTAAAGTTGTTATTCAATTTATTACAGAATTGTTTCTGTTTTATATTTTCGTATTTTGGCCGAGAGTCGTGTGGGATCTTAGTTCCCCAACTAGGGCTGAAATCCACACTCCCTGTGTTAGAAGGCAAAGTCTTAACAACTGGACCGCCAGGGAAGTCTGAACAGTGAACTTGAAAAAAAAAAAGCAGGCTAAGAGCTCACTCACTTGGAATAGCACTTAGGGTGGCTGTGTTAATTTCCTAGGGCTTTTGTAACAAAATGCCAGAAACTAGATGGCTTATGGCAACAGAAAAGTATTGTCTCACAGTTCTGAAGGCTAAAAGTCCAAAATCAAGGTGTGAACAAGTCCAGCCTAGGAGAGTCCCTTCTTGCCTCTTCCGAGCTTCTGGTGATGGCATCAGTCATCGGCATTCCTTGGCTTGTGGCTACATCCACAGCGTGTGTCTGTGTCCAAATGTCCCACTTCTCCAAGGATACCATATTGCTTTATTGCCCACCCTGATGACTTCATTACATCTTCAGAGACCCCATTCTAAGTCAGGCCGCATTCACAGATACCAGGGGTTAGGATTAACATAGCCTTCGGGGGAACACAGTTCAATCTATAACAATGGCCATAAGCCTGGAAGCACAGTGAGCGTTACCTGTATTTAATAGTGTTAAGTGACCAATTAATGTCTGCTTTCAATGGGCAAGGGAGAGGTCACCTTAGTTATTCCGACAGGATGCACACCACCTTGCTTGGCCAAAGAGGTATGGGACTGACGGGCAGTATGATTATTTCCAAACTTGGACTTGTGCTGAGAGCTGCACACTCCCCAGACTGGAACCTCCTTGATTACTTCTTCTGGGACACACTAAAGGTACAGCCTTGTTTGCTGAAAATAAGATTCACCAACAAGTGAGGCAGGGCAGCACAGGTATGTGTGCAGGACTTGACAGGAATGCCCTGTGGATGCAACAACGTGGTGGTGTTCACTGTTATTTTGTGCAGCACATTGAACTAAGCAATTCTAATGCATCGTGACACATTAAATACATCATGTAATGTAAATTCTTTCTTGAAGAAAGAAATTCTTTCTTCAAACATAAGTGTTAATCGCACAGTCATGTCCACCTCTTTGCGACCCCATGGACTATAGCCCACCAGGTTCCTTTGTCCATGGAATTCTCCAGGCAAGATTACTGGAGCGGGTGGCCATTCCTTTCTACAGGAGATATCGCTGACCCAGGGATCGAACCAGGTCTCTTGCATTGCAAACACAGCACCTTCCTTTTTCTGAAGCACAAGAGCTTGTATTGAGCTTTCTTCCCCTGACACCCAGAGATGGGCCTGAGCTTGAGGAAGGCCTTGGGGGCTGCCTTCCACAGAGCTGTCCCTGCACTGGTCTCTGGGCAGGGCTGGTCCCACCTGAATCCCAGGCAGACCTTTCAGGTCTTCTGAGACAGGCCTTGACACTAGTTAGGTTCGGGGTGGCAGCAGCTGATTGGCCAGATCTCTTTTCCAGCCACACTCTTTGAAGTGTAGATTCGCTGGCCCTGCCCAGGGCTCTGGCTTCTCCTGCTCTGAGAGGCTCTGGGCCTCCATGTGGGCATATCTTCATTTTTTTTCTCTCCTCTCTGAAGGAAGAAGAGGAGGAGGAATCACCCAAGTGTGAATTCTGTGGGAGCGACCTAAGAACATTTCTCTCCAATGTGGATGTTTCCTCTGATTACGGCAGCTCTGAACTGCCAGAACATGTAAGTTCTCGAGCAGGTTTACCGAGGAAATAGTGTTATTTTTAGACATTATTTTAAACATAAGCAGCATGTTCTTCTGCATCTTCCAACTACATCGCCCCCCACCTTTTTTTTTTTTTTTTTTTGCCACAGTGCATGGCTTGAAGGACCCTAGTTCCCTGAGCAGGGATTGAACCTAGGCCCCCAGCAGTGAAAACACTGGAATTCTAACCACTAGATTGCCAGGGAATTCCATGAATTGCCATTCTTAAAAGGGTTCTGTGTTAGCTCTTGGGGCAATGCAAATCACAACCACAGTGGGATACCATTTCACCCCCCTTGAATGGCTATAACCCAAAAGACAGATAATAACAACTGTTGGCAAGGGTGTAGGGAAACTGGAATTCTCAAACATTGCTGAAGGGAAATATAAAATGATGCCACCACCTTGGACAAGTCTAAACAGTAGTTCCTCAAAAAGTTAAACATACAGATACCATATAACCCAACAAATAATTCCATTCCTAGGTATATACCCATTAAAACTAACAACATATGTCTACCCAGAAACACATATAAATGTTCACAGCAGCATAATTTATAACAGCTAGAAAGTGAAAACAACCCAGATGTTCATCAAGATAGTGTAAAGAAATGTGGAGCATCCAGACTATGGAATCTTTTTTTTCCCAGATCATTAATTTTATTTTATTTTTAAAATTTGTTTATTTTTTAATTGAAGGATCTTTGCTTTACAGACTTTTGTTGTTTTCTGTCAAACCTCAACATGAATAAGCCACAGGTGTACATATATCCCCTCCCTTTTGAACCTCCCTCCCATCTCCCTCCCCATCCCATCCCTCTAGATTGATATAGAGCCCCTGTTTGAGTATCCTGAGCCATACAGCAAATTCCCGTTGGCTATCTATTTTACATATAGTAATATAAGTTTCCATGTTACTCTTTCCATACATCTCACCCTCTAGTCTCCTCTCCTCTCCCCATGTCCTTAAGTCTATTCTCTGTTTCTCCATTGCTGCCTTGTAAATAAATTCTTCAGTACCATTTTTCTAGATCTAAATTGCATATGAATATGTTAGAATACAATATTTGTCTTTCTCTTTTTGACTTATTTCTGTATAATAGGCTCTAGGTTCATCCACCTCATTAGAACTGACTCAAAGTTGTTCCTTCTTATGGATGAATAATATTCTATTGTGTATATGTGCCAAAACTTCTTTATCCATTCTCTGTCGATGGACTTCTAGGTTGCTTCCATGTTCTAGCTATTGTAAAGACTGCTGTAATGAACAATGGGATACATGTGTCTCTTTCAATTTTGTTTTCCTCAGGGTATATGCCTAGGAGTGGAATTGCTGGGTCATATGGTGGTTTTATTCCTAGTTTTTAAGGACTCTCTATACCGCCTTCCATAGTGGCTGTATCAGTTTACATTCCCACCAACAGTGCAAGAGCGTTTGCTTTTCTCCACACCCTCTCCAGCATTTATTGTTTGCAGACTTTTTGATGAGGGTCATTCTGACCAGTGTGAGTTGATATCTCATTGTAGTTTTGATTTGCATTTCTTTAATAATGAGCGATGTTGAGCATCTTTTCATGTGTTTGTTAGCCATCTGTGTGTCTTCTTTGGAGAAATGTCTGTTTAGGTTGTTTCCCCAGTTTTTGATTGAGTTGTTTGTTTTTCTGTTATTGAGTTGTATGAGCTGCTTGTATATTTTGGAAATTAATCCTTTGTCAGTTATATCATTTGCTATCATTTTCTCCCATTCTGAGGGTTGTCTTTTCACCTTGCTCATAGTTTCCTTTGCTGTGCAAAAGCTTTTAAGTTTAATCAGGTTCCACTTGTTTGTTTTTGTTTTCATTTCCATTACTCTAGGAGGTGGGTCATAGAGGATCTTGCTTTGATATATGTCACTGAGTGTTCTGCCTGTTTTCCTCTAAGGGTTTTATAGTTTCTGGTCTTATGTTTAGGTCTTTAATCCATTTTGAGTTTATCTTCGCATATGGTGTTAGGAAGTGTTCTAATTTCATTCTTTTACATGTAGCTGTCCAGTTTTCCCAGCACCATTTATTGAAGAGGCTGTCTTTGCCCCATTGTATATTCTTGACTCCTTTGTTAAAAATAAAGTACCCATAAGTGCATGGTTTTTTTCTGAGCTTTCTATCTTGTTCCATTGGTCTATATTTCTGTTTTTGTGCTAGTATCATACTGTATTGATGACTGTAGCTTTGTAGTATAATCTGAAGTCAGGAAGGTTGATTCCTCTAGCTCCACGCTTCTTTCTCAAGACTGCTTTGGCTATTCGGGGTCTTTAGTGTTTCCATATGAATTGTGAAAATTTTTGCTCTTGTTCTATGAAAAATGCCATTGGTAATTTGATAGGGATGGCATTGAATCTGTAGATTGTGTTTAGTAGTATAGTTATTTTCACAATATTGATTCTTCCTACCCAGGAATATGGAATATCTCTCCATCTGTTTTTGTCATCTTTGATTTCTTTCATCAGTATCTTATAATTTTCTGTGTATAGTTCTTTTGTCTTCTTAGGTAAGTTTATTCCTAGATATTTAATTCTTTTTGTTGCAATGGTGAATGGGATTGATTCCTTAATTTCTCTCTGATTTTTCATTGTTAGTATATAGAAATGCAAGTGACTTCTGTGTATTGATTTTGTATCCTGAAACTTTGCTAAATTCACTGATTAGCTGTAGTAATTTCCTGATACTATCTTTAGGGTTTTCTATGTACAGCATCATGTTATCTGCAAACAGACTTCTTTTCCAATCTGGATTCCTTTTATTTCTTTTTCTTTTCTGATTGCTGTAGCTAGGACTTCTAGAACTATGTTGAATAATAATGGTGAAAATGGATACCCTTGTCTTGTTCCTGATCTTAGGGGGAATGCTTTCTGTTTTTCACCATTGAGAATAATGTTTGCTGTAGGCTTATCATATATGGCCTTTACTATGTTGAAGTAGGTTCCTTCAATGCCCATTTTTTGAAGAGTTTTCATTATAAATGGGTGCTGAATTTTGTCAAAGGCTTTTTCTGCATCTACTGAGATTATCATATGGTTTTTATCTTTTGATTTGTTAATATCATGTATCACATTGCTTGATTTTCTTGTATTGAAGAATCCTTGCATCCATGGAAGAAACACAACTTGATCATGGTGTATGAGCTTTTTGATGTGTTGCTGAATTCTGTTTGCTAAAATTTTGTTGAGGATTTTTGCATCTATGTTCACCAGGGATATTGGCCTGTAGTTTTCTTTTTGTGTGTTGTCTTTGTCTGGTTTTGGTATCAGGGTGATGGTGGCCCCATAGAATGAGTTTGGAAGTGTTCCTTTCTCTGCAATTTTTGAAAGAGTTTTAGAAGGATAGCACTAGCTCTTTAAATGTTTGATAGAATTCTCCTGTGAAGCCATCTGGTCCTGGGCTTTTGTTTTTTGAGAGATTTTTTAATCACAGCTTCAATTTCAGTGCTTGTGATTTGGTTTTTCATAATTTCTGTTTCTTCCTTGTTCAGTCTTAGAAGATTGAACTTTACTAGGCATCTGTCCATTTCTTCCAGGTTATCCATTTTATTGCCATATAGTTGTTCATAATAGTCTCTTATAACCCTTTGTATTTCTGCATTTGTATTTCTGTCTGTTGTAACCTCTCCTTTTTCATTTCTAATTTTGTTGATTTGATTCTTCTTTCTTTTTTTGTTTATGAGTTTGGCTAAAGGTTTGTCAATTTTGTTTATCTTCTCAAAGAACCACCTTTTAGTTTTCTTAATCTTTACTATTGTTTCTTTCATTTCTTTTCCACTTATTTCTGCTCTGCTATTTATGATTTCTTTCCTTCTACTAATTTTGGGATTTTTTGTTCTTCTTTTTCCAGTTGTTTTAGATGTAAAGTTAGGTTGTCTATTTGATGTTTTTCTTGTTTCTTAAGCTAGGATTGTATTGCTATAAACTTCCCTCTTAGAACTGCTTTTGCTGCATCCCATAGGTTTTGAGTTGTTAAGTTTTCATTGTCATTTGTTTCTAGAAATTTTTTGATTTCCCTTTTGATTTCTTCAGTAACATGTTGGTTATTTAGAAATGTGTTGTTTAATCTCCATGTGTTTGTGTTTTTTACAGTTCTTTTCTTGTAATTGATATCTAGTCTCATAGCACTGTGGTCAGAGAAGATGCATGATACAATTTCAGTTTTCTTAAATTTACTGAGGTTTGATTTGTAACCCAAGATGTTGTCTATCCTAGAGAATGTTCTATGTACACTTGTGAAGAAGGTGTATTCTTCTGCATTTGGATGGAATGTCCTGAAGATATCAATGAGATCCATTTCATCTAATGTATTATTTAAGATTTGTTTCCTTATTAATTTTCTGTGTTGATGATCTGTCCATTGGTGTGAGTGGGTTGTTAAAGTCTCCTGCTATTACTGTGTTACTGTCAATTGCTCCTTTAATGTCTTTTAGTGTTTGTCTTATGTATTGAGGTGCTCCTATGTTGGGTGCATAGATATTTACAATTGTTATGTCTTCCTCTTGGATTGATCCCTTGATCATTATGTAATGACCTTCCTTATCTCTTGTAATCTTCTTTATTTTAACGTCTATTTTGTCTGATATGAGGATTGTTGCTCCAGCTTTCTTTCGCTTCCCATTTGCATGGAATATGTTTTTCCATCCTCTCACTTTCAGTCTATATGGGTCTTGAGGTCTGAAGTGGGTTTCTTGTAGACAGCATAAATATGGGTCTTGTTTTATTATCCATTCAACCAGTCTTTGTCCATTTACATTTAAAGTAATTGTTGATGTATATGTTCCTATTGCCATTTTCTTAATTGTTTGGGGTTGATTTTGCAGATATTTTTTCTTCTCTTGTATTTCTTGACTATATAAGTCCCTTTAACACTTTTTGTAAAACTGGTTTGGTGGTACTGAATTCTCTTAACTTTTGCTTGTCTGAAAAGCTTTTGATTTCTCCATCATTTAAATGAGATCCTTGCCAGGTAAAGTAATCTTGGTTGTAGATTTTTCCCTTTCAGTACTTTAAATATATCCTGCCATTCCTTTCTGGCCTGCAGAGTTTCTGCTGAAAGATCAGCTGTTAAGCATATGGGGTTTCCCTTGTATGTCACTTGTTGCTTCTCCCTTGATGCTTTTAATATTCTTTCTTGTGTTTAGTCTTTGTTAGTTTGATTAGTATGTGTCTTGGCATGTTTCTCCTTGGGTTTATCCTGTATGGGACTCTTTGTGCCTCTTGGATTGATTGACTATTTCCTTTTCCAGTTGGGGAAATTTTCAACTATAATCTCTTCAAAATTTTTCTTTTTCTCTTTCATTTTCTCTTATTCTTCTGGAACCCCTATAATTTGAATGTTGGGGCATTTGATATGGTCCCAGAGGTCTCTGAGACTGTCCTGAGCTATTTTCATTCTTTTTACTTTATTCGGCTCTTCAGAAGTTATTTTCACCATTTTATCTTCCAGCTCTCTGATTTGTTCTTCTGCTTCAGATATTCTCCTATTGATTCCTTCTAGAGTATTTCTAACTTCAGTAATTGTGTTGTTTGTCTCTGTATGTTTATTCTTTCATTCTTCTAGATCATTGTTAATTGATTTTTATATTTTCTCCATTTTGTTTTCAAGGTTTTTGATCATCTTCACTGCCGTTATTCTGAATTCTTTTTCAGGTAGTTTGCCTATTTCCTCTTCATTTATTTGGACTTCTGTGTTTTCTAGTTTGTTCCTTCATCTGTGTAGTATTTCTCTGCCTTTTCATTATTTTTTTTAACTTATTGTGTTTGAGGTCTCCTTTTCCCAGGCTTCAAGGCTGAATTCTTTCTTTCTTGTGGTTTCTTCCCTCCTAAGGTTGGTCCAGTGGCCTGTGTAAGCTTCGTATAGGGTGAGATTTGTGCTGAGTTTTTTGTTTGCTTCTTTGTTTTTCCCTTTGCTGGGTAAGGCTGAGTGAGGTGCTAATCCTGTCTGCTGATGAATTTTTGTTTTGTTTGTTGTTTAGATGAGGTGTGCTGCACAGGATGCTACTGGTGGTTGGGTGATGCCAGGTCTTGTATTCAAGTGGTTTCCTTTGTGTGAGTTCTCACTGTTTGATATTCCCTAGGGTTAGTTCTCTGGTAGTCTACAGTCTTCAAGTCAGTGCTCCCACTCCAAAGGCTCAGGACTTGATCTCTTGTCAGGAACGAAGATTTCACAAGTGGTTTGTTATGGCATTAAGTGGGATGAAAACAAATACCTCAAAACGAGAAACCAAAGATGAACCCCAGACAAATGGCAGTTACAAAATCAGGCAAATAATAATTAAAATAATGGAATATACACCCATAAGAAAATCAAAATAGTCCAACAGAAATAAAGTACAATAGATTGATCTGGTGAACAAAGGAAACCAAGAATTATATCTACCAGTTAACAGCAAAACTAAAGCCCAAACTGGAAAACATAACTAAATCAAGGTGCCAAGATGGGAATAAAGCAATGAAAACAAAACTAACAAATATGTTGAGAGTAAAGGAAAGAAAAAAAGACTAGATATGCAAAGATAAATAGAGGTAGATAAAGAAGATTTATATACATTAAAGATTAACTGCAAGGGGAAAAGAACAGTAGGAAAAGCAAACAAAGGAATAAATGTAGAAAAAAAATAATAACAGGTTTAAGAAAATTAAAATTAAAAAAGAGAAAAGGAAAAAAAAGGAAAGAAGAAAGAGAGAGAAAAAAAGGAAAACTCCCCAGAACAGCATAAACCCACAAAAACACAGAGGTTTATGACAACAATAAAAAATGTGATGAGAAAAATAAAAGCTTAATTAGGTTTCATAGTGCCAATAAAATTGACAACTACAACAGAAGTGGGGTGGGGAGAAAAAAAAGAATCCAAAAGAATCTGTAAAACAAGTCAAAACATAAGAATAATAAATGTTTTTCTTGAGTCACTGCTGTCAGAGTCCTTTCCTTTGCTGGGAGTCACAGTCTACTTTACCTCACCTCCCTAGGATGCCCTCCAACACTGTGCTGGTCACCGGACCTGCTGTGGGGGCAGCTCAGAGTCTAATCTGCTCCTACTCCTGTGTGTTCTTGTCTCCAATGTCCACAGCTATCAGAAATGGTGTGTTTTCTTTTGGGGGAGCTCTCAATGTCCTTTTATATATTCCATAGACACAGAGTCTGCCTAGTTGATCACGTGGATTTAATCTGAAGCTTGTACAGTTGGTGGGAAGATTTTGGGTCTTCTTCCTTAGCCACACTGCCTCTGGGTTTCAGTTGTGCTTTTATTTCCAAATGTGTGGGTCGTCCCCTGGGGTTTGCACCTGAGACTGCCCTGGAGGATTTGGGTCTGCCCCAGTGAGGGCCAGGTGTGGAGGTGGTGCTGCTTGGGTCCCAGGGCTTCTGGCAGCACCAGGTACTCAGAGGAGTTGGTGGTTAGGGCAGCAGGAAATATAGGGCTCTAGAAGGGTATGGCAGCCAGTATTGGCCAATACACTCCAGTATTCTCACCTGGAGAACCCCCCTGACAAAGAAGCCTGGTGGGCCACAGTCCACAGGGTTGAAAGAACTGGACATGACCAAAGTGACCCTGCATGCATAGATGCAAGACCTTTTTGGCCTGTGGCAGCTCTGCCCCAGTGAGGGTTGAGCATGAAAGTGGTGCATCTTTTTGGCTTGCAGGGACCCTGGCAGCACCAAGTGTGCAGGGACACAGACTGCCTCCACTGCAGGACTTATGGCCCTAACAGTCTTTTTTCAAGCCTCTTATAGCTGGCAATCAGAAGGCCTCTTTGGGCAGTCTTTCTCTGTAGCTCTGCCTGTTCAGGCACTTAGAGGGTTCCCTTGCCTGAGGTCCTTCTCTATAGTTAGGCATGTCGGGCACATAGGGAGGAGGGCCCCCCTGGCTGAGGTCCTACTCTGTAGTTCAGTGGTGAGGCGTTTGATGGGCCAGCCTCTCTATTTTCAGCTGCCGATGCTGGCATGTGGGGAGAGAGAGGCTATGGTGATGGCTACACCCCACACACGACTCAGCAGTATTGCCTTGCTTCTGTGGCTGCCCGGCTTTCCTCCACAGGCATTTCCCATCACAATCTCCTCCCTCACATCCCCTCAATCCGTCTCTCCACAGTCAACAGCAGCCCTCGCCCTGGGATTGCTCCACAATCCCTAAACTCCAGCTCCCAGCTGTTGCGCCTTCTAGGGGACCTGTGGCCCTGTCCGGGGTACGTATGGCTGCAGCAAAAACTGTCTGATTCTCATTCCATTTAGGCTGCCACAGATGAGCTGTTTCACTCTCAGCCTTTATATTTCTCCTCTGACTCAGACAATTGCCCCGCTCTGGGGATTGGACCCCTCCTTCAGTTCCCCCACCCGCCAAGGGCAGGTCCATCCTACTGACACTCCTGTTTTCCCCCTAGTTCCTTCATCCTACTGAGTTTTGCATGGCTCTGTATATTCTTTTCCGCTGGTCAGACACTCCTGTCAGCTCTCAGCTGGTGTTCTGCATGCACTTCTGTGTCTGAAGGTGTATCAGTGGAGAGAGATGTATTCCATGTCCACCTACTCCTCCGCCATCTTGTTCCTCCTCGCATACCATGGAATCTTATGCAGCCATAAAAAGACATGAAGCATTTAAACATGCTTCAGCATAAATGAAAATATTGTACTAGGTGAAAAAAGCCAGTTACAAAGCACCACATTCCATTTATATTAACATACAGAACAGGCAAATCTACAGAGACAGCAGATAGATTAGTGGCAGCCATGTGGGGAGGAGAAGGAGTAACTGTTACTGAGTACAGGTTTCACGTTCTAAAATTGATTGTTGTGATCACTGCACACTTCCGTGAATATACTAAAAATTATTGAATTGTACACTTGAAATGGGTGAATTGTATGATATGGGAATTATACCTCAATAAAGCTGTTAGCACCCCCCCCCAAAAAAACATGATAGATTGTTATCCAAAACCCCATTAGCCATTTTGGGTTTTAATTTTTTCCCCTCCTGTAATTACCTTCATCTAGGGCCGAGGAGAAGAAAATAACGTCTTTGTTTTTCAGACCTCATGTTGTGGTTATTTCCAAAATCTGCTCGACTACATTTGTGAAGAAAACCAAAAAATCCAGAGCTCTAAAGCTGAATTAATCAGTATTAACCCTCATGCCGCCCACGGCAGTGAAGTTGACAGACTCAAAGCGAAAGAAAAAGCTCTGCGGAGGTAACAGTGAGCCTTCGATATTGGAACTCAGATAGGCCCACTTAATTAGAAAGCCTTTTTTTTTTTTTTAAGATTTATTTACTTATTTATTTTTGCCTGTACCGGGTCTTCATTGCTACACGCAGGCTTTCTCTAGTTGTAGCAAGCGGATGCTGCTCTCCCGCTGTGGTGCGTAGGCTTCTGTTTGTGGCGGCTTCTCTCGTGGCACAGTGTGGGCTCGAGGGTGCAAGCACCTCAGTAACTGTGTCCTGTGGGCTCCGTCGTTGTGGTCTGAGGGCTTAGTGGGATCTTCCCAGACCAGGGATCGAACTCATATCCCCTGCATTGGCAGTGGATTGTCAACCACTGGACCACCAGGGAAGCCCTAGAAAGCCTTTTCTAAAAACAAACCTCATTTTTTCAAAGCAGATAATTTTGTAGATGCATTCCCAGTGAAGAAACAAAAATTGGCTAAAGCAAACTTCATGCAGTTCCTGGTGGACGTTATGAGAGTCAGGTGCCAGAAACTCAGTGAGCTCACTGACTTTTAGAGTAGAAAATTTACCCATCCCAAATTCTCAGGGAAATTGGGAATTCCTATTAATATATTAGAGAAATTTGTCCACTAAGTACAGTAGAAACACACATGCACTGATTAAATGACTGGGTTCACAAGTAATAACAGATACAAAGAATAAGGAATGGCATGTAAACAGTAAAAAATTATAGTATACTTCTTTTTTTTGAAAGAAATAGAATGGTGGCTTTTATTCTCAGCTGGCAGACAGGGGAACACCTTGTGCTCCTGCCTCAAGAACTGTGCCCCTAAGGCAAGTGCTTGCAGTCAGGAGTCGGTGAAGAGGAAACAAACGTGATGGGATCTAGATTTCTTCCTCTTGCTTTGTTTCAAAGACAGTCATAAACTGGTGTCAGTAACCCAGTAACTGCATCTGGCAGTTTGGAGGCTCTGAGGCCTTCTTTCTGACATGTAACTACAAGGGAAAGGCTGTTGTAAATGTAGACACTGGATAGGGGATGTATTTAGCATAGAGTCAAGTGAAGTGTAGCTCCTGCAGTTAGGGGGCAGAAAAGCAAACTTACAGATGTGCAGAATTAGGAGCAGTTAAAGTAAAATAAACTAGGAGTGTTCAGGCCTGCTCACTGTTCTCTTTATCTTCTTTGCTCTCAGAGAAGTGAAAAATAAAAATTCATTCCTCTTTTTTCCTTTTCACTGCTACAAATTCCCCCGTTAGTTTATTCCCTCCATATCAATGGAGGAAGGGAAATACGTGTCATTCTTGTCTGGCTGAGGACAAACTTCAGTTTTGCTCTGTTTGAAAATCACCAGCTGTTCAGCCCAGAGACCCATCTATCTCCTACTTCAAATTTTCCTTGAGACATGAACCCCAAGAAATCTTTACTGGGGTGATGAGGGACAGATGGTCAGTCTTCTGTAACTTCTTTAAAGCTTACACAGAACTCGTAGACCCTACTTCGGTGGGGTCATGGAGTTCTCGCCCTGTTCTGTAAGGGGCTCTGGCGTGACTTTTGTGGTTATTCCTGCTGGATCTGTTTGGAGGAGTGGCTGTAATCTCTTTGGGGGCATGGGTTTTTCTCTGCACATCATCTTTATCTTGATGTAAATCTGTGTCATCCGATAAGGGTCCTTCTGTCCAGGTTGGAGATAGTCCTTTGAATAATGTCTTTTTCAGAATGTATAATCCTCTGGTTGCAGGTCACAGGGCTTCTCGCAGTTAGAGAAGGCTTTATCCAATTAAATACATGTGAGGTTGTCGGGGTAGGGGCGGGAAAAGGCAAGCTGCTGGCTTGCATTTCGTATAGCCCTTAGCTAACTGGGGCCTGTAATCCTTTATTCTCAGAGTTTCCTCTAGGTTCACCAGAGGCAGTGGTTGGAGTGGCTGCAGTTGAATGAAGGCCTGGTGGCAGGTATTCCCCTTTCTCAGCGCCTGCTGACACACTGAAAGGCTACAACCGCTGATTCCATGTCTCAGGTCTTTCCTTCTGGGTCATGAATGACCATTATCCTCCTGGAATTTAGGCTCTGGGTCCTGCTTTGGAGTCATCTATAAGTGATTCACCACCACCTCCTCCTTCTCCCACCACACTATAGTATACTGTTTTAAACTTGGAACACATTTCAGACTTGTGCATCATGTTTTTAATTTTGTAGAAAACAAGAGCGACAAATGGCCAAACACTATGAAATATTAACAAAAGAACAGCCTGCTTTCTCTGAAGAAGGTAAGTTCCTCAAAGCTGATGTTATAGATCAGTTATACATCAGAGAGCTCATGTCTTTGACCAAGGGCAAAAACTGATGTATTTGAAAAATAATATTAAAATTTTTCATTTTGGTCAATGCCTCAGTCAAAATGGCTAAAAGTCAGAAAACCCCACTTTTCTATCACCTAGCTTTTGAAGTTATGAGTCTTCAGTTCACTGCTGTTATTGACTGAAATAATTTAGCAGCATCTATAGAGCACTGCAGAGAAGGCGACGGCACCCTACTCCAGTACTCTTGCCTGGAGAATCCCATGGACGGAGGAGCCTGGTAGGCTGCAGTCCATGGGGTCACGAAGAGTCGGACATGACTGAGCAACTCCACTTTCACTTTTCACTTTTATGCATTGGAGAAGGAAATGGCAACCCACTCCAGTGTTCTTGCCTGGAGAATCTCAGGGATGGGGGAGCCTGGTGGGCTGCCGTCTATGGGGTCGCACAGAGTCGGACACGACTGAAGCGACTTAGCAGCAGCAGCAGCATAGAACACTGACTTCGACTGGCTTCCCTCGTAGCTCAGTCGGTAAAGAATCTGCCTGCAATTCAGGAGACCCAGCTTCAATTCCTTAGTTGGGAAGATCATCTGAAGAAGGAAATGGCAACCCACTCTAGTATTCTTGCCTAGAGAATCCCATGGACTGAGGAGCCTGGCAGGCTACTGTCCATGGGGTCGCAAGAGTCGTACGGGACTTAGTGAGTAAACCACCACCACCAGAGAGCACTTGGGAGCTTCCCAGTTAGCACTAATGGTAAAGAACCCGCCGGCCAATGCAGGAGACATAAGAGATGTAGGTTCAACCCTTGCGTTCAGAAGATCCCCTGGAGGATGAAATGGAAACCCACTCCAGTATTCTTGCCTGGAGAATACCCACGGACAGAGGAGCCTGGTGGGCTACAGTCCATAGGGTTGCAAAGAGTCGGACATGACTGAAGCGACTTAGCACATAGAGCATTTTACAGAGAGCTAGAAAGAGCTTTTGAGTTCATTGTCTCTCTTTTAGTAAAACCTACACTCCATTTTGTTTCAAGCTAGGATATGGAAAGTCTGTCAAAAATAAATCAAATTCCTTTCTTATAGATGGGCCCCACTGGTCAGCTGGCCAGTATAGCTGCAGTACTAATACAACTGAAGGGGCATCAATTTTAGAATCAGAAGTTCTAGAGTTATATTTTTGCTTTTCTCCTTATAGGCTGCACATTGGAGTTAAATTTTATTTTTAATATTTCTGAGCATCAGGCTCCTCTGAAACTCAGAGCTATTGAAAAGATACTTTGAGAACATTTTTTTCCCAACTCAACCCCTAGTATAAAGTTCCTTAGGATTCAACTCTTTCATACTAAACCTACGGCCAAAAAATTCCACATAATGAAAATCATCATTTTTGTTCTTCCAACAAAATGAGAATGTTCTCATTTTTTTAACAAAAGAGGGCCCCTCAAGTTAATTTAATGAAGCTCCTCATTCTTCTTTCATTAAAAAAAATGTCCAATGGAAAAAAGTGTCCAATGAATCAATGCATTTGTAATAGAGTTTGAAATTTCATTTTAGAAGAGAGATTTTGGAAAGTTTTAAACATATATGTATTTGCATGTGATTCTTGTCCCATTAGATGCAAAACACTATAAAACAATTTCTTATCAATTTTCCGTGGATATTCCAGAAGGAGAGTCAGTTAAGGAAGAACTAACTGATTATCAACTGGACAAAAGAAATATATCCATTGTTTGCTGTGATTCTAGGATAGCATGTGGAAAGGTAATTCGCTTGTAATTTTTTTATTTGCTACTCTTTAAAAACCAGTTTTACCTAAAATTATAAAAGCTGTCTCGATGAAGATGGTGGCTTGGTTACAGGACACGTTTAACTATTAGTCATAAAGAATCGGTACAGACTTGGCCTTTTAACTTCTACTTTAGAATAATGGGCTTCCTTGGTGGCTCAGTGGTAAAAAAAAAAAATCCACCTGCAATGTAGGAACTGTGGGAGATACAGGTTCGATCCTTGGGTTGGGAAGTTCCCTGAAGTAGTGCGTGGCCACCCACTCCAGTATTCTTGCCTAGAGAATCCCATGGACAAAGGAGCCTGGTGGCTACAGTCCATGGGGTCACAAAGAGTCAGACACGACTAATGTGATTTAGCAGGCACGCACACAGACTTTATAACAATACCTTACATGTGTCTTACGAGGGGCTATTTTAGTTAAAGCCTTTTTACTTTAAAATGTGAACACTGTATAGTGAGGAACATTTGAAACCCTCTAGAAACCTAAAATCAATGGTAGAAAACCACCAGAAGTCTCAGCCTCATCCCAAAATCATGATTAATATTTCAATATTATCTAGATCTGCACAACCCAATGTGGTAACAAATATTTCACATGGCTATCCAAGTTTAAAGGAATTAAAATAAAATAAATTTTAAATTTAATTCTTCAGTCACACTAGCTAAATTTCAAGTTTTAAATAACTGTGTGTGACTGATGGTAACCATATTTCAAGGCAGTTATAGAAAACTTTTATGGTCAATAAAAGTTCTATTAGACAGCACTGTTCCAGAGTTCTTAAGCATAGGTTTTGGTTAACAGACCTGTAATTATATTACATATGTAATTTTTTCTACTTTTAACTTTGTGTTATTGTGTTACTCGCTCAGTCGTGTCTGACTCTTTGCGACCCCATGGACTGTAACCCACCAGGCTCCTCTGTCCATGGGATTCTCCAGGCAACAGTACTGGAATGGGTTGCCCTAATTTCCAACAATTTTCCTATGATATTATATAACTTACATTGCTGTTGTTTAGTCACTAAGTTGTGTCCTATTCTTTTACAACCTCATGGACTGTAGCCCTCCAGGCTCCTCTGTCCATGGGATTTCCCAGGCAAGAATATTGGAGTGGGTTGCCATTTCCTTTTCCAAAGGATCTTCCCAATTCAGGGATCAAACCTGCATTTCCCACATTGGCAGGGGGATTCTTTACCACTGAGCCACCAGGAAAGCCCATAGGTTACATTAACATCATTTTAATATCTATGAGCCTTTTCATATAGTATCTAACCATTCTTCTGGTATTGGAAATAAAAATTATTAAAAGTTTTTTTGTTTTACTAAATAATGTTGCTTTGAATATCTTTTTATATAAATTTATTTTTATATGAGTATAGAATCCTCCTGCAATGCAATTTGATTCCTGGGTCAGGAAGATCTGCTGGAGAAGGGATAGGCTGCCCACTCCAGTATTTTTGGGCTTCCCTGGTGGCTCAGCTGGTAAAGAATCCATCTGCAATGTGGAAGACCTGGGTTTGATCCCTGGGTTGGGAAGATCCCCTTGAGAAAGAAACAGTTACCCACTCTAGTATTCTGAGCTGGAGAATTCTGTGGACTGTAGCATGCCAGGCTCCTCTGTCCATGGGATTCTCCAGATAAGAATACTGGAGTGGGTTGCCATTCCCTTCTTCAATATGCAGAGTATATTATGCAAAATGCTGGGCTGGATGACTCACAAGCTGGAATCAAGAAGGCTGGGAGAAATATCAACAACCTCAGATAATGACAGAGAGAGTTGGTGATAGACAGGGAAGTCTGGCATGCTGCAGTCCATGGGGTCACAAAGAGTCGGACACAACTGAGCAACTGAGCAACAACAACATTACAAAGTATAGTAATTAAGATGGTGTAGCTTGGGGGCAGGATAAACAAAAAATCCTTGATACAGAATCAAACTTATGCACACACAGACATCTGATATGTGCCAGCAGTGACACTACAAGGTAATGGAGAAAGGAAAATGTTGTCAACACCTGGTGCTGGGACAGTTAGATATCCATATTTTTTAATGAAGTTGAAATAATATTTCATTTCCAGTGGATTAAAGACTTAAATATGAAGTGTAAAACTATAATGATTTTTTTAAAAATAGATGAATAGCTTTATTATTTCAGGTTAGGGAAACATTTACTAATTCTAAAAAGCAGTATCCATAAAGGAATTGATAAATTAAAATTTAAAATTCAAGAAGGGAGATATTTTATAGCACATATGATATACAAAGGGCTTTTGTCCTAAATGTATAAATAATTTTTATAAATCAACATGAAACAAAGTCTCCCTAGTAGAAAAAATGAACTAAAAAAAACTTGACCACTTCTCCAAGGAAAAAATCCAAATGGTCAATAAACATATGAAAAGATGCTCAACCTCCTTAGTAACCTAGGAGAAGAAAACTGAAACCACAGTTAGAGATCAGTGTACACTGGCAGAGGAGCCTGGTGGACTACACAGTCCATGGGGTTGCAAAGCGTTGGGCAAGACAGGACGGAGCGACTAAGCACACACACACACACGTATGTACATACCTATCATATTGGCTAAATAAATCCATTGTAAAGTCTGATATTACTGAATGTTAGAAAGGATGTAGAATAACAGTCACTACAATTTAGCCTGTAGTGGGAATGCAAATTGGTACAACAGCTTGAGAATCATTTTGGCAGTTTTTTTGTAAAGTGAAAGACACATATTCTTCTGTAAAGTGGAATTCAACAATTCTTCCTCTGGATATAAGTTCTGAGAGGAACTGGGTACCAGAACACATGCAAAGAGTGTTCAGAGTATCATTATTTATAAGCCAAAAACTGGGAACAACCCAGATATCCATTAAAAATACAATGGATAAATAAATGATGAAGTCATACAATTGAATACTATACACAGTTGGAAGCTATTGGACTGTGGCTACACACTGGGACACATATGAATCTTACAAATGTAATGTTGATTAAAAGAAACAAAATATAAAAAATTCCCATCATATGAATCCATTTACATAAAATTCAAAATGGGAAAGAAACTATATTGCTTAGCTATTATAGAACACTGACTTTGGATTAGCACACAGGGGACTTCTAGAGTTTTAGCACTGTTCTATTTCTTGACCCAGATGGTGATAACATGGATGTTCATGTTATAACTGTCCATTAACAAAATAGCATATTTTAGTGCTTCTCTGAATGTATTTTACATTTCATAAAAATGAGAAACATATTATCTTTCAAAATAAACAGCAACATTTACATGAAAATTTAGATTAGCCCTAGGAATTCTTATATCTATTTTATTATAATTCAAGATTAGGAAGAAAGAGAATTGAACTGAATTTTTAGTTCATTATAAAACCCTGTTGGGTACAAATTCATTTTCCTATTGAGTATTACCTAGATAATAAAATAGTTAGGCTTAGAGCTATAAAACAGAATATCTCTCAATATTTCTTTCTTCATCTTCCCATATTTCACTAGTATTTTGTTCCAGTCAATTTCAAGAACAACCTTGAAGAGACACCAGATGCTACAGCTTATACTAGAGTGTAAAGTCATTCTATTGAAGTACAATTTATAGTGAAACTCACCTTTTTTATATGTACAGCTCCATTAATTTTGATAGTTATATAATCACCTCTACAGTCAGGATATAGGATATCTCCATTGTGCTAGAGCTGGTTGGTTTTTTTTTTAATCTTCTGTTTTCGCAGAAATATGTGTATAAAGTAAAAGTAGATAAATAAAAAATAAACTTGGTTGAAAAACTGGCATAAGACCCAAATAGACATTTTTTTTTAAAGAAGACATAAAGGTGGCCAACGGGCACATTAAAAGATGCTCAACGTCACTAATCATCAAGGAAATGAAAATTAAAACCACAATATCACCTCATAGCTGTCAAGAATGGCATCGTCCAAAAGAACACAAATAACAAATATTGGCAAGGATGTGGAGAAACGGGAATCTTTATACACTGTTAGAGGGAATGTACATTGGTGCAGTCACTACAGAAAACAGTATGGTGTTTCCCCAAAAACCTAAAATTAGAATTACCATATGATTCGGCACTTCCACTCTTGAGCGTATACATGAACAAATGAAAATGCTAATTTGCAAAGAGACATGCACCACAATGTTCATAGCAGCATTATTTATTGTACAATCGCCAAGACATAGAAACAACCTAAGTGTCCATCAACAGATGAATGGATACAGAAGACGCTACATACACACACACACACACACACACACACACACACACAGATATGAATGGCCTTACCCTGGTGGCTCCAGTGGTAAAGAATCTGCTTGAAAGACAGGAGACACAGGTTCAGTCCCTGAGCTGGGAAGATCCTCTGGGGAAGAGAATGGCAACCCACTCCTGTATTCTTGCCTGGAAAATTCCAAGGACAGAGGAGCCTGGTGGGCTACAGTCCACAGGGTTGCAAAGAGTTGGACACAACTGAACAACTAACACACGTAGATATGAATAGTACTCAGCCATAAACGGAGAAGGCAGTGGCACCCCACTCCAGTACTCTTGCCTGGAAAATCCCATGGATGGGAGGAGCCTGGTAGGCTACAGTCCATGGGATCGCTAAGAGTCGGGCACGACTGAGCAACTTCACTTTCACTTTTCACTTTCATGCGTTGGAGAAGGAAATGGCAACCCACTCCAGTGTTCTTGCCTGGAGAATCGCAGGGACGGGGGAACCTGGTGGGCTGCCGTCTATGGAGTTGCACAGAGTCGGACACGACTGAAGTGACTTAGCAGCAGCAGCAGCCATAAAAAAAGAATGAAGTTTTGCCATTTGTTGCAACATGGATGGAGGGTATTTGACTAAGTGAAATAAGTCAGAGAAGACAAATACTGCATTGAAT
The DNA here is from genome assembly GCF_032405125.1 of Capricornis sumatraensis. NCBI lineage: Eukaryota > Metazoa > Chordata > Mammalia > Artiodactyla > Bovidae > Capricornis > Capricornis sumatraensis. Next base: position 223,538,896 of record NC_091069.1, read on the forward strand.
CACTAATATGTAGAGTCTAAAAGAAAATAGACTAGTGAATATAATGAAAAGCAGACTCACAGACGTAGAGAACAAACCAGTGTTTTTCAGTGGGGAGAGGGAAGTGGGGCAGAGCAAGACAGGGATAGGAGGTTAAGAGGTACAAACAACTATGTATAAAATAAATAAGCTGCAAGGATAATGCTATACAGCACAGAGAATACAGCCCATATTTTATAATAAGTATAAATGAAATATAACCTTTAAAATTGTGAACCACTCTGTTGAAGCTTATATAATATTGTACGTCAACTATACTTCAATTTAAAAAAAAATACCTTACCATGTGATAAGCTCTTTTTAAGTGTTTGCTGTTTTGATAAGAACAATTGCTTAAAATATAATCCTGACTAAAGCCTAAGCACTCTCTTCTATCTTGTCCTACTGAATAAATTTTTTGAAACTTTTAAATAAATTAAAAACGACAAAAAACACAGACCCTTTAAACAGATAAGTAATGTCAGATTTCCTGCCAGAAAGATTTTCTTAAGTTATCTGCACGGCTTAGGGACAATCTTTAATGATTCCTAAGGATTGTCCCCTGTTGCTGATGCCAGACTAAAAAATTAAATTAAGAAATGGTTTGTATCACTATCTAGCAAGCAAAGGATGTCTGTTGTCATCATATAACCATCCTTTTGTTTTCTGTGGTGTGTAGATCGTGCCGAATGAGCTCTTTGAAAAGCACTACAAGCATGGGAGCAAGTTTCTGACTTCATTTCCAGACGGGACAACGCAAATATTGTATCCTTTCTTTCGACAACTTATTTTCATTAGCTTATTTCTTCACAAAAAGAAAGCTAAAGAAAAAAGAGATTAAAAAAATATGAAGGAAAAAAGATAGATATGACCAAATCCTATCACACAGAGCAAAGCTATTAACATCTGTTTATAAATTTTTCCTTATTTTTTCCTAGGAGCAATTATACAATTCTTTAAAAATTAATTCTAAACAAGTTCTTCATTATTTTATAACTTACTCCCTTTACCTAATAATATTAGGCAATAAATACTCATAAACATTATGAGTATGTAATATGCAATAAATACAGAGATACTACACCATCTTTATATGCATATGGTATTCCATCATAGGGAGGAACTGTAATTCCTTTCATCTATCCACTAGTGCTGATCAAAGGTGGTTTCACAGTTTGGGGCTGCTTTATACAATGGCTAAATGGACAGCTTTGTGCGCACTTTGCTGCATACTTGTCACTTACTCCCTTGAATTAAATACCTAGAGATAGAAATTCTGGGTAAGAAAAAAGCCTTACTAGATTTTGTCCCCCAGAAAATGTGTACCAGTCTACACATCCATGAGCAGTACGTTGTTTTTTAATACAAAAATTCAATATCCATTTTATGGAACACCAAGTTATTGATCACTTGAACTTCTGCCTGATGGCCAGGCCATTTGCTATTTTGACACAAAGGCCATTTAATATCTCTGGGAAAGTAAAACAAAGCTATGAAATCAGGAGGAGTTTTTGGTGAACCAAGGGCCTCACTTTGTAGGAAAAAGTCATTTTTAGCCATAGTTGCCTCTATGTTTAGTCAAACCCCATCAAGAACCCAGAAAAATGACTTTATGGCATAAGAAGTGTAAAGAAGTTTTAGTTCCCCAAGCCCTGTGAGAAAGAGAGTAGGTTTTTCTTTCATTATATCAAAAATTTTTAAAATAACTTTCCAACTTGTAGCATTACTTATCACTTCCTGCCCTGGCTTTAATTCCTTTTCACTCCTTTGAAGACTAAGACTGATTTTCAAAATGATTCAGAATCAATTTTGTGTTTACTTCACTGCTGGACTTCCAATCAGTTTAGATTGGACTGAATATTAACAGTCCGTGAATTATCCTCAGTATATTTCATTCTTTGATGCTATTGTAAATGGAATTATTTTCTTAATTTCATCTTCAAAATGTTCACTGCTTAGAAATACAATTTTTTTCGTATATATTGACCTTTTAGTTTACAATCCTACTGAACTCTTTTGTTAGTTCTATGACATTGTTTTGTAGATTCCTTAGGATTTTCTTTTTTACAAGAGCGTGTTATCTGCAATTAGAGATAGGAGTTAACTTCTTCTGTTTCCAATGTAGATGCCTTCATTTCTTTTTCTTCCATAATATTTTCCTGATTGGAACCTCCAGCATGAGGTTGAATGGAAGTGGGGAGAGTGGACGTTTTTGTCTGCTTCCTGATCTTAGGGGGAAAACACCTAGTCTGCCATCAGTTAAGTGTGACGTTAACTGTGGGTTTTTGTTAGACATGCCTTATTTGGTTGAAGAGGTTCCTTTCTATTCTTAGTTCATTGAGTCATTTATTACAACAAGGTATTGGATTTTGTCAGATGCGTTTTCTGTGTCTATTGCAATGATCATCTCTATTTTTGCTCTTTTCTCTGTCAATGTAGTATGTTTCCGTTAATTTATTTTTAGATGGTAATCCAACCTTACATTCCTGGGATAGACTCGGGTTTGTTGTTGTACATATAATCCGTTTTATATTTTACTAGATTCCATTTGCTGGTATTTTTGGTGAGGATTTTTGTGTCTCATAAATATATTTTGATGCACACAGAAAGCATACATTTTTTTAGTAATTAACAGTGCTTCCCATTCATTTTCAGAACGCTTTATAGCTTCAAAGGACTCTCTCATAAATTAAATTTATTCTCAGACTAGTCAAAGACCATTAGAATAACTCAAATGACCTTAACTGATCTCAGTTACCCATCTGGAAACCTAGCCATCATCCGAGTGCCCAACAAGATAAATGGTTTCACTTGTATAGTCCAAGAAGACATGCCCACTAACCCTGCAATCCTGGCATTGCTAGATTCTTCTGGTAGAAGTTCCTGCTATCATCCCAATGGAAATGTCTGGTAGGCTTCTAGATTCCTCCTGCGGTTATTTTGTTTCTCGAGTTTCATGAAATTTTATTTTTCCTTTTATTTTTTCAACTTTTTTGAAATATAACTGACATATACTGGGTAAGTTACAAGTGTACAATGGTTATTGATTTGATACGCTTATATGGTGCAAAATGATTACTTCTGTAGTGTTAGCTAACAACTGCATCATGTCACATAATTACCATTTCTTTCTAAGACATTTAAGATCCACTGTCTTAGCAACTTTCAACTACATAACTGCAGTGTTAATGAAAATCACTGTGCTATACATTAGATTGCCAGATTTTATTCATCTTATAACTAGAAAGACAAAAATGAATTTAAGAAGATTTATTTAAATTAGTGGTCATAGGATAGGAATGTTCAATTCAGAGAAGTTTTTTATTTATGTCATCCCATATGGAGTGGAAAAATCCCAGGCAGTTACATAAAACAAAGCTCATCATATTTTTTCTATAAGCAGCAAGAAAATATAGCTGTACAATTTTAATATTAGGAAAAAAAACCCTCTAGATAAATTATATGACCACTCTAGGGATGTGAGATATAAACCCAGCAGTCTCTCTTTAGCCTAAATGCTGGCCTCATCAATGGAAATAATTTGCAACGGACAGCTGTCATACTCTGTTGTTTGAGATATAGTCCTAACAAGTAGGCATCCCATTGGAGAAGGAAATGGCAACCCACTTCAGTATTCTTGTCTGGGAAATCCCATGAACAGAGGGGCCTGGTGGATTACAGTCCATGGGGTCACAAAAAGAGTCAGATACAACTTAGTGACTAAACAACAAGGCACCCCATAGCTACAATGAACAGCACTTTTCCTATGAGCAACTATATAATTCTTTAAAAATTAATTCTTAACAGCAATATATAAAATCTCTAGCGATTAAGGTCCTGATGCCTTTGATCTACTATTTATATGCTCGGTGACCTTGTATTATTTCATTTAGCCTGAGAAAGTGAAATTTGAGTTCTAACTTCAAATACAATTTCAACTTTTTAAGTTTTTTAGAAAGAGATATTCTCTGCCTTTAAACTATTTACAAGTATAACAATCTCATCTTGAGAAACTCTGCCAATAAATTGACAAAAGTTTGAATACTCTGCCAGTACTTGAGAAAGTTAGGACACACGGAGCTATCAATATTGCACTTTTAGTTCAAAGGAGTAGTCAAACCATTATCCCCAGTTATATTGGAGGATTTCTACTTATCCTTCAGGGTTCAGTAGCAATTCTGTGGGGCTCCCCTGGTGGCTGAGTGGTAAAGAATCTGCCTGCTGATGCAGGAGACCTGGGTTTGATCCCAAGTCTGGGAGATCCCCTGGAGAAGGAAATGGCAACCCACTCTAGTATTCTTGCCTGGAAAACTCCATGGACAGAGGAGCCTGGCAGGCCTTAGTCTGTGGGGTGGCAAAAGAGTCAGACACGAGTTGACAACTGAACAATAACAGCAGTAATTCTGTATTACATTTATTTGGTAAGGCACAATATTGTCACCAAATATTCACTGGCTTCTAGGACTTTTCTGTACCAATGAACCCTTCCTACCCACCAAATGAACTCTGGGCCCCCTGACATGGCTCCTTAACACCCTCATAGACTCTTGTGTAGCAAGCCCACCTCTCCTGTAGGATTGAAGTTCCTTGAAGGCACACCCTGAATCTTTGCCACTACATACTATGTAAATGGCACACAATTTATCTAGATAATGTTAACCAAATGTTTTCTTCGCCCACATAGCATGATAAAACTAAATCTCCTTCCCAGAAACAATAAGATAACCACCTCAATTTCTCATTTGTATTTTTGCTATTAGATTACTGCTGCTACTCAAAATTGGGAAAATAAGACGTGAGTTATCCTATTCTAGGGGGCCCTCATGGCTGATTCATCTGATTTTTTAAAAATAATTTATTATCAAATTAAGCCAACTTTCTAAGTACCTAGAACCCTACCTATCCTCCCTCCCTGAGAAATACATGGTGAGCCGAGATGGAAGAATGTGATAGAGTGTGCAGAGGAGATCATGGAATAGAACGGCAGTCACTAGTGACACCAGATCTCAGACGGTACAGGGCTGCTTCTGTTGGTAATGTAGTAAAATGTGGCATTAGCGACTCTAAGAGATTGGGGCGCCTGGCTGGTGTCAGTTCCCCCTTCTATTCCATTACTGGGCTCTTCTTAACCACAGTGATCTCAAAAATGTTCCTGAGCCCTTTCTACCCATACCAGCCTTGATATCCTTGAAGTCCTGGCCCCCCAGTTGCTGTTAGAAAACAAGTCTCAGTACTGAGGCCAGTACAGCCTTTCCTAGAACTTACACTCACTGATATCCATACTGGCACAGGAAACGTCTAAGCACCAGTCCTCGCCCGTCTTCCAGGTAGAGCCTGCCTTCTTGTGTTTTTTCATGTCCAGACTAAATCTTCCCTGCTCCCTCTTAATCCTCCCCAGCACATCATTTTCCAGATCCCTTTATCATCCTGGTTCCACCTCTGGATGCATTTTGGTTTATCACTAGGTCTTAAACTACACCCAGTACTTCAAATTAGTATAGAATTCTGCCACAGTAATATGGCTCCTATGATTGTATGAGGTTTTCCACTATTCATATGCACATCGTGTTGTGTGCAGTTGTGTCCAACTCTTTGTGACCCTATGGACTGTAACCCAGCAGGCTCCTCTGTCCATGGGATTTTCCAGGCAAGAATAGTGGAGTAGGTTGCTGTTTCCTACTCCAGGGAATCTTCCTGAGGCAGGGATTGAACTCATGTCTCCTGTGTCCCCTTCATTGCCAGTGGATTCTTCACCGCTGAGCTGTCAGGGAAGCCGTAGACTATTGGCTAGTATAAACTGCTGCTCTCTTTGGTTAGCAAGTGGCAGAGCTAATTTCAAGGTTGAATTATAATGTTCCTGTTTATGATTTTTACTTTCCTTTCTCCTCAGGGTATACATCAATATCTTGGGTGGTCAATATTCAGATCAAGCTGGCAACAGAGTGAGGGCTTGGAATTGGTCAAGTTCCGTCACTTCCTCACCCTTTGTTTCATTTAAACCTGTGTTTCTGGCTTTGAACCATTACGTTGGAATCCGCATCTTAGAACAAGACAAGATTTCAATCACTTTTCTAGCAATGGGCCAACAGGCAAGAATCAGTGTCGGAACCAAAGTGAAGGTAGGTCCATTTTTATAAACATTTTAAAGCATTTAGAATAATAAGAGTAAAATAATGTTAGTTAGTGTTATTACTGACAGATTATACTTGTGTGTAATCTATGGTGCACCACTGTGAATTTTGAAATTCAAGGAAAAAACAGTGAAAGTTTTATATGGAATTGAATTCATACAGAATTGAGACAGCCTTATTGTTTCTTCTTCCTCAAATTCCTTTTTAGTTCAAACTTGATTCCAAGTAACATTTACTGAGTGTCTACTGTATGAGTGAAGTGAAGTGAAGTCGCTCAGTCGTGTCCGACTCTTTGCGACGCTATGGACTATAGCCTACCAGGCTCCTCTGTCCATGGGATTTTCCAGGCAATAGAACTGGAGTGGATTGCCATTTCCTTCTCCAGCGGATCTTCCTGACCCAGGGATCGAACCTGGGTCTCCCACGTTGTAGACAGACGCTTTTACCATCTGAGCCACCAGGGTAGTGCAGCTTTGAGGTTTGGGTTTTAGTATTTTGTATTGTTTTTCTCTGTGTTCTAGCTGAAAGCCTTTGGCTGAGTCAGGAGACCTGGGTTCTGACCATGTTCAAGACCCAACACAAGCCCTGTTTCCTTAGAGACACTTCCCAGACCTCCTTGCCCTTTGTCCAAACAAGGTCAATCATGTCCTTCTCTAGGTTGTCCATGTACTCATCTCTGTCCATGTGTATGCTTGCTGAACTATTGAACTATGCGCCTTACTTGCCTTTGTGGCTGCCTTTCCTACTGGATGGTGAGCTCCTGCAGGATAGAATCTCTTTCTTACTGATTTCTCTACACCGCCCAGGGCATGGCCCAAAGAACACTCTCAGTGACCAGCAATGCTGCACGATGGTTAAGAACACAGACTTAAGTTTACAGGACATAGTTTCAAACCTCAACACTTAGCTAAGCTGGTGAACTTGAACTTCAGTGCCCTCCTCTATAAAATGGGGATGATTCCTCTATTATACTATTGATTTCTGTGATGATTCAATGAGAATATAAAGTGCTTAGCATGTTTCTTGGCACCAACTACTTAATAAATGATAGCTCAATAGAGATGTTTGTTGTTGTTTAGTTGCTAAGTCCTGTCCAACTCTCTTGCAATCCTATGGATGTAGCCCACCAAGCTTCTCTGTCCATGGAATTTCCCAAGCAAGCCCCAATAGAGACGTAGAATTTCTCAATTATATCTCAGTAAAGCTGAAATATATATATATGCATCTGTGTGTATAGATTCAAGGGATTAGATGTATAAAAATTACATGTATATAAATAGATTACATGTATATAAAAGGGATTACATGTATATACACAGATTCAAGGGATTAGATCTGATAGACAGAGTGCCTGAAGAATTATAGATGGAGGTTCGTGACATTGGACAGGAGGAAGTGATCATGACCATCCCCAAGAAAAAGAAATGCAAAAAGGCAAAATGGTTGTCTCAGGAGGCCTTACAAATAGCTGAAAAAAGAAGAGAAGTGAAAGGCAAAGGAAAAAAGGAAAGATATACCCATTTGAATGCAGAGTTTCTAAGAACAGCAAGGAGTGATAAGAAAGCCTTCCTCAGTAATCAATGCAAAGAAATAGAGGAAAACAATAGAATGTAAAGACTAGAGATCTCTTCAAGAAAATTAGAGATACAAAGGGAACATTTCATGCAAAGATGGGCTCAATAAAGGACAGAAATGGTAGGGACCTAACAGAAGCAGAAGATATTAAGAAGAGATGGCAAGAATGCACAGAACTATACAAAAAGATCTTCATAGCCCAGATAACCACGATGGTGTGATCACGCACCTCGAGCCAGACATCCTGGAATGCAAAGTCAAGTGGGCCTTAGGAAGCATCACTATGGACAAAGCTAGTGGAGGTGTAATGGAATTCCAGTTGAGCTATTTCAAATCTTAAAAGATGATGCTGTGAAAGTGCTGCACTCAGCAAATTTAGAAAACTCAGCAGTGGCCACAGAACTGGAAAAGGTCAGTTTTCATTCTGATCCCAAAGAAGGGCAATGCCAAAGAATGTTCAAACTACTGCACAATTGCACTCATCTCACATGCTAGCAAAGTGTGAAGTTGCTCAGTCATGTCCAACTCTGTGACACCATAGATGTAGCCTACCAGGCTCCTCTGCATTTTCCAGGCAAGAGTACTGGAGTGGGTTGCCATTTCCTTCCCCAGGGGGTCTTCCTGACCCAGGGATTGAACCTAGGGTCAATCAGGTCATTGCAGGCAGATGCTTTACCATCTGAGCCATACGACTTAACACACGCTAGCAAAGTAACGTTCACATGTTTGGGAACGTATGTACACCCGTGGTGGAGTCATGTCAATGTATGGCAAAACCAATACAGTATTGTAAAGTAAAATAAAGTAAAAAATAAATTAATTAATAAATAAAATTCAAAAAAAAATTCTCCAAGCCAGGCTTCAACAGTACGTGAACTGTGACTTACAGATATTCAAGCTGGATTTTAGTTAAGGCAGAGGATCCAGAGATCAAATTGCCAACATCATAGAAAAAGTAAGAGAGTTCCAGAAAAACATTTACTTCTGCTTTATTGACTGTGGCCAAAGCCTCTGATTGTGTGGATCACAACAAACTGTGGAAAATTCTTAATGAGATGGGAATACCAGACCACCTTACCCGCCTCCTGAGAAATCTGTATGCAGGTCAAGACGTAACAGTTAGAACTGGACATGGAACAACAGACTGGTTCCAAATCAGGAAAGAAGTATGTCAAGGCTGTATATTGTCACCCTGCTTATTTAACTTATATGCAGAGTACATCATGTGAAATGCTGGGCTGGATGAAGTACAAGCTGGAATTAAGATTTCCAGGAGAAATATCAATAACCTCAGATACGCAGATAACACTGCCCTTATGGCAGAAAGTGAAGAAGAACTAAAGAGTGTCTTGATGAAAGTGAAAGAGGAGAGTGAAAAACTTGGCTTAAAACTCAACATTCAGAAAACTAAGATGGCATCCGGTCCCCTCACTTCATGACAAATAGATGGGGAAACAATGAAAACAGTAAAAGACTGTATTTTTGGGAGCTCCAAAATCACTGAAGATGGTGACTGCAGTCATGAAATTAAAAGACACTTGCTCCTTGGAAGAAAAGCTATGACCAACTTAGCATATTAAAAAGCAAAGACATTACTTTGCTGACAAAGGTCCATCTTGCCAAAGCTATGGTTTTTCCAGTAGTCATGTATGGATGTGAGAACTGGACCATAAAGAAGGATGAGCACTGAAGAACTGATGCTTTCAAACTGGGTTGCTGGAGAAAACTCTTGAGAGTCCCTTGGAGCACAATGAGATCAAACTAGTCAATTCTAAAGGAAGTCAACCCTTAATATTCATTGGAAGGACTGCTGTTGAAGCTGAAACTCCAATACTTTGGCCACCTGATAGGAAGAACTGACTCATTTGAAAAGACCCTGATGCTGGGAAAGATTGAAGGCAGGAGGAAAAGGGGACAACAGAGGATAAGATGGTTGGATGGCATCACTCACTTGACGGGCATGAGTTTGAGCAAGCTCCAGGAGTCGGTGAAGGACAGGGAAGCCTGGCGTGCTGCAGTCCATGGGGTCACAAAGTGTCAGACACGACTGAGTGACTATATATAGAACATACATAATATGTGACTTTGAATAAGTATCCTAAGCTCTGAGGACCTTATTTCATCAATTATTCAAGGAAGAGATGGCTCCAAACTCCAAAGACATCTTCAGTTTCTAAAATGTCTATACATTTAAGTAAGTGGAAATATGACTTCAGGATTCCATATAGGTAGGGATATTTCATAAACACCAAACAAAAGGGAGACTTCAGATTCAGTCAACAGACAGCGAGGGTCCACACTGTGCTAAGCAATATTCAAGCTGCTTCCAGTCGATCTAGCTACTGCAGTCAGCTGGCAAGTCCAAACAAGTTTCTTCCTTGGTTAGAAATCTACAATATAGCCTCTTTTTGGTTCAATACATTCATGGTAAATGGATCCTTAGCAAAGATGTCAAAAATGCTCTGTCTCTTTCTCCTCGCCTCTCTCCTTCGAAATGAGTTTTAATCAGAAGAACAGTTGGTGCAAAAGAAAGAATCTGATGTTAAAAAGTTTGCTTTTCTCATTATCCTCATAATGACCCTTTCAGTTTTTTAAAATTGCAAAAGTGACATGTGAATACACTGTTATATTTGAATCTTCAAATAATACAGACATAAAAGAGTTAAAAACGATATTCCTCCCTTCCATCCTTTCTTCTAATCCTCTTCCCAAAGGTAATCACATTGAAAATTTGGTGTGTATTTCTCTTTTCTATATATTTATAAATTATTCATCTACATCTTTTTAAAAATAAAAATTGCATGTCTACACTGATTGTACTATTAGACTTGTTCTATTTGTTTCTGTTTTCCACAAGTTAAATGGAATATCTTTCATGTCTAGATATCCAAGTAAATTTGTCCATTTGGTTGTTGCATAGTATTACACGTTTACTGCGGTTACTATATGCTAAATCTAATGCCCTCTCAGTGACAATGGGCACACATAGTTTCTCACCCCTCTCCCCCTGGAAGCATTTCCTCTCTTGCTTCCAGGAGTTACTCTGCCTTGATTTTGCTTCCACCTCAGGGACTACTCCTTCTCATTTTTCCTTTCCTATTTTCTTCACCTCCCCTCTTTTAAATACTGAAAGGCTCCAGGGCCTGTCATTGGGCTCACCTCTTCTCTCTCTGTACTAACTCCCTCGTTAGTTTTTTTGTCCTGAAATACCATCTGCTTGCTGATAACCCCTCCTTTGATCTCCAGGTGGATCTCCCAGGAACTTTAAACTTGAATATCTCTGATTCCAATCCTGCATCTCCATCTGGCATCTAAAGAGTATTAGGAACTTCACAGAGCAAACTGACATTGGAAGGCATGTTCTTCCTTCGGTCTTCTCCGTCTCAGAAAGTGGCAACACCTTGCTTTCATTTGCTCAGACCCAAAACTTTGGGGTTGGTTCTCTCTTCTCTGTCCATGTCTTTCATCTGCAAGTCCTCTAAATGCTACCACCAAGATGTCACCAGATTCCAACACTCCTTGCATCCTTCATTACTGTTACCTCATCTGCCTCATGTATCTAGTTAATCCATCTTGTTTAAATTATTACAATAGCCTCCTCCCGAGTGTCCCAGCTTCCACTCTTCCCAAAGTCAATTCTATCATGATAGTAAGGGTGATATTTTGAAAACATAATTGATATTTATAGGGCATTCCATTCAAAAGCAGCAGAATACACATTCTTCACAAGTACACATGGAACATCCTCCAGGATTGCTGGCCGACAAAGTCAGCCTCAGTAAATTTAAGAAAATTGAAATCATATCAAACATTTTTTCCAATCACAAAGCTATAAGATTAGAAATAAACCACAAGAAAAAAAAAACTGTAAAAAACACAAACACATGAAAGCTAAACAATATGCTACTAAACAACCATTGGGTCACTGAAGAAATCAAAGAGGAAATCAAAAAATACCTAGCGACTAATGAAAATGGTCTATCTAGTGATAAAACACCTACACTACGATACATGATCTGGACTTCCTTTTTAAATATTTCTCCGTAGTCCTCTTTTCTTACCCACTTTGCTCTAGCCACCGTGGCCTTTTTGCTGTTGTGGACAATGCCATGCACATCACTGCCACAGGGCTTTTGCACTTGCTGTTCCCTCAACCTAAAATGCCCCTTACCCCACTTAGCACTTCCCTCAGGTTCTGCTCTCAGAGTCCTTTCCTGACCGCCTGTGTAAACTCCCAGCAGCCCACCCCACCCTACCGTGGCATGCATATAGTGCTTTTGTTTTCTTTCACTTCTGTATAGTCTATGAGTGCTATTTTGATTTCTTCAACTCAGTAGTTACTGAACTTTCAAATGAGGTTTTTAAAATTTGCTACCTTTTCTCGTTAACTTCTAAATGGTCAAGGAATATGGCTTGTATTTTTTCTTGCTATTTAGAATGCAGGGATATTTTCTTTGTAGTTGATGACATAATTTATGACTGTTCCATGTATATTTGACCCCCCAGATGGTTGAATGTCTATTGGCACAAATTGTATAATGTATGTTTAATTGTTCTATTCATACTTCTCTCTATATCCTTTTCTTCTTATATTGTTGGTTTATTTCTGAGAGATGTATGAAAATATCCCAGTACAACTGTGAATTTGTCCATTTTTTGTATAATTTCTATCAGGTTTTGCTTTGTCTTGTCTTGAAGTTCTGTGGTTAGGAAATTCAAGGTGTTGTCTTCATGGTGAGTTACACCTTTCACCCCTGGGCCAGCTCACCTATTGGCCCTTCAGCTTTGTGTCCATTATGTGACTCAGAGTATCACTGAGGGGTTTTGTTTCTATTTTGACAAAAAAATTTAACATCATCAATATGTGTCCCTCTTAATGCTCTTTGCCTGAAATGCCATCCTAATGTTCACTTGACTTTGAGCTCAGAATATGTGTGTTCTGGACTAGTGGTTTCATTTGATCATTTATCTCTCAGTTGGACATGGTCCCAGCTGCTTCTTAATTTTCAGGAATTCCTTAAGATTATTCCTGCTGATAAAAATCTTTCCTATTTCCTATTGATTTACTCTCTGAAAACGTTTCCCATTTTATGGGATTTGAAGGAAAACTAAAAATGGTGATTAACCCTTTATTTCTCAGCTATCTCAACCTCCTTCCCCCATCCCTCTTTCCTTTCTCTCTCCCTTCCTTCCAAGGTGGGGAGGGGTGAGAATGCAGAAGAATACTGTGATCTCACATCTCTGGCAGATGAATAAATGGTCACTCTGCCTGCAGGAGGTAGCAGATGGGCTTGCTTTTTAGCCCACCCCACTGAAATTACATGCCCCTCCTGGGCTGGTCCTAAAGCTCAGCCTTGGAAACATTCCAGGCAAGGCTTGGGACCCTTGACCTTCCTGCAGCTCAAGGAGACAGCATCAGCCTGAGTCACCCAAGGCTGAGAGGACATGGGCGGCACAGAGGGCAAGGAAGGGTCTTGGGAATGTTCATGTGCAGCAGCTCCTGGAGGTGGGGGTGCATTCAGGAGAAGAAAAGGAGTGTCGGTCATCCCAGGGCCTTCTGGAAAGCCCAGCTCAGGTGCTCCCCACCGCCTTCCCAGCCTCCAGGCCAGCACTCACTCCACACTGGGTGTGTCCCAGGGACAGGATAACTATAGCATTTCTGTGCCCTCCTCCATAGATGCTGGTGAAATAGTATATGCTGTTATAATGACTTGAATGCATTGTAAGCATTTGAAAGAAAGTATGCAAATTCTGTTTGGTCTGGTCTGCTCTAGTCTCTCAAATCTCCAGAGCTCATTCCTGTTCAGATCAGAATTAATACCACTGCCCCTATTTATAGATAACAATGGCACCCCACTCCAGTACTCTTGTCTGGAGAGTCCCATGGACGGAGGAGCCTGGTAGTCCATGGGATCGCGGAGAGCCGGACACGACTGAACAACTTCACTTTCACTTTTTACTTTCATGCATTGGAGAAGGAAATGGCAACCCACTCCAGTGTGCTTGCCTGGAGAATCCCAGGGACGGGGGAGCCTGGTGGGCTGCTATCTATGGGGTCACACAGAGTTGGATAAGACTGAAGCGACTTAGCAGCAGCAGCAGACTCACAGGGGACTCCAGCCGCTAACTAGTGTTGCCTCTCGCCTCCTCCCACCTCCTGCTTCTGCAGTCACTATTTCCACACGGAACCCTGAGCTTCCTTTCTGTTTCTCTTTGCTGAAAAGCTGCTAAATGCCAAGGAGATTCCAGCACTCCGATACCTGAACGGAGATGACCTTCTTCTGCTGGCCAGTTTAATAAAGATCCGACGCCTGTTTCATAAACTGGAAGGATGTGTGAATTTCCCCTCCAGCCAGGTTTGGGAAAAATTAAAGCAACCTTCCTACCTTTCTTCACTTTCTCTAAAACTAATTGCTCTTTGTCACAATTCTGGTATGAAGCAAGATATAATAACAACAATAGCAGCTATGATAAATGAAAACATTTAACGAATGACGATGGTGCTTTCATTTGTTCTGTTGTGTTTTTCTGGGAGGCAGTGTGGGAGATCTCAAGAAAAGTGTGCACAATGACTAGGAAATACAAATTTGGAGCACATCCTGAGTCATCCCTGGTTTGCACTCTTGGTCGGAAAACTAAACCACTGACTTTGGGGACAACAGAGAATGAGTAAGTCAGCCAAAGGCCTTATTTTTCAGTCAGAGTTCCATCAGGAAAACAGAAAGCAGGGAGGGAGCAGGTGCTTTCACAACCTCCTGAAAGGCTGGGAAAGTGAAGGTCAAGGAACAGCCCTGCTGTTTGGGAAAATGAGGGAATCTCAGGAAGCCACAAAGCCAACAGCACCAAGGGAGAGAGTGGCAGGAGTTACTCATACTCCAATGCAGAAATGGCAAGTAACTGCCATCCTCCAAAGACCACCCTCCTGCCAGAAGTGAGCGACGGCCACTGCTCCTCTCCCACTTCCCACACCTCAGGCAGGGGCCTCTCCCTGGGGAAACATAATGGGATCCCACTGGCAAAGGATTATGGCACCGCGTGTCTTTCCCCTTCTGAGGGGAGGGAGGAGGGATGTTGCTGGGTCCGCAGGGATAGCACAGCACAGCACAGCAGCCTCTGGTCGGTGATAAAATTACTGAAGAGCAGAAAGCAGAGGTGAGAGTCTTTAGGTGGAGAACCCTAAAGACGAATGCCCAGCCTGCCCTCTCCTGAACTTCCCTGACTTTCAGTTATCTGTTCTTGGGAGAGGGAGGAATCTTGTTGGAGGGGGCCATCCCTTACAGTGAATAACAGATTTGGTGTTAAGTGTGTGTAGCAAGAGGAAGTAAATCTAGCCGCTAGTTATTCATCAGTTAGTATGAGGACTAAACCATATTGTTTTCCTACTAAGAGGCTGCTGAGGAAGCTTGGGGAAGGGCTGAAGGGCACAGGAGGAGTGGAAGGATGAGGTGTCCCAGGGAGGGCTGAGTGCTGGGCCGCAGGAAGGGGGTGAGCTACTGGAGGCTGAGGGTTGGCCTTGGTATTAATCCATTCACCACTTTTTTTTTTTTTAGCTGCCTTTAACAAACACATTACCAAAGGGTGAAGGGGGTGCAGGAGGGATGAATTAGGAGTTTGGGATTAGCAGATACAAAGTATTATATATAAAACAGATGAACAAGAAGGTCTCACTGTATAGTATAGAGAACTATTCAATATCCTGTAATAAACCATCATGGAAAAGAATATGAAAAAGAAAACATATGTGTATAACCAAGTCACTTTACTATACACCATTAACTAACACAACATTGTAAATTAACTTCTATAAAAATTTTTTTTAAAGGCAGTTGTTATTTAAGGGTTTCAGTTGTTAAAACAACAGTGATAATTTTTACTTTGGATATCAGCATCCCAAAGTATATTGGGATATGCCATAGATTTTATTTATCAATGCCTGTTTTTTCACATGGCTGTTTAAAGTAAGCTTGGTGGTTTTTTTTTTAAATAATCTACTCTGTTAATTCATAGGGTATTTTTTTCTCATTTTTCACAAGAAAAACCTCTTCAAAAAAATTAAACTTTCCTAGGAAACCATAAATAAAATGACAACCTACTAACTGGGAGAAAATATTTGCTAACAATGCAACTAACAAGAGCTTAATTTCCAAAGTATACAAATAGTTCATACAACTCAATATCAAAAAACAAACAACCCAATCAAAAAAAAAAAAAATGGTCAGAAAACCTAAATAGACATTTCACCAAAGAAGATATACAGATGGCCAAGAAACACATGAAAAGATTCTCAACATCACTAATTATTAGAGAAATGCAAATTGAGACTACAATGAGGTGTCACCCCACTCCAGTCACAAATAATAAATGCTGGAGAGAGTGTGGAGAAAAGGGAACCATCTTATACTGTTGGTGGGAATGTAAATTGGTGCAGCCACTTCATGCTAGAGAACAGCATACAGATTCTTTAAAAAAATAAACACAAAACTAAAAATAGAGGTACCATATGATCTAGCAGTCCCACTCCTGGGCATATATCTGGAAAAGATGTAAACTCTAATTCAAAAAGTTCATACACCTCAGTGTTCACAGCAGCACTATTTGCAACAGCCAAGACAAGGAAGCAACCTAGAAGATACGGTACATATATACAATGGAATATTACTCAGCCTTAAAAAGGAATGAAACAAATGCCATTTGCAGCAAGCAACATGGATGGACCCAGAGGTTATCATACTAAGTGAAGCAAATCAGAGAAAGACACATATCATATGATATCACTTATAAGTGGAATCTAAAAAAAATAGTACAAATCAACTTATTTTCAAACCAGAAACAAACTCACAGACATAAACAAATTTATGATTACCAAAGGAGAAGGGGAAGGAGGGGAAAATCAGGAGTATGGGATTAACAGATACACATTGCCATATATAAAATAGCTAAGCAACAAGGATTTATTGACTTCCTTAGTGGCTCAGATGGTAAAGCATCTGCCTACAGTGTGGGAGACCCAGGTTTGATCCCTGGGTTGGGAAGATCCTCTGGAGAAGGAAATGGCACCCCACTCCAGTACCCTTGCCTGGAATATCCCATGGACAGAGGAGCGTGGTAGGTTACAGTCCATGGGGTTGCAGAGAGTCGGACATGACTGAGTGACTTCACTTTCACTTTCTTTCACTTTCATAAAGAACTATAGTCAATATCTTGTAATAACCTATAATGGAAAATAATTTTTTAAAAGAATATACATAAATGTATAGATTATATATAACCAAATCACTTTGCATCTGAAAATAATAAAATAAATCAATTACAGTTTGACATAAGAAAAAAATTAAACTCTTCTAGTACTCTTGCCTGGAAAATCCCACGGACAGAGGAGCCTGGTAGTCTGCAGTCCATGGGGTTGCGAAGAGTCGGACACGACTGAGCGACTTCACTTTCACTTTTCACTTTCATGCATTGGAGAAGGAAATGGCAACCCACTCCAGTATTCTTGCCTGGAGAATCCTAGGGATGGGGGAGCCTGGTGGGCTGCCGTCTATGGGGTTGCAGAGTCGGACACGACTGAAGTGACTTAGCAGCAGCAGCAGCCATAAAGTTGTCATATAGTAATACTGCATAAATTGAGGGAGAAGAAAACACTAAATGTGTAGGTCTGCCCATTTGTAAATTTCAAAGGAATTATTGATATACTTAAAGCTTACAGTAGTACTACAAATCCTTGTATTGTTTTATTCCTGATCTCAGGATTATCATTTTATTTTGCTTATGCATATTTTACATTTTATGTGTACAATTTTGAACAGATAAAATTATCATCTTTGAGAAGATACATATATGCACGTCAGCGTAACAGATGAGTAAAGAAATGAAAACTTTTGGACTTCCCTGGTGGTGCAGTGGATAAGAATCTGTCTGCCAGTGCAGGGGACACAAGTTCTATCCCACATGCCCAGAAGTAACTAAACCCATGTGCCACAACTACTGAGCCTGTGCTCTAGAGCCGAAGAGCCACAACTACTGAAGCCCCAGCGTGCTAGAAGCTGTGCTCTGCAACGAGAGAAGACATCACAGTGAGAAGCGGATGCACCATAACTCCTGCTCACAGCAACTAGAGAAAGCCCGCCTGCAACAGCGAAGACCCAGCCCAGCCAAAAATAAATAATAAGATAAATAAAAAATTATTTTTTAAAAAAAGAAGAAAACTTTTTGCTTCAGGTAAAGCTGGCAGCAGCATCAGTAAAGCCCTCAGGGATTGAAACATATGAGACACGTCCAGTGTATTGGCCTCCATGCAGCTCTAATAGTGAGTGAGCAGCATATTCCAGAGTGCATTTCCTTGCTAGGTTTTCCTGCTAACGAAAGTCATACCAGGGAATTTCTAAGCAGTCCAGTGGTTGGGAATCTGCACTTTCACTGTGGAGAGCATGGATTCCGTACATGATCAGAAAATTTAAGATTCCATAAGCCACAGTTCAGTTCAGTTCAGTTGCTCAGTCGTGTCCGACTCTTTGAGATCCCATGAATCGCAGCACGCCAGGCCTCCTTGTCCATCACCAACTCCTGGAGTTCACTCAAACTCACATCCATCGAATCGGTGATGCCATCCAGCCATCTCATCCTCTGTCGTCCCCTTCTCCTCCTGCCCCCAATCCCTCCCAGCATCAGAGTCTTTTCCACTGAGTCAACTCTAAGCATGAGGTGGCCAAAGTATTGGAGTTTCAGCTTTAGCATCATTCCTTCCAAAGAAATCCCAGGACTGATCTCCTTCAGAATGGATTAGTTGGATCTCCTTGCACTCCAAGGGACTCTCAAGAGTCTTCTCCAACACCACAGTTCAAAAGCATCAATTCTTCGGCGCTCAGCCTTTTTCACAGTCCAACTCTCACATCCATACATGACCACAGGAAAAACCATAGCCTTGACTAGATGGACCTTAGTCAGCAAAGTAATATCTCTGCTTTTGAATATGCTATCCAAGTTGATCATAACTTTTCTTCCAAGGAGTAAGCGTCTTTTAATTTCATGGCTGCAATCACCATCTGCAGTGATTTTGGAGCCCCCCAAAATAAAGTCTGACACTGTTTCCACCGTTTCCCCATCTATTTCCCATGAAGTGATGGGACCTGATGCCATGATCTTCGTTTTCTAAATGTTGAGCTTTAAGCCAACTTTTGAAATGGAGTAGCCATCATAGTCAACAAAAGTCTGAAATGCAGTACTTGGATGCAATCTCAAAAAAGACAGAATGATCTCTGTTCATTTCCAAGGCAAACCATTCAATATCACAGTAATCCAAGTCTATGCCCCAACCAGTAACGCTGAAGTTGAACAGTTCTATGAAGACCTACAAGACCTTTTGGAACTAACACCCAAAAAAGATGTCCTTTTCATTATAGGAGACTGGAATGCAAAAGTAGGAAGTCAAGAAACACCTGGAGTAACAGGCAAATTTGGCCTTGGAATGCAGAATGAAGCAGGGCAAAGACTAATAGAGTTTTGCCATAAGCCACAAGGGGTGGGCAAAAAAAAACAAAAAGTCATATCAATTCACTGTAGAAATGATCCAAGATTACAGAAAAATATAGCTGACCCCTGAGCAGCTGGAGTAAGGGGCACCAACCCTCCACATACTGAAAAAAAAAAAAAAGGAGGGAGAGTATTATTTTTAGTCACCCCTCCCTACCTTCAGTTTCCCTGCATTCAGCGTGCCTCAGGAGCCACAGTCCCTCTAGATCGGCAGTTCTGCATCTGTGGATTTTATTTTATTGACATATATTTGCCCTGCGATACTATGTTAGTTCCAGGCGCATGTGCCAATGTTTTATGTCAATAAAACACATAAAATCTTTATATGGTTGACCCTTGAACAACAGGTGTTCGAACTACCCAGGTCCACTTGTGCAGGGAATTTTTTCAGTAGTACCACCACAAACTCCTCTGTTCCCAAGTGTGTTGAATCCACAGATGCAGAACTGCCGATCTAGAGGGACTGTGGCTCCTGAGGCACGCTGAATGCAGGGAAACTGAAGGTAGGGAGGGGTGACTAAAAATAATACTCTCCCTCCTTTTTTTTTTTTTCAGTATGTAGAGGGTTGGCGCCCCTTACTCCAGCTGCTCAGGGGTCAGCTATATTTTTCTGTAATCTTGCATCATTTCTACAGTGAATTGATATGACTTTTTGACTGCAGCCATGAAATTAAAAGATGCTTACTCCTTGGAAGGAAAGTTATGACCAACCTAGATAGCATATTAAAAAGCAGAGACATTACTTTGCCAACAAAGGTTGGTCTAGTCAAGGCTATGGTTTTTCCAGTGGTCATGTATGGATGTGAGAGTTGGACTGTGAAGAAAGCTGAGCACCGAAGAATTGATGCTTTTGAATTGTGGTGTTGGAGAAGACTCTTGAGTCCCTTGGGCTGCAAGGAGATCCAACCAGTCCATTCTAAAGGAGATCAGCTTTGGGATTTCTTTGGAAGGAATGATGCTAAAGCTGAAACTCCAATACTTTGGCCACCTCATGCTTAGAGTTGACTCAGTGGAAAAGACTCTGATGCTGGGAGGGATTAGGGGCAGGAGGAAAAGGGGACAACAAAGGATGAGATGACTGGATGGCATCACTGACTCGATGGACATGAGTTTGAGTGAACTCCAGGAGTTGGTGATGGACAGGGAGGCCTGGCGTGCTGCAATTCATGGGGTCGCAAATAGTAGGACACGACTGAGTGACTAAACTGACTGACTGACTAATACGTTACAAAGCGATCACCACTAAAGCATAAAGATTTTGAAAGCAGTCTCACTAGATGGAGATATCCATCTCTAATGTGCTTTCTTTCCAGTCTTTTTCCTGTATTTGTGTATGGGTGTGTTTTTGGAAAACGAAAACAGAAGCCTCTCAAACAAGGGAATTTAGTCATTGCCAATAAGAATTTTGAAAGAGGAAGAAAACTAGATTTCTACTCCCCAAGAAAAGCTGTAGAAAGTTAAACTCTATTAAATAGAGAGCTACAAAATAAGTCAAAATATTAAATGCACACTATTTCTTAGTGAACTGGAAACAAATATCTCGTGAAACTTTAGTATTTCCATTTTCACTGGTAAATGTACTACCACTTTATGAAAAAATGAGTGAATGAATAAAGCAAAAGCTTTCAGAGTCTAAGTTGTTTCAATAGATGTATCTAAATAAAATTGGTAACATTTTGGATGCCAATGTTATGTTTTGAAGAAGCAAGTATTATAGTTTAATGATAATTTTTTATAAACATAGAAACTGCACAGTCCTTTTTTAAAACTATGTTAGAAAATGCCCAAAGGGTAATTAAGATTTTACTTAATCCAAGTAATTTATCATGATCATTCTATTGTTTCATTTTCCTGTGAGACAACAAAGATCATGTATGTATATTTTGTTTATACTCTACCTTATTCCAGAAACAATATAAGAAATATTTTCAGAATATAGTCAATATAGAAAAACAATTTTTAAATAGGTGAATATAATTCAGGTAATAAGAAAATAGTATGAGGAGTAAAATTATTTCCAAAATGCATCCCTTTGGGACTTCCTTGGGGTCCAGTGGCTAAGACTCTGTGCTCCCAATGCAGGGGGCCCAGGTTCAACCCCTAATCAGGGAGCTAGGTCCCATATGCTGCACTAAGACACAGGACAGCCAAATATATAAATGCATAATAATTTATTTTAAATGCATCTCTTTGACGAAGCCTAAGTTAAAGGCTGGCCCAAGACAACCTATAATGGAAAAATAGCCAATGAGCTAGTGGGAACTCCTCAAATTATATGCTTCCTTGGAGGGATTGTCTGTGTCAGTTTTTCCCCCATGACACATAGTAAAATCCAAGAATTAGGAAAACCTTGATTTGAGCCAAACTGGGAAATCAAACTCAGGTGATAAAAAGACTGACTTGTGTCCACAGCCAGGAAGAGAATCACGTACATTTCTCTGTCACACCTGTAGTGACCCAGCATTGACCAATGCATAGAGGAGTCAGTCCTGTGGGGGGCGGGGGGAACGACTCTACCATCTGCATCCACTTTTTACATACTTGTCTTGGGAAATGAAAATGACTATGTAACACCCATCCAGACTCCTCAGAGATGATGACCCATTGAGTCATTTTCCAAATAACACAGGCTTTTTGTGGGGAAACTAGTAAGCAAAGTGACAACACACTAGGGGAAAAAACCAGCCTCTTTCTCTCTTGTTTATGTGAAAACATATTTACACCTGATGAATGCTGAATGAATGAAGTCTCTACCTGGGATGGACATGGCCAGGGAGCAAAATTCTGGGTGTCTCTTCACTGCTCTATTTGTGCTTAATGGTGGAATTTGAGAATACACTAAAACTGACTCTGCCCCAAGTGTAGTTCAGTTTACCAGTCTGTGGAAAATCTGCTTTTCTCAAGCGTGAATAGCCACTGATTACAAATTTCTACCAGAAACACCTGGCACACACTCTGTCTCTCTTCAGATTGAATGTGCTAATAAACCACGTTTTCATTCCAGATCTAGAGGTCATACCACATTCATTTCTTCACCTGTTTAATAAGCATTTATTACATGCCTACTTTGTGCCATGCACTAGTGATACAAAGCTAAAAATCACATTTCTCTATCCTCAGGGGAAAAGAGACCATGACAAAACAATGAGATAAGTGCAGAGGCAGAATTATAGGGAGCACCAAAAACAGATCACCTGTCCCAGCCCAGGAACTAAATGTCATGTCGGGTAGAAGAGGGAGGCACAAAGGTGAGCGAGTCAGCTAACCAGTCTCAGAATAATCACAGAATTTCCCCCGCCTAAGGCAACTAGTAATCCCTAAGCAGGGTGACTGCAGAAATCACAGGTAATTCAAATGATGCCCATAGAGTAACTGTGTCCAGATGATGAGTAAGTGAAATGTGCTCAGTGGCCTTTGAGGAATTTTCCACCCCATCAGGTTGGCAGGAGACAGCCAGAGATGACTCGAGCAAACCCTTACCCTTGACCAAGCACTTACAGAAGCCACAATGATTTCCAGAAACATGCAAAGAGAGGGGTGGAGGGTCACAGGTTTTACTCCAGGCACTGAGGGTAGAGGGGCTTCAATCCAAAGAGAAAATTAGTCTGTAAGCTGGAAAAGGGCTCTTATCAAAATGTGACCATGCCGGAACCCTGATCTCACATTTCTAGTCTCCAGAGCTGTGAGAAATAAAATTGTGTTTGTAAGCTATCCAGTCGGTGGCACTTAGTTAAGCAACCTGAACTGACATATTCCATATAATGGAATTCCATACAGCAGTGAAATGAATGAACTAGACCTACCTAAATCAATATAAACAACCCTCAAAAACTCACTTTGAATGAAAATATCAAGAGGGCAGATGGATATGTTTAGCATTATTCTATTTATATAAAGTTTTAAAGCATGCAAAAGCAACCATTTATATCATTTAGTTAGGCATATCCATGCAGGTAAAGTATAAAGAAAGGCATGGGATTTACAGATGTCAAATTTTAGGCTGGTGCTCGCCACTGGAGGTGTATGTATGGGGATAGGACTGCAGGGCCTTTGACTATTGCTTAAGTAAGGTGGTAAGTTTATGGACCCTCATTAATTATTCTTTATGTTTATAATATCTGACATTGTTCTTAAAAAAGAAAAAAGACTATCCAGAAGCAGGCAAATAAACATAGGAAAGACAGTTGAAGCAGTTATTGGGGAGAAACAATTCTATAAGTCAGTAAAAGCTTTAACTGAATTCTTGAAAGTAGAGTGGGAAACCAGACTGGAACTTAGAAATTTTTCTCCTTAAGGAACAAGTGATATTCCTTTAATACACACTGTATTCTTATTTTGTAACTCTACCCTTACATAATTCTAGAGACCAGATTCAGAGCTCAACACAAACAACGTAGATGTTCTCTACCCAAGTTCATTCAATTCATGGATCATCTGTACAAAAAGGGCAGCTCTCACATCCTACAAGGTAGCGGAGCCCAACTAGAAGAATTGTGTCCTGGCAAAGACCCACTGAAAAGCCATGGACTCTTTTATTTCCTATACTCTCCCAAGATCCTTTCCCCATCTGTAAAACAGTTCTCTTTACCTTGTATTGGGTGGAAACCTGCACATGGCCCAACATGGTTGCAGACTCTAATTTATAATTCTTTGCTCATCCCAAATAAACCCATTTTAGTGGTAGAAATTTCTGGCAGTCTATTTATTTTAGATCAACATCTAGAATGCACACAGGTAATATTTATCTAAAAAGATGTGCAAATATTTTCCTAATATCCATCCACTACCTGGGTTCTTTTCCCAGTGCAAAAATCAGGGAGGAATACTCCACACTTCTACACACTTCCAAGCTTTGACAATACAATCACTGTAGGATTTAACAGAGGCAGAAAAACATAACCCAGGCCCCAATCCCACAAAACTGAATGATGTTTTATGAACACTGTGTGACCAAAAGGTGATATGATGGTTTCCCATTAATTCTATAACAAAGTAAGAGCTAGGAGACAGTACAAAATAATGCTTCTACATACTCCTGTATTGCTTGCAGTTTAAATCTCATATAATCCTGCAAAGTTCCAATGCCACTAAGACAGGAAGATGGTGACTTCTCATGATGTCACAACTAGCCAGGAAGGTGAGCCCAGGTCTGGAAAGTAAGCCCAGGACTTCAGATTCCATCCAGTGTTCTTCCCTCCGTTCCTCACCTGAGTGCTCTTCTTTGCTCTTAGAGCCCAGAGGGCAGTATGCTGAAGTGGAAGTCATCCAATAGACCATCCCAGGGATATACATCCTAGCTCTCCACCAACTAGCTGTGTGCCTTTGGGCTACTTACCTCCGTCAGCCTCAGCTCTCTCAGATGTAAACTGAAAAAGACGGAATCAACTTGCCATGGCTGTTGGTGGCCATTAGAGTAAACGTACAGTGTGTAGCCTGGAGTAGGTTGTGCTCAGTGATGGGAACCCTCATCTGCTACAGGAACCTTGCAAAGCTTGTGCAGAGCCCCACGTTTCCACAGCCCCTCTGACTGAACCAAAGAATGCACCCACCTTTCTCCTGAGAATTCATAGAATTAGAAATAAATTATAAAGTTAAGTTAGGTAAATTAGACTAAAAATTGACAGGAAATGAAGGCTGACGTCAGAATGGAATGATTTCATTATTCCTATGAAATAAACTATTGATAAGTATTGACAGCAAAAGTAACTTTGTACTGCACAGACATATTTGTTTCTCCTTCAAGGACATGGAATGGATAGAAAGTGCATAAACAAAACCTACCCACACAATTTCCCTAAACGTACTTTGTTTTTTGCAGCATTTATTAGTTATCAGTCCTAAAACAGGTGAAGTTGTAAAGTATGAATCAGTTTCTGCTTCATTAACTATGAAGACAAAGTTTAAAATAAAAATACCTTGTAGTGAATGGTCCTTGGCCCTCCAGAAGGAAACAAAGAAATCTAGACCAATGATTTTCACTTTTCCCTTCTCGAGCCCTTAAAAAAATTTTTTTTAGTACATGTTCTCCCTCCTACATTTTTCAGTTGACATCTGATTCATCATAAGTGTAAGCAGTTGTGAAGGACCTAATTTCCAATATACTATGAATCTTGACATTTTGAAGTAAAACATTACTTTCTAAAATGAATCCAATGGAACCTAAAGGCCACAGCAATATGACCTGCCATTTTCCATTAAAAAATATATGAACTCACTCGTAACATTCTTTTTTTTCTTTTTGAACTTACACTGTTTTTTAAAAATTTGTTTGATTAGAGGGTAATTACTTTATATTGTATTGTTTTCTGCCATACATCAACATGAATTGATCATTGGTATACATATGTCCCCTCCCTCTTGAACCTCCCTCCCAGCTCCCATCTTGAACTTACACTTTCAGCCCTACTTCTTTCAAAGATATTTATTGGACTGTGAAACATTTTTATACTTAAAGATTTATTACTGATCATTTCATATTTCTTGACTACCAAAGTATATATTTACATTAAAAATGTTTAAACGTAACTTCCTATGATCTTAAGGCTCTAAGTGTTCAAAATAACATTTTGACTGAGTTAACATTACAATTACTAGTAGCACATGGTTGATTAAAATGACAAATTTTGATAATTGAAAGTAAAATTTTAGTGGACATTCATGACTTACCCTTTCAAAATTTTATTGAAAGCAAAGAACTGCAAACCCCTTGACATGATCCTCAAACAGGCAGTTGTCAATTAACACCCTGGCCGCAACCACTAGGACGTAAGGTAACGGGAAAATCTTTTCTCCCAACAGTGTTTATATGTGTGTGTATTTGTGTGTGTGTAACAGTATCTGTTTCATGACCAAGAACCACCTCAGTTTTGCACCTCATATGATAGAGAAACTGGACAAAGTATACTTGGGATGTCAACTCTACCCTGGATATTCAGCTAAAGCTGATTCCCTGGAGAAGTCTTCCACCCCCAGGGTTCTTCGTACACTCAGTTTAAAGATCACTGTTCTCACTTCAGAATATATTTAAAATTTTTCACATAATAGTGAAAAAAACACAACATGCATATAGACATACATATACAATACACATATAGTTTACATTTATATGTATACACATACACACATATGTATTTACACACATACACACACACACTGACAAGCAGGAGACGTGGGTTTGATCCCTGGGTTGGGAAGATGCCCTGGAGAAGGAAATGGCAACCCACTCCAGTATTCTTGCCTGGAGAATCCCATGGACGGAGGAGCCTGGTGGGCTATGGTCCACGGGGTCACAAAGAGTTGGACATGACTTGGCAACTAAACAGCAACAGCAGCAGGATAGAAATCGGCTTCAGTGGTTTTTTAAAAACTCCCCAGCTGATTTGGAAGCACAGCTGAGGTTGATAATGACTGGATTAAGGCTAAAAGGAAGGAGGAAAAAAATTCCATAAAAGTGTCATAACCAGTGCAGACTCCTGCTTACACTAGGACCACGGCACACTATGCTTTGCTTCGTTTTTTCCTTTTGTGCTTGAAGGAAAAACCATCACCTCTACCATGAACTCTGGGACATGGTATCATCTGAGAATTTGGGGACAGGGGAAGTGTACTGTCTCATGCAAAGGTCAAACTGATAGTATTTAGACTCAAAGGAAACATGCTTTTTTTTTTTAACAAAACTTTTAAAAGAAATTCCATGCAGCTATTTTAAGTGTAGCATCCTTAGGTTCTGTATTAGTAGGTGTTCTTCTTCCTCTATAAGCAAGCAAGTCTTCCACTGAAAGCAAGCAAGTCTTGTTTTCCTCTGACTGCTTTATAAGATTCTTCTCTTTATTACTGGTTTTCAGCAGATAGAAAAACAACAGGAAAAAAAAAATCAATAAACCGAAAGTTGTTTCCTTGAGAAAATCAACAAAATTGGCAAGTCTTTAGCCAGACAGGCCAAGGAAAAGAAAAGAGACTCAAATTATCTAAAAGAGAAACAAAAGAGACATTTACAAAACTTACAGAAATGAAATGGATTATAAAGGAATACTATGAACAACTGTATGCTAACAAAACAGATAAATGAAATGGACAGATTACCAGGCAAACACAAAATACTAAACTGATATACGAAGAAATGAAAAATATAAGCAAAGAGATCATCAGCAATAGAAGACGAGGGCAAGCTGGCGTAAGGCTAGAAATGAATTGAAAATCCAGGGAATTCCCTAGCTGCCGGGAGCCAGCACAGGAGATCCCACCCATGGCAAAGGTCATGAGGAAGAGCCCTGATGGGCAAAGTGACTCCCTGACCCCACCCATGACAAGGTCATGCAGGCCAGGCGGATCAAGACTCAAGAAGTCCCCTAGATCTGCTTGAGCATCTACCCCTGAAACCAAAATCTGTCTGTTATACTACACTCTTCTGACTTTAACAGGGGCTATCCTTGACCACCTTTCTCTGGAAAATTAACTTAGAGCTCCAGTTAACAGTCTCCTGCATATAAAAGGAGTGTCTCAGGTCAAACCTCTCTGCTGGCAGACTAGCTTGTGTGACAGGATTATCCACACTCTTGCTACTATGCACATGATTGTTTACAACCTCTCAACCATAAACAGCACAGAGAGTTTGGAGTATTTTGAAAGTCTTAGTTAGCATAGGGTTTTTCTAAAGATAAAAATCATGTTGGTGAAGGGTTTCATTGCTGAGTTAATGATTGCCGCCAGGCCTCCATATCCTCAGGCACCTGGGAGTGTATTAATTAATGTAATTGGAATGTAGAAAAAGAAGTATAATAGTTTTGATGTTAGCAATACTAGACTTTTGAGTTAATAGATTTTCTCTTTATTATAAATCACTGTACTCCTCTTTGTTATAAATCGTTGTATCCTTGCTATGTAAGAATATAACTTTATTACTATCTTAAGACTAAGTAGATCTTAAGGGAAAACAAGTTTTCTGATTGACTAACCTTTATCAATAGAAAGAAAGATGGTGCCATAAAATGTTAATCAGTCTTCAGACCAGAAGATATTGTAAACAAACGTAAGACCCTTGTAAGAACAAAGGTATGCAAAGAACACTGAGTCAGAGCAGCTGACCCCGGGTGACTCTGCTTCTTACATTTATCTCTATGTACAACTTAAAGCATAAAAGCTTTCCTGAAAAATAAAGAGACGGGCCAGTTTCTTGAAAGTCTGGTTTCCCTGTGTTGTCTTTTCTTTCTTACTCTTCTTTCAGGCTAGTTCCCATCTGGAGCACAGAGGTCCACCATGTCTACTTATTTCCTTGGGCTTCTAAGATCTGAACGGGAAGGCGCCCTGCGTCTTCACTCCCTCAGGAGACCGGGAGGGCGCCTGCGGCCTACGTAGACAGTGCAAGTCTCTTTTCTCGAGACTTTATTGATTTTCTGTGTAAACCAAGGAATATAAGCCTCTTTCTCTCCTCTATTCTCTTAACTGCAAATTCTTTCCTTATCTCTCTCTAAATCTATATATCTCTCTTGCCTCGCTGTCCACGCTTTGGATACCCTGGATACAACCAGGGCTGGACCCCGGTACCTAGCTGTCTGGTGGTTAGCACTCTGCACTTTCACTGCTGGACCATGGGTTTGATCCGTGGTCAGGGAACTAAGATACTACAAGCCGTGTGACATGGCAAAAAAAACAAAAATGAGAATACAGATATAAACCCTTTACACTTATCGTCAGTAGACCTTTGACAAGGTGACAACACAATTTAGTGAGGAAAAAACAGTCTTTTTAACAGTGTTGAGACAACTGAACTCCACATGCAAAAAATGAACTTGGAAGCCTCCTTAAGCCATTTACAAAAATTAATGCAAAGTGGATCAAAGACCCAACTGTAAGAACTATGAAACTCTTATAAGAAAACATAGGCATAAATCTTGATGACCTTGAATTAGGCAATGGCTTTTCAAATATGATACCAATAGGAAAAGTAACAACAACAAAAAAGAAAAATTGGATTTCACCAATAGTGAAAAAAAAAAAAATTCTGCTTTGAAGGACATCATTAAGAGCCAAAGCAACCTTGAGGGAAAAAAAAAATGAAGCTGGAGGAATCAGAGTCCCTGACTACAGTCTATACTACAAAGGTTCAGTAATCAAAACAGTATGGTACTGACACAAAAACAGAAATATAGATCAATGAAACTGGATGCAAAGTCCAGAGATAAATCTAAGCACCTATCTATGACACCTAATCTATGTCAAAGGAGGCAAGAATATAAAATGGAGAAAATACCACCTCTTCAATAAGTGGTGCTGGGAAAACTGGACAGCTACATGTAAAAGAACACTTTTACGTGAACACTTACAAGAACACTTCCTAACACGACACACAAAAATAAACTCAAAGTGGATTAAAGATCTAAACGTAAGGCCAGATACTATAAAACTCCTGGAGGGAAACATAGGCAGAACACTCTCAGATGTAAACTGCAGCACAATCTTTTTTGATCCACCCCCTAGAGTAATGAAAATAAAAACAAAAATAAACTTAAAAGACTATGCGCAGCAAAGGAAACCATGAACACAACAAAAAGATAACCCCAAAGAATGGGAGAAAATTTTTGCAAATGAAGCGGCCAACAAGGGATTCTCCAAAATTAAACCAACAGCTCATTTAGCTCAATATGAAAAAAAAAAAAAACCCACAATGTAAAATGAATAGACATTTCTCCAAAGACATACAGATGACCAAAAAGCACATGAAAAGGTTATCAACATCACTGATTATCAGAGAAGTGCAAACCAAAACTACAATGAGGTATCACCTCACACTGGTCAGAGTGGCCACCATCAGAAAACCTACAAACAAGGAATTCTCTGGCAGTCAGTGGTTAGGACTCTACGCTTTAAATACTGAGGGTTCAGGTTTGATCCCTGGTCAGGGAATTAAGATCCCACAAGCTGCCTAGTGTAGCCAACAACAACAAAAAGTCTACAAGCAATAAATGCTGGAGAGGGTGTGGAGAAAAGGGAACCCTCCTCACTTGCTAGTGGAAATGTAAATTGGTACAGCCACTATGAAGAATAGTATGGAGGTTCCTTAAAAAGCTAAACATAGAGTTACAATATGATACAGCATTTCCATTCCTAGGCATATATCCAGAAAAGTATAATTTGATATGATATATGCATCCCAATGTTCACTGTAGTCCTATTTATAACAGTCAAGACATGGAAGCAACCTAAATGCCCACTGACAGAGAAATGGGTAAAGAGGATGTGGTACATATATACAATGGAATATTAAAATATAAAAAGAATGAAGTAATGCCATCTGCAGCAACATGGATGGACCCAGAGATTGTCATACTGGTTGAAGTAAGGTACAGAAAGATAAATATCATGATATCAATTATACATGGAATCTAAAACCTAGTACAAAAGAAAAACACCTTACTTACAAGACAGAAACAGACTCACAGACATAGAAAATAAATTTATGGAGAAGCAGGGATGGATAAATTAGGAGACTGAGATTGACATACACACATTACAATATACAAAATAGAAAACTAATAAGGATCTACAGTGTAGCACAGGGAACTCTTCTCAATAGTCTGTAATGACCTATATGGGAAAAGAACCTAAAAAAGAGTGGATATATGTAATACGTAAATGATTCACTTTGCTATACCCTTGAAATGTAATATATAAATAATTCACTTTGCTGTGCATTTGAAACTAATACAACATTGTAAATCAACTATACTCCAATAAAATTTTAAGTTGCCTAAAAAAAGAAAAAAGTTAATATAAAAAAGATAACCCACAAAATGAGACATTTGCAAATCATATATCTGATAAAATTTAATATGCAGAATATATGAAGAACGCTTATAACTTATAGACATTTCTTCAAGGAAGATATACAAATGGCAAATAAGCACATGACAATATGCTCAATAACATTAGCTATCAAAATTTCAGATAAAACCACCATGAAATACCACTTCACAAACCACTAGGATGGCTATAAACAAAAAGTCAAATAATGAGTGTTGGTGAAGATGTTGACAAACTGGAGCAATGTTGTTGAGAATGCAAAATAGTGTAACCACTTTGGATTTTTCTTTCTTTAGTTTCTTTTCAATGTCTTTAAGTTCATAGATCTTTTAATCAGTGTCCAACCTTTTAAGCCCCTCCAGTGAACTCTTCATCTAAGATATTGCATTGTTTCACTGCTACAATTTCCATTTGGTTCTTTTTTTATATCTCCAAATCCTCTCATCACCATATCCATGTTTTTCCTTAAGTATTTGAGTAGATGGATAAAAACTATTTAAAAATCTTTGCTAATCCTATTGGCAGTCATTTCTGATTGTTTTCTATTTATCAGTGTTTCTGCTACAATTCATATTTTCCTAATTCCTTCAATGAGTAGTAACTTTTTAAATGGATTGACATTGCAAACTCTACATTATGAAGGGTTTAATTTTGTTAGTTCCTTCAGGGTGTAAGACTGTTCAGTGTGACAGGTTACTTCTGGATCGTGCTGCTTTCAAGGCTTGTTATTAAGCTTATGGGTGGGAGTTTAAGGTAATCTTTACTCTGGGCTAGTTTAGCTCTACTGCCAAGATGCGACCCTTCTAAGGTGTCTACTGAATGCCCTAAATTTCTCTCTCCATTCTGGCAGCTCAGAACATGAATGTTTCCCAGCCCTTTCACGCTCTGGTAACTGTTCAGCTTGCAACTCCCCATTCTTTGCCCAGCCTTAAGAGGTTTCAGCAGAACACTCAAGAGAACACCTGTGGAGACTTGTGTGGCTGTTCCTTTGCGTAACTCTTTCCTCAACTTTCTACCCTGCAAATTCTAGCCCCCTCCGTGAACTGCCACCTCAACTGAGTAACAGGACTGTGCTTTGACTGGGATTCCCCCCTTCTCTGCATCTGAGCACAGAAAGTGTCCATTATGAACTGTGTTCCCCCAAATTCATATGTTGAAGCCCTAACCCTCAATGTCACTACATATCAGAGACAGGGCCTTTACAGAGATAAAGTTAAACAAGGTCATAATGGTACAGCTCTAATCCTATAAGGTTGGTGTCCTTTTAAGAAGAGATACCAAAGATCTCTCTCTCTCCCTCCACATGGGCACAGAAGAAATGTCATGTGAGGACACATGAGAAGACAGTCGTCTACACACCAGGAAGAGAGGCCCACCAGAAACCAACCCTGATAGCACCGTGATTACTTCACAGTCTCCAGAATTGTGAGAACCTAAATTCCTGTTGCTCAAGCCACCCAGTCTGAGGGGTTTCGTCAGGGCAGCCTGAGCTAAGATACACCCCCAGGAGAAAGTCTGAAAGTGGTGGTTCATTGCTATGTTCTTTCTCTTGGGGATCAGTCCTGTACTGCCTGTTGTCCAGTTTCTCAAAGTAGTTGTTTCACAAATTTCATCTACTTTTAATTATCTATTCAGGAAGTTCAGTTAGGTCTGTTGCTCCATTGTAGCCAGAAGCATGAATTCCCTCGTAACATGGTTTTTCGTCTTCTAACCAAATAATCTTCAGAAATTTCTGGGATAGTAAGAGATGAAGAGGTACACCACCGTCATGAGGGACCACTGAGAAGGCTTTAGTCACTGCCGATTATTCTCCTGAGAAAAGCAAGTGTATTATGCCATCTTGACTGCTGTGGGAGAGGGGAATCTATACATCAATATATCGGGCAGCTCAGTATAGGCTAATCAAGATTACAGATTTCAGGAGGACAAGGCTTTTAGGTCCTGCTCATACTTCACTTTCATGCATTGGAGAAGGAAATGACAACCCACTCCAGTGTTCTTGCCTGGAGAATCCCAGGGACGGGGAGCCTGGTGGGCTGCCGTCTATGGGGTCACACAGAGTCAGACACGACTGAAGTGACTTAGCAGCAGCAGCAGCATACTTGTACTGCGTTCTCGTTCAGTCCAAGAGTAATCAGTTTAATATCCATCATATGATTTTCCTTAGAGTAAGAAAAATTAATTCCCTATACAAATATCTACCTGTATCATTCCTGAAATCAATATTCATAGGATACAGAGTATTGTCCCCAGAGACTAAAGTCACGATTATGTCCTTAACTGGGTCACAGAGGGCAAGGATGGATTCTCAAAAACAAAAAACAAGAGGGACTTACTTGCCTGGCAGTCCAGTGGTTGGAACTCCACCATTCCACTGTAAAGGGAATGGGTTTGATCCCTGATTGGGGAGCTAAGATCTAGCAAGCTGCATGGTGCAGCTGAAAAACCCCACAAGAATAATTACACTAAAACTCCAGATACTTTTAATTACAATGAATTTCATGTACTCTGGGCAAGGCAGGCTCCTTAGCCAATGAGCAGAAAATAGATACAAAAAGAAACTTAAATGATACCAAAGGGTTAAAAATTATGTTGTAAACATGAGACTATTTAAGGAGGATAATTCTAAGGGAATGTAAATTTTAGCATGAATCTAAACCCTGAAGTAAAAGAAAACTCCAGAATATAAAGGGACTATGACCACAGAAACTGACACTGAGTTGTAACCGCATAAATCACTGTGTGTCTCTGAGGTCAAAGATAAAAGAGATGCTATGAGGATACCAAAATACTTTTGTTAGAGCCTCTGCCTCCCCTCTGCTCCAGCCCCCCAACACCCTCGCTAGAGCCAAATCACCTCAAAACCCAGATCTGATCCTGCTACTCACTTGTACAAAGCCCCTCCTTGGCTATTAATCCATAGCATGCAGACCAGTTCCTCATTTCTCAATGCCCTCTACCATCTTCCCTCCAACCTAGAGTTCCAGCCCATTTCCCATCACATCACTCACCCCTCTTCCTCCCACCCTCTCCCAGACACCTCCCCTCAACGATCCTTCCCTGCAGGAATTATCAGAGATTTTGTTCCTCTGTACTTTCCCATCTCCGAAATCCTTGTTCCTCTTGCCTCCTCAATCTTCCTCCCCCATTTACCCAAAATTCTATATTCAAGGGTTTAGAGCCAATGCCCCACCCTCTACTTCTGTAGCCCCCTGTGTTAGGCTTCTTTCACCAGGACTTACTATTTTGTGCTGTTAACTGGAACTATAAGCTCCCTGAATGCAGGAACTGCACTATACATCTTCACAATTGTTAGCCTCCACATTTCCTGGCTCAAAGAAACCTCAAAACATGCTTTAAGAAGCTAAACAGAAACATTGTCCTGAAGTTGGAATATTAAAAGAACACAGTTGCCTTTCAAGTGTGGATTTGCTTGTCCTTCCTACAGACTCCAGAGCTATTCCCCACCACCCTCTCAATCAGCCTAAGAAAAGGTGGAAGCCTGGAAGATTTCAACACAAGTTATTTTAATTGTTAGAAGATGTTTCTGGACTCTATTAGTCTGAAATAGTAATCATCTTTTTCCACCCAACTCATAAATACAAATCTCCCCAGGGGAAAAAATATTCCTACACAAATGCTAGGCTGCTTTTAAACTTATTTACCTCAAAGCTGCTTCTGATCATGGTTCACTTGCTCACACAAGTTCCAAGGAAATAGGGACTTCCCTAGGAAACAATGTGAAGCCTCGTTCTGTACCCCCTTCCGTGCTCTGCAGTGGCCCACTACCAACTTCAAGCCCTCAAAGTCCTTCTCCTCTGTTTCTAATCAAAACCAGAAATCATTTATTAAGAGCCATTTCTCTTTGTTGGCTTGACAGTCTTTTCCCACAAAAATGTTTGTCACCTTCAATTTAGCTCTTTATTTTTGGAATGAGTCTTCCTTTGTCGAAGCAATTTTAAATATGGAAAAACTACTCAGGGAAGCAAAGGAGACCCTTGAAACTATACCAGGTCTTCTTAATAGGAAATCCTTTCAGTCTTGGCTAGAAAAGAACTGCCCTCTCCCTAGTACACCCCACCACCAACCCCAGGTCCCAGCTAAAGGCTACAGTTCCCAGGATCCATTCCAGTACCCTCTAAGCAAGCATATGCTGATCCACTGGTCTCTGTCTCTCGATCTTTTTCTTCTCCTTTCCTAGCACCCTCCTCCAACACTCCTAACAGCTGCCCTACTAACATTTTGATCCAAGATTATTCTTTGTTGTAGGAAAGTGTCTTGGTCACTGTAGGATGTTTCATAACATTTCTGGCTCTACCAGCTATACACCAGGAGTTACACACCACACCCTCCCA
Source organism: Capricornis sumatraensis (assembly GCF_032405125.1). Classification (NCBI taxonomy): domain Eukaryota; kingdom Metazoa; phylum Chordata; class Mammalia; order Artiodactyla; family Bovidae; genus Capricornis; species Capricornis sumatraensis. Next base: position 223,574,303 of record NC_091069.1, read on the forward strand.
GGAGAGACAATCAAAAATGTTTCATCACCAGTGTCTCCTGGACAAAACCCCCAGGTGAGAACCACGGCCTTAACCAAACCCATTCCTCCATCCAGCCATTCATTCACAGGCAACATTTATAAAACCAGCATTTTAGCTTTCCTCGACTTTCAGAGGCTTAGGTTTCCAGTATGTTCACCATTACTTAACTCTGGACAGTATTTAATTGGTTTCTTGGCATTGTAACTCTCTTTAACATTTCAAAACTCACAGCTACGCTTCTCACATTATCTTCCACATGCCTCTTCTGGATGCAAATTTCCTGGAACACATCCTCTTCAGTTACTGTAACAATCCTTAAGTATAATGCTGTAGTGCAGATTATGTGTAAATGTTATATACATTTAAAGCAAGTGACTATAATGTGTATATTATGTATATTTTAAAGCAAATGACTCCATGTTTCCTAAGATAATGGGTGCAAACAGGTGCACACACATACCCCAACGCAAGAAAAATAAGCAGTGCAGCAGGGGTTACACACGTCTCAGGAGAAATGGCTTCCTGGAATGCAAATTTTAAGATTTAGGGAGTTATTAGAACAATAGAAAAGTTTTGTTACAAGCAACATGAACAATTTGGAGTGCATTTCTTGCACGGATTTTGAAATAGGTCTTGGGCAAAATTGTGTTTTGCAAAGTCACATCAAGCCAATCCCAGGCAGACATGCGCTTCAGCACAAAGGTTGAGAGGCCCTACTTTAATGGGTTGGAGCACCTTCTTTGAATTAAAATTTCAAGAACTTCAAGAAAACCTAGGATCCAAACTCCAGCTCAGAGACAGATGCAGTATTTTCAAATCCATCTTACAGACTGAGCTTTGCCTTCCCTAGTACTGGTACCCTCCTTCTTTTGCAATTCTCATCATGGAAAGTAAGGAGGGGAAGTGGTCAGGAAAACTGTGATTCCTAAATCCCTTCTGGGGGAAGGGTCCTTCCAGGTCTGAGTCCATCTGTAGCCTGACTTCAGTTATGTCAGGACAAGAAAACTATCATGTAAATTTGCCTTCTCTTCTGGCGTATCCTACCTTCTATTTTCAGTTTAGTTGAAAAATTCCACATCACAGCTAAAGCAAATAAACAGTTGTGAAGTGAAACTGAGATTAAATTTTTAAGTTGGCTTTGTTAGTGGTCTCTTCTCTTCCCACAAGCGATAATTCCTGATGAAGCTCTCTTTACTTTTCTCCTCCTTCCTCAAGCCTCACCAAGCGTATATGGTTGTTTTCTTTTCGGTTTTGCACTCCCACAAGCTGAACAATCAGGGCAAGATACTTAACTCTTAAGTCTTTTCTCCAGAATACTGAAGCAAATCTCAAAATCTTTCATATCACTGAATTTCCATATATATGTTTATTATAAATTTTATTGGCACAATCACACTAATAACCAACCTATTATTTCAGTTCAGTTCAGTCGCTCAGTCATGTCCAACTCTTTGCAACCCCATGAACAGCAGCACTCCAGGCCTCCCTGTCCATCACCAACTCCCGGAATTTACCCAAACTCATGTCCACTGAGTCGGTGATGCCATCCAGCCATCTCATCCTCTGTTGTCCCCTTCTCCTTCCTTCCTTCAATCTTTACCAACATCAGGGTCTTTTCATAGTCAGCTCTTCACATCAGGTGGCCAAAATATTGGAGTTTCAACTTCAACATCAGTCCTTCCAATGAACACCCAGGACTGATTTCCTTTAGGATGGACTGGTTGGATCTCCTTGCTGTCCAAGGGACTCCCAAGAGTCTTCTCGAACACCACAGTTCAAAAGCATCAATTCTCTGACACTCAGCCTTCCTTATAGTCGAACTCTCACATCCATACATGACCACAGGAAAAACCACAGCCTTGACTAGATGGACCTTTGTTGACAAATGTCTCTGCTTTTTAATATGCTGTCTAGATTGGTCATAACTTTCCTTCCAAGGAGTAAGCGTCTTTTAGTTTCATGGCTGCAATCACCATCTACAGTGATTTTAGAGCCCAAAAATATAAAGTCAGCCACTGTTTTCCCATCTACTTGCCATGAAGTGATGGGACCGGATGCCATGATCTTAGTTTTCTGAACGTTGAGCTTTAAGCCAACTTTTTCACTCTCCTCTTTCACTTTCATCAAGAGGCTCTTTAGTTCTTCTTCACTTTCTGTAGTGTCATCTGTGTATCTGAGGTTATTGATATTTCTCCCACCAATCTTGCTTCCAGTTTGTGTTCCTCCAGCCCAGCGTTTCTCATGATGTACTCTGCATATAAGTTAAGTAAGCAGGGTGACAACATACAGCCTTGACGTACCCCGTTTCCTATTTGGAACCAGTCTGATTTTCCATGTCCTGTTCTAACTGTTGCTTCCTGACCTGCATACAGGTTTCTCAAGAGGCAGGTCAGGTGGCCAGGTATTCCCATCTCTTTCAGAATTTTCCAGTTTGTTGTGATCCACACAGTCAAAGGTTTTGGCATAGTCAATAAAGCAGAAATAGATGTTTTTCTGGAACTCAAGTCTTACTTTTTCAATGATCCAGCAAATGTTGGCAATTTTATCTGGTTCCTCTGCCTTTTCTAAAACCAGCTTGAACATCTGGAAGTTCACAGTTCACATATTATTTAAATACACTATATGTTTTAATACCTTAAAAACAGTGTCTCATCTCTAGATCGTCTGGACCATTAAAGAGATGAAATGCAGTAGCATTTTCTAGTACATTAAGAAGTATTTAGGGGGAAATGTCATCAGCATACTTCCCTGCAAACAGACCTGTTCTTAGCAACTCAAGAGTAGGGATAAACAAGAGTGGTAATTGTTTTTTCTCTAGTAAGAGTTGCTAGTACACAAAGTAAATGAGAATAGCCAGTGGCCCCAGGGAATACTGGCAGCAACCTGCCAGCCAGGTTGTAACACTTTACTAGCCAAGCCAAGCGACCCAACACTGGCTCCATCCATTCCAGATAATTCCCAGGTCCTAAGCACTTGATCTCAACAGCTTATAACCACAAAGCCATAAACCTGTCTTACACAGTTATGGTCCTGAATAGGAAGGAGGTTGTGTGCAGGGAATAAAGTCAATAATTAGAAAAAAGTAGACTTAACATGTCAGAATTATTAAGAGTGGATATTATTTGAGAAACAGAATCCAAAAAATGTAACTCAAGTTTCAACGAGGTGATTTGAGACTTTATCAACATTTTGTATTCTTTTCCCATTCTCCCCAGGCCCCCACAATATCTCCCCAATTACAGTGGAGGCTCATAGAAAATGAGACCAACTTTACCTTGGATTTTTCTATTACATGAAAGTTAATCTTTTCATTTTGGGGGGCTTAAGTTTAGAGTGGGTTTCCCTAGTGATTTAAGAACTCTACTGTGGTTACTACAATAAAACTAAGAGTATACATTTTGCCTACTCCGAATGGTAAAAATTTAAATACTCTGCCTTGAGAAAATCTGGCAATTCAAATGCATTATTTTATACTCAAAGATTTAACATTTCCTTTTAAAATACCCACCTCCAAAAGTCTTAATATATTAATCCAAAGGATAACAAATACACTGTATTGATAAAACAGATTAACTAGGACAATTAAACCCTCAACTTATTTTCTTTAAAACAACCTCATCTCATTCCATTTCTTCTTTGAGGTTCTCATTTTACTGACTGTCTTGTTCTTAGTAAGTCATTCTACAAATGTGAAGTGAATGTGCAAAATCTTCTTCTGTTCCACAAGTTACATTTGTCCTGAGCTCTTTGCACTCTGACCTCTGGTACCTCTGGTACTGTGCTCTGCGGTGTGGACCTCAAACTGACAGCATCAGCATTATCTGGAAGCTGGGCTAAAATACAAATTACTGGAACCCCTCTCAGACCATATGAATAAGAATCTCTAGGGACAGGATCCAGGAATTTGCCTTAATTATTCTCTCAAGTTGTAAAACCACTGCTATTACTCCTTTGCCTAGATATCATGTTGTTTCCTTTTATTTGGCTCATGCTTAACAAAGGCAACAAAAGACATTCTACAAGCCTCGACAGAGAATGGGTGATTTAACACTCTTCCCACTGTTCCTGAGACCAATTTCTACTTTTCTTCAGTTCAGATCTGTGTCTGCTTCTATTTGTTTTTAAGCCTAGAGGAAAGGAGCCAGGGACTTTGAAGGGAAAGGCTCAGCTGGATTTAAGGAAAAACAACTTTGCTTTCTCTTCTGAGATTGTTAAATGGTCTGTATCAGTCAAGACAGAAACCCTCATTTTATTTCTCTCCAGATTTGGAGATGTTAGCATGACTTTCACAGGGATTCTGGAAGTTAGGGGTGAAGGACAATAATCTAGCTCCTCTTTGCTCCAACTCAGCACAGAACATACCACAGAGCTGTTGAAAAGTAACACTGAAGTACACACAACTGGACCATAAGGTTCAGGAAGCAGTTTAAGGTCCAAGAGTAGTTAAGATTGGAGTGCCAAACTGGGGCTGGGGGTTGGGTGGGGAATGGGGGCATGTTAGCACTGGTTGGGTTAGGAAGCCATTAGAAAACACTACTTGATAACAACTTATACAATGTAAAATTTCCTAAATACAGTTATCAAGTGTTCTAGCACAGATTCAGCTTCAGAAAGGAGGGATTCCTTTCACATCAGCTTAATAAGTTTATTTTCACAATGCTATAGAGGTAAGCCCCTGAACTTTACAATTCCTCATGTTTCTCTCAAAAAAGATTTTAAGTCTTAGTATTAAATATCAAATCATGCTTTAAGGTTCTGTAGGCTATTTTTAAAAATCAAAATTAATTAAAATTGTGACAATGATAAAGTGCCAACCAATCAAAGTCCCAAACTAATAAAATTCAAAATAAGAATCATCATTAGGATCCTGTTAAATTTTGATAGTCATGTTTGATCAACTGCTATCATTAATCTCAGTGCCATGAGTTAATAATGCACATATATTCTGAAAGCCTATGTTTTTTGTACATTTTGTTGCTGAGGTATAAAGCCAGGTTTTACCAACTTTTTTTTTATTAATCTAATATATAACCTCTTCCACAACAGCAACTACGTAAACACCCCAATAACATTAACCAAACTGGTGTCACGTTCTATGGTCTTCTAATTAACACAGTAAATAAACATTTATAAACTATACAGCCACAGCAATTTATAAGCAACTATGTAATAAATTTTGAAATGTTAGGAATATAATAAAGCCACATTTTAAATAGCTCTTTTTTGTATTTTTTTATATTCACACATTCCACTAATTTCTTCACTAGACTCTATTAAATCTTAAATTTAAATATGACCAAACATAAAATAATATTGAAGGGTGTCAACAAAATAGTTGAGTTTTATCAGTGACCACGTCACTTAAAGCTACTCTTCAAAGGACAAGTCATTCACCCAAGGCAAACATGGAAAAAGTTAGAATCAAATCTTAAATTCTTCAGACACATGGGACTATCTAAGATTCAAGTTTGGAAGTTCTAAATGTCAAAAGGCTAACCATCATAGTGGAATGTCTGATGCTGAAGAAAGTTCCTAAACAAACTCAACAGTGTTTTCAACTTGTAAGAGGGAAAAAGTCTGGGCTGGTACAAATCAAGTTAACAGGGCTTTAAACCCTAGTCAAAGACAGCGAAATGTTATTACACCTGAGTAATAACCTCCTAGTAGCCTCTAGCTTAAATTATAATGACTCTTGCCACAGTGTGATCTTAGGTTAACAGTTCTGCAGCCTTAATTAGAAGGATAAGGCATTTAATCAATTTTCTGTCATGAATTATTAGGCTAACTTCTGTTCAGCTAGGGACTACAGTGTGCTCTACCTTGAGGCTGTCACAATCATGATAATAACCAGACATGCATTTTAACAAATATTCACTGACAAATGAAGTATAACATTGTCCAAAGTGTTTGGTGGACTCAATATTGAAACGTCTTATAACTTTTCCATAATCCCTTTTCTTCCACCAACAAAACTGGACCTACCACTTCTGTTCCTACATGGAAGCTGAAGTATGTTACGACTGTTGCTATATGACTATTTTTCTACTTTATGGCCCTATTTCAGCTAAATTATAGTCTTTATCAATTTAAATTAAAAAAAAAAAAAACTACCTTTTTAGAACTCTGGAAAGACATTAAATTCACCAAATAAAAAACTTCAATTTTGTTCCTCAGATATACTAAAATTCTGATATATGATGTCAAGTTTAATTATTAGACAAGTGATCTCCATGTACCTAACATTAATGTTGTAAAGAGGTTTAACTAAACTTAACTAAACTTTCTTTAGTGAAGCAAGTTTCAATTATCCTAAAAATGGTGATTGACCTATTACTTATGTGTGAATCTAAAGTGTGTCGCCTAGGAAATTATTAGTGAGTCAAAGAACAAAAATTTAGGTAGACAACTGTTAAATACAATGTTAATAGGTACGCTGGGCAATAAACTTGAACTTTTTATTTAACTTATGTCTGTTTAGTTTTTTATTGAGTTAAGTATAAAGGCCCAGTTAATCAACTCATTAAATTGGTCAAGGCAGAACACCTGAACTACATAACAGGATTTAAAAAGCGGTTGGTCTTTTAGTAGTTCTCTGGTAATCACACACGCGCACACACACACATACACAACTGGTAGAGTACTCTGGATATAGTATTTCCCCCCCATAATCTTATATAATATGCTGTTCACAATCTGCAGTATTTTGAAAACTATATAAATTGGACATGACCAAATTAGAGATGTCTGATAAACTCTTACAAAGTATTTGGGAACTTCAGCTCTAGTCCCCAAAAGATCAATTTTAAACTATAAAAAAGGAAAATTCATATAAAATCACAACAGATTTAACAGAAATCTTTGAAAAAAAAAAAAACTGTAACGCAATTTTCTACTTTTGACCAAGAAAAAAAAAGTACAAGGAGTCTGTCTGCATTTTTTAAAACTATTAACTTAGTGGATCTGGGGAAGAAAAAAAGCTATACAGTATTATTGCACTCCACGAATGTGCAGAATTCCAAAATGTGCCAGCACTGAAAAACTGCCTTGCATTGAGGTTTTCCAAGAGGTACAACGAGCCTGCCAAGAAAGCATCTGGTCTGTACTAACAGCTTGCTGTCTTCAGTACAGGCCTTCATAATGTCAGTCACGCTGCTCTTGCAAAAATCCCTTAATGTCTGAAAGATACAGAGAAAAAAAAAAAAGAGCATTTTATTTTAAAAATTCACTCATAAAATTAACTTGCTGATCAGAAAAGAACCGAGAACATCTCTGCTAAACAAAATTAACTTTCACCCCTCCATGTTCATGCACATTTGCTTACAAATTTTCTATCGTGAGCATGTGAAAAGAAATTGCATAGTCTTAAGAACTAGTTATTTGAAGGTAAAGGGAGGGTTTATATGTACAATACAGATACAGTACATGAATTCTAGTTATTAGGAGTTCGTAGTCCAAAAAATGCTATTATAGGCCCAATTATTAAGCCTTAAACATAAAACTAATAGCACAATCTTACTTTATGGTCCAAACTCTCTTGGACACTTATAAATTTTAATAAAAAAGACATTCATTTGTTAAATCTTAAATTTGAAACTCAATTGACAATAAATGTAATATCTATTATTATATATGTATATCTAGTATACTAATATAATATATATGTAATATCTTACTGATTCATGCGAATTAACTGATACCTATAGTTACTGCATTTTTAAACTACTTACAAGAGAGTTTTCAGTGCTGATAGTTGGGGCTATGATCGATGATGTGGGATTGAATCCATATGCACGTTGAGCTTCATTTCATTGTCAAGAATTTGAACAAGCTGTTGCATGGATGGAAGGTGACCAGATTCCAACTTAGACCACACAGGTACATCTACAAAAATAAATGGTACCGCCCTCTCCAAATTAAAGATGATTCTATAATAGACATTCATTCTACAAATATGTACTGTACTCTATGCACAAAGCTGGAGACAGAATTAAGCTTTTTGCTTTTATGAAGTTTACATTTTAGTAGAGGAAATATAAAAAGAACTATACAAATAGCTACAAAATTACCCTTGTACACTAAAAATTAAAACGAGAAGATGCTACAAGAGGGATATGTGAGGCTGGGAAGGAGCCTTTGTACTTAATATTATTAAAACAGAGATACTATTAAAATTGAGAGATATTATTATTAAACATAAAAGCTAAAATATAGAAGAATGGTACAAACGAGGCTGGAGAGGTAAACAGGGATTAGATCAGGGATCAAAAAACTATAAAGGGTCAGAGAGTAAGCATGTTTAGTTCAAGAAGATCTATAGTCTGTCTCAGCTACTTAATATCCATTATAGCCCAAAAGCAGTAACAGGCAACAGATAAATGAATGGGCATGGCTGTGTCACAATAAAACTTCACTTACAAAGCAGGAAGCAGAAGATATGTTACACAGGGCCATGGTTTGTCCGTGCCTACGCTATGTCATGCATGGCCTTTTGTCCATGTTAAATGTTCTGGTCTTTATCTTGAGAACAAAATAAAGCCATTTAATAAATTTGAGGCAGTGAAGCAACAAGATAAAAGGTGCATTTAAAAAAATCTTCTTTTAAATAACTCAACTGTTTGGAGCAGGTATCAGCAAATTTTTCTGTATAAAGCCAGACAGTAAATATTTTAGACTTTACAAACCAAGAGGCAAAATTAAGGATATTATATAGGTACTTATATTAATTTTTCATTGATGAAACACAAGACTCTAGGTATGAGTACTGAAATTTGAATTTCATATAATTTCTATGTCACAAAATATTCTTTTGATTGTTTATCCATTAAAAAATGTAAAAAGGAATTCTCTAGTGGTACAGTGGTTAGGACTTAGCATTTTCACTGCAAGGGCCTGGATTCAATCCCTGGTCGGGGAACTAAGACCCTGCAAACCACATAGCGCAGCCAAAAAAACCCAACAAAATGTTAAGCACCACCTAGCAACAATGGATAGACTTAGAGATTATCAAACTAAGTGAAGCAAGCCAAATATCATATGATATCACTTATATGTGGAATCTTAAAAAAAAAGACACAAATGAGCTTATTCACAAAACAGAAAGACTCACAGACACAGAAAACAAACTTATGGCTACCAAAGAGGATAAGGATTAGGGAGAAGGATAACTTAAGAGGCTGGGATTAATATATATATATATGTTGCTTCCCATAAAATAAATAAATAAGGACCTACTGTATAGCACAGGAAAATGTACTCAACATTAATAACCCAGAAGGGAAAAGAATCCAAAAAAGAATATATATATATATATATATATATATATATATATATATAGGAATCACTGTGCTGTATATTTGAAAACTACAAGCCATTGTAAATCAACTATACTTCAATTAAAAAAAAAACTTTTAATAGAAATAAATAAGTAAATTTTAAAACTGTAAAAGCCATTGTTAGCTCATAGGCCATACTATACTTGCCACCTCTGGTTCAGACAATATGTTAAAGGGTAACAAGATAACTGTGGCTTGGATTAGGGTGGTTAGCAATGAAGATAAACAGAAGCTGACCTTTGAAAATTGTAAAACGTAGAATTGAGAAAAACTGGTAATCCATTAGATATGGAGAGCAAGTGATGTTATCCTAGGCTTCTGACATGAGCAACTGGGTAGAATGGTAACGATGCCATTAAATAAGTGAAAAATGCCAGGAAAGGAGCAAATGGAATATAAAATAACTGCAGGAAGCTGAGGTAATCAACCGTTTGGGAGTAGGCAATGCTAAGGATTCCTGGCTACATACAGAACATAGAAGAGAGGTCTAGAACTCTCCAGACTATACATTCAAGGGTCATTACACAGATGCTGAGGACCATACAAGGATATAATTTAGCGTATTATGAAAAATAGAAAAGCCTGATGCTTAATATAAATCATCTAAAATTTATTACAAAATGCAAACTACTCAGAACCTACCATTCAAAGTTATCTCAAATGCACCTGTTGACATACACTGGTTTTCAATCATGTTGCTCAAGAAGAATACCATCATACATGCATAGACCTAAGAGAAAATACAATCAAATACAACAGGTTAAGTCAGTCTCAAATCAAAACAACATGACAAGTAAATACAGTCTCATTTTTATTTGCTAACTGTTCTTTTTAAATCTACCTGAAGATTATATACAATTACTCCCTTTCCATATATTCAGATAATGTACACAGAAAACTGCAACACTAATTCGCAGCTCTATATACTCTGAAGAATTTATACATGTTATTCCTAATGTACAGATAAAATTTCTGGGAACTTCCCTGGTGGTCCAGTGGTTAAGACTCCACACTCCCACTTCAGGGGGCATGGGTTTGATCCCTAGTTGGGGAACTAAGATTCCATATGTGGCCAAAAAATTGGAAAAAAAAAAAAAAAAGATAAAAATTTTTAAAATCATCATAGCTTTAATAAGTTAAACAAAAGAATACCAGCATAAGATGGATTCATTTTAGCATTTTTATGATCTAATGTATGAATTCCCAGGAGACTAGTGATGCAATCATCAGCAATTCCATGTATTCAATACAACCTGTCCATGTTCCAAACAAGTCATGTGAAGTCAAACTGGAAAAAAGTAGGTTAGAAAGCACTAGCATATTAAGTTATATTCATTCACTTCCTGAAGGCAAATCCATACTCTCCCAAGAAATTAAAAGCTCCTGCTAGACAGAAAGGTTTTAATTTAACAAAATCACCCAATCAAAAGTAGGATGTAGTAAGGATGTCAATTCACAGCAAGCTGCTTCAGAAAAACAAATTAAAATGCCTACAGCAGATGAGAAGGAGCTTTCCCCTAGTCCCACTTGAGCTAGGTGGGCTCTGATTTCATAGAAGTTATCTCGGTATTTAGGGACAAAGTTTGCTTTCTTGAGAACAATACACAAGGAAGTGTCATGAAAGCAATAGCTTTCAGGTATCCTCTTCCACAGTAGATCAACAATGTTTTAAGTCTGTACAAGTAAACTGCACTAAAGATAATGTGGAATCAACAGAATTAACAAATATGGCACAAAACATTGTCGTAAGTACTCTTAATCCTATGTAAATCAACATTTTGTTAATAAGAGTAGATACATATCTCAATTAGAAGTAGCACCCGAGGATGTTTATTTTAAGAAGTCTTGCCTGCTACTGGAAATTAAGTGATTCTGTAAGAAAAAGAACAGCTTTGTTATGAGCTGGCTAAAGGTTGTCTCAGCACAGAACTAATGGATAAGACAGAGAACTCCAAAAGACAGTAATTCTTAGAAGGAAATCTAAGCAATATCATTCAAAACAGAAACAAAAATTAGTCCTATTTCTCAGAGAAGAAAGGTAGACCCTGCAGAAAAAATGATTTTAAGTAAAACAGATGAGAGCTGTAGAAAACAGTCCGCTGCAACAAAGAAGAAAATGGCACAAGACCCTTACGTCTATTTATACTGATTTTTTCCAGTTAACTTGCTTTAGATTCCTCATGGACAGAAATGTCAAAGAACAAAGAATAAAAACAGAGAGTTGGATAAGAGTAAATTGGTGGAAATCTCATTTTTAATGTGAATAAACCTATTAATACTCATTAGTTTGTATAAAAGGCCTACATTGTGTATACATTGTTTTGCTGTATGACTTGGCCCAAGTTATACAATCAAAAACAGGTATGAAATTATTTTGTGCCCAGGTTCTATTAAAGTAACACTTCTTTAGCTTTCAAACAATAAAACATAAGACCTAATCATTCTTAATATACAAATATGGAGACTATGGCCAAAGGAAGTAAAGTGCTTTGCCAAGAGGAAAAAAAAAAACTGATTTAAGTTGATATAGCACATGTAAATGGCAAAAAGTACTTAAAAAAAGAAAAACCCACTAGACGATTTCATTGACAACCTAAAAACCTGTAGGTATCAAACCTATTATATTACCTACCTTATTTTCTTGGCCCCACTGCCAGATGCTAGGAGCTTGCATGCCAAAGAAAGCAAAAGGATCCTTGCCAACAATTATTAAGCCTATTAATACTAGCTTGAAGACTGACAGGAAAGATGCTATGTGTCTATCAAAAGAAAAGAAATAAATTAATCGAAGCTGCAATTTCTATTTCAAAATTTCATAACTCAAGGCTATGTGTATAGACATTTTTTAAACACTAAACCTAAAAATTGCTAAATATACCAGGAAAAAGCTAGTAATTAATTTTTTTCTCTTCAGTAAGTCCTTGTTGTTTATCCATTTTAAATATAGTAGTGTGTACCTGTCCATCCCAAACTCCCGTAACTAAATTTTATTGTGCAGCATAAAACAAAAATGTTTAAGATCTTGGAATCAACCAAAAACTAATTTATAAAATTATATATAGCACTGATCTCTAAAGATACTATTATTTTAACAGTACACAACTTTGTGCCATTGACTTGATTTATTGCCACAATAAAAATTAAGAAAACACATCTTTAGAAGGGTTGCCATCTCTGAAATGTCTTCCTGTTTCCCTTCTTACAGAAAAATTCTTTGGTATTTACAAAACTGTTCTCTGTAAAGTATAACCAACTAAGAAACTATAATAACCAAGGACAGTTAATTCAACCAATTCATAAAAGTTTATTGACAAATGAGAAAAAAATTCATTTAAAAACTCCTTAATAAGCCAACATTTACTTACCTATATATTGGTTGAGGGAGGTAATTCTCTCCTTCTATGCGGATGTCAGGGTACCGCTGGCTAATAACCCGCATGTACTCCTCAAACACCCGCCTGTAACCTCAGGAAACACTGCAGAAAAACAGAAGTGTTTTCATTAAGTGGTTTAGAATGTGACTAGATTTATTTTGTAGTTATGGGACTTCCTTGATGACTCAGTGGTAAAAAAAAAAAATCTGCCTGCCAATGCAGGAGACACAGATTCGATCCCTGGGTCAGGAAGATCCCCTGGAGAAGGAAACGCAATCCACTCCAGTATTCTTGCCTAGAAAATCCCATGGACAGAGGAGCCTGGCAGGCTACAGTCCAAGGGATCGCAAGAGTCAGATATGACTTACTGACTAAACAACAACATTTTGTAGTTAAACAACAACATTTTGTAGTTATACAAAACCTAAAAATTATTACCAAGATTAAAAATCTTTCTCAAAACAGTTATACATTAGTAATGACTGATGGTGTGTAAGTGGACTTTTCTCACAGATGAGTTATCTTACCTTCAAGTAAATTCTTCCATTAGAACATTAAACTTTATAGATGTGGGTTATAGAAGCAAATGCCTATTTACAGAAGTCACCATATTCTCAACTTCCAAATACCGTTTTTCTGTTTTTTTTTAATCAACAACTGTATAAACAATGAAATGAAAACAGCTCATTTATATCTGAATTAGAGACATTCAAAATCTGGACATAAGGGACTTTCCTGGTGGTCCAGTGGTTAAGAATCCACCTGCCAACACAGGGGACATGGGTCTGATCCTTAGTCCAGGAAGATTCCACGCACCCCAGAGCAAGTAAGTCCATGCACCGAAACTATGGGGCCCTCGCTCTAAGCCCATCCCCTGCAACAAGAGAAGCTACCACGAGAGGCCCATGAACAGCAATGAAAAGTAGTCCTCCCCTGCCATAACTAGAGAACGCATGTGCACAGAAATGAAGACCCAGTGAAGCCAATAATAAATAAATGTAATTTTAAAAAAAGTCTGGGCACAGGAATCTTAAAAAAATGCTAAGGCGTTAGACACGACATATTGTTTCTTATTCCAACTCTACCCTTAACTGCCTGCTCAATCACAATAAAAGAAACTTTAAAATTTCTTAGATCCTTTCTGACTCTCTACTTTACAAATAAAAACAGACTGAGAAGATACTTTTCAGCAATGACAGTAATCCACGTCATTACTCCAGAAATTAAGTCAACAGCATCCAATCATCTCTATTAAAATCTCTGAATAATTAAACTGTGGATCTATATGTTGCTCTAGGAGGAAAAGGAAGATATGCCACCAGAATGCATATACAGGGGGAAAAAAGTACATTGAAAACTTACTAGTAAGACACTGATTAAAGAAACTGAAGACACAAATGAATGAAAACATTTCGTGTCTATGGATCAGAAAAATTTATATTGTTAAAATGTCCACATTTTCCAAAGCAATTTATAGATTTTATGCAATGCTTACCAAAACTGCAATGACATTTTTCACAGAAATAGAACAAACAATTCTAGTATTTGTATAAAACCAGAAAAGACCCCAAGTAGCCAAAGAAATCTTTAGAAAGAAGAATAAAGCTGGAGGCAACATGCTTCCTTACTTCAAACTATGTTACAAAGCTACAGTATGTATGGCAGGTGTATAAAGGCACATAGCTCAATGAGACAGAATCCAGAAATAAACCCACACATATACGCTCAAGTAATTTATAACACAGGAGCCAAGAATATACAATGGGAAAAGGACAGTCTCTTTAATAAATGGTGTTGGGAAAAGTGGACATGTAAAGAACGATGGTCTTACATCATACACAAAAATCAACTCAAAATGGAAGTTGAGCAGAAGATCTGAAACCATTAAACTCCTAGAAGAAAACACAGGGCTGAGCTCCTTGACATTGATCCTCACAATGAATTTTTTAAAAGCTTCTGCACAGCAAAGAAAACCATCAACAAACAAAATGAAAGGGCAATCTATAGAATGGGACAAAATACTTGCATATATAACTTCCAATAAGGGGTTAATATCCAAAATATATAAGAAATTCACATAACTCAATAGCCCAAAAAATCAAAACTCTACTTCAAAAACGGGCAACAGGGGAATTCTCTAGTGGTCCAGTGGTTAGAACTCAGTAATTTCACTGTGGGAGACTGGGTTCAAGCCCTGGTCCAGGAACTAAGATCCTGCAAGCTGCAGTGTGGCCAAAAAAAGAAGAAAACATGGGAAAGGAATCTGAAAAGACATTTTTCCAAAAAAGACATAAATATGGCCCACAAACACTTGAAAAAATGCTCAACATCGTTAATCAATCAACAGGGAAATGCAAATCAAAACCACAATGAGTTATCACCTCATACCTGTTAGAATGTCTATCATCAAAAACACATTATAAAGCAATGAAGGTACCACTTGGTAGGAGGAAACAGGGTCAGTAATTGATAGCAGGACGAAACCTGAGGTGCCAGCTTTGTCAATCATACAATCATCCAGAAAAAAAAATATCAACCACCACCATCACCAGCCCAAACTAACAGCATCAAATTTACATCTGACAGGGAGAACAAGTCCAAATGTTAGTAGATCTCAATGTAAGAAAACTCACTAAAAAAAAGAGAGAGAGAAATTCACCACTCTTTCTTTACAAATAATACTTCTACACTGAGAATGAAGATCTCACAGAAGTACGAAATTTTTGCAAAAGGAGACAAGTCTCTATTAACTAAACAAAAGAACTTAAGAATCTCCAGACACTTTATCTTTACTAATAAACATTTACTTTATCCAACATTTTATTATAACTATTGTTAGATTCATCAAGTATGTCTTTTTGCCACAACTGATTTCTATATAAGAGAATTTTAATGTTGCTTTTGTTTTGTTTTGCTTTACATTACAAAAATAATGTAAAGCACTTATGTACCTTTTTATACTGTGCATGAGGTTCAAACCAGTCAATGTGGGAATCAAACCAGACAATCCTAAAGAAAATCAACCCTGAGTGTTCATTGGAAGGACTGATGCAAAAGCTGAAGCTCCAATACTTTGGCCACCTGATGCGAAGAGCCAAATCATTGGAAAAGACCATGATGCTGGGAAAGATTGAAGGCAAAAGGCAAAGAGGGCAGCAGATGAGATGGTTAGATAGCATCACCAACTCAACGGACATGAATTCGAGCACACTCCAGGAGATTAGTGAAGGACAGAGAAACCTGATCACAAAGAATCAGACATGACTAAGCGACTGAACAGTAACAACTTACACACCTAACTACCTTGAAACCAAGAAATGCCACATAATTTCAATGCCTAAGTTTGCATCAGTATTTATAATGGAGTTGATGATCTAAAATGATAATATGTAACTTTTAATGCAGTGTTTGAGAGCTGGAGACTTGAGTTGAAATTTCCTTTTTTATAGACAAAGAGGAAAAAACTGAATCCCAGAGAGATCAAGTGACTTCAGATATGGTCCCCCTTAGTCAGGGCTGAAACTGGAACACAGACTTTGTGATTTCAGATCCTAGGCCCTTTCCATTAAACCTCAACAAGGCAGTTACTGATGCCTGTGTCCACAAATCTCTGCTACTTTAAGGCTACAATCAAGTACCCATAAAGTAGCAGAGATCTCTTGAGGTTCTTCTGGTGAAGATACAGATTCTCCCGCCAGGCGAACTAAGCCTGTGGGCCCCAACAATCCTTGTGTTTGCTCTAGGAGTTCCAACCCTTCTTCAAGGGAAGCCCCAAGAGGCCCAGCTAGAGAGGAATGTCTAAGTTCAGGCAACACACAGGTTAGATTCCTCCCAATCACCCAGTTTTCTGGCTACTGTGCTCAAAAACCTAAGTCTATCCTTGGTTTTCCTGGTCCCAACTCCTCAGTTCAGTCTCAGATCTTTGTATCAAACTCCACACCATAATCTTGAATCAACCCATAATCTTGACATCTAAAAAGGACTTTAAATCTGTAACTTTCTTCAAATTTCCAGTTATAAAATGAATAAGTCATGGGGATGTATAATGTACAACATGGTGACTATAAACTAATAATACTGTATTTCATATATGAATGTAGCTGGGAGAGCAGCTCTTGAAATCAAGTTTTCATCATGGAAAAAAACCCCAACAATGTAACTACGGTGTATAATGGCAGATGTTAACTGGACTTATTGTGTGATTATTTTGTAATATATACAAATATCAAGTCACTACACTGTACACTTGAAACTGTTAATCTCGAAACAACAACTGTATATTTATTTCTGAAAAATGAAGCAATTTACAAGACTGACAACATATTCTTAGACAAGTTTACTCATACATAAGTAAACATTCCTCCCTATATTTGCCTTCAGATGTGTGAAGAAAAAAACAAGTAACTTTTTTCCTATATAATGATTTCCCCAAAATGTTAAAATTGTTTTGAAATTGCAATCATTACTGCTGACAGGTGTTTTCCAAAATAAAACATATCTAGTGTTTACTGAGGTATGAAAGATGTTAAATTAAAGGCACACATGGTAAGGAATCAGTAATCACTTCACATCTACCACTACACCCAGCTCTTTCCACTTTTCCACTCTTTCTGGGTCAGTGAGTAAAACTATATAACTCATAGAACACCTTCAACAAAATAAGTAGGTGAACATACTAAACTGTAGCTGCCCCTGAACCAAAGTCCTTAAGAAGTAAATTAATCCACCTGCAGTGCAGGAAGCACAGGGGACGTGGGTTTGATTTCTGGATTGGGAAGATCCCCTGGAGAAGGAAATGACAACCCACTCCAGTATTCTTGCCTGGGAAATCCCATGGACAGAGGAGCCTGGCCGCCTACAATCCATGCGGTTGCAAAAGAGTCGGACACAACTTAGCAACTAAACACATAACCACTTTGCAAATCTCTTCCTTGTAATACAAAAATACCTTACAATAAGAAGTAACTTTTGCAACTGCTAAATTTAAAATATTTCCCATAATACTTCTCAAAGATTAATTTTCTAAAAGAAAGAACCTGCATACAAACTAGATGATCCTTCCATAATGAACAGAAAGGAAATTTAGGAATGACTGTGTAGTTTCAAATACATTCTGTGCTTTTTTCAGTCCTTCGTGTTTCAGCCTAATTCATGGTACCAAACATCCCACTTTTCCTTTTCTATACCACATCTGCCCGTAACTGCAGTCAAATGCCTGCTTACATGAAACCCTACCCCTAATATTTCCTTACTAAAGGAAAACAGGGCAAAATCTCACCTATTTGTTGTTATGAAATAAAACCTTGTGAGTTCTTTCTATTTCTTGCATCTCTTGAACTTACCGCCCTCCCCCCTTTTATTCAGAATAATCTCCCCTCCAATCATCCAACTACCCACACATAGGATTGGCTCCTGTTTATACAATAAAACTCAACTTCCTGCAGTATCTGATGTTGCATTTGCAGAAATGTAAACCTGTCACAGGAAGACTTGAGTGCCCTCTCTAAAAATGAAGAACCAGGATTTTAAAAAGTAACTATCAGGACTTCTCTAGGGGTTCAGTGGCTGAGAATCTGTGCTCTCAACGCAGGGGGGCCCAGGTTTGACCCCTGCTCAGGGAACTAAATGCCAGTAACTAAGAGTTCACATGCAGCAATGAAGACTGAAGACCCAGCACAGCCAAATAAATAAAAAATATTTTTTTAAAAGGTAACTCTCCAGACAGGTGAACATTTAATCAAAGCTGTTGTGGGTAGAGAGGGGTAATCTTTTAAAAGGCCTAGGGAGAAGGGATAAATCAATCTTCAAAGAGAAAAAATAAAACTTTTTACTGAGAAAAGTACAAGTGTGAGCCAGGGGAAGAGTGAGCAAAGTCCTCTCAGATGCTTCAGTCTTATATTTAGGCCCATCCTGAGGCACAGTTGCATTCCTGCCTTTGGATTCTGTACTATTCTTTTAGTAATTTTAAATGGATTTCCAAGTATGTTTTTTAAACCAGTTTAGATTGGGTTTCTTTTCTTGCATTCTAAGAATTCCAACTAATATTTCCCCTGTGCTGAACCCAGAAAATCAAGAAGATATCTGGTAAATACCACGTCTTATAACTATCAACAGCACTGACCAGTCCAACAGTTCACTGATCATCGAAAACTGCATTTTTAGATGTAATCTTTATTTCCCCTTGTTCTGTTTAGTAGACAAACTAGTAATAGACATTTGTCTAGTGCATCCCCTGCTATGCTCTAAGTGCTTTAAGCAATGAAATCTGAACAAAGGGTTCTATAAACCATATAAGAAACAAGATATTTGGGGTGAATAGACAAACCTGATAAATGCTTTTTAAGAAAAACTACAAATAAGAATGCTTACACAGTGTTCATAGCAGCACTCTTTATAATAGCAAAGACATGAAAGCAATCTACATGTCCACTGACAGATGAATGGATAAAGAAAATGTAGTACCTATATACGATGGAATATTACTCAACCAGGAAAAAGAATAAAACAATGCCATTTGCAGCAACATGAATGTACCCAGTAATTATCATACTAAGTGAAGTTAACTCAGACAAAGACAAATACATGATACCACTTACAGGTGGAATCTAAAAAAAGATGCAAATTAATTTACACAAAAAACAAAAGTAAGACTCACAGACATAGAAAATAAACCTATGGTTACCAAAGGCAAAAGGTAGGAGACAAATAAATTAGGAATTTGAGATTAACAGATAAACACTACTATGTATACAACAGATAAAACAACAAGGACTTACTGTATAGTACAGGGAATTATATTCATTATCTTGTAATACCTCTAATAAAAAAAAATTGAACCACTATGCTGTACACCCAAAATACTGTAAATCAACTACACTATATTTCAATTTTTAAAAAAGAGTGCATACACACTCTGACTGAAGATCAAAATGGAGACCAGAATTTGCTCAGCATTTTTAAAAGTTGCAAAACTTTTAAACAGGTATGAGCTTACCAGGTTTAAGAACGGTATTCAGTTCAGTTCAGTTCAGTTGAGTCACTCAGTCGTCTCCGACTCTTTGCGAACCCACAAACTGCAGCTCGCCAAGCCTCCCTGTCCATCACCAACTCCCGGAGTTCACTCAGACTCACATCCATCAAGTCGGTGATGCCATCCAGCCATCTCATCCTCGGTCGTCCCCTTCTCCTTCTGCCCCCAATCCCTCCCAGCATCAGAGTCTTTTCCAATGAGTCAACTCTTCGCATGAGGTGGCCATAGTACTGGAGTTTCAGCTTCAGCATCATTCCTTCCAAAGAACACCCAGGACTGATCTCCTTTAGAATGGACTGGTTGGATCTCCTTGCAGTCCAAGGGACTCTCAAGAGTCTTCTCCAACATCACAGTTCAAAAGCATCAATTCTTCGGTGCTCAGCTTTCTTCACAGTCCAACTCTCACATCCATACATGACCACTGGAAAAACCACAGCCTTGACTAGATGGACCTTTGTTGGCAAAGTAATGTCTCAGCTTTTGAATATGCTATCTAGGTTGGTCATAACTTTCCTTCCAAGGAATAAGTGTCTTTTAATTTCATGGCTGCAATCACCATCTGCAGTGATTTTAGAGCCCCAAAAAAGAACGATATTATATGAAATCAAATAATATCCCTTCCACTTGCCTAACTCTCCGAACACTGCAGTGGCCACCATAGTAAAAACACTTAGGATTACAAAATACACCTAACAAAGCTTCTAAGATTCCAGGTTTCTTGAGTTTACTCCAAAGATTTGACAAACTTAAAATTCAATAAATGATCTGTTTTTATTCTCTTTATTCTTTGTGTATTATTCTTGAGGTCACTAGTTTCTAGTTTCCCTATACCTTTGGCATAACATTTCAGGAAATCTGCTGCTGCAGACTATTCCATAAAGAACTAATAAATTGTGTAAATTCCTCAGCTCTTTGTGGGGAAGGGATTTTATCTCTTTAATCTGGAAAGCATTTCTCATCAACAGATTTATAAGGTACGTAGCCATTCAGTAAAAGTGATTTGATGAAAGCATTCAATAAATGGCAATTCACCTGCATTTTGCAAGAATTTTTGTCTCAACTTAAAATATTTCACGTAATTTCATGCTTTTATTCTTTTCAATACATTGTTTTAAATTGAGGTATAATTCACATGCCATAAAGTTCATCCTCAGTGCATTTTTATAAGTTGTCACAATGATTAGGAAAAAAACAACAACCCTGTGTTCTATGCTAATTCATTGGCCAAACTAGAGATGTCTCCAGGCTGCTTTACAGCTTTGCTGTTTCTCTTATGCTTTTACCAGCATGTTGTAGACTGATTTCAGATATTAGAATAAACTCAACAAAAAGGCCAGGAACCTTAGAAAGAAAACCACAAACAGGATAAGTAGTAGGGGAAATCTCAGAAATGAGAGCAGCAGGAAGATGATGGACAATAACACAAGGAATCTTGGAAGGTTAGCGCCACCAGTAAAGGTGGCAGCCAGGTAAAAAAGGTCACTGAGTATGGAGTACATTCAAAACCGATGTTTTACATGTATCACATTCTACGCCTAAAAGCTACCAAACTGAAGTAGAGGTCAACCAGGTAAAAATCCACCTGAAAGGAACAATATTAGAAAGCACTGTTCAACACTCCAGTTAGAAATGTTTAAATGGGGGTGCGGGGAAGAAGACAGATTATGTCATGACCAGAGTGGACTGCCATGGGGTTGTATGCATTTTTTTGATAAATACTGCCTGATGGCAGGTACTGTTTTAGGTTCTAGATATTCAGCAGCAAGCAAAATAGACAAAGATCTATGCTGCTGTGATGCTGGCAACATTCTAATGAAGAAAAGAGAGTAAGCTGGTAACAGTCTAATGGAGAGGATACAGTTCATCAACTGATAATATCTGAAGCTGTTTTCCTTGTCTTAAGAAACAGGAATGAAAAAAATGAAATACCTGAGGGACTATGCAAAAACTGTCACAAATTCAAAGAGTAGAAACAGCAAAAAAAAAAAAAAAAAGATTCAAAATCAAAGCCTACATCCAAAAATATTCTGCAAGAAGAAAAAAGGAATGATAAAAGAGATAAGGGAGGACTGTAAGAAACTGTGAAACCAAAAAGCAGAATAAAATATATATATATATATTTTGAGGCCCTAAAAGAAGAAAATTGATAGGTGAAAAACTGAATCAGGTGAATAATACACAAAAATTACAGATCTGAGTAGTATCATCAGTAGAGGGAGTTTGTTGATAAACCAGGGGTTTTTTCCTATAGAAAACACCGAGAGACCACGGAATATTTACAACCGTTGGTCACAATTGGTCACAAAGAAAGCCCATAAGTATGTGCATGAAGAATGTCGTCAGCTATCTCTGTGAGCAAAGGATGCTGCAACCGTGAAGCCATCAGCCACTGCAGACACCCCCAGCTGCGCACCCTGAGGGGATTTGGGAGGGAGAAAAATAGGATACTGGACCTAGACAGTTAAAATACATATCAAAGAAATTTCAGTTCTTGCAACTTCCCATATATGGAAAAGCGCTAAATTCATTGACTTGAGAGGGTTTTCTTTCATTCATTCTTTCAGTAATCTGACGCTCTGATAACCATTTTTTTTTCCCCCTGCAAAAACTCCCGGCTCCTCCCCTACCTCTTCGTAATGGTCCCTTGTTGATGAGAGGCTGTCTCCAAGGGCTAAGTCCTCAGTATGTCCGTGGAATAAAATATAACAGCAAATGTCACATTCTCTAATTACAGAGCAATAAACTAGAGAATTCTAAAAAACCCAATCTACTTTAAGATATCCTAGTGAGAGTATTACCTAGTTTAACTATGTCAAAATTTTAAATGTGATACCCATTAATGTAATCATAATATTTTACTTCTATGGATTTAGTTTATGGAATAATTGGACAAGTACACTAGATAACTGACAGTCACCGTAACAAAGTAATTTTATGAAAAATTAGGACCAACATAGGATTTCTCTGGTAGGCCGGTGGTTAAGAATCCACTTGCCAATGCAGAGGGCACAGGTTCGATTCCTGGTCTAAGAAGATTCCATAAGCTCAGGCACCACAACTGCTGAAGCCCATGGGCTCTAGAGCCCATGCTCCACAACAAGAGAAGCCACTGCAACCAGCAGCCTGTGCACCGAAACTAGAGAAAGCCTGTGGCAGCAATGAAGACCCAGGACAGCCAAAAATAAATGCATCCTAAAAAAAGAACACTTAGGTCAAACATAAATGTTAAACAAAAGATTGAGTAGCTTAAATAAATTAAAGAACACCTGTGGACTTCCCTATAGCTCAGAAGGTAAAGAATCTGGTGCAATGCAGGTGATCCAGGTTTCATCCCTGGGCCAGGAAGATCCCCTGGAGAAGGAAATGGCAACCCATCCAGTATTCTTGCCAGGAGAATCCCATGGACAGAGGGGCCTGGCCGGCTACAGTCCATAGGGTCACAAAGGGTCGGACACGACTAAGGGAGTAACACAAAAAGAATACGTATCTTATGGAACACTATGCCTGTTGATATAGAACAGTGTTTACTGATATGAACAGATAAGTGGTGATGGCGAAGGCAAATTTCATAAAACCATACAACTATGAACTATGAACTCATTAATATAAAATATAGCATGTGTCTGTGAAGAGTCAGCTTGAAGGAAGATTCTTCAAAATGTTATCAAAGAGCTACAAACATTTTTCATTTTCTTCTATATACTTTCTTTTTTAATTATTTTTACAACAAACAAGTTATTTTCATAGTGAAACCAAGAAGGAACCTGTGGGGCTCCTTGGTACAGAAGCCTTTTTGTCCCTTGTTTCTTGCAGCTAAGACGCTAACCTCCAGGACACTCCGAGTTCCAAAGGGCAGACGAAACAAGTGCTTATAAGGAAAGGAGTAGTCAAGAAACCACCAGAGGTGAGATTTAAGAGACTACAGAAGCTCAACAAGACCACCTGGGGCCCTGCACACACGCTAATCCAGTCAGCAACCCCATCCTGAACTACTGTAAAAACTCATCAAATCCCCCTGGGTTGGGACACAAAGCAGGAGTCTGCTCTGTCTTCCTTTGCCTGGCAAACCAATGAAAGTGAAGTGAAAGTGAAGTCACTCAGTTGTGTCCGACTCTTTGCGACCCCATGGACTGTAGCTTATCAGGCTCCTCCATCCATGGGATTTTCCAGGCAAGAGTGCTGGAGTGGATTGTCATTTCCTTCTCCAGGGGATCTTCCCGACCCAGGAATCGAACCGGGGTCTCCCGCATTCTAGGCAGACGCTTTACCGTCTGAGCCACCAGGGAAGCCCAATAAAACTATTCTTTGCTGCTGCTGATGTGTTCAGTTGCTAAGCTGTGTCTGACTCTTTTTCGACCCCATGGACTCTAGCCCATCAGACTCCTCTTCCGTGGGATTTCCCAGGCAAGAAAACTGGAGAGCGTTGCCATTTTCTTCTCCAGGGGGTCTTCCTGATCCAGGGATCAAACCCACATCTCCTATTTGGTAGGCAGATCCTTTTCTACTTCACCCAAAACTCTGTCTTTGAGATTCAATTCCGCACCAGTGTACAGAGAAGCTAAGCTTTCAGCATCAACAGTCAGTGATCTATCTGAATTTTTTTTAAGGTGAAAGCCAGTAAGTAAAGCTTTCAAAGGTTTATTTACTGAAGTTACCATTATAACATTACGAGAATACAAACAATAAGTTACATAACGAGCAGCTGATAAATGGCAGTAGCAGTACATTGTGCTGGGTGTTTTTAACAGATTATCTGACTCCAGCTCTCCTTATTTCCTGTCTGCTCTGCCTCTGTGCTGAGTCAGGCTTCATTTGCATGTGTTCTTCCTTTAGTTAGTAAAGCTCATCCTCTGTATCTCCTGATAGAGTTCCCCATACCCTTCAAGATTTCATTTCCTTCTCTGCAAAGCCTTCCAACCTCCTGAATAGATAATCTTTCTTCCCTCTGGGTTTTTAAGACTTCTTTTAGAACACTCAGAACAGAATGTTTTACTGTAATATTGTTTATATGTCTGTCTCTCCTACCAGACAACTGGTTTTTAAATGCTACAGTTAAAAAAAAAAAAAATCATGTCTTCCTAAAATTTGAACAGAAAGGGAAAACAAGTGGTATGAAAAAGGGGGCATTAAAAACCAAGGGCTTTGTTGAGGTTTGACAGAAAACAACAATTGTCCTTCAATCAAGAAACAAATTAAAAAAAAAAAAACTAAGGGCTTGATTATCAGTTCTTGCTAAAATCTACGTGGCCACGATTTCTGATCAATTTCAGGCTGCATCTCAATCAAGATAAAGTATTTGAAAACATGATTTTCCTTTTTGGAAAGCAGGGAATATCAATCAGATGAACTAGAGGACTCCAACTACACTCTTAAGTGACAAAGATGTAAATGAGACATACATACATGCTTTCACTTTTTTCCTTTAAGTTTCTTAACGGTACTTAATAGAATATTAGAAGTAACAGTGTAGAGATTCCTTAAAAAACTGGAAATAGAACTGCCATATGACCCAGCAATCCCACTGCTGGGCATACACACCAAGGAAACCAGAATTGAAAGAGACACGTGTACCCCAATGTTCATCACAGCACTGCTTACAATAGCCAGGACATAGAAGCAACCTAGATGCCTACTAGCAGACGAATGGATAAGGAAGTTGTGGTACATATACACAATGGAATACTACACAGTTATTAAAAAGAATGCATTTGAATCAGTTCTAATGAGGTGGATGAAACTGGAGCCTATTATACAAAGTGAAGTAAGTCAGAAAGAAAAACACCAATACAGTATATTAATGCAAATACAGGGAATTTAGAAAGATGGTAACGATGACCCTATATGCGAGACAGCAAAACAGGCACAAATTAAAGAACAGACTTTGGGACTCTGTGGGAGAAGGCGAGGGTGGGATGATTTGAGAGAATAGCATTGAAACATGTATATTATCACATGTGAAATAGATCCCCAGTCCAGGTTCAATACATGAGACAGGGTGCTCAGGGCTGGTGCACTGGGATGACCTTGAGGGATGGGATGGGGGAAGGGGGTTCAGGATGGAGGACACATGTACACCCATGGCTGACTCATGTCAATGTATGGCAAAAACCACTACAGTATTGTAAAGTAATTAGCCTCCAATTAAAATAAATTAATTTTTAAAAATAAAAATAAATAAATAAAAAAGTAACTGGAATACAACCAATATCCTTATTGTACAGAAGAAAAAGTGGAGAGCTAAAGAGATACATAATTTCCCCTAAGTCATTCAGAAGATAAAAAGGCAGACCGTTCTAGACCTCCAAACTGCTGGTCCAGTAAATGCTCAGCTTCCCAGTAACTACACCATTCAAAATTTATGAGGTTTCTAAATGATATATTAAATTTGATTTTGGCTACCACTTACCTTAATGGCAAACTATAAGGAAACAATATTCTAATTTTCTGTAAGAGCAGCTAAAATCTTAAAACCATTCATATTTTACTTACATCTAAATGCTTTGAACTAAAGTACTTCATTCGTTATTAAGAAGAAACAACTATTATATGCACAGCACTCAGTTAGCTCCCGCTATTTATCTTCAAAATGGTCAAAACAAAATGATGACCAAATTCTATATAACTTTAAACATACACCATAGTGGCAGGTGCAACAGCTACCATTTTATTTATCTCTATAGCACTCTACCACTACTCTACTATCTGGATCAACTTCCTATTACTCCTTTATTTCACTGTTTCCAAGTAGTACATTCTTCCCTTTTAGCATCTTTCTAAAAACCAAAATTTATCTCATCATCATTAGGGTGTCACAGTTTAAATGGCCATATTTTTTCCCTTCTGAGTGCTACATAAAATAATGGTGTATCGTACAATCTATCATATCTTAGGTTTGGAGAGATATAATCCCTGCTATTTAAGTTTTTAGTTTCAGTTACTGTGACTATTTGGGAGAGATGAAACTTTCTTTGTAGGATTTTGCCCTGGCTACTCTGTTTTTCGTTTGAAAGCTGAACAAACAAAACAAACTTGTGGTTACCAAAGGGGATGGGGAGGTGGTAAATTAAGAGTTTAGGATTAACAATATGTACTGCTAGATATAAAACAGGTGAACAGGGACCTACTGTACAGCACAAGAAACTACACTCAATATCTTATAACAACCTACAATGGGGAAGAATCTGAAAAAGAAAATACATATAATATATATATCACTTTACTGTAGATGTCAAATACAACATTGTAACCTACACTTTGGTTTAAAAAAAAAATTCAGGATTCTTCCCCTTTCATTCCCCCACTGTACACACACAAATCTGCAAACAACTATTCTCTCTTTTAACCATTTATCATTAGACATCGCTCCAGAACTGAGAAGCCAGCCTTGACACCTCTCATTCCATGCCACCTCTCCGGCCCCTCAAATATGTAATCACTAGGAACTAACTTAATCTCAGAGAGATCTCTTAGACCTGTCCCTTTACTTCTACCACTACCTTTCTATTCCAAGCTCCACTGTCTCTTGCCTGAGCAATTCCAGGAGTCCCCCTAAATGGTCTCCCCGTATCTACTTTTTGTCCCCTGTAAGGGGCTTCCCTAGTAGCTCAGAAGGTAAAGCATCCGCCTGCAATGCAGGAGACCCAGGTTCGATTCCAGGGTCAGGAAGATCCCCTGGAGAAGGAAATGGCAACCCACTCCAGTATTCTTGCCTGGAGAATCCCTGGACAGAGTAGCCTGGTGGGCTACAGTTCATGGGGTCGCAAAGAGTCAGATACGACTGAGTGACTAACACACACAATGTCTTTCCCACAGTGATACCTACTGATTTTTCCTTAACGTGGCCCTCCAGACCTTCCAGGGTCTGTGCCATCTTCTATCTGGTCTTTGAGGTCAGGAGCCTTGGCCTCAAGAAATTATGTTCTCTCCTACTATAAGGCCACCAAACGTATTATTTCCGTTGCTCAAAAGTGCTCTCTAAATATATTTTAACCTTCAAATCTCTGTTCAAAGTTCATTTTCTCATGGAAACCTTCCCTCATCCTGTGACTAGGTCTCTCTCATACTATATTTCTTTCCTATTGCAATTAACACAACAGTAATTTTATGTGTTGTCATGGATTAATGACTGCCTTCTATTCTTGCCTTTAACATCTATGAGAGCACTGAACTGAACTCCCAGCACCAAACAAAGCAGCTGCATAGACTTGGGGCGCAAAAATTTGTTAAACATACAAATATTTGTCTAAAAAAACTATAACTCAAGATTTCTCAGATTTCTTCCATTCAGCATTTTACTAATCTTGATCAATATTAACATCCAAATCAGTCTTTGGTCTTTATTTTCTTGCCTCCATACTATGAAAGCAAAGGCTAAAAATTGGCATAAATTTAAATTAAAATGTCTTCTAGTAATTGTTCCATTTACTTCTTAAAACTTCATTTAGAAATTGGTTGTCCTAAAATTATAGCAATGGGTTCTTTAACAAAAATTGGAAAATTCTGATGCATTCTGCCTATATTTTGAAATCTTAACTTTAATCTACTATTCTTAGAAAATCAATTGTCAAATGTTGACTAAGTATTAACCATGAAGAGCTGCAGATAGTAATCTCTTTAAACTGCAACAACTGATACTATGCTGTTAAGTATGATTACATGTTAATTCACATATATGGGAGGAAAAAAGCATGCATACAAACATGCCAAACAGTACCTGTCAGAATACATTTACACAAAAATCACAGGGAAAAAAAATGTGATAAGGGAATTTTAAGTTTTGATCAGAAAACTGCCTTTTTTATGCTTAATGCTTAAACGTCCAAGTAAACAGTATAAATTTTTCCTCCAAATATGCAACATCCTTACATGCATCTTCTTCAACTGCTTGATCAACTGATGTAATAAACCAAACATTCAGTTATATTGTGCTTCTCAGTAGGCTTTGAGAGGAGCCACATCTGCCCTGCTAACCAAGTTATCTTTAGCCTTTGGCACAAGCGGGTCTTAAATGAGGATTTACTGAAAAAATACATGAAAACAGAATAGGAAGTTAGTTCAAGCTACTCTGCATGCTTGATCTCTCTCTCTTCAATTCCATTATGCATTATTTTGTTCTATTAGCAATTACAAAAGTGCCACAATTAACAGATGGTATATTGAGTTAAAGAAAGAGTACTCATAATGAATATAAAATAATAAAAGGCAAAAGAAATGGAAAGGAAGGGAAAAATAGCTCATGTACACACTGCTACATTTAAAATGGATAACCAACAAGGACCTATTGTATAGCCATGGAACTCTGCTCAATGTTATGTGCCAGCCTGGGGGGTTTGGGGGAGAATGGATACAGGTATATGCATGACTAAGTCCCTTTGCTGTTCACCTGAAACTACCACAACATTATTAATTGGCTACACATCAATACAAAATAAAAGTTTAAAGTTTGAAAAAACAAAAGTTTAAAGTTTGGGAAAAATGAGTTCTCTGTTAACACTGGTAATTAATGAAAAGTTGCACTTTACAGCACTTTGATTTTAAATGGAATTAAAATAATTTTCACAGATTTATCCTCGTCTTAACTTCCTTCTTTTCCCAAACTTGCAAATAAATGCCCAAGAGATTCTATCAAAATCAGAAACCAAATATTCACTTTACTATATACAGATTAGTCTCAGGGGGAAAAAGTAACAAACAAGCTAAATTTGGTAGGGCATAGGGCATATTTTTTAATTAATTTAATTGGAGAATAATTACTTTACAATATCGTCATGGTTTTTGCCATACATTGCCATGAATCAGCCACAGCTGCATGTGTCCCCCCATCCTGAACCGCCCCCTCCCCGTCTCTCCCCACCCCATCCCTCTGGGTTGTCCCAGTACACTGGCTTGAGTGCCCTGCCTGTTTCATGCATCGAACTGGCTCTGGTCCTCTATTTTACATATGGTAACATACATGTTTCAATGCTATTCTCTCAAATCATCCCACCCTCACCTTCTCCCGCATAGTCCAAAAGTCTGCTCTTTACATCTGTGTGTCTTTTGCTGTCCTGCATATAGGATCGTCATTACTGTCTTTCTAAATTCCATGTATATGCATTAATATACTATTGGTGCTTCTCTTTCTGACTTACTTCACTCTGTATAATAGGCTCCAGTTTCATCCACCTCATTAGAACTGACTCAAATGTGTTCTTTTTTTTTCTATAGCTGAGTAATTCCATTGCGTATATGTACCACAACTTCCTTATTCATTTGTCTGCCGATGGACATCTAGGTTGCTTCCACGTCTTTAGCTATTGTAAACAGTGCTGAAATGAACATTGAGGTATATATGTCTCTTTCAATTCTGGTTTCCTCAGTGTATATGCCCAGCAGTGGGATTGCTGGGTCACAAAAGGGCAGAGGGCATATTAACAGGTTTTTTTGCCATATACAGATTTTTTTTTTAAGAGTGAAGCATTTTTGTATGTAACATGCTTAGGATGACTGCAAAAGAATTTAGGACAAGGCTGTACTTTTCTACTTAAAGAATAAAAGGAAACAAAAACTAAGTAACAAAAGTTCAACTGAGGGCTTTCCTGGTGGCTTAGTGGTAAAGAAGCTGCTTCCCAATTCAGGAGACACTGGTTCCATCCCTGATCCAGGAAGATCCCACAAGCCAAGGAGTAACGAAGCCCGCCACAACTACAGAGCCTGCGATCTAGAGCCTGGGAGCTGCAACTACTGAGCCCACACACTGCAACGACTGAAGCCCCGGCGCTCTTCTCTTGTGCTCTGCAACAGGAAAAGCCACTGCAATGAGACACCCCTATGCCGCAACTAGACAGTGGCCACTACTCATCACAACTAAAGGAAAGCCCGTGCAGCAATTAAGAACAAGCACAGCCAAATATAATTAAATAAATAATCTTTAAAAAAGAATTTCAACTGAAGTACTTATGACGTTTTTGAAGCTTAATTTTAAGAACTGAATGCCTTTCCCTACATTTATTTATACATTTTCAAAACTTTGCTGTGTACCTAAGAGGAAGGTACATTTGTTAAATTACTGTGACAAGTAAACCGATATAACCAACTGTAAAAGAATATTTTTGAAAAGCACAAATGAAACCCAGAGATAAGAAACAGAAAAATTACTTAACTTGGAAAATGCAGTCTTTTTTTAACTACTTAAATCCAAAAGTATCACACTTAATTCTTAATAATATTTGTAAGTTAGTAAGAAGACTGCCACTTTCAAAAAAAAAGAAGGACGGGGGGAGTCAAGCCAAAATTCTCATTTACAGTATCACAAATGAAAGATGATATACAATGATATGTGCCAGGCACACAGTAAACACTACAGGAAGCTTTTTTCAATCAGAAAGAAGCAAGGTTTTAGTTTTCACTTCAAAAATCTTATTTTCTGACTTTCTTTAAATGTCACTTAAACTGATTTAATTTTAAAGATTTGCTTAGTCTTTAAGATTGAGCAAAAAGCTAATTGGATAAGCAGAAAATCTAAATTTTAGTACACATATTAATACATGAAGCTTGAAAAAACTGATTTTAAATGTATTAAGGCCAACACCAGTATTCAAAAATAACAGGATTCTCCAGATTTACTAATCTGACCACCGTCTTCTGAGGAAAGAAAACAAAAAAACAAACCATCTTTTGAGATACAGGATTCTAATTTCTACAGTTTTACAATTTTGTTTTTTGTTTTTCATCGGAGCCTTTCAAACGTTCCCCAACACCACTTACCTTATCGCATGCATTGCTATTCTGCTTCTAGTACTTATCTAGGTAACAACAAACTTACCGAAAATTGTCAAAAACTGCCGGGTTTGGGGGGATGAGGGATTGTTTTTGCTATTTCTCTTAAGGCCCAAGAGATCTAAAAGGTGGAGAGAGATGCCAGGGCAAGGAACTCCCGGGAGTAAGGGGACTGGAGAAGAAGATGCAGTTGTCTGGGAGTGAACGCGTGTCAGAAGGGCAACGTGCTCCTTTTCAAAAACACTTTGGAAATTGCAAACGGAGAATCAGCTTCCCCATCCAAGCCCATCAGCTATCAGAATCCCGACTCCCTCATCCAACAGTCACTTTGGCGGATCCTGGAGAAAAAGACGTCTGTCCCTCGCGGGATCCCTCCAATGGCCCAAGTTAACCTTCGTCTAGCAGGGCAGCGAGGCCGCCAGGCGTTACCCGAGAAAGGCGAGGGGAAAAGTGAAGCCAGTGACAAACGCTGGAGCTCCCGCGCTGACACTGCGCCGACTCATACATAACCCACCTCCGCAAGGCAGCCGGATGGCCGTGGCGTGACGCCGCCGACCGGTTCTCCATACTGACAAGTGTCCCCAAGCCTTCGCCTTTCAGTATTTGCCATTCCCCTTCCCTTCGTTCCCATTCCATTCATTCGAGGAACCAAAGAAATAAAAATAAAAACAAAGTGAGCGGCTGTGCTTGGAGGCAAGGAGGGCGGCCAGGCCATCCCCGGGAAGAGACCGGAGGAGGCAGGCGGCGGAAGGCTGCTGGCGCCGTTCTTCCGGGCCGGGGAAGGTTCAGCCCTCTAGGCCGCGGATCCGGGGCCTCGCGGAGTCAGAGGGGCCGAGCAGAGGCGCGGCCGGGAACCGGCGTACCTACTTACCAAATCTGGAACTTGAGCAGAGGCCCCGTGGCGTACTGCATCTTTAATCTCTTGCCAGGCACGCCGCCGCCCAAGTTGGCTGAGGCATCGCTCCGGACCACCGCCGACGCCGCCACCAGCAGGAGTAGCAGAAGCCTCATCTTAAACGAGCCAGCCACTTCGGCCGCCCTCACACTGAGACCGCAGCCAGCCCAAAGCCGAGCCGGTACTGGGAACTGATCCCCACCGCGCAAACGCGATCCGCCAAGGTCGACGAGTGAAGCAGGAATGCGCATGCGCATCCCGGCGCCGGCGCAGGCTGTGAGAGGGAGAGCTGACCCGTTTCACTGTCCTGACCCACCATGTTGGGTGTGCGCCGGAGGCTCTGGGGTGGAATGACAGGAGTTGGGAGGGACCTACTGCCGGTGGGACGTCAGAGGAGCCAGTTAATGAAAGCTCGCGACACAACTGGATTCTGTGTACAGTTTAATTCAGACATTTATATCCCCGAGACGTTTAAGAACACGTGTTTAACCGTCTTGATTCAGGTGTGGGAGCTAAAAGAGAAAGCCCCTGCCTTCCGAATGGAGAAGGAAATGGCAACCCTCTCCAGTCCCTCTCCAGTATTCTTGCCTGGAGAATCCTGTGGACGGAGGAGCCTGGTGGGCTGCCATCTATGGGGTCGCACAGAGTCGGACACAACTGAAGCAACCTAGCAGCAGCAGCTGCCTTCCAAACAGGAATGCTTCAGTCTTTCTGGCTGCGTGCTATGGCCTTTTGTTTGAATTTCCTTGCAATATTGCTCTTTCCTAAAGCAATCTTTAAAAAAAAAACAAAAAGACCTTTGGAAAACTTAAATTATATAGTAGTTTTAGTCGCTAAGTCGTGTCCCACTCTTGTGATCCCATGGACTGTAGCCTGACTGTCCATGGAATTTCCTAGGCAAGAATACTGGAGTGGGTTGCTATTTCCTTCTCCAGGGGATCTTCCCAATCCAGGGATTGAAGCCTGGTCTCCTGCAGTACAGGCAGGTTCTTTACCGAGTGAGCTACCAGGGAATTCCCAAAATCATATAAAAGAACAGAATAATTACCTTACTCACCGTTAACAATTACTGGCATTTTGACAATCTTAATTGTAGTATAGCTTTAACTGCTTTTCCCAAAGGGAAGATAGTAGGAGACAAATAACTTCATCTATAGATTTTTAAGGGTGCATATCTAAAAAACAACCGTCTTGGGGGGAGGGGAGCGGGAACTGATCACAATACCATTCAGTTCAGTTCACTCGCTCAGTTGCTCAGTCGTGTCCGACTCTTTGTGACCCCATGAATGGCAGCACGCCAGGCCTCCCTGTCCATCACCATCTCCCGGAGTTCGCTCAAACTCACGTCCATCGAGTTGGTGATGCCATCCAGCCATCTCATCCTCTGTCGTCCCCTTCTCCTCCTGCCCCCAATCCCTCCCCAGCATCAGAGTCTTTTCCAATGAGTCAACTCTTCGCATGAGGTGGCCAAAGTACTGGAGTTTCAGCTTCAGCATCATTCCTTCCAAAGAACACCCAGGGCTGATCTCCTTTAGAATGGACTGGTTGGATCTCCTTGCAGCCAAGGGACTCTCAAGAGTCTTCTCCAACACCATGGCTCAAAAGCATTAATTCTTTGGCACTCAGCTTTCTTCACAGTCCCACTCTCACATCCATACATGACCACAGGAAAAACCATAGCCTTGACTAAACGGACCTTTGTTGGCAAAGTAATGTCTCTGCTTTTCAATATGCTGTCTAGGTTGGTCATAACTTTCCTTCCAAGGAGTAAGTGTCTTTTAATTTCATGGCTGCAATCACCATCTGCAGTGATTTTGGAGCCCCAAAAGATAAAGTCTGACACTGTTTCCACTGTTTCCCCATTTCCCATGAATGGGACCAGATGCCATGATCTTCATTTTCTGAATGTTGAGCTTTAAGCCAACTTTTTCACTCTCCACTTTCACTTTCATCAAGAGACTTTTTAGTTCCACTTCAGTTTCTGCCATAAGGGTGGTGTCATCTGCATATCTGAGGTTATTGATATTTTTCCTGGCAATCTTGATTCTAGCTTGTGCTTCTTCCAGCCCAGCATTTCTCATGATGTATTCTGCATAGAAGTTAAATAAGCAGGGTGACAATATATAGCCTTGACGTACGCCTTTTCCTATTTGGAACCAGTCTGTTGTTCCATGTCCAGTTCTAACTGTTGCTTCCTGACCTGCATATATGTTTCTCAAGAAGCAGGTCAGGTGGTCTGGTGTTCCCATCTCTTTCAGAATTTTCCACAGTTTATTGTGATCCACACAGTCAAAGTCTTTGACAATACCATTATTCCACCGTAAAAAATGAATTATTGCTTCATACCAAAATATCCACTGTTCAAATTTCTCCTGTCTTAGTATTTATTTTTATTGTTAATTTTTCAAATTGTTACTGAACCAAATGGGTCTGCTCACTACAAGCTACTGACATTGGACTGTAGTGAAGGAAAACGCAGCATTTACTATAAATGCGCCAATACAAAGGGGATGAGTGCTTTGTGCCTAAAATCCTGAAATCTTCGATGGTTGGGGGGGATAGTTTTATAAGCAAAATTTGGGGTGAGGCCTCAGGGTGGGTGGCTTTCTTTTGATTGGTTCGTGGTGAAGTAATGGTGGTGTACCAGGAATCTTGGGCTCAGCCTTAAATTACCATCCTCCACCTGAGTAGGGGCCTTGTAGTCCCTGCCTATTTCCCAAGACCACACTGTTGTGGCTGCACAAATTCTCTTCTTTTTTATTCTTGGCTGCATCCAGTCTTAGTGTTGGCACTTGGAATCTTCACTGCGTCGTGAAGGACCTTCAGTGCAGCTCAAGGACTCTCCAGTTGTCACACAGCAGCTCAGCAGTTGTGGCATTCTAGTATAGCTGGCCTAAGGCATGTGGGATCATAGTTCTCTGCATTGCTAGGTGGATTCTTAACCACTGGACCACCACCCTGCACCCTTTCTTGACTGCACTTCTCTGGTTTCTGCATTCTCTAACTTCCCTGACAGCAACCTTTTGAATCTGCTCTTTGGAACTCAGGGAATGTCAAAGAGGCTAAATGAAGCCTACTTTCTGCAACCAAGAAATTGGGAACACAAAAAGGACTAAAATCAAAAGCAAAGTAAAAAGTAATCCATTGCCATTGGTTGATATCTGTTTTAGGTCCCATCAGAGAAAACCTTAAGGTCAAGATTACACCAGGAATTTGTAAAGTTTTGTTTATTATTCAATGCAGCATACACCACAGGAAATCAAGGAGAGTCTCAGTAAGAGGGTTTTAGGAAAATTATTATAGTATATGGGCTTCAGATGATTTGGAGAAGAGTATTGGGAATGCCAATAGAAAATTTGGCCATATTTTTGAAAAATAAAGCCTCAGAATTAGTAAATTTTAGTCATTTTGAATCATTTAGCCCAGAAACCATAATTAATGAAATGCATCAGGTATGAGTTCTAGTTCTCAATAAATGTGTATGCCCATGAGTCAGATGTCCAAGCTGGATTTAGAAAACGCAGAGGAACCAGAAATCAAGTTGGTAACATCTGTTGGATTGTAGAAAAAGCAAGGGAATTCCAAAACAAATCTGCTTCATTACCTATGCTAAAGCCTTTGACTGTGTGGATCACAATAGACTACAAAAAATTCTTAAAGAGATGGGAATACCAGACCACCTTACCTGTCTCCTGAGAAGCCAGTATGCAGGAAAAGAAGCAACAGTTAGAACCAGACATGGAACAATGGACCGATTCAAAATCAAAAGGAGTATGTCAAGGCTACATTGTCACCCTGCTTATTTGACTCCTATGCAGAGTGCATAATGCAAAATGCGAGGCTGGATGACTCACAAGCCGGAATCAAGATTCCCAATCAACAGTCTCAGATATGCAAATTATACCACTTGAATGGCAGAAAGCAAAGAGGAACCTAAAGAACCTCTTGATAAAGGTGAGAGTGAAAAAGCTGGCTTAAAACTCAACATTCAGAAAACTAAGATCCAGGCATCCGGTTCCATCACTTTATGGCAAATAGATGGGGAAAAAGTAGAAACAATGATTTTCTTTTCTTGGGCTCCAAAATCACCATGGGTGACTGCAGTCATGAAATTAAAAGACTCCTCTCCTTGGAAGAAAAGCTATGACAAACCTAGATGACATATTAAAAAACAGAGACATTACTTTGCCTAAAAAAGGTCCATATAGTCCATGCTGTGGTTTTTCCCAGTAGTCATGTATGGATGTTTCTGGGCTCCAAAATCACTGCAGATGGTGATTGCAGCCATGAAATTAAAAGATGCTTACTCCTTGGCAGGAAAGTTATAACCAACCTAGACAGCATATTAAAAAGCAGAGACATTATTTTGCCAACAAAGATCCATTTAGTCAAGGCTATGGTTTGTCCAGTAGTCATGAATGGATGTGAGTTGGCCTATAAAGAAAGCTGAGCGCCGAAGGACTGATGCTTTTGAACTGTGGTGTTGGAGAAGACTCTTGAGAGTCCCTTGGCTGCAAGGAGATTCAACCAGTCCATCCTAAAGGAGATCAGTCCTGGGTGTTTATTGGAGGGACTGATGCTGAAGCTGAAACTCCAATACTTTGGCCACCTGATGCAAATAGCTGACTCATTTAAAAAGACCCTGATGCTGGCAAAGATTGAGGGCAGAAGGAGAAGGGGATGACAGAGGATGAGATGGTTGGATGGCATCACCGACTCAATGGACATGGGTTTGTGTGGACCCCGGGAGTTGGTGATGGACAGGGAGGCCTGGTGTGCTGTGGTTCATGGGATCGCAAAAAGTCGGACACGACTGAGCGATTGAACTGAACTAAACTGAACATGTATGGATGTGAGAGCTGGACCATGAAGGAGGCTGAGTGCCGAAGAATTGAAGCTTTTGAACTGTGGTGTTGGAAGAGACTCTTGAGAGTCTCTTGGACTGCAAGGAGATCAAACCAGTCAACCCTAAAGGAAATCTGTCCTGAATATTCATTGGAAAGACTGATGCTGAAGTTGAAGCTTCAATACTTTGGCCACCTGATGCAAAGAGCCATCTCATAGGAAAAGACCCTGACGCTGGGAAAGATTGAGGGCAAGAGGAGAAGGAGATGACAGAGGATGACATGGTTGGATGGCATCACTGACTCAATGGACATGAGTTTGAACAAACTCTGGGAGGTAGTGAAGGACATGGAAGCCTGGTATGCCGCAGTTTAGGGGTTGCAAACAGTCAGACACGACCTAGTGACAACAACAGCAACAGTTTCTCATATCCAACAGTTTAAATGAAACACATGATCAAAAATTGTTTTCTAATTTAAGAATGTAGTGAAAGTCTGAAAACGTTTCTGAATAGTTATTTCAGTTCACTCTGACTAAAGCAAGTCATATATCTTAGTGAGACAGGAAGAGGGCAGGGCACAATCTTTCATCGACAATTTTAAAATGTAATAAAAAAAAAAAATTCCCTGGTGGCTCAGTGATAAGGATCCACCAGCCAATGCAGGAGATGTGAGTTCAACCCTGGGTCAAGAACACCTGGTGGAGAAGGAAAGAGCAACATATTCCAGTACTCTTCCCTGGAAAATCACATAGACAGGGAATTCTGGTGGGCTACAGTCCATGGGGTCACAAAAGGGTCACAACTTGGAGACTAAACAGAAACAAAAATTACTCCCCAGAATAAAGCTAAAATGAAATGTGCAAAACTTTTACAAAGAAAAGTAAAAAACTTTCTATTTACTCTTCCAAGCCAATTCACTGTTCAGTGAGGTTTACCCTTAACCCTTACTGCACTATACCCTTAAGGCACTCAGCTCTGACCGCCTACCTAGTCATTATGCATCATTGTAATCAGTTATTACTATGTCAGACTCTTCTGCTTTTAGCCGAGACTGGCAAGGGCAAGAACTGTCATTAGTCCTTGTAGTCCAGGTAACTATGGACTTCTTGAAATAACAACAGTGAGAATAAAATGAGAACAAATAATATCAACTACTATCTATTGAGTGCCTGGGGCTTTACCTTTATTATTTTTTATTTATTAATTCATTCTGACACAGCAAATAATGTTTGAATGTGTGTATGTCCTGGATGGTAAAAAATTTAAATAGTGAAGAAGAAAAGAGAATATAAATAAAAGCCAGGAGCAGGGTGGTTGCATGACTACCGTGCTGGAGAGGGCTCCATTAGGGGATGAATGGGAAACCAGAATGGAAATGTAGGTGGGGCAAATTGCGGACGTTCTTGAATGCCAGGCTAAGCAGTTTAAATTTTTTTCCTATAAAAAAAAGGAAGCTATTGAAGATTGGCAGCATTATCAAAGCACTAAAGAAGACTGATGTAGTAACCATGTGCATCCCCGAAGAAAGAAGTGTCTAAAGGTAGGAAGTCACATACAACATGACGATGCAGACAATCATTATGAACCACTTTGACATAGCACAGAAACAGGGCACAAGGGGGACTTCCCTGGTGGTTCAATGGTTGAGAATCCCCCTTGCAATGTTGTTGTTCAGTTGTTAAGTCATGTCCAACTCTTTGTGACCCCATGGACTGCAGCATGCCAGGCCTTCCTGTCCCTCACTATCTCCCAGAGTTTGCCCAAGTTCATGTCCATTGAATCGTTGATGCTATCCAACCATCTCCTCTTCATCCTTGCGATGTAGGGGACACAAACTCGATTCCTGGTCAGAGAACTAAGATCCCACATGCCACAAGGCAACTAAGTCCACGTGCTGCAACGAAAGATCTCACATGCAGTAACTAAGACCCAGTGCAGCCAAATACATAAAATAAATATTTTTTAAAAGAACAGGGCACAAGGAATAACTAGACTTGTGGGTTCTTGAGGAAAGACTTCTTAAAAGAGGGTCGCTATAGGATAAGAAAAAAAGTGGAAACAATAAGATGTGCAGAAGTAGGCTAATGGAAAAATCTCATTTTTCACTGCTGGAGGTAGGACATGTGGGGTGTGGTTGGCAAGTAAACACATGTGGATTGTGGGTGGAGGTGGGGGGGACATGGAGTGAATCCTGGGAAATAAAGCATTTCAAGAGAATGAACCAGGACTTCCCTGGTGGCTCAGTGGAAGAATCTGCCTGCCAGTGCAGAAGACACAGGTCTGATCCAGAAAGATCCCACATGCTGTGCAGCAACTAAGCCCATGCGCCACAACCACTGAGCCTGTGCTCTAGAGCCCGTGCTCCACAGCAAGAGACGGTACTGCAATGAGAGGCCTAACACCACAACTAGAGTAGCTCCCGCTCTCTGCAACTAGAGAAAAACTAGTGCAGGAAGGAAGACCCAGCACAGCCCAAAATAAATTAATTTTTTAAAAAAAGAGAGAGAGAGAGAACGAGCCAAACAACATAGAGCCCAGGCAGCAACAGAGCACAGGTCTCTGGAAGAAAGATGGTTCCAACTCCAGCATAAGAATACTGTCATTCAGATTGCTTCCCCAAGCCAGCCTAACTCGATTCAAAAATAAGTTAATAGGTCTAAAAGTCTAAGAATGAAGCATGACATTGGAACCCCAGAAGCACTGGCGGCTCAGACAGTTTTTAACAACTCTCTCCCAAAAGAATGCAATGCAAAAAGGAGAGAGATTCTCCATCTCACCCAGGGTTACTACATATGGTATGATGAAGCTCTAGCGTCTCAGGATTGTGATATGCTAAATATGCACAAATGTTGAAAGCAACCTCAGGGCCTGGTGGAGCAGCAACAGGTGCCAGCAGGGGTTGGGGTCTTCAGCAAAGGTAGCACTCATCAGAAGACTTATGGGGCAAGTGGAGGCAGTGGCAACACTTGGTAAGAGTGAATTCATTTGCTGACCATACATCAGACATCCCCTGAAGCCTCCTAGACATACCTGGAAGTGGGGTGGGGATGGCAGGCATAAGGAAAAGGAGAAACCTTAAATGCATTATTACTAAGTGCAAGAAACCAATCTGAAAAGGCGGCATACAGTATGATTCCAACTATATGACATTCTGGAAAGGGCAAAACTATGGAGACAGTAAGATCAGTGGCTGCCAGGAAGAGAGTGGGATGAATAGGTAGAGAACAGAGGATTTTCCAATCAGAGAAACTGTTCTGTATGAGTCTATAATGGTGGATACATGTTATTGCACCTGTGACCAAACCCATAGAATGTTCAACACCAAGAGTGAAACTTGATGTAAATTATGGACTTTGAGTGATTATATGTTGAGGCATTCACCAATTGTAATAAATGTACTACTGTGGTGGGGGGTCACCTCAATTTTGCTGTGAACCCAAAACTCATCTAAAAAAAAATCTTCCCCTCCTCTGCAGCAGTCTTGTTAGAGTCAGCCACCACCTGTTT
The DNA here is from genome assembly GCF_032405125.1 of Capricornis sumatraensis. NCBI lineage: Eukaryota > Metazoa > Chordata > Mammalia > Artiodactyla > Bovidae > Capricornis > Capricornis sumatraensis. The sequence goes on from NC_091069.1 coordinate 223,615,065, forward strand.
CTCCTCCAGGTAACAGGGGGATGTCCAGAAACAAAGTAAAGACACTTCTTTTAGGTCAGAGGGAATTTGGTTCCTTACAGCTTCTATGCAGGGTCGGCATCATGGCTGCACAACCTGTCAGGTGTACAGGGTCCAGCATGTAAAGACCCTGCGCACTTGGTTTAACGCTTTGCTATCACCACTTCGAAATTCTTCTTTTTTGAACAAGAACTCCCTATTTTCATTTGCACTCCCCACTCCCCCCACACACACCCACTTCTATGTCTAAGGCTAATCACTTCTCTGCTCCAGTCAATATTATCAAACACGAAATTCTCAAGTCTTTCATTGTCAGTGTTTAAATGCAAATGCATGCTTGAGTTTAGTTGTCCAAAGGTATTTTTTCAACCAATAAGTATGCCTGAATTGTCTCCATCATATGACTGTGGGCTTGGAAGAGGAGAGACAAGCCCGGGATTCTAAACTCCTTAACAGGGTACCATTCACCCCTGCTGGGAAGAAGAGGGGAAGGGACACAAAAGCAAAGGAGACGCGGTACAATGAAAGGGTCTCTCTGGTGACATCACAAGTTTAGGATTTGACCTGTTTAGTTTCAACTGAACATAAACAAATAAACAAAACTGCCCAGAAGTAATTTTGCCTGAGAATGTGAATGCAAACAGCTCTGCTTTGCCAGGTCTTTCAAGACTTCAAAAATGTAGCTGAATTTTCTTCTAAAGGGAACTTAATTCCTAAGAGAATTGTGGAGGCATTATCAAGTCACATAGTGCCTCATTTGCAACTATTTCTGGGTTACACACTGATTTCCTTTTTCAAGGGTGCCATCCTTCCCCAGCTCAAAACAAAAAACAAAACCCAACAACCCGAGATGGCACCCTGGCTGTGATGGCTCCGATCCAATTAATTCCAGGGTCTTTTTGCTTCACTTCCCCTTTTCTCTCTTTCTCTGTCCATCTCATATATATCTTTTTCTCTGAAATGGTCTTTTTCTCGTTCCCTCCTGCATCCAGTTTTTGCTTAGTGATCTTAGGAAAAATCTCCTTTCTTTCCTTCTCTTTATTTCACTGATAAACACTCAGTGATCTTAACTGTGGTAGAATTTGAGAATAGTGATAATTTAATTGAGGAAGGGAAGATAAGTTTATGTGTATGGAACACAGAACCAGTATCTAAAGTGCAGAAAAATTATCAAAAGTATTTAGGAATCCCCTTAAAATTATTTTCTTCTTTTTCCATCATTTAAGTCTGTTTTAAAAAAAAAGTTAGCATTCACATTTTCAAACAGAATTCTCATTCTGTTTTCTTCTATTGGCATTAATTTTTAAAAATGAACTTATAAATGGCATTTTTGTTTTAATTAATATATACCCAGTTCTTCCATGTAAGGTTTTCGTGGGATAATCTCAGCACCAATAACCACTTATTACCTCTGTGGGAAAACATGCAAAATTTCACTTGTAAACATTTGACCTACAAACAAGCTCTTGAGACATGATTTATTTGCAACCAATAGTTCCTGACAGAACTCAGGGGTAAGGTAGGAATAAGTCTGATGGCAAGGAGCTAACAAGGGTTAATTCAAGGATTTTGGAGAAATAAAAGCAAAAAGCAGCAATACAGGCGATGATATTTGCAACTAGTTGCAGGGTGTAGGCTTATTTTACCTGTAGCATGTGGTATCTCAGTCCCACGACAAGGAATCAAACCCGTGTTCCCTGCATTGGAAGGCGGATTCTTAAACATTGGACCACCAGGGAAGTCCCTACATTTGCAACTTTAAGTGAGTGAACATATTTTCCAGGTATGTTCTACAATTTCTAATTCCTTGCTGCTGCTGCTAAGTCACTTCAGTCGTGTCCGACTCTGTGCGACCCCATAGACGGTAGCCCACCAGGCTCCCCCATCCCTGGGATTCTCCAGGCAAGAATACTGGAGTGGGTTGCCATTTCCTTCTCCAATGCATGAAAGTGAAAAGTGAAAGTGAAGTCGCTCAGTCCTATCCGGCTCTTAGAGACTCCAGGCCTTAATTTCCCAATATTCTGATCTTTGAAACCCTCTAGTGGCCATAACAGGAATTGCGTTTTCGGGGGAACCTGTATCAACATATGTTCCTTGTTTTATGACTTTTTTTCCGTATATGCTAAAGTGAGAAATAGAGTCAAGGGATTAGATCTGACAGACAGAATGCCTGAAGAACTGTGGACGAAGGTTTGTGACATTGTACAGGAGGCGGAGGTCAAGATCATCCCCAAGAAAAAGATATGCAAAAAAGCAAAATGGTTGTCTGAGGAGGCCTTGCAAATAGCTGTGAAAAGAAGAGAAATGAAAAGCAAAGGAAATAAAGGAAAGAAATACCCATTTGAGTGCAGAGTTCCAAAGAATAGCAAGAAGTGATAAGAAAGCCGTCTTCAGTGATCAGTGCAAAGAAATAGAGGAAAACAACAGAATGGGAAAGACTAGAGATCTCTTCAAGAAAATTAGAGATACCAAGGGAACATTCATGCAAAGATGGGCTCGATAAAGAACAGAAACAGTGTGGACCTAACAGAAGCAGAAGATATTAAGAAGAGGTGGCAAGAGTACACAGGAGAACTATACAAAAAAGATCTTCACTACCCAGATAATCACGATGGTGTGATCACTCATCTAGAGCCAGACATCATGGTATGTGAAGTCAAGTGGGCCTTAGGAAGCATCAGTATGAACAAAACTACTGGAGGTGATGAAATGCCAATTGAGCTATTTCAAATCCAAAAGATGATGCTGTGAAAGTGCTGCACTCAATAGGCCAGCAAATTTGGAAAACTCAGCAGTGGCCACAGGACCACTGCTGAAAAGATGTTTTCATTCCAATCTCAAAGAAAGGCAATGCCAAAGAATGTTCAAACTACTGCACAATTGAATTCGTCTCACAGGGTAGTAAAGTAATGCTCAAAATTCTCCAAGCCAAATTTCAACAGTACGTGAACCATGAACTTCCAGATGTTCAGGCTGGATTTAGAAAAGGCAGAGGAACCAGAGATCAAATTGCCAGTATCTGCCGGATTATCAAAAAAGCAAATGAGTTCCAGAAAAATATCTATTTCTGCTTTATTGACTATGCCAAAGCCTTTGACTGTGTGGATCACAATAAACTGTGGAAAATTCTGAAAGAGATGGGGATACCAGACCATCTGATCTGCCTCTTGAGAAATCTGTATGCAAGTCAGGAAGCAACAGTTAGGACGGGACATGGAACAACAGACTGGTTCCAAATAGGAAAAGGAGTACGTCAAGGCTGTAATTTGTTACCCTGCTTATTTAACTTATATGAAGAGTCCATCATGAGAAACACTGGGCTGGAAGAGGCACAAGCTGGAATCAAGATTGCCATGAGAAATATCAATAACCTCGGATATGTAGATGGTACCACCCTTATGGCAGAAAGTGCAGAACTAAAGAGCCTCTTGATAAAAGTGAAAGAGGAGAGTGAAAAAGTTGGCTTAAAGCTCAACATTCAGAAAACAAAGATCATGGCATCCAGTCTCATCACTTCATGGGAAATAGATGGGGAAACAGAGGATACAGTGGCTAACTTTATTTTGGGGGGCTCCAAAATAACTGCAGATGGTGACTGCAGCCATGAAATTAAAAGACGCTTACTCCTTGGCAGGGAAGTTATGACCAAACTAGACAGCATATTAAAAAGCAGAGACATTACTTTACCAATAAAGTCCGTCTCATCAAGGTTATGGTTTTTCCCGAAGTCATTTATGGATGTGAGTGTTGGAGTATAAAAAAAGCTGAGCGCCAAAGGATTGATGCTTTTGAACTGTGGTGTTGGAGAAGACCCTTGAGAGTCCCTTGGCTTCAAGGAGATCCAAACAGTCCATCCTAAAGGAGATCAGTCCTGGGTGTTCATTGGAAGGACTGATGGTGAAGGTGAAACTCTGATACTTTGGCCACCTGATGCGAAGAGCTGACTCACTGGAAAACACCCTGATCCTGGGAAAGATTGAGGGCAGGAGGAAAAGGGGACAACAAGAGGATGAGATGGTTGGATGGCATCACCAACTCAATGGGGACGAATATTGAGTAGACTCCAGGAGTTAGTGATGGACAGGGAGGCCTGGAGTGCTGTAGTCCATGGGGTTGCAAAGAATCAGACATGACTGAGCGACTGAACTGAACTGAGAGATCTCTTCAAGAAAATTAGAGATACCAAGGAAACATTTCATGTAAAGATGGCCACAATAAAGGATAGAAATGATATGGACCTAAAAGCAGAAGACATTAAGAAGAGGTGGCAAGAATACACAGAACTATATAAAAAAGATCTTCATGACCCAGATAATCATGATGCTGTGATCACTCACCTAAAGCCAGACATCCTGGAATGCGAAGTCAAGTGGGCCTTAGGAAGCATCACTATGAACAGAGCTTGTGGAGGTGACGGAATTCCAGTTGAGCTATTTCAAATCCAAAAAGATGATGCTGTGAACGTACTACACTTGATATGCCAGCAAATTTGGAAAACTCAGCAGTGGCCACAGGACTGGAAAAGGTCCAATCCCAAAGAAAGGCAATACCAAAGAATGCTCAAACTACCACACAATTGCATTCATCTCACATGCTAGTAATGTTCAAAATTCTCCAAGCCAGGCTTCAAATACATGAACCGTGAACTTCCAGATGTTCAGGCTGGATGTAGGAAAGGCAGAGGAACCAGAGATCAAATTGTCAACATCCACTGGATATCAAAAAAGCTAGTGAGTTCCGGAAAAACATCTACATCTGCTTTATTGACTATGTCAAATCCTTTCACTGTATGGATTACAGTAAACTGTGGAAAATTCTTCAAAGGATGGGAATACCAGATCACCTTACCCACCTCATGAGAAATCTGTATGCAGGTCAGGAAGCAACAGTTAGAAGTGGACATGGAACAATAGACTGGTTCCAAATAGGGAAAGGAGTACATCAAGGCTGTATATTGTCACCCTGCTTATTTAACTAATATGCAGAATACATCGTGAAAAACAGTACGCTGGATGAAGCACAAGCTGGAATCAAGATTGCCGGGAGAAATATCAATAACCTCAGATACACAGATGATACTGCCCTTATGGCAGAAAGTGAAGAACTAAAAACCCTCTTAATGAACATGAAAGAAAGTGAAAAACTTGGCTTAAAACTCAATATTCAAACAACGAAGACCATGGCATCCGGTCCCATCAGTTCAGTTCAGTTCGCTAAGTCGTGTCCGACTCTGCGACCCCATGAATTGCAACACACCAGGCCTCCCTGTCCATCACCAACTCCCGGAGTTCACTCAAACTCACATCCATCGAGTCAGTGATGCCATCCAGCCATCTCATCCTCTGTCATCCCCTTCTCCTCCTGTCCCCAATCCCTCCCAGCATCAGAGTCTTTTCCAGGGAGTCAACTCTTCGCATGAGGTGGCCATAGTACTGGAGTTTCAGCTTCAGCATCATTCCTTCCAAAGAATACCCAGGACTGATCTCCTTTAGAATGGACTGGTTGGATCTCCTGCAGTCCAAGGGACTCTTAAGAGTCTTCTCCAACACCACAGTTCAAAAGCATCAATTCTTTGGCGCTCAGCTTTCTTCACAGTCCAACTCTTACATCCATACATGACTACTGAAAAAACCATAGCCTTGACTAGACGGACCTTTGTTGGCAAAGTAATGTCTCTGCTTTTGAATATGCTATCTAGGTTGGTCATAACTTTCCTTCCAAGGAGTAAGCATCTTTTAAGTTAATGGCTGCAATCACCATCTGTAGTGATTTTGGAGCCCCAAAAGATAAAGTCTGACACTGTTTCCACTGTTTCCCCATGTATTTGCCATGAAGTGATGGGACCAGATGCCATGATCTTCATTTTCTGAACGTTGAGCTTTAAGCCAACTTTTTCACTCTCCTCTTTCACCTTCATCAAGAGGCTTTTTAGTTCCTCTTCACTTTCTGCCATAAGGGTGGTGTCATCTGCATATCTGAGGTTATTAATATTTCTCCCAGCAATCTTGATTCCAGCTTGTGCTTCTTCCAGCCCAGCATTTCTCATGATGTACTCTGCATAGAAGTTAAATAAGCAGGGTGACAATATACAGCCTTGACGTACTCCTTTTCCTATTTGGAACCAGTCTGTTGTTCCATGTTCAGTTCTAACTGTTGCTTCCTGACCTGCATATATGTTTCTCAAGAGGCAGGTCAGGTGGTCTGGTATTCCCATCTCTTTCAGAATTTTCCAGTTTCTTGTGATCCACACAGTCAAAAGCTTTGGCATAGTCAATAAAGCACAAATAAATATTTTTCTGGAACTCTCTTGCTTTTCCATGATCCAGCAGATGTTGGTAATTTGATCTCTGGTTCCTCTGCCTTTTCTAAAACCAGCTTGAACATCTGGAAGTTCACGGTTCATGTATTGCTGAAGCCTGGCTTGGAGAATTTTGAGTATTACTTTACTAGCATGTGAGATGAGTGCAATTGTGCAGTAGTTTGAGCATTCTTTGGCATTGCCTTTCTTTGAGATTGGAATGAAAACTGACCTTTTCCAGTCCTGTGGCCACTGCTGAGTTTTCCAAATTTGCTGGCATATTGAGTGCAGCACTTTCACAGCATCATCTTTCAGGATTTGAAATAGCTCCACTGGAATTCCATCACCGCCACTAGCTTTGTTTGTAGTGATGCTTTATAAGGCCCATTTGATCTCACATTCCAGGATGTCTGGCTCTAGGTGAGTGATCACACCATTGTGACTATCTTGGTCATGAAGATCATTTTTGCACTGTGTATTCTTGCCACCTCTTCTTAATATCTTCTGCTTCTGTTAGGTCCATACCATTTCTGTCCTTTATTGAGCCCATCTTTGCATGAAATGTTCCCTTGGTATCTCTAATTTTCTTGAAGAGATCTCTAGTCTTTCCCTTTCTGTTGTTTTCCTCTATGTCTTTGCACTGATCACTGAGGAAGGCTTTCTTATCTCTCCTTGCTATTCTGGAGAACAGCATTCAAACTCTGCATTCAAATGGGTATATATCTTTCCTTTTCTCCTTTGCTGTTTGCTTCTCTTCTTTTCACAGCTATTTGTAAGGGCCTCCTCAGACAGCCATTTTGCTTTTTTGCATTTTTTTTTCTAGGGGATGGTCTTGATCCCTGCCTGTTGTACATAGTCCCAACCCTCTGTCCATACTTCACCAGGCACTCTATCAGATCTAGTCCATTAAATATATTTCTCACTTCCACTGTATAATCATAAGGGATTTGATTTAGGTCATACCTGAATGGTCTAGTGGTTTTCCCTACTTTCTTCAATTTATGGCTGAATTTGGCAATAAGGAGTTCATGATCTGAGCCACAGTCAGCTCCTGGTCTTGTTTTGCTGACTGTATAGAGCTTCTCCATCTTTGGCTGCAAAGAATATAATCAATCTGATTTCAGTGTTGACCATCTGGTGATGTCCATGTGTAGAGTCTTCTCTTGTGTTGTTGGAAGACGGTGTTTGCTATGACCAGTGTGTTCTCTTGGCAAAACTCCATTAGCCTTTGCCCTGCTTCATTCCGTATTCCAAGGCCAAAGTTGCCTGTTACTCCAGGTGTTTCTTGACTTCCTACTTTTGCATTCCAGTCCCCCATGATGAAAAGGACATCTTTTTTGGGTGTTAGTTCTAAAAGGTCTTGTAGGTCTTCACAGAACCATTCAACTTCAGCTTCTTCAGCATTACTGATTGGGGCATAGACTTGGATTACTGTGATATTGAATGGTTTGCCTTGGAAATGAACAGAGATCATTCTTTCATTTTTGAGATTGCATCCAAGTATTGCATTTCGGACTCTTTTGATAACCATGATGGCTACTCCATTTCTTCTAAGGGATTCCTGCCCACAGTAGTAGATATAATGGTCATTGGAGTTAAATTCACCCATTCCAGTCCATTTTAGTTCACTGATTCCTAGAATGTTCACATTCATTCTTGCCATCTCCTGTTTGACCACTTCCAATTTGCCTTGGTTCATGGACTTGACATTCCAGGTTCCTATGCAATATTGCTCTTTACAGCATCAGACCTTGCTTCTATCACCAGTCACATTCACAACTGGGTATTGTTTTTGCTTTGGCTCCATCCCTTCATTCTTTCTGGGGTTATTTCTCCATTGATCTCCAGTAGCATATTGGGCACCCACTGACCTGGATAGTTCCTCTTTCAGTATCCTATCATTTTGCCTTTTTATACTGTTCATGGGGTTCTCAAGGCAAGAATACTGAAGTGGTTTGCCATTCCCTTCTGCAGTGGACCACATTCTGTCAGACCTCTCCACCATGACCCACCCGTCTTGGGTGGCCCCACAGGGCATGGCTTAGTTTCACTGAGTTAGGGCTGTGGTCCGTGTGATTAGATTGACTAGTTTTCTGTAATTATGGTTTCAGTGTCTGCCCTCTGATGCCCTCTTGCAACACCTACCATCTTAGTTGGGTTTCTCTTACCTTGGACGTGGGGTATCTCTTTACGGCTGCTCTAGCCAAGCACAGCCGCTGCTCGTTACCTTGGACGAGTGGTATCTCCTCACCGCCGCCCCTCCTGACCTTGAACATGGAGTAGCTCCTCTCAGCTCTCCTGCGCTGGCGCAGCCATCACTCCTTGGACGTGGGTCCCATCACACTGGAAACAGTGAGAGCCTAATTTTGGGGGCTCCAAAATCACTGCAGATGGTGACGGCAACCATGAAATTAATAGATGCTTGCTCCTGGAAGAAAAGTTATGACCAACCTAGACAGCATATTAAAAAGCAGAGACATTGCCGACAAACGTCCATCTAGTCAAAGCTATGGTTTTTCCAGTAGTCACGTATGGATGTAAGAGTTGGACTATAAAGAAAGCTGAGCGCTGAATTGATGCTTTTGAACTGTGGTGTTGGAGATTGAGAGTCCCTTGGACAGCAAGGAGATCCAACCAGTCCATCCTAAATCAGTCCTGAATACTCACTGGAAGGACTAATGCTGAAGCTGAAAACTTCAATACTTTGGTCACTTGATGCGAAAAATTGACTCATTTGAAAAGACCCTGATGCTGGGAAAGATTGAAGGCGGGAGAAGCAGATGACAGAGGATGAGATCGTTGGATGGCATCACTGACTCAATGGACATGAGTTGCAGTAAACTCTGGGAGTTGGTGATGAACAGGGAAGCCTGGCGTGCTGCAGTCCTTGGGGTCGCAAAGAGTCAGACACGACTGAGCAACTGAACTGAACTGAACTGAACTGAACTGAACTGATAGAGACTGAATGTTTGTGTCCCTTCAAAATCCATACATTGAACCTAGTTCCCAGCACCATGGTGTTTGGAAGTGAGGGCTCAGCAGAGCCCTCATAAAGGGGTCTAGCACTTTATAAAAGCAGCCCCTAGAGCTCCCTCCCACCTGCCACCGTGTGAGGACACAGTAAGAAGACAGAATGAGGAAGCAGCCTCTCACCCACTTCCAGATTTGTCAGAAAGGAATTTTTGTTATTGATAAGCAACCCAGCCTATGATATTTTGTTACAGTAGCCCTGATGGATTAAGACACCTGGCCACATCTTTTGGCAGGAATCTTCAAGTATCTTTTACTTCAATTCAATGAACTTCTAAATACACCGTATTTCCTTTGTAACCTGCACTTTACACTGTAAACAACTGATCTATGTAGCTTAAAAAAAAAAAAGCATGAAAGTTATTCCTTCAAAATCTGATTTGATTCTATTACCTTTGGAGCCAAAGATGACCCAGAGAGTTAGGCACTTAGTGTTTGCTTATTCTTCCTCCTGTCTTTCAGAAATTTAAAACAAAAAAAACACTTAACTTTGGCAAAATTGGGACAGCAAGGCAGTCACAGTAGTTTGTCATTTTACTACTTATAAATTCATACTTTTCCCCTGCTCTGGACAGTAATGTATTAATATTTTCAGAAGTGGATGAACCCAAGAACTGCTTTGAAACCTCACTTCAATAAAAAATTTCAATATCCCTAGTTATCTTTTCTTGTATTTCACTAACTCAAAGAAATATACTGCAAAACTGATCACAGTTAAACTGAGTATCCAAAGACCTAATTTAATTTTTTGACACTCAACTTGGGGCTTCCCTGGTGGTCCAGTGGTTAAGAACTTGCCTTGCAATGAAGGGTATGCTGGCTTCATTCCCGGTCTGGGAAGATCCCACATGCCAAAGGGCAACCAAGCCCATGTGCAAGCAGAAAGTGAAGTGGAACTAAAAAGCCTTTTAATGAAAGTGAAAGTGGAGAGTGAAAAAGTTGGCTTAAAGAGCTCAACATTCAGAAAACGAAGATCATGGCATCTGGTCCCATCACTTCATGGCAAATACATGGGGAAACAGTGGAAACAGTGTCAGATTTTGTTTAGGGGGGCTCCAAAATCACTGCAGATGGTGATTGCAGCCATGAAATTAAAAGACACTTACTCCTTGGAAGAAAAGTTATGACCAACCTAGATAGCATATTCAAAAGCAGAGACATTACTTTGCCAACTAAGGTCCGTCTAGTCAAGGCTATGGTTTTTCCTGTGGTCATGTATGGATGTGAGGGTTGGACTGTGAAGAAAGCTGAGTGCCGAAGAATTGATGCTTTTGAACTGTGGTGTTGGAGAAGACGCTTGAGAGTCCCTAGGACTGCAAAGAGATCCAACCAGTCCATTCTAAAGGAGATCAACCCTGGGATTTCTTTGGAAGGAATGATGCTAAAGCTGAGGCTCCAGTACTTTGGCCACCTCATGCGAAGAGCTAACTCATTGGAAAAGACTCTGATGCTGGGAGGAATTGGGGGCAAGAGGAGAAGGAGACAACAGAGGATGAGATGGCTGGATGGCATCACTGACTCAATGGATGTGAGTCTGAATGAACTCCGGGAGTTGGTGATGGACAGGGAAGCCTGGCATGCTACGATTCATGGGGTCCCAAAGAGTCGGACACGACTGAGTGACTGAACTGAACTGAACGTGTTACTATATAGGACATACTTATAAATCAGTAAGATGAAAGCTAAATACTCAAATAGGGAAATGGGCCAATGAAAAGGAAAACCAATTCACTAAAAAAATATAAACCACCCTCAAATGTGGAAAAATACATAACCCATTACTAATAAAAAGAAGTAACAAAACCAAAAAGTATCATTTCCCCTCTCTTGATTTAGTAAAAATTCAAAAGCCTTATAGATCGGATAAGAATATGGGAAACTTTCATTGGTAGAAGTTAAACTTTTACAGAAGGCGATTTGGCAGTATCCATGAATACTGAAATGTGCACAGTCTAGCAGTCATGCTTATACAATCTACAATTACACTAGATCAAGTGCATAAGGATATATTACCTCAGGATACAGAAGCAATATTATCATAGTGACCTAGAGCACAAGGACTGACATCAGACTGCCTGGGTTTAAATCCCACATCCTAGCTTGGTGATATTGGCAAATTTCTTAATTCTACAGCCTTAGGGTCATATACATTACAGAAAGATCATGTAGGTACCCATTAATAATAAAAACAATTATATGTGAATCAGTATGTGAAGTAGGAGTCAAACTCATTTTTTAAATATTAGATAACAGACCAGGATAAAGATGGATCCCAACTTAATAGGCATTTATAAAAGAATACAGTAGATTTTCCATATTTACTTGCTAAAATTTGCTAGGGGAAAAAAAAAAATGAGAAGCATTTTTGCAAACATTTACCTTACTCTCATGCTGCCTCAGTTATTAGGTGACATATTCCAAAGAGCAAATGAATTGTATGTTAATACCTATAACATTGAGTCCTTACCTTAGATATTACTGGTGTATAGAAGGCATAAAATTGAACTGGAAGAGAATTTCCTAGTTTGAAGCCTAGTCTCAGTTGGTTATGATTTTAAAATTGTACAAAATTATATTTTCCTTTATGTATAAAAAATTACACATTTCAGATAAAGCTAAAGTTCCTTTTCACCACCCTCCGCTCTAGTAGTCAATGTCATCAATTTAGTGCATACCCGAAGCAAACCTTTTTCTCTAAGTTTACATACTTAAATATGTAACCATCAAAAAATGCACTGTTTTGAAAAATTGTTATTATTTGGCAACATACATGTCTTGACATTGTAGCTCTATTTCTTTTCTAAGAGAATTCTTTTTTTTGGCTATGAAAGTTGAGTTTTTGCTTTTTCTCCTCCCTCTCTGGGAAACTTGTGTAACTAATCAGAGCCTTTGTGCTACTGAAGGACCTCCCCTCAAGCTTATAATGTTCTTCACAGATGCTTATGGCAAATGCCATATACGTTTGTCTTTTTTTTTTTCCCCCAGCCATACTGTGCAGCATGTGGGATGTTAGTTACCCTACAAGGGAATGAACCCATGTTCCCTGCATTGGAAGTGCAGTTTTAACTACTGGATTGCCAGGAAAGTCCTCCAAATGTATTTCTGAGAGGATTAATGAAAAGAGAGTTATGAGAATCCAGGAATTACATTTTTTCCTTTATAATGAATACACAACAACATATTTAAATTTTCAAGCATACTTTCATCACTTTATACACTTTTCTACAACCTTACTCATACTGCCAGAAGATAACTTCTAAAGCAGCCATAAGGTAACTGTAAAAAATACTAACTCATTTCTTTTGAGAGAGTAGATTCATTCATTGCTTTATAAAATATAATGTAATATGCTTTGTCCTAATTCCCATATTTTCAACAATTTAAAAGCTGGAAAATTTTAGATCATTTCATTAACTGGATAGTTATTTTTTCTGCTCAGATGGAGATTGGCACATGAGCATGTAATAGGCCACCAGTATGAATATGAGGAAATCTTTTGTCATCAGTGACTACAAGAGTCATATGCAGTTACACATTTTTAGTTGTATGTGTCTGAACTCATTTGCTTTCTGCATGTCCATTTATAATGAACAAGGGTCAAATGCAAGTATTTGTTGTTCAGTCGCTCAGTCATGTCTGACTCTGCGACTCCATGAATGCAAGTATTATCATTACTAAAGATAGTTAGAAGTTTTGCATAATAATGAAGATCAATAAACCTACTAGTCACATTTTTTGTGCCCTAAAGAAATATATATATATATTTAAAATAAAAATAAAATATGTAGTCCAAGAACATCTCAGTGATTTTTACATTGATATGTGTTCAGAAATAAACATGATGCTAGACTGTGTGACGTCACTTTCACTTTTCACTTTCATGCCTTGGAGAAGGAAATGGCAACCCACTCCAATGTTCTTGCCTGGGGAATCCCCGGGACCGGGGAGCCTGGTGGGCTGCCGTCTATGGGGTCACACAGTTGGACACAACTGAAGCGACTTAGCAGCAGCAGCAGCAGTGGTAAAAGAACCTGCCTGCCAATGCAGGAGACACGGGTTTGATCCCTGGGTTGGGAAGATTCCCTGGAAGAGGGCAAGGCAACTACTCCAATATACTGCCTGGAGAATCGCATGGATAGAGGAGCTTAACAAGCTACTGTCCATAGGGTTGCAAAGAGTCGGTCACGACTGAAGCAACTTAGCACACAGAAATAAAACATTTCTTTGGAAAAAATTAAATGGATTGATTACAGAAATAAAGACAATTTAAAAACTGAGTCCATGTAATCTAATTTTAATAGGAACAGTCACCTTGGAGCAATTAAAAAGCATCTGACTAAAACAAAAGGTTCAATGATAATACTTCTAAGATAAACATTTCATTAAAAAAATTTTGGGGGGTGCCACATGGCATGCAGGATCGAATGCGTGCCCCTTACAGTTGAAGTACAGAGTCCTAACCACTGAATCACCAGGAAATTCCCATACATTGATTGATAAGATTTATTCATTACTGATTTACTCACTGTCATGGCACACAGTGTGTGGGATCTTAGTCCGCCAACTAGGGACTGAACTCAGGCCCTGGGCAGTGAGAACACCAAGTCCTAATCACTGAACGCCAGGGAATTCCCTTAAGAAGAACATTTTAAAAATGATTAATATATTTGCTGTAAACTGTGTAAATTGGTAATTTAAAACTTTTAAATTAAGAAAGCTTAGGCTGCTTGGTCAAAAAATATTACACTGGCTTAAGGTGAATTACTTAACATTTTATTAGAAAAATACATTGTTTTTACAATATATTACTTTAAAAAAGTTTATATTTCTATTATCAAAAATGAATTAATGTTGAAAGAAATTATATGTACACGAGTGTGTATGTGTCCACATTCACTCGGCACACAAAACATTTAAAATACCACTCAAGGGACTTTGACAGCGGTCCAGTGGTTAAGACTCTGTGCTTCCACTGAAGGGAAAAAATAAAAACAAAACACTCCAACTTTAATTCATTAGATTTGTACCAAATCTTATTTGTAGCTTTGGGACATCAGGAAGCTCAGTTACCTGTGTATCTCTCTCAAAGTATTCCTAAATTCTTTTCTTTTACTTAGCTTAAATATTAGCTGTGGATAATTAAAATCTATATCAATGTAAATGTAATAACTTCAAATGTAAATCAGATTTTTAAAAAGTAGCTGTAACAGACTCCAAAACCAAATATAAATCAGTTTTGATAGCTGAATGTCTTGGGTTACCAGTACATCTTTTATTCATCATATAAGTGAACAACCACAACAATCAAGACAACTACAGCAAAATAATCATAGTTCACATTTAGAAAATATTACCTTGTCATTAAATGGCCAGGTTTATTACCTGAAATATCAAAATGTCTTATTATTTTCTTTTTTTAAAGTTCATACTTTAAAACCAGTCAGAAAAACTTTACTTCAATACTACCAATAATATAAACAATTTAATATATTTAGTACAACCTGATTTTAAGGCTTTTCTTTAATGTTCGACCATATAATCTTTTAGGATCAAGATAGTTATGTTATATATTCAAAGGAAAAATTTCCCAAACTTGTCTTTGTAAATTAATAAAGAACTTGTTAACTGAAGAACTTAAAACAGAGTCGACAATGGTTAAAATTAAAATCTTTTTATTCATTGATATGGTAAATACTGTCTCCTACTAAAAAACAATGACATTAGTCTTTCAATCTGTCAAGCTTAGCTAAACAGAAAATCATATGTCTTCTTTCTGTATCATATGTTGACATGATACAGGATGCAGGATGTAAAAATCAATTTAACAGACATATTAAGTAATTGTATAGATATGCAGAATCTTAGATAAATGGTCAAAATTATAAGTGAACGTTAAATGTGGGCACATGGCTATTTCTATGTACACTGATGGGTTTAACAGAAAATACGTTTGCAGTGATTTCTGGTAACCAGCTTGCTTTCTGTGAATCTTTAAATTCCCAGTTCCAAATCTTCCAGCTCTTGAAGAAGGGCTTTCTCTTTCTGAATTTTCTCCAACTAGAAAAGTTTAAAACAATAGTTATTAAACAGGAAATGAAATAATTATTAGATCAATAGCCACATAGCAAAAGAGAAAAAATTTAGAGAAAGAATATACCTGAGACTTTACCAGATTTTTTGGTAACCACAGATTTAAAAAACACAGATTAGAAACAAGGTCTAATTTGTTGTTTGATATGAATCAAGTACTTGGGGGCAATCTCAAAAATGACAGAATGATCTCTGTTCATTTCCAAGGCAAACCATTCAATATCACAGTAATCCAAGTCTATGCTCCAACCATTAATGCCAAAGAAGCTGGAACGGTTTCTATGATGACCTATAAGACGTTCTAGAACTAACACCAAAAAATACATGGCTTTCATCATGGGGGACTGGAATGCAAAAGTAGGAAGTCAAGAAACACCTGGAGTAATAGGCAACTTCGGCCTTGGAGTACAGAATGAAGCAGGGCAAAGGCTAATAGAGTTTTGCCAAGAGAATGCTCTGGTCATAGCAAACACCCTCTTCCAACAACACAAGAGAAGACTCTACACATGGATATCACCAGATGGTCAATACCGAAATCAGACTGATTCTGTTCTTTGCAGCTGAAGATGGAAAAGCTATCTACAGTCAGCAAAAACAAGAGTGGGAGCTGACAGCGGCTCAGATCATGAACTCATTACCAAATTCAGACTTAAATTGAAGAAAAGTAGGGAAAACCACTAGACCATTTGGATATGACCTAAATCAAATCCTTTACGATTATACAGTGGAAGTGACAGATTCAAGGGATTAGATCTGATAGAGTGCCTGAAGAACTATGGACAGAGATTTGTGACATTGTATAGGAGGTGGTGATCAAGGCCATCCCCAAGGAAAAGAAATGTAAACAGGCAAAATGGTTGTCTAAGGAGGCCTTACAAATAGCTGAAAAAGAAGAGAAGCTAAAGGCAAAGGAGAAAAGGAAAGATACCTCCATCTTAATGCAGAATTCCAAAGAATAGCAAGGAGACATAAGAAAGTTCTCCTCAGTGCTCAATGAAAAGAAATAGAGGAAAACAACAGAATGGGAAAGACTAGAGATCTCTTCAAGAAAATTAGAGATACCAAGGAAACTTTTCATGCAAAGATGGGCACAATAAAGGACAGAAACGGTATGGACCTAAAAGCAGAAGATATTAAGAAGAGGTGGCAAGAATACACAGCAGAACTATACAAAAAAGATCTTCATGACCCAGATAATCATGATGGTGTGATCACTCACCTAGAGGCAGACATCCTGGAATGTGAAGTCAAGTGGGCCTTAGGAAGCATCACATGAAAAAAGCTTGTGGAGGTGACAGAATTCCAGTTGAGCTATTTCAAATTCTAAAAGATGATGATGTGAATGTACTACACTTGATATGCCAGCAAATTTGGAAAACAGCAGTGGCCACAGGACTGGAAAAGGTCAGTTTTCACTCCAATCACAAAGAAGGGCAACACCAAAGAATGCTCAAACTATCACACAATTGCACTCATCTCACATGCTAGTAAAATAATACTCAAAATTCTCCAAGCCAGGCTTCAACAGTACGTGAACCGTGAACTTCCAGATGTTCAGGCTGGATTTAGAAAAGGCCGAGGAACCAGAGATCAAACTTCCAGCATCCACTGGATCATAGAAAAAGCAGGAGAATTCCAGAAAAAAATCTACTGCTGCTTCATTGACTATGCTAAAGCTTTTGACTGTATGGATCACAACAAACTGCGGAAAATTCTGAAGGAGACAGGAATACCAGACCACCTGACCTGCCTCCTGAGAAAGCTGTATGTAGGTCAAGAAGCAACAGTTAGAACCCAACATGGAACAACAGACTGGTTCCAAATTTGGAAAGGAATACATTAAGGCTGTATATTGTCACCCTGCTTATTTAACTTCTATGCAGAGTACATCATGCAAAATGCCAGACTGGATGAAGCACAAGCTGGAATCAGGAGTGCCAGAAGAAATATCAGTAAACTCAGATATGCAGATGACACCACCCTTTGGCAGAAAGTGAAGAGAAGCTAAAGAGCCTCTTGATGAAAGTGAAAGAGAAAGTGAAAAAGCTGGCTTAAAACTCAACATTCAAAAGATGAATATCATGGCATCCAGTCCCATCACTTCATGGCAAATAGGGAAATAATGGAAACAGTGAGAGACTTTATTTTTGGGGGCTCTAAAATCACTGCAGATGGTAAGTGCAGCCATGAAATTAAAAGATGCTTGCTCCATGGAAGAAAAGCTATGACCAACTTAGCATATTAAAAAGCAGAGACATTGCCAACAAAGGTCCTTGTCAAAGCTATGGTTTTTCCAGTAGTCACATATGGATGTGAGAGTTGAACTGTCAAGAAAGCTGAGTGCCACAGAATTGATGCTTTCTAACTGTGGTGTTGAAGAAGACTCTTGAGAGTTCCTTGGACTGCAAGGAGATCAAACCAGCCAATCCTAAATGAAATCAGTCCTGAATATTGACTGGAAGGACATGCTGAACTTGAAGCTCCAATACTCTGGCCATCTGATGTGAAGAACTGACTCATTTGAAAGACCCTGATGCTGGGAAAGACTGAAGGCAGGAGAAGGGGACAAGAGAAGATGAGATGGTTGGATAGCATCAGTGACTCAATGGACATGAGTTTGAGCAAGCTCTAGGAGTTGGTGATGGACAGGGAAGCCTGGTGTGCTGCAGTCCATGGGGTCATAAAGAGTTGGACACGACTGAGCGACCAAATTGATGAATCAAGGAGACAAAAAACAGAGCTGTCTTACTGCATTCTCTAAGTCTAATAAACCTTCCATTCTACATTTGTGCTTCAAAGTGTGGAGGACAGGAGGAAGGAAAAGGGGAAACAGGACAGTGTGACCTGAGATACAGAAAAGAGAATCTTCTATTTGTCTAACATAAGAAGCCAGCAGCTACAGCATCAGTATGTGTCACAGGAAACAGGGACTCCCTCATTCATCATGATCCACATTTCCCCCATCCTTGTGTATTTCCAAATAAGTTTTAAAATCTATATACTCTTTAATCGGATTAAATAGTTGCTTGTAATAAAAAGGGCAAGGGTGGTAGTAACTATAAGCCCGAATGAAAAATGCAGAAAAGACCTGATTTTTCTCTAGCTGTTTTCCAGCTGCTGCTTGTTCTTTCAGCTGTTCAATTGCTTTCAGTTTCTGTAAACACCAAACAGGAGGCAAAAGGAAGAAAGAAAAAGCAATTTCAGAATGCACAATCTACTTTCAAAATTAAACATAAAATTGTATACATTAAGAACATGAAATTTGGTATTTTTCAAAATTTTAATATTACTATACATGTACATCTATGTATATATATATACATTATGTAAATATATGTCTAATTTCACCATCTATTTCAGTACCTCATGATACCTGGACCATGTCTTTAGCTTTAAGAGAAACTTCGTAACGTAGCCTGGGAAGTGCTCTAGAAACCTGATTTTACCTCCTAGGCCACCATCACACAGTGATTGCATTTGACAAGTCAATAAACTTCCTTTTGTTCCTCTTTCTTCATCTTTAAAAATGAGATGAATATCTGTCCTACCTGTCTCACAAGGGTATAATGATGTAGTGAGTATAAACATGTTCAAATGTACATTATTTCTTATTACTCTAAAAATCAACAATAAAGGACTAATATCCCTTAGACATCTGTGAATAAAACTAAAATCAGTACCATTCCTAAGTTATAGTATTTCATGGTGAGAAAGCAACAACAAGGATTGCTACAAACCTCTCAGATGCCTGTCTTTAGGCATCTAAACACTATTTCCTCTATATAATTCTCATGTGTTCTTTCAATAAACACATGTGCTTTTCACTGAAGCCTCCCACCTTCTTTAGGTTCTTGATTTTTTTGTCTGTCTCAGGGTCCCCAGAAGTTGACTGAGAAATAGTATTTCGTGGTGTGCTTTGTGGGGTAGGAACAGATGCCATATCTAGACTCTTGTCAATTCTTGCTTCCTGCAGGAAATATTTTCAAGAATTAAGTTTTCAAAAATGAAATCACTGAAGTATTTCAAAAAACATAGCCTTTTATAAAACAAAATATGATTTTATCTTTTATACACTCTATATAAAGAAAGCAACTGAATTGCTGGCCTCAAGTATGTTATATCATCCCATAATAGTTATAATGAAGCTTAAAAAAATATTTCAGTACAATGAGATATCCAAAAGGCAAGATCTGTAATTTAAAGTAACATAATAATAAAATAAAAAAACAATAGCATATTGGGGAATTCCCTGGTGGCCTAGTGGTTTTAGGACCCTGTGCTTCTACTGCAGGGCACACAGGTTCAACCCCTGGTCCAGTAACTAAAGATCCCTCAAGACACGTGATGCAGCGAAAAAAAAACAAGGATTTTAGTAATATTAGCAAAATGTAATAAAAATATTATGTTAGTAATGTAAAATATAATTAGTAATATAATAACAAAGGGAAAGAGATGAAATGACGTAGAAATGAAATAAACAAGGAGATTATTGTTTCAGCCAATAAACATTCCAGATTTTTGGTTATTGTGGGATGTGCCATTATATGGATGATTTGGAAATGTGAGAGGGCTTATCTAACTAAGGTGTGTGAAGTATCACTCTTGGGATATCCTCCAAAACTATGAGTATGTAAACTGAAGTACATATAACAGATGATGCTACAGGGTAAGTCCCATAGAGATTTATTTACAATCAGATCAATTCAGCTCGGCAACACTGCCATGGAAAACTTTTTAAGTAGGGCTTCTACTTCTTCCTTACAGAGTTCCCAATAGAATACACAGACTCTGCAAGACTCTAGAACCTCTTAGAGTTCTGGGTAGAATACTCCAAACTCCCAAAGCATCCCAGGGGAACATGGGACAGGGTATCACTTCTAGATCTCCAAACCTAAAAATGTCTGCCGGAGAATTTTTAGACAGTGCAGAATTGGAGCTTTTTTTTTTTTTCTTTTTTAGAGTCATGTTGATTCTAATTCGTACACTACAATCCACAAATGTTAATTCCTAACCTTTTATATGAAAACATTACTGAGCATTTAAGAGTATTCAGAAAGAAATTATTTAGTTTTGACTCTTAAGGAGCTTGTAAATTCTAATAATATGGTGTAGTTTGGTATTTTTCATAATAAAAAATTAAAGAAGAGTAGATAAAAGGAAAATAGACATACTTTGCCTACCAAAATTCACTTTTGAAATCTGATTTTAAAAAAAAAACTTAAAAAAATTATTTATTTTTATTTATTTTTGGGCCGTACTGGGTCAAATAGTACTGGGTCAAATCATACTGGGTCTGATCTTCACTGCAGCACGCAGAATCCTTTAGCTGTGGCATGTGGGATCTAGTCCCCTGACCAGCAATTGAACTCAGGTCCTTTGCACTGGAAATGCAGAGTCTTAGCCACTGGATCACCAGGGAAGCCCCCCATTTTTTTCAATTTAGTTGTTTGTGGGAATATCCTGGCAGTCCACTTTCACAGCTGAGGGCCTGTGTTCCATCTTTGGTGGGAGAGCTAAGAGCCTGTAAGCTGGGTGGCATGTCCAAAAAAATAAAATGTAGTTGTTTGTAATCAGCTGAGAATACTAATTTTCTAGGAAGATTAATATCATATAAAAAACTATTAAAGTTAAGTGAAATATGACACAATTTCTCCATATTTTAAAAAACAAAGAGTAAGTCAAGGTGTCTATGTTACTGTATGTAAATTCTGGTCATTCTCTGGAAAGGCTATGCATATGATAAAATTAAACTCTTTGTTTCAATTATTTTTGATAAAGATGATAAGTTCATAGAATCACCATAAATTTATAAAAGTACTTGGTTAGATTATATACATCTGACTCCTTCTCTTTGGTTCCTTAATTCACAGTCAGGCATAAGAAAGAAGGTCTGGTTAAGGTGAGGTCCTATCATAGACTGTTTACCTTCATTCTACCGCACAATCATAACTTTTACTAACTTCAACCAGTTGTCTCAAAAAAAATAATAATTCTTTGCATACTGATAGAATTATCTTGAAAGTAGAAAACATTTTGCTCTCACTGAGAAAACATGCAGAGAGCAACTCCATAATGATGGGTTAGTAGTTATCATCTTTAGTAAATAACATGTGTCGGTGATTATATGGCTGTATGAAGTGGGTGTGGGAGAGTGTTTCTGTAATTATTACGTTTTACAGTAAAAGCACTCATTGTTTTTTCAAAAGAGCCACAGGGATATCATTAAGAAAGTCACTATTTTAATACTAGTTTTTCTGAATTAGAAAACTGAGTCTACAACCCTCTTCCCAAAATTTTATGTATTCAAGTATCAGAAAAACACACAAAATAAACAACTAATATTTTATTACAAAGGGAATTTACTTAGCTCAGTACCAGCAATGGTCATATTAAAAATATCTTTTGATAAAGAGGAAGAAATATCACTTATAAGAATAGGATTCTGTGTTGAAAAGATTTCTGAAGACCCTTAAATCTCAATTAGAAGGAATCTTATACAGTTATTGTAAAAAACAGGATGGCAGTTCCTCAAGAAATCAAACAGAGCTACCATATGATCCAGCAATCTCTCTTCTGGGTATACATCCAAAGGAAACAAAATCATTATCCCAAAGAGGTATCTGTACTCCCAGGTTTGTCACAATATTATTTATAATAGCCAGGGTATGGAAACAAGCTAAGTGTCTGTCAACAAAAGAATGAATATAGAAAATGTAATATATAAACATTAAACATATATAGAGTAGAATAGTATCCAGCCATAAAAAAGTAAATAAATAAAAAGGAAATCCTACCATTTGCAACAACATCTATGAACCTGTAGGTCATTATACTAAGTGCAAACAGCCAGAAAGAGAAAGACAAACAGATAAATACTGCATGACATCACTTATAAGTGGAATCTAAAAAAGAGAGAAGTCACAATCACATAAATGGAGAGTAGAAATGGTGGCTGTCAGAAGCTAGAGGGAATGGGGGATGGGAGAAATGGGAAGGGGCTGGTAAAAGCGTACAAACTTTCAGTTATAGGATGAATAAGGTTTGAGGATATCATGTATAATATGGTGACTGTAGTTGATAATATTGTATTATACTGAACAGTGATTGAAATTTGGTAAGAAAGCAGAATTTAAATGTTCCATCCCTCAGAAGTAAATACGTAAGGTGATATATGTGTTAATTAACTTGATTGCAGGAATCCTATTACAATGTATACCTATATCATATCATCATGTTGGACATTTTAAGATTTTTATTTGTCAATTACACCTATAATCATTAGCTGGAAAACCAACAACAACAAAAAAGGAATCTTAGCTACTAGTCTGTAACATTCGGGACCAGCAGAGGTCCCTACCCACTCTGATGAGAGGCTAAGTCCTGCTTTCACACAAGTCTAATACGTGGACTAGATTATTTTACTTGGAATCACCAAAGCCTGGGTTATTTACATGTTATTTCTGGAGATAAAACTATATCAACTACAAAAGAACACACCAATATTTTAAGCCCAGATTTTAGCAGAATATGGTTACACAATGAAATTCTACTGGAGAAGGAAATGGCAACCACTCCAGTATTTTTGCCTGGAGAATCCCAAGGACAGAAGAGCCTAGGAGGCTACAGTCCCTGAGGTCACAAAGAGTTGGACACGACTGAGTGACTGAAGATGAAAGAAATTCTGTACCTTAAAATAGTAACTGCCTACCAAAACACCCAAGTAACCTAGAACTGTCAAAATCTAAGCATTAATAGGCAAGACCAAACTGTCTGAACCTCAAAAATGTGATTACCACAACTTTACTAACCACATATTTCTAGCCCAGCTGGTCTCACTACCACCATAAGCCACAAGCCATCACTATTTACTTGTCAATTGTTGTTTTTCAACTACGAAGTATATAAAAAAATTATTTTAGAACAATTCTACTGTTTGGATACTTCTGGTATTTAGATTTCTAGTTGAACAATTTCCTGTAGCAATCTACTGAGTGACAAAATGGCTTTATAATCATGTAATTTCTGGTCTGTCCTAAATACATGGTTTAAGAAAGCAAACTATACCACTTCACCCAGGCTCCTCCAAACAGTCTGTTGAAAGTAACACACTACATAATCCCACTAGGGTTTCAGGTCTTAAGGTCAGTCCCAGTTCCCTCAGTCCCACGTTACACATACAGGACTACTGAGAAATTCATAGGTAAACACAAAAGAGACATTTTGGCTACTTATGTCTAACTCCAATTACATTTTATAATCTACCAATCAAGTTTCTAGGACTACAATTCTTTGAACTTTAAGGCATAGAGCTAATTTAACTGGTTTGGTCTGTTTGGGTTTGAAAAGATAAGTGTCCCAAGTACCTGCTTTGCAGCTTTCTTAGCCTCATGCTTCCTTTGATTTTTAAGGGCTGTTTTTGATAATGGCTTATCATTTCCTGGTTGTGGTTTCATATTCTGAGGTGGTTCTTCTTCATGCTATGGAAAATACAAATAAATGATTTTGAAATGGAGTCCATGTTTTTAAAAACATATATAACAAATTATACAATTTTGCTAGTACACGACAAATTTATTTTATCAAATTTATCTTAAGTTCACTGACAAAGAATATTTCAAAACTCTGTGGCAGGTTTACTTCGATGGTCAGGATGGATTTAATAAGGATCTTCCTATTAGTTTATATATGATATCTTTCTATTATATAAGAGCCAGCAAAATTCACTTTATTTTTGTTTAAACAATGGCATTTTTCTTAGTACTACAACTGACACATGATTTTTATAAAATTAGATACTAACAGTAGCTTCTTCTGTGGTCCTTTTGGATCTGACTACTGCCAAAAGAAATCCAGTTGCCTCAATTATTTTCTTTGCACAAATAGTCAATTCATAGATCTTTACTTGCAAAATCAGAGATTAGAAGATAAATGGAAAAAAAACCGACAGTAAGAAAACAAATCGAATAGGAAGGGGTAAATAAATTACATAATTATAAATCCAGCTAACATAATGAAGAAGCCTTTAAAAAACTAAGCAACTTGTCAGACTATACAATGAAAACAAGCAATCATTTTCATCATCACGTATTTCTATAATTATTAACTACATTCAATAAGAGGGTGAATTACACGTAGGATCAAGAAGGATTTAATGTAAAACATGATGACTATACTTGATAACACTGTATTGCATAACTGTACAGCTCAAATTCCTTGCGAGCAGAATTCAAATGTTCTCAAAAATAAATAAATAAATAAGGTGATGGATGTGTTAATCCCCAGGTGAGAGGAAACCTTTTCAATGTATAGCAAATCACTATGATGTACCCTCTAAATATCTTACAATTTTATAGGTAAATTATGTTCCAATGAAGCTGGGAAACAGTAACACCAGAGTAATTTCAGGCAACATGTAGTATAAATAATAGTACTCAACTTATCAGATTCATCTACTTATTGATTTCTCTCAACTTTGCTATAATCTGAATGCTAACTGTCTCTTAAACTATCCATATTCAGCACATCAAAAAGACCAGATCTCTATGAAGTGTTTTGAGTACTAGGTCTCAGAGCTGTATTGTACTTCAGTCCAGTTCAGTTCAGTCGCTCAGTTGTGTCCGACTCTTTGTGACACCATGAATCGCTGCACGCCAGGCCTCCCTGTCCATCACCATCTCCTAGAGTTCACTCAAACTCACGTCCATCAAGTCAGTGATGACATCCAGCCATCTCATCCTCTGTCGTCCCCTTCTTCTCCTGCCCCCAATCCTTCCCAGCATCAGTCTTTTCCAATGAGTCAACTCTTCGCATCAGGTGGCCAAAGTACTGGAGTTTCAGCTTTAGCATCAGTCCTTCCAAAGAACACCCAGGGCTGATCTCCTTCAGAATGGACTGGTTGGATCTCCTTGCAGTTCAAGGGACTCTCAAGAGTCTTCTCCAACACCACGGCTCAAAAGCATCAATTCTTCGGCGCTCAGCCTTCTTCACAGTCCAACTCTCACATCCATACGTGACCACAGGAAAATCCGCAGCCTTGACTAAACGTACCTTTGTTGGCAAAGTAATGTCTCTGCTTTTGAATATGCTATCTAGGTTGGTCATAACTTTCCTTCCAAGGAGTAAGCATCTTTTAATTTCATGGCTGCAGTCACCATCTGCAGTGATTTTGGAGCCCCAAAAGATAAAGTCTGACACTGTTTCCACTGTTTCCCCATCTATTTGCCATGAAGTGATGGGACCAGATGCCATGATCTTTGTTTTCTGAATGTTGAGCTTTAAGCCAACTTTTTCACTCTCCTCTTTCACTTTCATCAAGAGGCTTTTTAGTTCCTCTTCACTTTCTGCCATAAGGGTGGTGTCATCTGCATTGTACTTAACAAGTGCCATAATCAAATGGGCAGGGATCAAACATTTAAGATACAGAGTAATAGCAAAAAATCATAAGGTGATTTTTATCTTAGCAGCTGCACTAACTATAGAAAGCATCAAGGTTCTATGTGTGAACATACCCTACTTGAAGCAACTGAATATATGAGAATCCATATTTGTACAAGAAACAAATTTGCACAGCAAGCCTTTTACTTTTTTTATATCCACTGCTCATGATGATAGTTAAAGGTATACTAATATTTACTGAACATTTGTGTTATACATCAAAATTACTGAACATTTGTGTTATACATCAAAATCTTTTCAATTGTGAGCTCTTCTATATAGTATCTTGCTTTAGTTGAAAAGTTTCCACTCATAAGAACTTCAAAAACAGACAAAGCAATTAAGAAAGATGCAATAAGAAAGGATGAAGTCTCTTCCACTCTATAAGCATCATGTAGCCATTGACAGACTTTCATTTTAGATTAAAAAAATCCACACAGTTATTATGGATCACAAGCTTTTCTGGCTTTAGTATGTGTCTACTCAACTTTGCTATAATCTGAATGCTGCCTTTAAACTATCCATACTCAGCAATTTCATTCTTACTAATAAAACTTGTTTCTTCAGTAACATTAACTCTAACATCGTTCTGATGAACACATTGTCTAAAAGTGAAGCTTTAGATGAATGGATAAGAAAGCTGTGGTACATATACACAATGGAGTATTACTCAGCCATTAAAAAGAATACATTTGAATCAGTTCTAATGAGGTGGATGAAACTGGAGCCTACTATACAGAGTGAAGTAAGCCAGAAAGAAAAACACCAATACAGTATACTAACACATATATATGGAATTTAGAAAGATGGTAATGATAACCCTCTATGCAAGACAGCAAGAGACACAGATGTATAGAACGGACTTTTCGACTCTGTGGGAGAGGGAGAGGGTGAAATGATTTGGGAGAAAGGCATTGAAACATGTAGACTATCATGTAAGAAACGAATTGCCAGTCTATGTTCGATACAGGATACAGGATGCTTGGGGCTGGTGCATGGGGATGATCCAGACATGATATGGGGTGGGAGGTGGGAGGGGGGTTCAGGATTGGGAACTCATGTACACCCATGGCTGATTCATGTCAATGTATGGCAAAACCAATACAGTATTGTAAAGCAAAATAAAGTAAAAATAAAAATTAAAAAAAAGTGAAGCTTTTCTGAAAGCCAAGAAATACTTCTTTAATTAATATATAAACTTTTTACTTATAAAAAAAGTAACCTTTTTTCTTCAGGGGGAAGAATCCAAACACATTCTTTCCTCCTTCTTCTATGTAACCCTCTTTCTTTGTGAAATTATCAACCAGGCTATCTTTGTTTCTAGTAATTTCTTAACAATATTTAATTTGCCATTTAGCTCTTTTCTGGAATTAATACATACAAAAATTTCTCATTCATAGGCATGTAGCTCCTTCAACTAAAATGATGTGACAGGGTCACATAATCCCCAGGTTATATACAAAAGCAAAAATTTAGTGGAAATCTTAACTGTCAAAAAAGTTTGGTTTTAAGAAGCTCTTACATAGTTTTTTTCCCACTATTTTCAAAGTATATTCTTTCTATTTTGATTTTTCTCCCTCCACTGACCAAAACAAATTAATTTTATGAGTCAGAGAACAAAAATATATACTATTAATAATTCAGAATTTCTTTCTCTTGTGCTAACTTGCACAGATTCAGAAAGCAGGATGGGTTGAGGTCACTTCTTTTTTTTTAATCTTGTGTTAAGAAAAATTTCAATTGAGAGAGAACAAATTTTAAGACTAATATATCCTTTTTAAAAAATCTAAAGACAAAAACAGTAAATAGGGCTTAATTTGTTATATATTTTTACTAAATAACAATGCAACAAAAATGTTTAAATACTAAGCACAGCACAGCACATAAGTGGCATAAGGGAAGCACAGAAATATTTATCCTTTGAAAAAGTATCTACTTCCCTGAGTGCCTAATCATTTCGTGACTATATAGTTGGACAGACTTAGCGACTGAGAACAAGCCCATACATTAGGTGTATATTAGGACAGTATACCTAATGTATGGTCTTGGGCTTGTGGTCAGTCACTAAGTCATGTCCAACTTTTTTTGACCCTACAGACTGCAACCTGCCAGGCTCCTCTGTCCATGGGATTTCCGAGGCAAGAATACTGCTGCAGGTTGCCATTTCTTCCTCCAAGGGATCTTCCTGACTCCGAGATCAAACCTGTGTCTCCTGCATTGGCAGGCAGATTCTCTACCACTGAGCCACCTGTAAAGTACCTTTCTATTAATATCAGTAATTTTGTTGTTCATTCTTAGAGTAACTTGATTCCTCAACATCATCACAGAAACTCATTTCATTAATAAATGCTCTCTCCTGAGCTCTGAAACGTTTAATAGTAGATTAGAATCTGACCAATACTCGAACCACAATTTTGCATCAGAGGTAAGGATCTAATGGTCCAAGGACAAGTGTGTTTTGTTTGATCAGTGGTGTCTTAAAAAAATTGAGGCATTTCATACAAGCATCCAGACTTGTTTTGTCTTGAAAAATCAAACATTTTGGCAAACTGGGCCTAAAAATCTCCTGTGGAAACAAA
Organism: Capricornis sumatraensis; assembly: GCF_032405125.1. Lineage (NCBI taxonomy): Eukaryota > Metazoa > Chordata > Mammalia > Artiodactyla > Bovidae > Capricornis > Capricornis sumatraensis. The sequence goes on from NC_091069.1 coordinate 223,643,514, forward strand.
AGGCTACTGTTGTGCAGTTGCTATGGCCTTTAAAGAGGGAATGTTCTCTCTCTTTCACCCCTCCCTACCACTCACCACTGTCTCACACTACCAGCCTAGCTTGAAAGGCATTTGAATTTGAGCCCACACTCTACAGCCAGTTAAGTCACACCCACTCATCTCTCCCAAGATTTTACATTAATTACTTTGCCAAGTTAACAACCTTTCACCATCTTCAGCAGCAGGTCCTCCACAATTTCTACCCTAGAGTTTATATCTTCTAATCAGACACCAAGTAACACAAAAACATGCATGAGAAAAAGATCTAGGGCATAAAGAATGGATATATGGATACCAGGGGGGGAAGAAGGGGAGGGATGAATTGGGAGATTGGGTTTGACATATACACTACTGATACTATGTATTAAATAGATAACAAATGAGAACCTACTGTATAGCACAGGGAACTCTACTCAGTGCTCTGTGGTGACCTAAATGGGAAGGAAGCCTAAAAAAGAGGGAACATATATATACATATAGCTGATTCACTTTGCTGAACAGCAAAAACACACACAACATTGTAAAGCAATTATACTCCAATAAAAATTAATAAATAAATTTTAAAAAAGAAGAGATCTAGGGAACTCTGCATTGAAAAACCTTTTCCTACCAAAGTAGTAAAACTCTACTTACCAGTTTGGAATTGGTGACTGGTTTATTTCTTAAAGCTGGGGGTCTATAAGCTGTTGCAACTTTAGGTTCTTCACTAGGTACATCACTTGGAACTACTTGGTAAGTTATTGCTTTTTCTGGAAATATTCCATCTAAGAATGGCTGCCAAGAAACCTGCCATAATTCTGCATTTGATGGTACATCATACTTGTGCAAGACAGAGCCCGTATAATGCCAAATCTTGTACCCATTATTAACACGTAACCGTGGAGCACACGTGGCTGTTAAAATATGCTCACCATCTGGGCACCAAGCAAAATATGTAGAATCAGAGGCCACTGGTTTAGAGATAAGTTTGTACTTTTTAACATCCCACACTTCCATTTGTCCCCTCAGATTCCCAAATCCAGCTAGTACTAATATATGTCCATGAGGGCTGTAGTAGGCCGCATTACGAGGGCCAGTTCCAAAGTCAAACACAGGATCGCACTTCAGGTTGAAAACTGTCGCTTTGGCAGGCATGAAACCATACACGGCACAAAACTCAGTAGAACTAGAATTCCAAACCACATCGTAGATGGGGCCGTTTTTTGCTGGAAAAAGAAGATAAAATCTGTTAGTGATAAAGAATTATAAACAGGAATATAATATTTATTAGCACAAGTTATAATCATACAATACACATAAACAAGTCAAATAAGAAAAATCCAAAACTTTCACAGTGTGATAAAAAAAAGATTTTTTACATGACATACTGTGGAAATTAATGTAGAACTATAAATTTATTTAAGAACCCATAATAAATCTCAATTTCTTTTAAACATTTTGGCAATTTGGACTCATAGAAGCATCAGCTATTATTATTATTAAACTATTGATAGTTTTCCTTGAGAGAGGAAATACATGTATATAGCAATAAAAACACAAACTATATAAAAAGACATGCCTCAAAAATAAGCCTCTCTGGTGGTTCAGTGGTAAAGAACTCGCCTGCCAATTCAGGAGATGTGGGTTCCATCCCTGGGTCAGAAAAAGGCCCTGGAGAAGGAAATGGCAACCCACTCCAGTATACTTGCCTAGAAAATCCCATTGACACAGGAGCCTAGCATGCTACAGCCCGTGGGGTCGCAAGAGAGTCAGACACAACTTAGAGACTAAACACTGACACAAAGACAACCAATCCTCTATCATATTTCCTGCATATTATTTCAGAATATTTTTGTTGAAATTAAGCATCTCTCCCTTAAATACCTAAATGCACACACACACAAAAAAGTTTTAAACCTTTCTTGTTTCACTTAATACTTCTATATTGGAAATTTTTCCATAAAAGCACATTGAGCTTTGCCTCATTCAGTTGCACTGTGTTCCATTACAAACCCTGTATTTACTTTTCATTTGTGTAAATGTACACAAATAACACCTGTAAGAGAGAAACTGCCTGGTCAAAGGACATATAAATTTACTTGATAATGTACACTGAAATGCCCTTTAAAGAAGTTGCACCAATTTATACTACCAATAATTTTTGATAGCAAAGACTTTTCTCTCACTCTCACTCACTGTTTCATATTTTTATCTTTGCCATCCTACTAAGTGGAAAACTGTGTCTTGTTTTCCTTTATTATAAGCTAAGCACCTTTTAATACACTTACACATAATCTTCTTTTTTTAGTGTCCTGTAATAGTCCTGTGGACTATTTTTTACTGTCCTTTATCTATTTTTCTTTCCTATTATCGGTCTTTGTTATACTTAATATACTATCAAAATTCATCTTTTCTCATACTCATCCCTTTTCTAAAAATATTTTTCCCTAATTTATTGTTTTGCTTAGTTTATGGACTCTTTTCTTCCCCTAATGTAGAAATCTATAATTTCATATACTCAGACTTCTCACTTTCCCCATATGACTTCTGTCGTGTTTAGAAAGTCTTATTCTACTTTAAGATTAGCAGAAAATTCTCCCGCATTTTCTTCTAGTTCTGTAGTTTTAGACATACTTTTTTGGCCCAGACAGAACTCATTTTGGTAAACAAGTAGTAGCAAAACCTTTTTGTTACAAATAGCCAACTGTCCCCAAACCATATATTAAAAGAGCAGTATTTTTAACCATGATTCAAATGCTGACTTAAGTCAATGGCTACAGAAGTATGGATCTATTTCTGAATCCTGTTGTTTTCCACTGATTTATCTGCCTATCCATAACAGGAACCAAACTGTCTTCATTACAATTGTTTTACATCTTAATAGTATCAAAATCCCTCTTTCCTTATTCTTTTTATACAAAGTTTTCAAACCATTGTTGCATGTTTACATTTTGATACCAACTTTGAAATGAGCTTATCTAGTTGTAAAAAAAGAAAATCCACTGGCATTCTAGTTTAATATTTAGATCAGTTTGGAGAGAAATGACATCTTTGTAAAATTCTTACAAAAGGTTAGTTTGCCCTTCATTAGTTTTAGTTTTCTTCCCATCAGCCCTATATATTTCTTGTTTTTTTTATTGCCATATATGGAATCTTTCCTTCCATTATGTTTTATAAGAGGATGCTGTTTATACTGTGACAATTGTATGAGCTGAAGTGATTTGCTTTTCACCTTTCAAAACTGTATACTTATTCTTTTGATCAGGAACACTGACTAGGTCTTTCAGAATGTTCAATAATAGTAGAAAGTGCATGGGTGGGAGTCATCCTTGTTTGGTTCCTGACTTCAATGGGAATACATACGTTTTTAAAAGAAAGTTTACCTTACCCTTACATGTTTAATTCAAAATAAAAAAGATTACTGAGTTGTAGGAATTTTAAAACTATTAAGTTACTTTAACTCCTTGAAACAAAGTATGAAGTGGTTAACACTCTTAAGTTCTGAAGACAATGCTAAACCCACTAGATCAACTTGCTGTCATAGTGAGTTAAATAAGCTCCCAAAGAGCTAATACAGTAGAATTACCTCACTCAGCAAGTTCCCTACTCAACTTACAGCAAAACTAAATTAACTAATTGGATTCTGTCAAAATAGAGTATGTTTGGGGATGAGTTAAATCCCTTAATGAAGATAAATTTTATCTTAAAGGTTGTTAAAATATGTGAGTTCTATCACTTGATCAACAACTTAGATGTGGATTTCCCTGGTGGTCTGGTGGTTAAGAATTTGCCTTGCAATGCAGGGAAAGTGGGTTCAATCCCTGGTCAAGGAACTAAGATTACACATGCTGTGGAGCAACTAAGCCCATGTGCTCAACTACTGAGCCTGCGAGCCACAATTAGAGAGTCTGTGTGCTGCAGCTAAGACCTGACACAACTAAAAAGAAAAAAAAAAAACTTAGATGATAACATTTTTATGGCACAGTATTTTTGACTATCATCGATTCTACCAAAGGAAGACTACTGGAACACTCACGTAATTGCACCACAGCACTTTCTCCATTTGTTGCAATGTAGTGCAGCGTCTGTTCCCCATAGTAGGAAGCTCCTGTCTTGTCAACATCTGTACTAGCTATTACCAACACAGCAGTAGCTAAAAGGATAAAAACTTTCATTAGGTCTGAAACATAAATTAACCTAATGTTGATAAGAAAAGCATTAAAAAGTATAACAGACCATATGTAAATTTTCAATAAATAAGCACTGGTAACTTTTCCTTTTTCTATACACACAGGAATATAAGTCTAAATTAATACTTGACAAACAAAATGGGAGATAAAAAGATATTTATCATACCTTTTTTATTCCATAGCATTGTGACCTTATCAGCCTTAAAGAAACTTTTATTGGCTAAAGCTGCATGAGGTTCATCAAAGTTGGGGTACTGATATAATCTAACAAATGAAGGTGCACCCTTACTTCCTGGAACATAGACAGCCACCTAAGATACACAGACATAAATAAATACTTAATATTTTGAAGCATATAAACTAAGATGGACATGTCTTTAAAGTCACCAAAAACTAGGAAAAGGCTTAATCTCATACCATTTCACATGAACAAACAAAAACATTAGCAATTACCTTGTACGGTTGGGGTCCAGGTGATAACACAAAATCATTAATTTTTTTCAAATGCAATTTATTTGCAATTGTGTCTAAAAAAAAAGTAAATGGTGTTAGGTTAATGAGCAAAAGCTAATAGATATCTGTCAAATTCTGAATACATCATAAAAGGTTAATGTAACTATACACAAAATGTAGTCTCATGTAGGCAAGGCAGAGCTACCCAGTAGAAAAAAGCATGGGGTGAGAGCGAGATAGACCTATGCTTGAATTCCTACTCAGTCACTACTAACTGTGTGACCTTCGCCAAGTAAGAGAATCACATACTTAATTCCTAGCACACAGTGCCAGGCACAAAGTAGGTATTAAATAGGTATCAGTTCTCTTCCCTTGAACCTCTGAACTAATGTTGTCTTAGAGCCCATGTGATGGGAAAGATGACTCTAGCTTGCTACTGTAGAATGCGGATATGAAAATTTCATAACTAACATGATACACAGATCCATAACAATGATAATCACAACAACAGTAACAATGGCTGGGTATTTGCTGAATGATTGCTCTGTGCCAGGCAGTAAGAAACCATGTTATCGACACTACTGCTCTCATGGTCAGTGGGATCAAGAGCTATTACTCTTCCTTTGTTCAAATACAGAGACCAACAGCTGTCCAAAAGTAGCCTATCCAGCTGTTAAACTGGCAGCCCCCTCCCTTCAGCATGCTCATGAAGTGGCAAGTAAGATAAAAAAGCAAGCTAACCCCAAATCAGTGGGAGCAGATTAAGTCTCAAAAGCAGGAAATTTAGTCAAAAGCTAAATGACTATGTGGATGTTATCAAAATCAGCCTGCACACCATCTCTGGTACATGTGAACAGTTTCTTATTCCCATTTTACTTTCTCAACTTACAACACGGTTATGTCCTGATAAACCCATTTTAAGTTGAAAATATCTGGTTCTATGGATGTACTATTCTCAAACTATCACCCCTGGTAGCCCAGGGAACCAGATTCTCAGTGTTAATAAAAAACAATACAGATGAAAGATAAGAAAGAAGAAAAACAGGAGTAGAAACAATGATCGATCAACACAGTAGCAAAGAGAATCCTCTACACCCAGACTGTAGTCTCTAAATACCATTTTCCACTAAAAGAGAGCAGAGTATACTAGAGAATTGGCTGATTATAGGTATATAGCAAGAAATAAACAAGATAACCCTAGAATGACTTGTCCCATCATACAGCAAAGAAGTCATTAAAGACCAATGACAGGACAATTTAAGCATTAATAAGAATAATTTTTAAAATGGATTTATCGTATATGTTTATTAGGTTGGGGGGAGGCTAACTTGCCTAAGGGATCTAGTTGCTAGTGAAAGAATTCATTTTGTTAAAAGTGATAAAGGAAAAGAATATTTATCTTGCCTTTCCGATATAAAAAGTAACACTAGATAACCAAATAGTAGAAAGGGGAATTCTCTTTATAGTGGTAGTATAAACTAACAAATGAAATGAGAAGGAGGGAAACTTTAATATCAGCAATTTCTAACCACTCATGAAATAATCGATCAAGGCACTGAATATTAGTGCCAATTAACTATACAAAATTAAAGACAATGAGACATTAGGTGCTTCTTGATTAAAAAAAATACTGCCTTATGATGATGTAGTCTTGTCCTCATATCTCCCAAAAAGAACTTGAAACTGACCAACTCTAGATTCAAATAGTTATTTATAGGAAATAGATGAATATGGTAAATTACAGAGTAGGATACAAGAGCAAAACTTAAATTATGGGAAGATATATAATACAAGGAACCTTGTTTCTAAAATAATAAACTGCAAGGGGAAAAAAAGGATAGAGAGGAAATCTGTATTTAAAGAAACATATATATATATCTCAACTGTAATATGAAAGACATTATCTAGATCTTGAGTTTTAAAAAACTTATATTTGCAATTATTAGAAATGTGAAACTGACCAGATTATTTTATAATCTGTGATAACAGTATTATGACTACCTTACTGAAATATTTACAGGTAAAATTATATGATGTTTATGATTTGCTTAAGCAGAGTAAAAGAGATGGTAGGTGAATAGATGCCTGGATGAAGAATGACTGCCAACAGGCTGATGATTACTGGGACTAGGTGTCTACTTTTGTGTTTGAGATTCTACACAATAGTTTAAAAATTCATATCACAGAATTTCAACAGCAACTAAACTCAGTAAGAGCTATTCAAATATATTAATTTAGTAGTAATTAGATGGTAAAAATTTATTATAAAATAGTATCTTTGTGTTGTAACATTTTACTAGCATTTAGACTTCAGTTACTCAAATGAATTCCTGTAACAGCAACTGTTAATATAAAAACAGTATTTAGGAGAACCATATGATGCCATATAAGGCAATAAAAACTGTACATATTTATAGTAAATAATAAAATTATTTCATAAATCTTTCCATACTAAAGTTGTTGTTTTCAAAAAAGTGAACTTCATTGTTAACATTTCGGGCACAAAGCGTTTCATCTTCTGACCAGGAAGGACACCTACAATGAAGAGCAAGAATATAACTATAGCATGTTAAAGTTTATGATATTATTTACCATTTAAGGAAGAATACTTATAAACAAAGAAAGATCAAGATCTTACTCTATTACATTTCCATGTACAAAATCCTTAAAGATCTAGATTTTGATCTGACAAGTTATATTCTATATTATACCAGAAAAACAAACAATATACAAAAAAGATATTTAAAATATTTAAAAATAACTAATATTTTAAAGCACTTATTTACCAATTTTGCATTTTTTTCTGAATGAAGGACTTCAAACATGTTCCAGTTTTCACATCATAAAGTTGCAGATTGGGTATCCCAGCTGTATCATCTTTAGAAGCTGCCATAAAAATAAATTTTTTTGCAGTAACTGTGTCCTAACACCAGTAAAAAGATTTCATTCTTAGAAAAAATTTCAAAAAGATTATAAAAATCAGGTAAGAGATGCTTTAAATCAACTTTCCCCTCTAACGTAAATTATAGATTTAATCACCCATTCCTAAAGCCATGACGATATGACAGCTGTTTGAGAAGTTCAGTATTTCTGAAATGAGTCAATTACTACAGTTTTCAAAAATACTTAGGAGATTTCTTGTTTGTTAAGTCTGATGTGGTTTGCTACTAAACAGATTAAACTGTCTTATCATGAAAGCTGTGTCTATAAGTCATACTCATGAAAAAAAGTTACATAAAACCACTCATAGTTCTCAACTGATTCTCCAATTCTCTTTTACTTACTTGGAAAACTAAGATTCATTACAGTCCATGCCTCTTGGAAGAACAAACTCAGAAGGTTTATAACCAAATAATCAACTAATTGATGCTGGGAGGGATTGGGGGCAGGAGAAGTGGACAACAGAGGATGAGATAGCTGGATGGCATCACCGACTCGATGGACGTGAGTTTGAGTGAACTCCGGGAGTTGGTGATGGACAGGGAGGCCTGGAGTGCTGCGGTTCATGGGGTTGCAAAGAGTCGGACACGACTGAGCAACTGAACTGAACTGAACATATATTTATTCAACAATATCCATATTATTACAAAATGCTTTTTAAAGTAAGCTCTATATCAGTGCCCAATATTTTATTACTCATCTACAAAGCAGTTACATAAAATGCTTATATAAAGTATATTAGCTCTTTAATTGTGCCAGAAAATGGCACACCATTTCCTGCTCTGTCATACCATCCACATTTCTTAGATGATGTGTCTACTGTACTTCCTCTTTCATTTATGCTTATATAAAACATTTTATTTTAAAGTTCATTATTATTCTTAATTTTGAGATCTTCTTTATCCAGTGATTATTTACTTTATAAATTTTCCCTTGAGCTTTTTCTTTTCCTCTATCTCATGACAAATCTAATTTGAAATCATTTAAAGTATACTATATTTGGGGAATGCGAGATTCATTGTTTATTAAAAACATTCTTAAACACTGCTTAGTATTATAAAGATTAATTACTTTCCTATAAGGTTATAACCTCCTCTTTTTTCCCCCACTGAATGGCATTGGTCCTATCAGAATATTTTTACAATTGGAATATACTTACTAGTGTAAGGCTGCCACGTTGCCAGGACAGTGTTTTTTGGCGAGAACTCAAGGCAAACTGCCTTTGGAAGGTCAAAGGAGTGCAGCAGTCCCTTGTTAGTGACACTGATAACATTTATTCTGGTTTCAAAAGAAATACTTCAGCAATGAAATACTGTTTCACAATAGTCAGCACTATCCAAAACATTCGTACTTCTTTTTAAATACAGATCACTCTAAAGTGCTCATTTTTCATAAAGATCAATTTTCAGTTAGTTCTAGAAAATATCCAATAAATAACATTAAAAAGTGTATGTTTACCAAAAGGCCCCTATTTAAGGCTGGTGCTGGGAATTAAAATAGAATTTTCAGGAAGACACAATAGATGATACCACCTTTAGCCAAAAAGGAAATAACAGGCCTTTGAGTGAACACAGTGCAAACCCAGACAAGCAAAGGAATACCAAATTCAAGAGAAAACAAAAGGTATATTTTTTAATTTGAGTAAATGGAAACTGCAGCAGCTGGGGAAATAATCAAGGAGAGTTTTGATGTCTATTAAAATCTCAGAAGCATTCTCCAAGAATTCTGTAAGAATTATCATGATACGATAAAGACAAAAATGACAATAACTGTATATTAAAAAAGAAGTTTCCACTTTTGGGGAATATTTTTTACATACTATGTTCTGTTTTAACCACTTTATGCACATTTTATCATTTAATCCTCACAACAATCTCATAAAAATAGATATTAACATCTCCATTTTACAAATGGTAAAACTGAAGGTTAGGAAAAAAAAAAGTGATATGATTTGATAATTTGCCCAAGATCATACTACTAATAAATGCCAGAGCAAAGCTTTGAAACCTGTTTGGCCTGACTTGCTCTTGTGTAGTCCTTAGGATTTAAAAAAAAAAAAAAGATAGTCCTTCTCACTGCAGAAATTCCTTAAAGTTATTTTGTTCAACTCAAGTTTGAGAATACTGGGTTAGGATAAGAAAAAACTGCTTAAACACACTGACACACATGCTTACAACTGTAGATTCTTTACAATTTACTGTAAATTACATATTTTAGAATTACATGAAGTTTTTTGTTGTTGTTAATAAACTTTGAAGTTATTCTTAGTTTAATGAAAGGTGTATATTTTATACACATATATTTAAGGAAAACTCAGCTATAGCTTCTGACTTAATTAACCATGGACTCAGCAAAGACTACAATCAATACACTACATCTGTTTCTCTTGCCCCAGGAACAATATGTATTGTTGTGGCTGCAGCACCTTAAGGAAATAAATACTAGAGCAAGGTATGAAAAAATATATTAAAAACATGAATGGACACAACATGTGGGGACATAGTAAAAGGATTGAGTTGAATTCAACAGAAAGCAGAGATATGACATATAAAATAATTAATGATAATTGCCAAAGTGAAAATAAACTTATTCAATAAACTCCAAGTTATTGGAATAAAGGATACATCAAAAAGATAATAGGCAATAAAAAGATATATAGTATATCCTATCAGATAGTAAATTTCTATCAACTTATTACCCAAATAGTACAAACTAAAAATGGATTTAAAAACAATACAACCCAACAGGTTATACCTAAAGAAATAAGTTGAAAGTGCATCCTTTCTTTTGAGACTAAGACTGTTAACCTTGTGAATAAGACCCGATATAATCACATTCTTAATAATTTGAGAGTAGTTTGTTGATTGTATTTAGTAACTTACAAAAAAATACTAATGAACATTTTTAATTATGAAAGTGAATCCTGCCAGCTACTTATAGTTGTAAAAGGGAATCAACTAACTCAACACAATCTTTGTAGCACTTTTAAAAATCATGTGTTTAATCCAACTTGACCTGATAGTCGAAAGACCCGAGAATCTATTACTATGGTATAAGAAACATTTAAAATCCATTTTTCAAACTCATGTAATCATTTTTTCCCCTTTAAAAATCTAAGCTATTGTATCTGGCTAAACACAACAACACTAAAATAACTTTAAATCAAGCAACAAATATTTGGGCATTTTTCCTGGTTCTGTTAATTAAAATACAGTGACTATGAAAAATGGAAAAGGATTCATTTCTGAGTGAAATTATGACACTGAAGTCTGAATACTTATTTTGCCATAAGACCAATTTTATAATCAGATTATTTTATGTAATATAGACTATACCAAACATACTTCTGAATAACTTATACTTAATGACATGCTGTTATCTACAACAAAATTAAAAGCAATAAATACAGCTGTTAAGTAATTTAACAGCAAAAATATAAAGTATCTAAGATAAAGGAGCAAAGAGAACTACCCTCTAAATATTAATGCAGAACTCAAAAAATCCCAACCAGTAACTTAGAGCACCACTTAAAACAAACTGTTGGCATTAAATTAATAGCCCCTTTTCATATGTTCCTTTTTAATTCTAAGAAACTAGAGAACTCAAACAAGTTTGACACATAAATAGAAACTAACAACTTTGGAGATGTTCTGTGGATGTTATACTGGAGATAATACCTAACTGTACCAAGATTATAAAGATGGAGTTTATAAATGACATCCAAATACATGTTATTCAAATAAAACAATTATGTTTTATATTCATGACATATACAAAAAAAAGTTATATAAATAAACACTAACTTTTCTCCATTGCCCCAGGCAAACAAGGTCCCATCCTTACTAAAGGTATAGGCTTTGCAATTTTTCCCAGATTCTCTGAAAAATGACAAGAAAAAAAAAAAGCTTACATTAATAAACATTAATACTTTTAAGAATCTAATCAAAAATCCACAATCTTACTAATTTAGTGACTAAGAACTTATATAGATTTTAGAAAATAATTCTACCATGCTTCAGTTTGTCCAAAATACTTTCTCTCTTAAAATGTAGCATTGACTACCACTGTAAAGTAAGCTGGAAATCGATTTTTATACCAACAGATCAATCTTAAGTAAGAAATAGAGCCCTTTGGGGTAAATAACTAGTTTGTCTGAAAACCCAAAAAAGTAAGTGTATGTGGAAACTAGGAGTTCCCAGGTGGTTCAGTGGTAAAGAATCCGTCTGCAATGCAGGAGACCTGGGTCTGACCCCTGGGTCAGGAAGATCCCCTGGAGAAGGAAATGGCAACCCACTCCAGTATCCTTGCCTGGGAAATCCCAGGGACAGAGGAGCCTGGTGGGGCTATTCCATGGAGTCACAAAAGAGTCGGACAGGATTTAGCAACTAAAAACAAACAACAATGTGGAAGTTACCAGCTGTCAGTCCTTATCCTGAGACAGCTGGATTGAAGGATTTCAACAAAGAATTTCCCAAACTACCAGCGTAACAAAACAATGGTGGATACAATATCCTCAAGTAGCCAACAAGTACCCCTGGATTTGAAAGACAAAGATCTTCTATCAATTTCTCCTGTGCAGAGACAGAAAGTATTAACAACCAGAAGAGGATATTCACATTAAATAAATATGGATGCAGGATTCTGTACAAAACTAACCTGTGGAACTTGGGCTTGTTGGCAATCTTCTATCAAATGATCAAAACTTTAAGCACTGTATCTCTCAAATGGAGATGGCCACTGTGAGCACATCTCCCAGAGATAATGAAGACCCATAAAGAAATGTGTGTGTGTGTGTGTGTTCAGTAATGTCCATACATGTAGTCACAACACCAGATCAGAATTTTGTAGCTAATAAATATCTGAATTGTCAAACGACGACACACTGAGAACTCACCAGTACACCCCTTCTAAACAGGGCACTATCCTTGCATTAATTCATCTGATGATGACATTTGTGTTTCTGCAATCACACAATAATGCCCAGATCTAAAAGCCTGACTAGAAGCAGGTTTTAAAAAATCTTCATAGAAGGTAAATACTACACTGTTCCTATTGCAACTCACCAAGAGACATGCAATGTCTCCTTGTTCTACTCTTAGTGATGCTGAGATTATACTGGACTCATTATGCGCCTCCTCAGATCCAGCAAATCCTTCCTGCTCCCAGGCGCCAGCCATTCAAGAAAGAGATGTGGCCACCTCATCTCCTTGACACCACTGGTGGTCTCAGACTCTTCAGGAATGAGGGCCACATTTCAGCATGGCTTCCATCACACCTACTGCAGTAGCAGGAAGAGGAGCACTGGCACTCAGATTCAGCCCAAAGAGATCAAAAGAGACTCTGGCTGCAATCAATTCTGTACCCATCCTCTTAACAATAGGTTGCTCTAAGGCACAGTGGTTTTATACAACCTCACTGGAAAGATTTGCATGACCAAGCAACCCGGCTGGATTTTGTGAACTGGTGGTCAGCTCAGTGTATCCTATTCTACGTTTCCTTTCACTTCCTTTTCTCATTTCCCTTTCTCCCTCAATCCCGCTGCCTTGGGACTGCACACCCCAATGAAGCGCAGCACAAAAGCTTTAATACAGACTCATTTTCTAAAGTGGTACTTCTCAAACATTAATGTGCATACAAATCACTGAGGACCTGGTTAAACTACAGATTTTGATTCAGTAAACTGAGTAGGGCCTGAGATGTTATATTTCTGCACTGACTCAAGCTGTTGCTAATACCGTTGACCTTGGGCCCATATTTTCTGTAACAAAGTTCTAGAGAACTGGATCTCATAAAAAAAATCATCAAAAGAGTCAGACAATGGCAGTCTGATTATAAAGTTCCCTATCAACAGTTCATCTAACAGTTTCAGCATCTTTTGATGATAATTTGCCTAGATCAGTTGTTCGCAAAGTGTGGTCTCTAGACTTGAAGCATCAGCATTAACTGGGAACTTAAAAATTCTTATTCATGGGGTCCTGCCCCAGATCTACTGAATCAGAAAACCTAAGAGGCAACAGTATCCTGTGTGTGTGTGTGGTTTTTTAAACAAGCTCTTCAGATGATTCTGAGGCATGCAAAAGCTTGAGAACCACTGATACATGACTTCTTTAGGATAAAGAAATGGTAATTATCTAAGCCCAACTTTCCTTCTGGGTTTATTACTGCTCTATAGAGTTTTCTTCATCAACAGTTTGGTTTCTCTGAAAAAATTTGTACAGGAAAGGTAACATAAATGCTTGATTTTTTTTCTTTATCAGTTTTCGAAGTAATGAACAGGATCCCATCAATGTCTAACACTGACCAATAATATTTGGAAGGAGAAAGATTTTGGAGGGAATATTTATATACTTGACATGCCTTAACTTTTGGTCATTATTCTCCTTAATTCTCAAATTGTTTTCTTTAAGGTTGGCATGAACTCTTTCAGGTTGACTCCTATCACAGTTTAGCAAAACCCCCTTAGGCTGTAATTTAATGGAGATGATAGGCAGTGGTTTGGCTATCACAGTCACAAGTTTTTCCTCATTCCTCTAAGCCTCAAGCATGAACTAAATTACACTGTTGCCTAGACCTTTTAAAAGTACTCAAGCTATTGTTTTCAAATCTAAAGGTCATTTTTTTGTTATACACAATATGCATTCTTCCCATCTTCTGTTAACATTATATGGTATGTCCCAAGAAACTAGCTTATCTGTTCTTTCTTTTTTTGTTCTCTGTAAATTACTCAACAAAATAAAACCATACCTTGGGAACACTGTGCTTTCTGTAAAATGTGGTGGTCCATTTACCATGTACAGCCCTTCTGATCCTCGGACTAAAGGGAAAAAAGGGAAAGAATCACCATTACTTCGTTAATAAATACTCAGTCATCACAAATGTTTAAAAAAGTGAAAAGTTTCCAATCAAAATACTAATAAAATCACTAAATATTTCATAGAACTATTGAACATCAGCATTAAATGGGTACATTTTTCTTGCTCTTCTGCATAAGATCATGTAACTGCTAGGAAATAAATAGGTAATGCAATGAGTTGAATGTGTCTCCACAAAAGGCTCATGTTGAAACCCTAACTTCAATGTGATGGTACTTGATGGTGGAGCCTTTCAGAGGGTTACTAGATCAAAAAAGTGGATTTCTCATGAACAGGATTAGTACCCTTATAAGAAAAACACAGAGGATGTAGGAGGCTACAATACACTCGCAGACAGCAAACAAGAAGAGGGTTCTTACCAGCACCTGACCGTGCTGGCACCCTGGTCTCAGACTTCCAGCCTCTAGAACTCTATCTTCTGTTGTTTACAAGTTACCTAGTATGCGGCACTTTGTTATAACAGCCTAAACTGACTAAGGGGCTTCCCAGTTGGCGCTAGTGGTAAAGAACCTGCCTGACAATGCAGGAGACATAAGACATGCAGGTTCGATCTCTGGATCAGAAAGATCCCCTGGAGGAGGGCATGGCAACCCATTCTAGTATTCTTGCCTGGAGAATCCCATGGACAGAGGAGTCTGGCAGGCTGCAGTCCATAGTGTTGCACAGAGTTGGACACGAATGAATCAATTTAGTGGGCACACATGCAAACTGACTAAGACAGTCAATACTCTTTTTTTTTTTTTCCTGCAGAGCATACTCATTTAGTCGCTAAGGAGATTACTTCAATAAACCCACTTTTATCTATCTTACAAGAAATCTATGCATGTGCCTTGAAATATAACATTCATACTTATATCCTTTCATTCAAATGGGAAAAAAGTGATCTTAGTATTATGTTTTCACATTATTGTGTAATCTCATTTTCAAAACGTATGGCTGTTGGAAACAGAATTAGAAGCTGAGTCTAAGTTAAATCTTTGTATCAGCTTACTGTTTCAAGTAAGTTTTATAAATAAAAGCTCAAAATTGTAACTGTCACCAGTGAAAAGTAGTTGTATTGTAACAGAGAGGACATGAACTCAAAGGCAGACCTCAGTTCCTACCTGGCTGTGGAACCCTAGCTACATTACTACCTCGAAGTCTGTGCCCTAATCAACAAAATGAAAACTTTAGAACACTGTGTGCTTTATGTAAAATAATAACATGAAAATATAGTATAAATTCATGGAAAGTTCTTTAAAAAACAACAACAACAACAAGGCACTGTTGTCACAATTTCTTGAACTAAGAGAATAAATAGGATGAGATACCGACACCCCCAATGATACTAATGTCCTAAAAAATTAGGTGGGAACAAAGTTCAAGATTAAATAAGCAAAAACATCTACAGGACTAGATTCTACTTTGTTTTAAATGGCTGAATTAGAAGCTTATAAAGCTGAACCAAACAAAATGATCCATTCATTCAACAAATGTTTACAGGGGGGAAAAAAAAACTACCTCTCATGTTGAGTACTACAGATACAATAGGGAGGAAAATCACTATTGTCCCTGACCTCGCTGATCAAATAACTAGTCAAATAGATGGAAATCTATAACTGCATTTGGTGCTACAAAGGAAAGACAGAAGAGGCTACTGGAGTGAATAATTCAGAGTTTCAATCTAAAAATCGAAGGATGGGAAAAGCATCCTTGACTAGTAATTTGTGTGCTGATATGAAAGATAAAATAGCAGTTAACAAGCAAGGTGTAACAGTAACAAATACAGAAGCTCCATGGCAGGAGAGATGACAGCATCGCAGGAATGCAAAGAAGGCCTGTGTCGCTGGAAGGAGATGGACCTAGAGAAGAAAACAGGGCTCAGACCAAACAAGATCCCGGGGCCTGAGTTAGGCAGCATTGGACTGGAGCCGAAGAACCACGGGAAAATTCAAAGTTTTAGGCAGATTTTAAAACCAGATTTGCAGTTTGAAAAGGCCAACCTGACACAGTGTAGAGAGAGACCCAGAAGGCAGTGAGAGGGTGTGAAGAGACTGCTCAAGATGGTCTGCAGGAGCCCCACAGGAGAGATACAGAAACTGCGGCAATTCCCTGGTGGTCCAGTAGCTACGGACTCTTGTGTTTCTACTGCTAGGGGTCCGGGTTTGGTCAGGGAACTATGATCCTGCAAGCTGTGCAGCATGGCAAAAACAAGACAAAAACCTTGGACTAGGGACAGGCAGTGGAAATGCAAAGTGGGGAATGAGCATTCAATATTCAAGAGAGAAAACTGACAGAACTTGGTGATGAGTCACTATTTTATCAGCTGGAATTCCTGCTAGCAGCAACAGTACAGACCTGAAGAAAACGTTTCACTGAAGTGCACCTGCTTCCTTTTCTACCAGCTATTTCCAAATCTCCCACTCTTCAGCAGCAAAGCTGGTACCCAAGGGCCACTCGAGGCTCCAACTCTGATCCCTGTTTCCTCTCCCTTCCCAAGGGACAGTTCTCACAACACTGATTTTCAGCCTATAGATTATTAACTAGCTCAATTTTCAGATATTGAAAATTGCTATTTACTTTTCAAAGTAAATGCTTTAAAGTTAGAATGAAAGTAAAAGAACTAGTGACAAACAAGATAAAAATCTATGTACTCAACGGAGCTTTCATTCTAGTGGAAAGATGAGAAGTAAGTTGAGTAAACACATAACTGAATAAGTTTCTTGTCTACATTCACAAGTATAAAACTGGATACCATGCTTCCTCATATACTAAACTGAATTGCCAAACTGTTGTGGGTAATTTGCCCTTGAACAGAATGGAGTCTAGCAAAGTGTTCTACATATCAGTTCAGTTCAGTCACTCAGTCGTGTCCGACTCTTTGTGATCCCATCAACTGCAGCACACCAGGCCTCCCTGTCCATCACCAACTCCCAGAGTTCACCCAAACTCATGTCCATTGAGTCGGTGATGCCATCCAACTATCTCACCCTCTGTCGTCCCCTTCTCCTGCCCTCAATCCTTCCCAGCATCAGGGTCTTTTCAAAGGAGTCAGCTTTTCACATCAGGTGGCCAAAATATTGGAGCTTCAGCTTCTTCATCAGTCCTTCCAATGAACACCCAGGACTGATCTCCTTTAGAATGGACTGGTTGGATCTCCTTGCAGTCCAAGGGACTCTCAAGAGTCTTCTCCAACACCACAATTCAAAAACATCAATTCTTCTGCCCTCAGCTCTCTTTATACTCCAACTCTCACATCCATACATGACCACTGGAAAAACCATAGCCTTGACTAAGTGGACCTTTGCTGGCAAAGTAATGTCTCTGCTTTTTAATATGCTGTCCAGGTTGGTCATTACTTTCCTTCCAAGGAGTAAGCATCTTTTAATTTCAAGGCTGCAATCACCATCTGCATTTCTACATATATCAAAACCTAAACTCTTCATAGGACTGCCTACAAGTCTCTCTATCTTGCCCCTGCACAGCTTCATGTGCTATGCATTAGGGTTTTTTTTTTTTATTTTCACTGTGCAACCCACTTCAGTGCCTGCAGCCTACGGGCAGAGGCTGGGCAATGGTTCGGGGACAATTTTTTCTGGCATGGGACACTATGAGAGGCCCAGGGGGACGGGCCTGCCATAAATCCAAACCCATGCATTGCACTAAGGATCCTAAAAAATGAGTCCATCACCACACTCAAGATAATGGTTTCAAATGAGCTCAGTCCATTGCTACACCCTGAATGAAACACTGATGAATACCTATTCTAAAAATCTCTAATATTTAGTAAACATTTTCTGCCAAAAAATGTTATTTTAGATGACTTGAAAACTATGAAGTTTAATTCTTAACGTCAGAAATTCTCAACTGTTTCTTGTTTTTTTTTCCTAAGATTTTTGGACGTGGACCATTTTTAAAATCTTTATTGAACTTGTTACAATATTGCTTCTGTTTTATGTCTTGGTTTTTTGGCCATGAGGCATGTGGGATCTTAGCTCCCCGAAAAAGGATGGATAAAATCTGCACCCTGTTGTACTGGAAGGCAAAGTCTTAACCCCTGGACAGTCAGAGAAGTCCCATTCTTGGCCTTTGACTAAAATCAAGTATTCCATCAAAATTCTCTTACTACACAGGCAAAGCTGTGCTCTTTCCTGTCACGAAGTCAATCACCTGCTGCAATACAATGTATGATACACTGATTTAGAAGAAAAGACACCATTCTTAATACTACAATTACAGTTTTAATAAATACTTGAAGGGTTAATAAAAAATGAATTTCCCAAACTAGGGCATATACAGTTATCAGATTACATGTTACAACTAGGTTACATAATATTCCATTAGCCTAACGAAGTCCCTCTCACAAACTGCACTGACAGTTTAACTCACTAAGCATTCTCTTTCAGAATTCTCACACTCATCTAGGAAAACAAAACGGTACATTGTCAGCACAGACCCAGTGAAGCCACAAATACTTTTTAAAATGTGCCATATGCTGAATGCAATCAAACCATGTTCTACCCAAAATAACTGGCAAAAAAGAAAAAAGCCATCCCCAGCTCATCTCAACTTCTTATGCTCTCATGGTATTTGTACCTAGTGACCTCAGTCCTCTGTATCTGTTGATTCTGTTGTCATTACCAACCCAATGTTGACCTGATGAAAATTCAAAGGTTTTGTATGTTATACTAAAGTGGCAGCTGTACCTCAGAACCCAAGAAGGTGGCCTTCTGCTACAGCAGTGGTAACTTTCAGGGTATTCAGGGCAATCAGTATAGGTACAAGATTTTCCTCTTACAAAATTCCTATGTCATACTTATACTCCAAACTAAGATAAGTAGAAGATCCCAAAAGAGTTGCTATAGACTGAACGTCTGTGTACCCCAACCCCAAATTCATACACTGAAACAATCCTTAATGGTATTTGGAGTGGCTTTGGGGACTCCTTTTCAACATGCATATGTTCTCATTCTAAATAAAGAACACTTTAAAAACAAAAATCCAAAGTGGTCTATGATCCCATTTATACAACACTCTTGAAATGACAAAGTATCATGATAGAGGACAGATCAGTGGTTGCCAGGGGTTACAGGTGGATGGAGGCTGCAACTAGAAAAGGGTGACAGAGTAGTCCTTTGTGGTGATGGCACAGTTCTATATTCTGATAGTGGTGGTGACATGAATCTGCACGTGTGGTAAAACACATGCACGCACAAACGAGTAAAATCCAAATAGGACAGCAGTTTAGTAAATACTACCGTACCAGTGTCAATTTCCTGGTTCTGACAATACACTATAGTTATACAAGATATTATCATTGAGGAAAGTTAGGTGAGGGATACACGGGAACTCTCTTTTGACTCTTTTTGCAACTTTCTGTGAGTCTTAATTTACTTCAAAATAAAAAGGCTTTTTAAAAGCCCATCATTTTTTGGTAATACTTTGTTTACAATATTCCAAGAAATGAAACCAATCAAAAGTCTGCCAACATTCTGCAAGAATGGATTTGCTTGGGAATACTGAACAAAAGTGTTAAATTAAAAATTGCACTGACCAAGAATTTCTGTACTAATATAAAAACATATTCTGCAAGATGAAAGTACATACTAAAATCACTGCAGATGGTGACTGCAGCCATGAAATTAAAAGACGCTTACTCCTTGGAAGAAAAGTTATGACCAACCTAGATAGCATATTCAAAAGCAGAGACATTACTTTGCCAACAAAGGTCCACTTAGTCAAGGCTATGGTTTTTCCAGTGATCATGTATGGATGTGAGAGTTGGACTGTGAAGAAAGCTGAGCGTCGAAGAATTGATGCTTTTGAACTGTAGTGTTGGAAAAGACTCTTGAGAGTCCCTTGGACTGCAAGGAGATCCAACCAGTCCATCCTAAAGGAGACCAGTCTTGGGTGTTCATTGGAAGGACTGATGCTAAAGCTGAAACTCCAATACTTTGGCCACCTCATGCGAGGAGTTGACTCATTGGAAAAGACCCTGATGCTGGGAGGGATTGGGGACAGGTGGAGAAGGAGACGACAGAGGACGAGATGGCTGGATGGCATCACCAACTCGATGCACATGAGTTTGGGTGAACTCCGGGGGCTGGTGATGGACAGGGAGGCCTGGCGTGCTGTGATTCATGGTGTCACCAAGAGTCAGACATGACTGAGTGACTGAACTGAACTGAAAGCTACTTTATGCACTAATGATACAGTTGGTTCCCATTAAATTAGACAACTTCTTTATACATGATGCTTTATAGTAGATATGTCTATTATAGGGGAACTAAATATCAATTATATTCATCATAAAAATCATAATGAGTCATTACAGCTTTGTTCATACATGTAAACCACTATTTAAAACAATTATTTTATAGTTCCCTACACAGAAATACAACTATAAGAAAGTGCTGTAAGAAATTTTGGAACCACTAAGATATGCTACTGATAATATACTGTATTATCAGTGTGAGCAACTTCTTCCACAAATTTGAATACACAGATATACAAAGTTTATCAGATGAAATGCAAAATCAGGTTCATAACAGAACATAAACTTCATTATAAATAAAAGCAAAAATAAATATGGATTCAAAACAAACTCTTTTCAATAACCGAAACAATCTTTTTATACATGACTTTCTAATGAGGCATTCATTTTAACTGGAAGTGACTAAATGTAAAACAATGAGTAAAGTGTGGGGATAGCTTAATGCAGTGTATCGACATGACATGATTCCTTATTTTTGATGATTTTCCCCTTTAATCAAAAAAGGATCAACATGTTCTATAAAAAAAGAAAAAAAAGAATACAAATGATTCCTTTCATTAAAGCAACAAATAAACGACGAAGTTCCACAAAGAATTACTGTTTAAAAACAATAATTACATTAAATACTGTGCCTATATAGTATATTTTTAAAACTTCCTAGCCTTTCTAGATACATACCATTCATTGCTCTAGGCCTGAGTTAATATGAGAAAACTATGAGGCTTCAACGAAAATTGGCCCTAGGTCTGGGATACAGTGATTATATCATACTATTTCCAATCCTTGTACCCACTGAAGTATATATCAATTTAGGAAAATGACTCAATCTTGATTATCTCAATGGCATCAAGTAGGCAAGCTGATTGAACAACATGAGCTTCATGTAAGGGTTACTGTTCTTTTATGGCCAAGCATCCTGGACCCCCTTTACAGGAGACCTTAGTTTTCCTTTGAGAAATATCCAGGGGTGAGAATAATTTGGTTCTGGTGATCCAATTAAAAACTGACTAATTTAGGACTTCCCTGGTGGCACAGCAAATAAGAATCCACCTGCCAGCAGCAATGGAGACAGAGAAGAGATGTGTGGTCAAGGGTGCAGGAGGGGTGGGACCAATGGCGAGAGCAGCATGGAAACACAGACGCCACCATCTGTAAAACAGACAGCCAGTGGGGCTGTGCCATATGACTCGGGGAACTCAAACCAGGGCTCTATGAAAAACTAGAGGGGTGGGATGGGGTGGGAGGTGGGAAGGAGGTTCAGGAGGGAGAGAACGTAGGTATACCTATAGCTGATTCATGCTGATATATGGCAGAAACCAACACAACATTATAAAGCAGTCATCGTTCAATTAAAAATTAATTAATTAAAAAACCAAACAGAAAAAAAAAAAAGTAAATCCTGAGAGTTCTCATTACAAGAAAAAAAATTTTTCATTTCCTTAAATTGCATATGAGAAACTTACTGTGATAATCATTTTGTGATATAAGTCAAATCATTATGCTATACACCGTAACCTTATCCAGTGCTGTATGTAAATTATATCTCAATAAAACTGGGAGAACAACAAAAAGAATCCACCTACCAATGCATGGGACATGGGTTCGACCCCTGGTTCAGGAAGATTCCACATGTCCTGGAGCAACTAAGCCTATGTGCCACAACTACTGAAGCCCGGGCACCTAGAGCCTGTGCCCTGCAACAAGAGAAGCCACCGCAACCAGAGAAAGCCTGTGAAAAGCCACGACGCAGCGCATCCAAAAATAAATACATACATGGGGGAAAAAAGACTCTTAAAAAAATAAATAAATAAACCTGACTAATTAAATGGCAAACAAGAGCCAAGCCAACTCAAAGACAGCCAACCTTAACATTGGCACAGATGTGCACTTTCCTTAGGAGCTGCTAAGCTGGCTGAATGTAAACCTGGGGACCCCAGTTAAAACATTAGCCTGAGGATAAATTTAACCTGAAAGAAAGTAAGAGCTTAGGGATGAAGAAAAACAGATTTTTGGAATCATGAGAATACCTGAACGTAACAGTGAAAGCTTTAAGGTACATGTGATTTTTTTTTTTTTAATCCTTTCACTTGTTTTAGCTTTCTGTCATTTCCAGTGAAAAATAATAACTAATATAATTTACTAGGTAATCTTAAAATCATTAACAACTCCAAAATCCCTTAAATTTAAAAAAGATTTTGGAAGTAAAAGGATCCATTGTTGACTGAAATACCTATACTCAGAATGTTTCAAAGATTAATCAGTATGTTCCAATGAAAGAGTGCCAGTGAAAGAAAAATGAAACATGGGGTTGAATGATTGAATATAATTCTGACTTCGCCAATTTGTGATGTGAATCTCACCACTTAATTTCTCTGAGCTGCTATAAATGTGAGAATATAATGAGAAGACTGCCTGGATAACTCTTAAGCTCTTAAGGCCTTGATTTTAAGCATTGTAAGAAAACTCACTCTTGGTTAGTCTGACTACAAATAAAGGGGTTATCTTTCATTAATTTACTCTTCCATTAAATATTTAGTGTCTCTGTATACCAGGCATTGTACCTGGTATTGAGAAGACAGGGATGAATAAGACTCTGTCCCTGCAATTAAGGTGTTCATAGTCTATCAGGGGAGAAAAGCATCTGAACAAGTAGATAATTATCTTATGTGACGAATGAGAAGGGAAAAAAAAAGTATATATGAGGTACAAAAACAGCCTGAGGAAAGACTGACTATCCGGGAAGATTAAGGAAAGCCTTCATAAAGCAATGACGTCTAAAATAAAATTTAAAAGATAAAAAGAAGTCAGCCAAATCAACAGAAAGAGGATAGTGTTAGACCAAGGAAATACGTGGCTCAAGGGTTTTAAAGTTCAATATTGATGAAGAACAAAATAGGATGAGATTGCAAGACGTAAAATGAATGACAAGAGCTATTCAAAAGATTATAAAGGGTTCCACATGCTGTGCTAAACAGCAAAGAATTTACCCTGTAAGCAGTTACTATAAGGATTTTAAAAGGCAAAAGATAAAATGATTACATTAAAAAATGTATTAATTTTTAAAGTTCAAAAAAGCATTCAGTATTCCTAAATTGTAAGTAACATACAAGCTACCTTTGTGAAATTAGAGAAATAAATTCATTTAGTTAGGTAATTATGCTTTTAGGCAGTACCTGCCTGGCAAGGTATCTAACAAATCAGTCAGTATTTGACAAACGTTTGATGAAAGAACTGTGGTAGCCACACTGAATATGAATGAGCCTGTTGCTTAACACTGACAACAAAGATCTCCAAATGCAGAATGGCAAAAGGTGCAAAAGTTTTTTAAGGTTCAAGTCTCAGGGGGAAGTAACCCCTTTCCTCAATGGCTTCTTTTTGCTTCTACATGTTATTAAGTTATTGGTAACTTAATTTAAGCCTTCTTTTCTCTCCCAACTCCCGTCTCCTTACTTGAAGCTCATATATGAGACTCCAGCCACTACTCTAATCCAGAGTCATCGCCGATATTACCTAAGAATAAGTTTATTGTCTTCTGTAACATTACAAACTATGCCTCGGCTTCAAAACCTCAGGAATCACATAATGTTCTAACGTTGCTACTTTATAACGCTCATTGCTACTCCTCTAGACCACACTCTCCTCTACTTAAAACTTACACTAGCACAGCTCCATTCAGTCCCACAAACTGCATTAAAGCAAAGAGAATAGGATTTGTCATTAGTTAAATTTCGGTGTATTTAACGTGCATGGTTACTCTAGTATTAATAAGACTTTCCTTTTACAGAACTAAATGACTTCACACTGTCAACAGGGCCTGTGACCTGGTAAGCGTTAGAGTACTACCGGTATTGCAGAACCAGGTTAACAAATTCCACTGGCACTCTGTTCTTATGTCCCTTTCGCTATTCCCGTAGAACCTGAAGTGTTAGGAAAGAATGATGGATGGGCAAAAGCGGGGGGCGGGATGCTGGAGCCCCGATGCTAGGGCCTAACTTCCTATTGCCACGCTACATCAAGAAATCCAAAAGGCGCTCCGGCTCTACTGCAATCCACAAAAAAAGGCAGATCTGACTCCAAGGCTTCTCGCGTAGTGCCCAAGGTCAAAGACAGAAAAAACTCTGCTCTAAAGAAATAGTCCCTCGCTCGTTCAGAACTCACCTGTCAGGAGTGGCGTGGACGGCGCCATCTTGTCCCGGAAAGAGAAACTCAGATACTTGGGTCAGAGTTCACGAGGGCCGAACCGGGCCCCAACACGTCTCCTCCGGCGTGGAGACAGCGAACTTGTGTTTCCTGGGTCATGAGCCTCGGGGCCAATTCACTTCCGGTCGGAGCGAGACGCTGAAAAGACCTCGAACGCGCGCACGCGCAGCTTTGGGGCCGCGCTTTACGGAGCGTGGGGGGGCGGGGCTAGGGTCGGTGCGCCGGACTTCACCCTCCCTCTCCGTCTTCCTCAGTAGGCGGAGCCTGCACTTCCGCGGGGCGGGGCCGGTCCAGTGCTGACGTTGGCAGCGGATCCCGAAGCAGTTTGAGGCGACGGGTTGCTGCACTGTCTCGTTGTTGCGTTGTGTTCGTTTCCTTCCTCTTACACTCCACGCTCCCGGCGGCGGCCAGAGCGGCAGCGCGAGACTATCCTGGCGGCCTGCTTTCCACCTCCCGCGCGCCCGTCTCGCTCGGCCGGACAGTCCGGCGTCGTCAGTCGGCCCGCGCCCCGCTAGGGTTCAGACCCGGAGCCCGCCTCGCCCAGGCCCAGGGGTCGGAGCTAGCGCCCCGCCTGAGAGCCTCCTCGCTCTGGCGGCGCGGCCACCGGGAGCGGAGCGTCGGTCGCAGCGGCCCGAGAAGAAGCAAGCGAGCGAGCGAGACCGAGGGGTGGCCGGGGCAGGCGGTGGCGCCGCGAAGATGGTCGCCAAGCAGCGGATCCGTATGGCCAACGAGAAGCACAGCAAGAATATCACCCAGCGCGGCAACGTCGCCAAGACCTCGGTAAGGGAAGAGCGGGCGCCTCTCTCCGTTCCGCAGCCAGTTCTGAGGCCCGGGATCCAGGGCCGCGTCGAGCTCTCTTCCCCAGACTCCGGCCCGAGGTCGCGAGCTGGATCTAAGTTGGGAGCTTAAAAGACGGGTGCGGGATCTGGTCGACTCGGGAACGCGGGAGAGACCTGTGATGTGCGGGGACCCGGCCACCTGGCCCGGGGTGCGGGCGGTGAGAGCCCGGGCTCGGGGCGGGTTTTTTACATTGCAAACGGCGGATTTTCCATTTTGCAGAGAAATGCTCCTGAAGAGAAGGCATCTGTAGGACCCTGGTTATTGGCTCTCTTCATTTTTGTTGTTTGTGGTTCTGGTAAGTGTTTTGGGGCCGACCGTCGGGTTGGGTGTTGGATGACGGGTTTGGGGATGACGTGGTGACCCATGAGTGGTGAGTCCTACCCGCGTAGTTCTCAACCCACCTGCCGGGAGATCCGTATAATTTTCTTTCGTCCGAACCAAATTACTTGTCCCACATATGTACAGAGGGTGGTGCTCTAGAAACTTCTCCCCGTTTGATTTGCGCTCACAGAACAGAAAAGGAGGTCAGGTCCTCAGTAATTATCGAGTTGAAAAACATTAGATCAAAAAAACACCTTCCAGAATGAGAATTTAGAATGTTTAGCAACCTTTGAGAAAGAGAAGCTTGTGAATTTCACGTTCATGGAATTATTCGAACTTTAATCTAATGTGTTCCAAAATCTAATGTCTTTAAATCAAAATTGGTTATGTTTTATAAAGTAAAGCTAGTACAAGGAATTAATCCACTGTAGAGGAATTTGTACCTGATTAACAATTTAATGTGTGAGACAGATGTTTTTAGTTTAATGAAAGAAATGTTTGGCATATGGTAGGAAGAATTAGTTGTCAGGGCAGACTGCTGTTCTGTGGCAGACAAGAGTGGTAGACTCTTGTCTCTGCGAATGGATTACAGAATGTCTTTCCTCTCTTCATTTATTATCTTAATATGCAGGCTCTTAATATGGAAATAACATGTTTCTGCTTTCCTTGTCTTGACATTTTAAAGTCACTGGAGGTTTCTCTCAACCATTTCCCTTTGTCTGTCTCCTGAACGTTGGAGAAGCTTTCCAGATAAATGGCCAAGAGCCAAGCAGTTTATGTAACCTAAAGATAATTGAATTTCAGCTTCCTAAGAATGAGGAAATATGCATATATTACAGGCCAGGTACACCTGATATTTAGGGTTAAACCAAGATACTTACATGCTAGAAAAAGCTGTTCACTTCGGTACTTTCTTTCTTAAAAATCACTCCTTATTTGATAACGCTTAAACATTTAGACATAAAATTCAGGAAAGCTAAGGCATAGAAAAGTAATTGTATTATCACAGTAGGCCTGTTTTCATATTACTTGAAGTTACATAGTATTTGCAAGTAATTGTCAGGGTGTTCTTGGATTCTTGAACTACTTTAATATTTGTCGGTTGCCAGGCCTGTTTTATTCAAAGCATGTTTTAATTTTTGCTCTTTCTTTTTACAGCAATTTTCCAGATTATTCAAAGTATCAGGATGGGCATGTGAAGTGACTGACCTTAAGATGTTTCCATTCTCCTGTGAATTTTAACTTGAACTCATTCCTGATGTTTGGTATCCTGGTTAAAAACAATTCAGTAAAGCATCCTGCCTCAGAATGACTGTTCATATCATCCTTCATGTGTCATTCCAAGGTTTCTTCACAAGTCATTCCAAGTTTTCTAGTCCATACCACAGTGCCTTGCAAAAGCACCACATGAATAAAGCAATAAAATTTGATTGTTAAGCTACAGTAGTGGACCCTACTTATTCAGTCAGTAAAGAGTAAGTTTTTGGTTTTTTTTAAATGTTGTTATTAGAACAAGATATAAAATAGAAAATTAGATTAAATCTATGTAGACAGGGTCTAGATTTTGTTAGCCCAAATGTGTAAATGCAGTTAGCTTAATTTAAAATTTGGAATCCTTCAGTTTTTATATAGCTAGGCACTTTATTACTATTTCTTGAATTGAAAGCACACTCCCACAGAGGGTCGTGTAACTGTCCTGTAATAAGGTACTTATAAATGGAACAACTACACGGCTAGCCTAGTTTTCCCACAATCTTAGCATCTAAAATTTTTTTTAAAAGCTTCTAAATGCCCGATATAAAGGGAGATGCTTACATCCACAATATCTATTTTAACATTATTGTTTCTATTACACTACCTTGGATTGTGCATGAGTGAATATACTAACCAAGGATGCCATAAGAAAACAACTTGGTTGAGCATTTTATAACTTAGTCACTTCAGTTTCACTAACAGTAGCCATGGTGGAGTAAAGTCAGGGAAGGTTTTTTAATATCACCATTGATTTCACCAGAATTACTGTAATATATCAAAGGGGTCTATTACGGTGAACAACATTTTAGGGGAAAATACTACTAAAAATGGATGCCTCACCAGGACATAATATTGAGTCCAGTGTGCCATAAGACATCTTAGCATGTTGATAGCACTTTTAATACCAAAAAGGCACATCAACTGAAAAGTTACACTTAGTTTGGAAATGCTTTTCTTGATTTATGGTTAAAATTATGTTAGGATACTAGATATATCAGACTAAAGTGTCATTGGGAATTAAATGGATTTACTGATAAGAATCAGTCCTTAGTCTTCCCTTTGCTGAATGATTTTACAGGTTATGATTGATCAGACTTTGTTTTTACTAATGGTAAGGGTGAGTGAGAAGGCAGGTTTGAGGTTTACTGGTACTATTGAAAATTTCAAGTATTGGCTATTTAAATACTTAGCCGTAAGGTTGATGAAAAAAGCCTGAGAGGTCTGTGTGTTAATGAATTGGAGAGAAAGCTGCTTGTTTGCTTTGTTGATTGCCTCAGGATAGCTCTTTAAAATAAGCTGTTTTAAGAGGAGCAGAATGGAAATCTACTACCTAGTCTATACAGTATGAACCTCAAAGCTTCTGATAGCCCTAAGTATGGGGGAGAGTGAGCGAGAGGAGTGGTTGGGATGGTCCTTGACTACTCTGGAATAGGAAAGGAATCCGCTGACCTTGGTCCAGCACGTTTTTATCTGCATTGTTAACCTGCCTTTCTCACCCAGGAAATCAACCTCTGTGTTTGTTTCCCTCTTGGTTAACTAATTCTATTGTACCTTTAAAAATGAAATTTGTTGTTCTAAATTCATAGCAGGTGCCTTAGTCTTTGCTTTTGAGTCAAACTATTCCATATCTCCATATCAGAATTTCCCTTTGGTTTACTATAGATAGTTGGCTTTAAAACATTGAGTTTTTTTTCTTTTTTTTTAACAATGTCTGTTAATTTGATTGTTAAATTGCCATAGTGAGCAATCATTTTACATAAGTAAAGTTGCATTCCTTTTGTATTTCATATGTAATTACCAATTGGGTACATTTTATATTAAGGATGGATTATGCATGTTTGGGTCAATGAAAGCTATGTCTTACTTGATTTACCCTTTAAAAATAAAGATCCCTGAATAGTTGATGTTTTCTAAAAGAAAATGATTTTGTAGAGTTCTTAATCTGAGTATACTTTTTATAATTAATAGAAGATGATTTTAAGGAATGCCTGGTGTTACACTTGAGTTAGAAGAAATAGTACACAGAGGCACAAATTTTAAGGTTTATAACTGGGAATAGGTACTAAAAATATATATAAAAGCACAATGGTTTAAATACTTTCCAACGTGGAATTTACCCTCATCTCATTATTTGAGTCTGGTACAAGGAAAAAGCACAGTTTTTTTGATCTCCCTTTCCCAGTTGAATTTTATATGTCACCTAATGTTGAGTACAATGTAGAGAATAAATAGTTATTGGGGTGGTCTACATTATCCAATTACTCTTTTGTAATTTAGCTGTAACATTTCAAGGAGTTGTCAGTGACTTCATTTTATCTCTTGGGTTGTATATAATGTTGCTCAACGTAATTAAGCGGGTTTCCAAAATAAGTGAAGATTTTCATTGTAACAGGATGCATTGTAATAGACTTTTATTTACATTAAAGAAGTGTATATATTCAACTGCAAGGCCATGGCTCTTCTCACTGAGGTTCCTGGAGTTTTGACACATGGGAGATTCCACAACAAAATTTTATTATGCTTTAACATCTCTAAAATTTAGGACATCATCAAATTTTCCACTTAGAAATTGTCTTGAAGTTTGATTTAACTTTACCTACCTTTTTAGTTTCTTGTCATTTTAGATGCAAACCACAACTTTAAGAGGTAGGAATTCAGTTCAGTAGCAAATATTACGACACTCCCTCAGAATCCTTTCCTGTCTGAATAGTCCCACTGTGCTTGTATTACTGTATCTTCAAGTTGACTTAGAACAAAAATGTCTGAATTTGGAATAAGTTCTAATGAGCAATAAAAGGGTAGAAATTAACTTGAAGGGAAAAATTCAACTGTCTGAACTTAAATAATTCAAAGTAAATTCATATATATCACAGAATCTCAAAGATAGAAATGACATAGGAAATTTAGCACAACTGTCTCAATTTACAGATAAGAAAATTCGTTTATTCAAAGGTAACTTAGGTGCCAGCTCTGGAAATTGAGCTGTGAATATAGAGTCCCAGCACTCAGATGTCTTCCAGTCAAGTGTTAGTCACTCAGTCGTGTCCGACTCCTTGTGACCCCATAAACTGTAGCTGCCCATGGGATTCTCCAGGCAAGAATACTGGAGTGGATTGCCATTTCTTTCTCCAGGCGATCTTCTTGACTCGGGTTGAACCTGGATTGCTCACTTTGCAGGTAGATTATTTACTGTCTCAGCCACCAGGGAAGCCAGTAGTAAGGAAAAAATGAAAACAACCGTAATTGTAATAGGTATTTCAAAAAAAAAGTAAAACCAGATAAATGGAGTCTTTGCCCTCATGGGGCCAGTTGAGGTAGAAAAGAAACTAGAGCCACGGTTTTCTGGCTCACTAAACCATCTAGAAACTGTAGGACTGATTACAATATATCCACCCAAGACACTTCTGTTTTCATGAACTTTTGCTTCTGCTTTTAGAAAAGCTCAAATTTTTTTTTTTTTCTGGCTGTGCTGAGTTGTCATTGCTATGCATGCTTTTTTCTAGTTGTGGGAAGCAGGGGTACTCTCCAGTTGCTGTGCTTGGGCTTGTTGCCGTGGCTTCTGTGGAGCACAGGCTATAGGGCGCCCAGACTTCATTAGTTGCAGCTCCTGGCTTCAGAGCACAGGCTCAGTAGTTGTGGTGCATGGGCTTAGTTGCTCCATGGCGTGTGGGATCTTCGGGATTGAACCTGTGTCTCCTGCACTGGGCAGGCAGATTCTTTACCACTGAGTCATCTGGGAAGCCCCTAAAATTTTTTTGTCCTTTTATGGATGCAACTTCTTTTGAAAATGAATTTGTGACAAATTTACTATTGTTGTTTCCTGTACAGCATGAAATTAACAAAGATTAAATCAGTAATGTTATTCACTATAACATATTTAAGGGTACATTTTTTTTTAAGTTGTTTTGCTAACACTTCGTTTAAATTTGTTAATCTGTGATGTTGAAAAATATTTTTTACTAGCCCAGTAGTCAAAAAAGATACGTGCTCTCCACAGATACAAGGTTCAGTGAATAATGCGTGTGTGGCTTACTTTCCTGTGTACAAATTTCCACTTTGGGATGAAGATAAAACTTAATCTGCACATTTTAATAATTAAAGCTATGATTTCAGTATGCTCAAATGGGTTAGTAACCAGTTTTTCTTTTTTTTCTTACTCAGGGAGAAAGTCAAACAGGAGAATGAGAATAAATTATTTTGGAGCTAAAAGGAACTCTTCAAATGATCTTTATTATCCCCCTTTATTTACACTTGAGGAAATTATGGCCTAGAGAAGTTATCTTTCTCATCATCAACAAACCAGTAGCAGAGCAAGGATTAGAAAACTGGACTTGGGGCGACCAAACTGGCTCTTTATTATGCTGAATTATAATCCTTTAGGAATCTCTCCTTTTACCTTAGAAGATTATTTTTTAATTTCATGAACCCCCTTGAGTGAGTGATAAAGGTAAGATCTGAGGATTAACTAAACTTCAATGGCTTCCTACTGCCGTTGGAATGAACTAACTAACTATGATTTTTAAGCCAGTTCATAACATGGCCCAACCTTCCTTTTCAGCCTTGTGATGCATATCTTCCTTTCAGAGACCTGTTCCTGCCCCATGAGTACTTTCATTTTTCAGATACCTTGTGCTATTTTTTTTTTAATGCTTCCTTCCTTTATTTGTATAATTCATTTAGATTCCTGTACCACAATTTTTCAGATTCAGCATTCCAGACATGGCAATGAATTATTTTCCTTTATGTGGAAAACAAACAGAATTGAACTTAAATACAGATATAAAGTGGCCATTTGCCTTCACACTTTGACCTGAGGGAGGTTACAAAAGCAAAAACAAAAAGTATAACTCCTGGTTTTTGGCTCAAAATTTTTATCATTTTGAGTACTGTCTTCTCCCTGGAGTCTTATTAAGATTGTATGTACATGTAAGGCTCATTATATTATCCAGGTTCAATGTACATGAGTTCTATTGTATGACTTTTATTTTGACTGGGGGAATTGGATTAAAATCATTTTTTTCTTCCAGAAAGAAGGATGAACTCTGAGAGAAAACTAATCCCTATATACAGGCATACCTCAGAGATACTGTGGTACACTTACTGACCACCACAATAAAGTGAATATCGCAATAAAGCAAGTCACAGGAACGTTTTGATTTCCCAGTACATACAAAAGTTATGTTTATACTACACTGTAGTCTATTGTGTAAAGTAGTAGTAGTAGTAGTCTGAAAAACAGTGAATACACCTTAATTTAAAAAATATTGCTGAAAAATGCTATCATCTGACAGTGCAGGGTTGTCACAAACCCTCAATTAGTTTTAAAAGCACTATCTGCCTAGACATTTTTTATACTCTATTGCCCTGCCTCCAGATACTGCATTTTTAAATAAAGGTTGAAGCAACCCATGTTGACTGTAAGCACCATTTTCCAACAGCATTTGCTCACTTTACTAAATAATTTTTCTTCCAGTCATACTAAAATAAATTGGCATAAAGCATTGTGTAAGTTTAAGATCCCCTTCATGGATCACAGCCTTGTTATGGTGAAGAGGCTTGCGTAAACAATGAAATGATCTTGATTCATTTCCAAGACAAACTATTCAACATCACAGTAATCCAAGTCTATGCCTCAACCACTAATGCTGAAGAAGCTGAAGATGACTGGTTCTGTGACCTTATAAGACATTCTAGAGCTAACACCAAATATGTCCTTTTCATCATAGGGGATTGGAATGTAAAAGTAGGAAGTCAGGAGATACCTGAATAGGCAGTTTTGGCTTTGAAGTACAAAATGAAGCAGGGGAAAGGCTAACAATTTTGTCAAGAGAATACCAGTGTATTCCCTTGACAAAGCAAACACTCTCTTGCAACAACCCAAGCTCCACCTGTATATGGACATCACCAGATAGATGGTCAATACAGAGATCGGATTGATTTTATTCTTTGCAGCTGAAATGGAAAAGCTCTATACTGTCAGCAAAAACAAGAACAGGAACTCACTATGGTTCAGGTCTTAAGCTTCTTATTGCAAAATTCAGGCTTAAATTGAAATTTTAATTTCCTAGTGGGAAAACCACTAGACCGTTTAGGTATGACCGAAATCAAATCCCTTATGATTATACAGTGGAGGTGATGAATAGATTTGAGGGATTAGATCTGGTAGACAGTGCCTGAAGCACTATGGACGGAGGTTTGGAACTTTGTACAGAAGGGAGTAACCAAAACTATCCCCCAAAAAAGAAGTGCAAGAAAGCAGTGGTTGCCTGAGGATGCTTTACAATTAGCTGAGAAGAGAAGAAAAAGCAAGGGAGAAAGGGAAATAGACCCAACGAATGCAGAGTTCCAGAGAATAGCAAGGAGAGAGAAGAAAGCCTTCTTAAGTGAACAATACAAAAAAGTAGAGGAAAACAATAGAATGGGAAATCGGGCCATCAAGGAAATTGGGGATATCAAGAGAACATGTCATGCAAGGATGGGCACAATAAAGGATAGAAATTGTAGACCTAACAGAAACAGAAAAGATTAAAAAGAGGTGGCAAGAATACATGTAAGAACTACACACAAAAAAGCTCTTAATGATCCAGATAACCATGATGGTGTGATCACTTCCCTAGAGCCAGACCTTGCAGTGTGATGTCAAGTGGGCCTTAGGAAGCCTTACTACAAACAAAGTGGAGGTAGTGGGATTCCAGGTGAGCTATTTAAAATCCTGCAGATGATGCTATTAAAGTGCTGCATTCAGTATGTCAGCAAATTTGGAAACCTCAGCAGTGACCACAGGACTGGGAAATGTCAGTTTTCATTCCAGTCCCTAAGAAAGGCAATACCAAAGAATGGTCAAACTACCATAAAATTGCACTCATTTCACATGCTAGCAAGGTAATGCTCAAAATTCTTCAGGCTAGGCTTCAGCAGTACATGAACCCAGAACTTCCAGAAGTACAAGCTGGATTTAGAAAAGGCAGAGGAACCAGAGATCAAATGGCCAACATTCATTGGATCATAGAGAAACCAAGAGAATTCCAGCAAAACATCTATTTCTGCTTCATTGACTGTGCTAAATCCTAAGACTGTGTGTATCACAAAAACCTTGGAAAATTCTTAAAGAGATGGGAATACCAGACCACCTTACCTGTATCCTGAGATACCTATATGCAGGTCAAGAAGCAACAGTTAGAACCGGACATGGAACGACGAACTGGTTCCAGATTGGGAAAGGAGTATGTCAAGGTTGTATATTGTCACCTTGCTTATTTAACATGCAGAGTATGTCATGTGAAATGCTGGGCTGAATGAATCATAAGCTAGAATCAAGACTGCTAGGAAAAATAGCAACAACCTTAGATATGCAAATGATACCGCTGTAATGGCAGAAAGGGAAGAGGAACTAGAGCTTTCTTGATGAGGGTGAAAGAGGAAAGAGAAAAAGCTAACTTAAAACTCAACATTCAAAAAAGTAAGAACATGGTGTCTAGTCCCATCACTTCATGGCAAATAGAAGGGAAGTGGAAACAGTGACAGATTTTATTTTGGGGGGGGGGCTCCAAAATCACTACTGATGGTGATTACAGCCATGAAATTAAAAGATGCTTGCTCCTTGGAAGGAAAGGTATGACAAACCTAGATAGTGTACTAAAAAGCAGAGACATTACTTTGCAAGCAAAGGTCCATATAGTCAAAGCTATGGTTTTTCAGTAGTCAATATGGATGTGAGAATTGGACCATAAAGAAGGCTGAGCACCAAAGAATCGATGCATTTGAACTTCGGTGCTTGAAGACTCTCGAACAGGAAGGAGATCAAATCAGCCAATCCTTAAGGAAATCAATCCTGAATATTCATTGGAAGGGAGGATGCTGAAGCTCCAATACTTCGGCCAACTGATGCAAAGAGCTGACTCATTGGAAAAGACCCTGATGCTGGGAGAGATTGAGCACAGAGGAGAAGGGGGAGACAGAGGATAAGATGGTTGGATAGCATCACAGACTCAATGGAAATGGGTTTGAGCAAGCTCTGTAAGACCGTGAAGGACAGAGAAGTCCGGTGGGCTGCAGTCCATGAGAATGCAAAGAGGCAGACACGACTGAGAACTGAATGTGTTTCAGATCTAGAGCCTAGGTAGTTCCCTGGCAGTCCAGTGATTGGGCTCTGTGCTTTCACTGCTGAGGGCCCAGATTCGATCCTTGGTTGGAGAACTAAGATCCTATAAGCTGCATAGCAAGGCCAAAAGAGATGTAGAGCATAATGATTTGACCTACATCAAATCATCATCATGTAGGTCATTTCATGACCTACATCATGAAATGATTACCACAATAAGTTTACTGAACATCCATCATCTCATACAGTATAAAATTAAAATTTTTTTTCCTTGGGATGAGGACTCAGGATTTACTCTAACAACTTTCATATATAATATGCAGCAGTGTTGATTATATTTATCATGTTGCACATGGCATCCCTCGTATTTATCTTAGAACTGGAAGTTGTACCTTTTGATTGCCTTCATCCAATTCCCCCTTCCCCTAACCCCACCACTGCCTCAAATCTGATCTCTTTTTTCCTATAAGTTAATTGATTTGTTTTTGAAACATGTTTGACCTCCATCAGTGTGTTAGTTCCTGGTACCCAAAATGGTGATTCAGTATGTCTATGCATTTCAAAATGATCATCCTGGTAAGTCTAGTTATGATCTGTCACCATACAAAGACATTACCTAACTACAGACTGTATTCCTTACTGTACATCTTGTCTCTGTGACTCATTTATTTTGCGACTGAAATTTTGTACCTCCTAATTTCCCTCACCTATTTCTCTCCTTTCCCCCTGCCACTCCTCCCCTCTGGCAACCGCCTGTTTGTTCTCTAGATAACCTGTACTATTTTTCTTTATTTTCTTATATTATCATACTACGTAGCCTTCAAAATCAAGCTTAAATTTCACCTCCTCTGAGAAGTTTCCCCTTCCTATTGGAATCAGAAATACTCTCTTTGAAACTGATGACCCTGGACCAGTCAGCATTTATTATGTTACCTTGATTCATAGTTTTGTTTCTTAATTTCTCAGCTAGTGTATGAAAATATTTAAGAACAAATGCCATATCTTTCTTTTTTATCATTTATTTCTCATGTCTTTCATTTTCAATCTTTTTTCATTTACTCTCACCACCACAAAGGCTGGTGTGAAACTGCAGTCACAGGGGGAGCTTGACATTTCAGTTGCATGATAAAGTGAAAGAGCAATGAGAGCTCTATTATATCAGAATCACGTTTAAAGTAAGACTATGTCTTGTAAGATCACCTACCCCCGGAATAACATGTCCCAACTACTTCCAGTCCTGGCCACCTCTGTTTAATGGCTGGACTCAGCAGTAGAATTCAGACTACCCTAGTTAGACATAGCTTCTCCCAAGATAGGCTTGATATTTGAAAATATATCAACAGCTGTATTTGCCCTTCGGTCACATTTGAGAACTGCTCATAATAATTGTAATTGAGAAGACCAAAACCTGCTTCACAAAGAAAGCTGACACCTCACTATACCAGTCTGTCCAGTTATAAGGGAAGAGTCAAACCAGCACACTTGCTGTTTAGAACAGGTGCCTATGGGCTGTCCTCTCAGCCCTCTCAGCCCCAACCTAGGGCACAGCTGCCCTCTCAGCCCCAACCTAGGGCACAGGAAGGGGCAAGGATGCCACACTGGGGCATTCTGCACCCCAGACTGGGAACCCAGAATGGCTCTGTTTCTGCCCGCCTCCACCCCCAAAACCAGGTCCAGTCCCTGGGAGAATAGCTGCTTCTCCTCATAGAGGAATTCCCTACAGCAAGGCCACACCACATTGTTTAGCATTTATTAATAGAATGTGGTGTGGTTACCAAACCAGATCTCATACCTGAGGCAGAGGAGGCTGTCAGAACCCCTCTGCGTAAATGCCAGTTGTGCTGCAGGGCTCCTGGAGAGCATCTAGCTCCTGTCACCCAGGGGTGCTGGGGAGCCAGGTGAACCACAAAGGCGCTGTAAGTTTGTTTGGTTTGATGCACTGCTGATAAACAACTGTAGAATGTAAGGTGTAGCAATGCAGCCACAATTGCTACAGACTCTAATTGTTGACAAAGCCCAAATCATAAACACTGGAAGTACCCAAGCATATTTCCTCCCGACTCCAGTCTTTGTTATCCATGCACGGCCCATCTGTTAATTACATATACAAAGAAGGAAGGTGGCCACAGAGAATGAAAACACAAAATCATATCACCTTGCTGAAGTCATATCTGCTTGCTTAACAACAACGTCAGGATTTTCTGAAGGTGATAGCCCTTTCTTCCCCTGTTATCATTTGCACCACCAAGTACACACAGGGAAAGCAGACCAGTGCAGTTTAATACCTAGCCCGAGTCAAAGGGTTAACCTCCCACCACCCAAGAGTGTGGCCCGGGGATCAACAGTAACCAGGAAACCTTTTAGCAGTGCAGCATCTCAGGCCTCACCCAAGGCCAACTGAATCACAATTTGCATTCTCACTGGATCCCCACATGATTTGTACGCAAATTAAATTTTGAGACTTTCTGAAGGGGCCTCTTGAGTTCTAGAAGTAGATGTTCTAAAGGAAAGCAGTTCTGAATATTCATTGGAAGCAGTGATTCTGAAGCTGAAACTCCAATACTTTGGCTACCTGATGCAAAGAACTGACTCACTGGAGAAGACCCTGATGCTGGGAAAGATTGAGGGCAGGAGGAGAAGGGGATGACAGGGCGAGATGGTTGGATGGTATCACCGACTCAATGGACATGGGTTTGAGCAAGCTCCGTGAGTTGGTGATGGGCAGAGAAGCCTGGTGTGCTGCAGTCCATGGGGTCGCAAAGAGTAGGACACGACTGAGCAACTGTACTGAACTGAATTCTAGATCTTTGACCTTAAATCCCTTAAGCTTCTTAGCCTAAGGAAAAGGAAACTCTCCTGTTACAGGCAACTGTTATGAAACCTAACGATGGCAAAAGCACTTCAAAAAGTTAAAAATACTCTATGCAAATAACATTCCCCTACTTCATGAACCACAAAAACGAAAAGATCTCTGATAGGGTGAGGGGCCTTCCTCATTGAAAACAAAAAAGGAAAGCAGGCTCCATATTTAACTTGGCAGGAAGTCACCAGCTTTCTTTTTCTCAAAGCTTATGAGGCTGTAAAAAAAAATGTAGATATTTATACATTGCTTTCTTGTACAGATAAAATATTGTAGAATTTCCCTAGTCTAGAAGTGGAATTTCTGACTGTGAGGTATGTGCCTCTTCAAGTGTATTAAGAGTGGTGGAATCATTATCCAAAAAAGGCTCTAAAAATTAAACAATGTGTAAGAGTTCTTATATCCTCAAGTGCTCACTAAAATGTCATTTTATTCAACATTAACTTTTGCAGTTCTAATAAGAAAGCATCTCAATGTTATTTTATCAATAATATGCATTTCTCTGATTCTTAACAAGGTTGACCAAGTTTTCAGATGCTGTCCTGAAGCCTGGGTTTGTATCTTTTTTTGGTCACTTTGTTTCTGTGTAACCTTGGGCAATCTATTTAAGTCTCAGTTTTGTCAATTATAAAATTAAATGAACTGATGCATGTCGTACATTCCGGCTGTCTCTTGCCCGCTCTACATCCCCTGCCCAACTAGTGCCTGCTTCATGTACACCCTGCTGACAAGACTGATCTTCCTAAGTGCTTGCCCCAGGCCCCAGCTAGCAATAGCTTATCAGAGTTTTAACCACTGAACCACCAGGGAATTTTGAGTGATAGCTTATCAAAGATGTGATAAGTGATAGCTTATCAAAGAGAGGCATGTCCCTCTACTGGTTTCCCTGGTAAGCCCACCTGAGGCCAGCTCCCCTATAACTGGTATTGCCCCACTGCTCTGCCCCAGGAGGGGAGACTGCCATCACGTCCTGCCCGCAGACCTGCCCACTGCACATGGTGGGGTGTCACTCCAGTACCTTGTTTCAGACGCATTAGCTCCCCCCATCCATTAAACCAGTGATGTCTCTGTTGCCTGACTGTGGACTTTTTTCTCAGTCTTGAAGCTGGGCAAGCACAGGCCTTGTGTTGGGTGCAGCCCAACACATGTAAAGCACGCAGAAAAGAGACTGGCATAACAGGTTACCCCAGAGTCACCTGAGATATTTGCTGCCCAAATATGGATTCAGCAATTTTCTCAAAAAGCCCCTGGTTCTTTGTATGAATATATGGTATTTAGAAATCACAACCTGAAGTCTATGGGTGTTCATTACCCACTATGTTCTTGTTGCTACGAAGACTTTTGGTGAACGAAGATAGAAAATATGTACTTTAAAGATAAATGCATTTACATGATTTTAAATTGATCGCCGAAGAATTGATGCTTTTGAACTGTGGTGTTGGAGAAGACTCTTGAGAGTCCCTTGGACTGCAAGGAGATCCAACCAGTCCATTCTAGAGGAGATCAGCCCTGGAATTTCTTTGGAAGAAATAATGCTAAAGCTGAAACTCCAGTACTTTGGCCACCTCATGTGAAGAGTTGACTCATTGGAAAAGACTCTGATGCTGGGAGGGATTGGGGGCAGGAGGAGAAGGGGACGACAGAGGATGA
This sequence comes from Capricornis sumatraensis, assembly GCF_032405125.1. Taxonomy (NCBI): domain Eukaryota; kingdom Metazoa; phylum Chordata; class Mammalia; order Artiodactyla; family Bovidae; genus Capricornis; species Capricornis sumatraensis. The sequence goes on from NC_091069.1 coordinate 223,683,466, forward strand.
GATGGCTGGATGGCATCACAGACTCGATGGACGTGAGTCTGAGTGAACTCTAGGAGTTGGTGATGGACAGGGAGGCCTGGCGTGCTGCGATTCATGGTGTCGCAAAGAGTCGGACATGACTGAGCGACTGAACTGAACTGAACTGATATTGATAATTCCAGTTCAGATGTAAGATTATAGGCTTTCACATATTTCTTGAATTTTGTGTTTAAATCCTTTTTTCTTAAATTGAAAACCTTGGCTCCCAAGAACGTTAATGTAATTATATAGTTACTTTATCCTACTAAATATACAGTAGCTTCAAAATACAGTAACAATTTTATTAACATTTATGACTACTGAAAACAGTATTTTAAAATTGCTCTTTGCAAAAAAAAATTAAGAAGAAAAAAAACGTTTAAAAGAAAAATTGCTTTGCTGTTCTTTTTGTCCTTGGCAATATTTCATGAGGGAGATAGAGTCAATATGTTTTATATACTTATATATTTAGTCAGTGGAGTTTTCAACAAGGATGCCAAGACAATTCAGTAGGAAAACAAGAGTCTTTTCAACAAATGATGCTGGGACAACAATAGCCACAAAGGAATAGAACTGGACCCTTGCTTTATATCATATACAAAAATAAACTCAAAATTGGTGAAGACCTAAATGTAAGAGCCAAAGAAAAGTCAAGAAGAAAACATGAGCATAAATCTTTACTACCTTGGATTTGGCAATAAATTCTTAGTATGACACTAAAAGCACAAACAACAAAAAGAGTAAATTAATTGGACTTCCATCAAAATTTAAAACTTTTGTGCTTCAAAAGACACTTTTAAGAAAGTTGAAAAGACAACCCAAAACTGGAAGAAAAATCTTGTAAATCATATATCCAATAAAGAACTTCTGTTTAGAAGTATATCAAGATCTCTTGCTGCTGCTGCTGCTGCTGCTGCTAAGTTGTTTCAGTTGTGTCCAACTCTGTGCGACCCCATAGACGGCAGCCCACCAGGCTCCCCCGTCCCTGGGATTTTCCAGGCAAGAACACTGGAATGGGTTGCCATTTCCTTCTCCAATGCATGAAAGTGAAAAGTGAAAGTGAAGTCATTCAGTCGTGGCCGACTCTTCGTGACCCCATGGACTGCAGCCTACCAGACACCTCCTCCCTCCATGGGATTTTCCAGGCAAGAGTACTGGAGTGGGTCACCATTGCCTTCTCCAATCAAGATCTCTTACAAATCAATAAGAAGAAATAAATAACTTTTTTATTGGGCAAAAGAGATCTCATATAAGTATTCTTTCTTTGACTGACAGTTACCAGAGTCAGGGGGTGGAGGTGGGTAAGTGAAAAGGAGTCAAAAGGTATATACTTCCACTTATAAAATAAATTAGTCATGGTATGTAATGCACAGCATGATGACTATAGTTAATAATACTGTACTGAGTATTTGAAAGTTGATAAGAGTACATCGTTTTGCTTTTTTTTTTTAATGATTTTTTTGATGTGGACCATTTTTGAAGTCTTTATTGAGTTTGTTACAATATTGCTTCTGTTTCATGTTTTGGTTTTTTGGCCACAATTATCCATGTCAAAATGTGGGATCTTAACTCCCAGAGCAGGGATCAAACCTGCACCCCCCTACATTAGAAGGTGAAGTCTTAACCACTGGGACAGTTAGGGAAGACTCAATTATTGTGGTGGTCATCTTGCAACATATTGTTGTATACAAATATTGAATCATTATGTTGCACACCTGAAACTAATATAATGTTTTATGTCAATTATACCTCAATTTTAAAATGTTCTTACTAAAATCAAATATAAATAAGCACAGGGTCTGCATAAGTATCTCAACAAAGAAGATACACACCCAGGCAATAAGCACATGAAAATCATTTGCCATCAGGGAAGTGCAAATTAAAACCACAATGAGATACCACTTCACTCCCACTAGGATGGCTGGAATCAAAAAGACAATAATAAACATTGACAAGAATGTAGAGAAACAGAAACCCTCATATACTGGTGGGGATGTGAAGTGGTGCAGCCGCTTCAAAGAACAATCTGGCACTCCTCAAAAAAGTTAAGGACTTAAGCAGTTCTGCTGCTAGAGAAATGGAAACTTATGTTCACACAAAAACTTGTACACAAATGTTTATAGCAGCATCATTCACAATAGTCAAAGGTAAAAAACCCAAATCTCCATCAGTTCATGAGTGGATTCACAAAATATGGTGTATCTATCCTATATGCAGGTCAGGAAGAAACAGGTAGAACTGGACATGGAACAACAGACTGGTTCCAGATAGGAAAAGGAGTACGTCAAGGCTGTATATTGTCATCCTGCTTATTTAAACTTCTATGCAGAGTACATCATGAGAAACACTGGGCTGGAAGAAGCACAAGCTGGAATCAAGATTGCTGGGAGAAATATCAATAACCTCAGATATGCAGATGACACCACCCTTATGGCAGAAAGTGAAGAGGAACTAAAAAGCCTCTTGATGAAAGTGAAAGAGGACAGTGAAAAAGTTGGCTTAAAGCTCAACATTCAGAAAACGAAGATCATGGCATCTGGTCCCATCACTTCATGGGAAATGGATGAGGAAACAGAAACAGTGTCAGACTTTATTTTTTTGGGCTCCAAAATCACTGCAGATGGTGACTGCAGCCATGAAATTAAAAGACGCTTATCCTTGGCAGGAAAGTTTTGACCAACCTAGATAGCATATTCAAAAGCAGAGACATTACTTTGCCAACTAAGGTCCGTCTAGTCAAGGCTATGGTTTTTCCTGTGGTCACGTATGGATGTGAGGGTTGGACTGTGAAGAAAGCTGAGTGCCAAAGAATTGATGCTTTTGAACTGTGGTGCTGGAGAAGACTCTTGAGAGTCCCTAGGACTGCAAGGAGATCCAACCAGTCCATTCTGAAGGAGATCAGCCCTGGGATTTCTTTGGAAGGAATGATGCTAAAGCTGAATCTCCAGTACTTTGGCCACCTCATGCGAAGAGTTGACTCATTGGAAAAGACTCAGATGCTGGGAGGGATTGGGGGCAGGAGGAGAAGGGGACGACAGAGGATGAGATGGCTGGATGGCATCACTGACTTGAGGGACGTGAGTCTGAGGGAACTCCGGGAGTTGGTAATGGACAGGGAGGCCTGGTGTGCTGCGATTCATGGTGTCTCAAAGAGTCGGACATGACTGAGCAACTGAACTGAACTGATTTAATAAAATGTTATTCAGCCATAAAAAGGAAAAAAGTGTTTGTACAGGTTACAGCATGGATGCAGCCAGTCACAAAATACCACATATCAAATGATTCCATTTATATGAAATGTCCATAATAGGCAAATATATAGAAAGAGAAATTAAATTAGTGATTGCTTTAGGCTATGAAGTGAATAATTGAGTGATAATTGCTAAAGGGTACTAGGTTTCTTTTTGAGGTGCTAGAAATGTGACTGTGATGATGGTTGTAGGACTCTGAATATCCTAAAATCCACTTAATTTTTCACTTTAATAAAATTGGTGATTTGTATGGTATGTGAATTATATATTAGGAAAGCTGTTGGAAAAAAGAAAGAAAAGTCTGAAAATAAAAATCAAATGGAACAAATGAATCTAACAGTGTAACAAATTAAAGGCATAATCACAGAGAGGAATTTCAAGAATTTATTTATTTATTTGGCTGTACCACAGGCTTGTGTGGTCTTGGTTCCCTGACCAGGGATAGAAACTGTGCCCCCTGCATTGGAAGGTGGAATCTTAGCCACTGGACTGGGAAGTCCTGCTTTTCAGTTTGATTTTATTTATACGTGGCTTATTTACATGTTTCTAAAGTCAAAACTCCAGAACTTTGGCCACCTCATGCAAAGAGTTGACTCATTGGAAAAGACTGATGCTGGGAGGGATTGTCGGCAGGAGGAAAAGGGGACGACAGAGGATGAGGTGGCTGGATGGCATCGCTGACTTGATGGACGTGAGTCTAAGTGAACTCTGAGAGCTGGTGATGGACAGGGAAGCCTGGTGTGCTGCGATTCATGGTGTCGCAAAGAGTCGGACACGACTGAGCGACTGAACTGAACTGAAAGTCAAATCTATTAAACAACGTAAATATATTCAGAGAAATCCAGTTTCTTTTCCTATCTTTTCTATTCTGTTTCTTCTTCCTATTGATACAGTTAAAGCATTTAAAATATTTAGATATAATTAATATACCATAACACTCACCCTTTAAAATGTATAATTCATCGTTTTTGGTATATTTACAAAGTTGACAACTATCATCACTATCTAATTTTGAGAAGAATATTTTATCTTCACAAAAAAAAAGTCACTCCCTATTCCCCATTCACCTTCCCCCTAACCCTGGCAAATACTAACTTACTTTCTTTCTCTCTGGCTTTGCCTACTCGGGACTGTTGTTATTGATGGCATAATTTAATCTATGGCCTTTTGTGACAGTCTTCTTTCACTTAGCACAATGTAGTCAAGATTCATTTATTTTGTTATATGAATCAATATGTTATTCTTTTTTATGACTGAATAATATTCTGTTGTTTGGATATAACAATTTGCTTACTCATTCATCAGTTGATGGACCTCGGGGTTGTTTCCATTTTGTGACTGTTATGAACAGTGCTGCTGTGAATATTCATGTTGAAGTTTCTGTATGAACATATGCGTTTCCTTTTCTTTGGGATATTTCTAAGAGGAATTGCTGGGTTACATAATAGATAACCTTTTTAAAAAAGTTTTTGTTCTTCCAAGACAGAGTAGAGATATGAATATTAATATTATGCAGATATCATCATTTTCTTAGCCAAATGGTAACACTGCACATATATTTTTTTCTTCTCTTTGCTTTTTTCCCTTAAAATGTACCCTCCAAAACAAAATAAAAATTTTGTATGCTGGGCATCAGTCCATATCAGTATGCAGATATTCCTCACTTCTTTTTATAGTTGCATAATCAGGATGTGCCATGTTTATTCAGTTCAGTTCAGTTACTCAGTTGTATTAGACTCTTTGCAACCCCACGGACTGCAGCATGCCAGGCTATCCTGTCCATCACCAACTCCCAGAGCTTGCTCAAACTCATGTCCATCCAATTTGTGATGCCATCCAACCATCCCGTCCTCTTTCGTCCCTTTCTCCTCCTGCCTTCAATCTTTCCCAGCATCAGGGTCTTTTCCAATGAGTCAGTTCTTCGCACCAGGTGGGCAAAGTAATGGAGCTTCAACTTATCATCAGCCCTTCCAGTGAATATTCAGGAGCGAATTCCTTTAGGGTTGACTGGTTGGATCTCCTTGCAGACCAAGGGACTCTCAAGAGTTTTCTCCAAACCCACAGTTCAAAGCATCAATTCTTCTGTGCTCAGTTTTCTTTATATTCCAACTCTCATATCCATACATGACCACTGGAAAAACCATAGCTTTGACTAGACAGACTTTTGTCAGCAAAATAATGTCTCTGCTTTTTAATAGGCTGACTAGGATGGTCATAGTTTTTCTTCCAAGGAGCAAGCGTCTTTTAATTTCATGGGTGCAGTCACCATATGCACTGATTTTGGAGCCCAAGAAAATAAAGACTGTCATGGTTTCCATTGTTTCCCCATCTATTTGCCATAAAGTCATGGGACCAGATGCCATGATCTTCATTTTTTGAATGTTGAGTTTTAAGCTAGCTTTTTCACGCTCTTCTTTTACTTTCATCAAGAGGCTCTTTAGTTCCTCTTCACTTTCTGTCATAAGGGTGGTGTCATCTGCATATCTGAAGTTATTAATATTTCTCCTGGAAATCTTGATTCCAGCTTGTACTTCATCCAGTCTGGCATTTTGCATGATGTACTCTGCATAGAAGTTAAATAAGCAAGCTTACAATATACAGCCTTGATGTACTCCTTTACAAATTTGGAACCAGTCCATTGTTCCATGTCGGGTTCTAACCATTCCTTCTTGAGCTGCATACACATTTCTCAGGAGGGAGGTAAGGTAGTCTGGTATTCCCTTCTCCTGAAGAATTTTCCACAGTTTGTTGTGATCCACACAGTCAAAAGCTTTAGCGAAGTCAATGAAGCAGAAGTAGATGTTTTTCTGGAACTCTCTTGCTTCTTCTATGATCCAGTGGATGCTGGCAGTTTGATCTCTGGTTCCTCTGCCTTTTCTAAATCCAGCTTGAACAACTGGAAGTTCTCAGTTCCTGTACTGTTGAAGTCTGGCTTGGAGAATTTTGAGCATTACTTTGCTAGTGTGTGAGATAAGTGCAATTGTGCGGTAGTTTGAGCATCCTTTGCCATTGCCTTTCTTTGGGATTGGAATGAAAACTGACCATTTGCAGTCCTGTGGCCACTGCTGAGTTTTCCAAATTTGCTAGCATGTTGAGTGCAGCACTTTCATAGCATCACTTTTTAGGATTTGAAATAACTCAACTGGAATTCCATCACCTCCACTAGCTTTATTTGTAGTGATGCTTCCTAAGACCCCCTTGACTTCGCACTCCAAAATGTCTGGCTTTAGGTGAGTGATCACACCATCGTGGTTATCTGGGTCAGGAAGATCTTTTTTCTATAGTTATTCTGTGTATCCTTGCCACCTCTTCTTAATATGTTCTGCTTCTGTTAGGTCCATACAGTTTCTGTTCTTAATTGTGCCCATCTTTGCATGAAATTTTCCCTTGGTATCTCTAATTTTCTTGAAGAGACCTCTAGTCTTTCCCATTCTATTGTTTTCCTCTATTTCTTTACAGTGATCACTGAGGAAGGCCTCCTTATCTCTCCATGCTGCTCTTTGGAACTCTGCATTCAGATGGATATATCTTTCCTTTTTTTTCCTTTAGCTTCTCTTCTTTTCTTCTACTTGTAAGGCCTCCTCAGAAAACCACTTTTCCTTTTTGCATTTCTTCTTGGGGATGGTTTTGATCACTGCCTTCTGTGCAAAAGTTCCAAACCTCTGACCATAGTTCTTCAGGCACTCTGTCTATCAGATCTAATCCCTTGATTTGTCACTTCCACTGTATGATCATAAAGTGAAGTGAGTGAAGTCGCTCAGTCGTGTCCGACTGTTTGCGACCCCATGGACTGTAGCCTACCAGGCTCCTCCCTCCATGGGATTCTCCAGGCAAGAGTACCGGAGTGGGTTGCCATTTCCTTCTCCAGGGGATCTTCCCGAGCCAGGGATCGAACCCTGGTCTCCTGCATTCCAGGCAGACACTGTAACCTCTGAGCTACCCCTGGGTCAAGGGATTTGATTTATATCATACCTGAGTTGTCTAGTGGTTTTCCCTACTTTCTTCAATTTAAGTCTGAATTTTGCAATAAGGAGTTCATGATCTGAGTCACATGTTTATTCTACCAGTAACCTATTCATAGGTGTGTGGGTTGTTTTTCAGTCTCTCACTGTTACAAATTGAACTGCAATAAATTGCCTTGTGTATGTATCTTTTCACATTTAGAAAAACTTTTTTCACTGCACCATGGGGCTTGCAGGATCTTACTTCCCCCTGCCAGGGAATTCCTTATCTTTTCATACTTTCACACATGTATTTTTGAGATTAAACTCCCAGAACTGAGATTTCCGGGTCAAAGGATAAAGGCAGTCTTCTCAAATTCCTTTCCCTTGAGGTTTCTCTACTTTATATTCCCAGGCAGTATCCCTATGTGGTTATTTTTACATAATGAGTATTATCTAGTTTGTGGTGCCAGTTCGCATTTGTAACCTTGACCAAATTGTTAATTATGTTGTTTAAATCTAGATTCTTATTAATTTGTAAACTTCTTGATAGAAATTTATAGGTTGGTAAGTTTCTTCTAATATTTCTCCATGTTTTTGCTTTAAATATTTTGAGACTATTTTCAGTTCAGTTCAGTCGCTCAGTCGTGTCCGCCTCTTTGCGACCCCATGAATCATAGCACGTGAGACTATGTTAAGTGTATTCAAATTATACTTAAAAAAAAAACAAAAACGTTTTGGCCACACTGTGTGGCACGTAGGATCTTACTTCCCCAACCAGGGATCAAACCCGCTGCTCCTGCTGTGGAGACCCAGTCTTAACAGCTGGACCAGGAGAGACGTGCCCAAATTACACCTTTTTGATAACAATTTTTTCACTATGTAATATCTTTTCTAATCTCTAATCATAGTTGCTGACTTAATTTACTATACTTCATGTGGAATATATAGATATGTGTATATTTATATATATGCATATCTCACACGCTAGTAAAGTAATGCTCAAAATTCTCCAAGCCAGGTTTCAGCAATACATGAACCGTGAACTTCCAGATGTTCAAGCTGGTTTTAGAAAAGGCAGAGGAACCAGAGATCAAATTGCCAACATCTGCTGGATCAGGGAAAAAGCAAGAGAGTTCCAGAAAAACATCTATTTCTGCTTTATTGACCATGCCAAAGCCTTTGATTGTGTGGATCACAATAAACTCTGGAAAATTCTGAAAGAGATGGGAATACCAGACCACCTGACCTGCCTCTTGAGAAACCTGTATGCAGGTCAGGAAGCAACAGTTAGAACTGGACATGGAACAACAGACTGGTTCCAAATAGGAAAAGGAGTACGTCAAGGCTGTATATTGTCACCCTGCTTATTTAACTTTTATGCAGAGTACATCATGAGAAACACTGGGCTGGAAGAGGCACAAGCTGGAATCAAGATTGCCAGGAAAAGTATCAATAACCTCAGATATGCAGATGACACTACCCTTATGGCAGAAAGTGAAGAGGAACTAAAGAGCCTCTTGATGAAAGTGAAAGAAGAGAGTGAAAAAGTTGGCTTAAAGCTCAACTTTCAGATAACTGAGATCATGGCATCTGGTCCCATCACTTCATGGGAAATAGATAGGGAAACAGTGGAAACAGTGTCAGACTTTATTTTTTGGGGCTCCAAAATCACTGCAGATGGTGACTGCAGCCATGAAATTAAAAGGTGCTTACTCCTTGGAAGGAAAGTTATGACCAACCTAGACAGCATATTCAAAAGCAGAGACATTACTTTGCCAACAAAGGTCCATTTAGTCAAGGCTATGGTTTTTCCTGTGGTCATGTATGGATGTGAGAGATGGACTGTGAAGAAAGCTGAGCGTCGAAGAATTGATGCTTTTGAACTGAGGTGTTGGAGAAGACTCTTGCAGGTCCCTTGGTCTGCAAGGAGATCCGACCAGTCCATTCTAAAGGAGATCCGACCAGTCCATTCTAAAGGAGATCAGTCCTGGGTGTTCATTGGAAGGACTGATGCTAAAGCTGAAACGCCAATACTTTGGCCACCTCATGCGAAGAATTGACTCATTGGAAAAGACTCTGATGCTGGGAGGGATTGGGGGCAGGAGGAGAAGGGGATGACAGAGGATGAGATGGCTAGATGGCATCACCAACTCGATGGACATGAGTTCGGGTAAACTCCGGGAGTTGGTGATGGGCAGGGAGGCCTGGCATGCTGTGATTCATGGTGTCGCAAAGAGTCGGACACGACTGAGTGACTGAACTGAACATATATATATGGATTTAATGGTACTTCCCAGGTGGCACTCATGCTAAAGAACACATCTGCTAATCCAGGTAGGCACTGGATTGGATTGGTGGGTGGGGAAGATGCCCTGAAGGAACGGCACAGCAACCCACTCCAGTATTCTTGCCTGGGGAATCCCATCAACAGAGGAGCCTGGCAGGCTGCAGCCCAAAGTGTCGCACAGAGTCAGACATGAGTGTAGTGACTTGTTATGCATGTACACACATATATATTTAATACATATATTCATATATACATTCACTTTCCTTTTGGGTGCTGTTTATGTGTTGTCTATTTCTCTTTTTCAATCTTTTTATGTTATTCTGTTTAAATTATCTATTTTAAATAGCATATACCTGAAATTTGAATATGTTTTTATGTAGTTCTTTAAAAGACCTGTTTTATTTACACTTATTATTATTAGTGACATTTTAAGATTTATTTCTACTGTCATATTTATTGTTTTCTCTTTACCATGTATTTTAACTTTAATCACTTAAAGATCACTTTATTTTGCTTATTTTAACTTCTATTCCTGCCTTCTAATGGGTTGTTTGGATTTGGAATTTCTGGGCTTTTTTATGAATAAAATTAATCTCAGTAGCACGACATTTTTTTTGCTAAAATTTTTACCTATATCATTTTTTTCTTCAGGAATTGGAGACCATTTTCCCACTGAGTTTAGTTTCTTCGTTTCCTCCCAGCTTAGGGATATACTTGAGAAGGGCTTTTTGTAGAAGTTAGTATAAAATTGTTTAAATTTCTAAACCATAATTTAAGTACACATAAAGCACACAAAACCTACAATGTGTGAAGCGTTTGGGAAACTTTTTTTATCTTAATCTTTTGTACTATAAAATTTTTTCTAAATACCATCAAAAGAGAGACTCTTTTAAATATCCCTATTATCAGGAAATACACACTAAAATATTCAAGGGTAAAGACTCCTATGTATGTAACTTTTCTGCAAATAGTTTAGGAATATAATTATAGTTAGGTAGAAAAAATTATTAGGGCTTCCCAGAAGGCTTAGTGGTAAAGAATCCTCCTGCAATGCACATACATGGGTTCGATCCCTGGGTTGGGAAGATCCCCTGGAGAAGGAAATGACAACTCACTCCAGTATTCGTGGCTGGAGAATTCCATGGACAGAGGAGCCTGGTGGGCTACAGCCATGGTATCACAAGACTTAGTGACTAAACAATAGGAACAACAACAAGAAAAAATTATTAGAACGAGAGAGAATGATACAAGTGAATGATGTAAAATGTTCACGCTAGGGAAATTAGTGTAAAGACTATATGACTGTTTTGGTACTATTTTTATATTTGCAAAATTTTTTAACTTTGAAATTATTTCCAAAGGAAAAAATGATGAAACTTTATGTTCAGCAAAATATTGAACAGAAAATTTCTTTGTGTCTGAAAATTTCCACGCATTAAAAAAAAGTGACTATAGTTATATTTTTGATGATGATTGGGTGCCATCCAGTGTTCAATTTCTGCAACTGCTAATCTTACAAATTTAAACCCAACAGTTCATAACTGTATTTGGAAATGGCTTTTTGTTGATTTCTTTATGCTGGTGCCATAAGACTATAAAAATAATGTACCTGATCAAAATTAGTAAAACAAATCTATTAAATATGAAAAAAATTGCCATGCTTTGTGAGATAAAATGCAGGTTTCTGCCTCTCTGGAATTTTATCAAAATCTTGAGAGGGAATCAAAGTAGCTGGTGCATACAAAAAGCTAGTGATCAGTGCCCAGACTAATCAAAACTAGAGATTTACATATAATCTGTGATAATCACAGACACTAAAATTTATTTTAAAATAATTTTATTTTTAAATGTTTATTTTATTTATTTATGGCTGTGCTGGGTCTTTGTTGCTGTGTGTGGGCTTTCTCTAGTTGCAGTGTGAGGGCTTCTCCTTGCAGCGGCTTCTCTTGTTGGGGGCACAGGGCTCTCGGGTGCGAGGGCTTCAGTAGTGGCAGCTCGAAGGCTCAGTAGTTTCGGACTTTCGGACAGGCTTAGTCATTGTGGCGCACGGGCTCAGTTGCCCCGCGGCCTGTGGGGTCTTAGTTCCCTGACTAGGGATCAGATCCATGTCCCCTGCATTAGAAGACAGATTCTTAACCACTGGACCACCAGGGAAGTCCCTAGGTTATCTTTTTAATTACAGCCAGTTCTGGTACTTGTATTCACGGACTCACTTATGCTGGAATATTTCCTTATGCTTTAACAAAGTTTTTAGATTTAATTAGTCTTTAGTGGGGGCTTCCCTGATAGCTTGAAAGGGAAAGTCACTCAGTCGTGTCTGACTCTTTGTGACTGCATGGACTCCATAGAATTCTCTAGGCCAGAATACTGGAGTGGGTAACTATTTCCTTCTCCAGGGGATCTTCCCAACCCAGGGATCGAACCCAGGTCTCCTAAATTGCAGGCAGATTCTTTACCAACTGAGTCAGATAGCTTAGCTGGTGAAGAATCTACCTGCAATGCAGGAGACTTCAGTTCAATTCCTGGGTCAGGAAGATCCCCTGGAGAATTGATAGGCTATAGGCTACCCACTGCAGTATTCTTGGGCTTCCCTTGTGGCTCAGCTGGTAAAGAATCCGCCTGCAATTTGGGAGACCTGGGTTTGATCCCGGTTTGGGAAGATCCCCTGGAGAAGGAAACAGCTACCCACTCCAGTGTTCTGGCCTAGAGAATTCCATGGAGTCCATGGGGTCACAAAGAGTCAGATATGACTGAGTGATTTTCACTTTCACATCGTTAGTGGGGGTTGTGTTTTCTGTGAAAATAGTGGCCTGTGGTATAAAAACATTATTCCAGAGAAGAGCATTGGATGTTTCACAGAGCTGGGAGATATCATTAATTTCACAGTATTTTATATTAATTTTTCAGCTGCGGTAGCAATAGGCATTGAGTTCTTGAATCATGAAATTCTTACATCAAAACTGAATGAGGTATTAAGCCCAGGGCTTTACAATTCTATACAAACAAACAAACAAAAATAAGTAAAAATCCAAACTTAAAAAAAAATCTTTTCTCTTTTTATGATTGTGCTGCATAGTACGCAGGATCTTATTTCCATGAAAGTGAAAGTGAAGTCGCTCAGTCGTGTCCGACTCTTTGCGACCCTGTGGACTGTAGTCCACCAGGCTCCTCAGTTCATGGGATTCTCCAGGCAAGAATACTGGAGTGGGTTGCCATTTCCTTCTCCAGGGGATCTTCCCAACCCAGGGATCAAACCCAGGTCTTCCGCATATGCAGGCAGATGCTTTAACCTATCAAACCCACTCCCCTTGCAGTGGAAGCTCTGAGTCTTAACCACAGGACCACCAGGGAATTTCCCACATGTGATTTTAACCAGAGTGTAGAGTAGGGACAGACAAGCCTCCTTGACATCTTGCTGACTTGGTGGACACATTTCATTCTGATCCACTCTGTCACTGAGGGCATAGACCTTAAAAAGGCTCCATTTATATACTACATTCCTCCCTCAATCCTTGAGAAACAAAGGTTTGTCTCTAGTCCCTTTGTCACTTCTAGAATAGCCACAGAATTATCTCCTGTGTTTACTACCTTGGTTTTCCATCCCTTCTTTATATTGGCACTTAGGAATTCTCCATTATAATCTGTGAGTTTAGCCACTTGCTTAGGGAGAGTATTGTTATATTTTATTTAGCAGGTCTTTGCTGGAAGGCTAGATTTTTCTAGTACTCTTATTGGAATTGGGAAGTTTGACATTGTTAAAGTACGATTTTCAAAAAAGCCTAAAATCATAACTCTTATTTAGATAGAATATAAATATGTGTTTAAGATTTATTTAATCTGTTATTAATGAAGAGGCAGGTAAGATGCTAACGATTTCAAATAGGAAGTCAAGAAACACAAACTTAAATGGAATAAAGGAATGTTGAAATTTACAAATGAATAGGGCAACTGACTTTTTCCATGGGGAGGAGAAAAGTCAGTTAAACATCCATCAGACATAATATATTTATGTGTCTAGACAAGACTTTCCTTGCATTTCTATCATTTACCCGTAATTTTCAGACTTGTAAACTGGGTAAAAAAGCAATGAATAGCTAGAATCAGGTAACCTGAAAAGGTAGGCTCTAAATATGCCAGTTTTTCACTGGAGACTCCTAGTAATTGTCTTCATTTTATTTTTGGCTGCACTGGGTCTTTATTGGTGTACACAGGCTTTCTCTAGTTGCAGCAAGTGGGGGCTACTCTCAAGCTGTGGTGCGCCAGCTTTTCATTGCAGGAGCTTCTCTTGCAGGCTCTAGGGAGCATGGGCTCATTAGCTGCAGTGAGTTTAGCTGCCCTATAGCATGTGGAATCTTCCTAGACCACAGACTGAACTCATGTCCTCTGCACTGGCAGGTGGATTCTTAACCACTGGACCATAATGGAACTCCCCCAATAATCTTTCTTGCTATTTCCAAATATACTTCAATTGACTAAGAGTCTCTCTTTAACCAAACTTTAATGAGGCGTCTCTGAACTCTTTTGTGGACTAGATGTTTGTGTCTCCTCCAATTCCTGTGTTGAGATTCTTATCCCCAACATGACGGTATTAGGAGGTGTGGGTCTTTGGAAGGTCATTAGGACATGAGAGTGGAACTCTTGGAAACGGGATTAGTGCCTGTTAAAAGAGGCCCCAGAGAGCTCCCTCACCTTTCACCACTGTGAGGACACAGTGAGAAGATAGTCTTCTATGAATGAAGAAGAGGGCCCTCAGTTTGGTTCAGTTCAGTTGCTCAGTCATGTCTGATGCTCTGAAAGCCCATGGACTGCAGCATGCCAGCCTTCTCTGTCCATCACCAGTTCTCAGAGTTTGCTCAAACTCATGGCCATCAAGTCAGTGATACCATCCACCATCTCATCCTCTGTCCTCCCCTTCCCCTTCCACCTTCAATCTTTCCCAGAATCAGGGTCTTTTCCAATGAGTCAGCTCTTCGCGTCAGGTGGCCAAAGTACTGGAGCTTCAGCTTCAGCATCAGTCCTTCCAATGAACACCCAAGACTGATCTCCTTTAGGATGGACTGGTTGGATCTCCTTGCAGTCCAAGGGACTCTCAAGAGCCTTCTCCAACACCACAGTTCAAAAGCATCAATTCTTCAGTGCTTAGCTTTCTTTATAGTCCAACTCTCACATCCATACATGACTACTGGAAAAACCATAGCTTTGACTAGACGGACTTTTGTTGGCAAAGTAATGTCTCTGCTTTTTAATATGCTATATAGGTTGGTCATAACTTTTCTTCCAAGGAGCAAGTGTCTTTTAATTTCATGGCTGCAGTCTCCATTTGTGGTGATTTTGGAGTGCTAAAAAATAAAGTCTATCACTGTTTCCATTGTTTCCCCATCTATTTGCCATGAAGTGATGTGACCAGATGCCATGATCTTCATTTTCTGAATGTTGACTTTTAAGCCAAATTTTTCACTCTCCTCATGCACTTTCATCAAGAGGGTCTTTAGCTCTTCTTTGCTTTCAGCCTTAAGTGTGGTGTTACATGCATATCTGAGGTTATTGATATTTCTCCTGGCAATCTTGATTCCAGCTTGTTCTTCAACCAGTCCAGTGTGTCTCATGATGTATTTTGCATATAAGTTAAATAAGCAGGGTGACAATATACACCCTTGACGTACTCCTTTTCCAGTTTGGAGCCAGCCTGTTGTTCCATGTCCACTTCTAACTGTTGCTTCTTGACCTGCATATAGACTTCTCAGGAGGCAGGTAAGGTGGTCTGGTCTTCCCATATCTTGAAGAATTTTCCGCAGTTTGTTGTGATCCACACAGTCAAAAGCTTTGGCATAGTCAATAAAGCAGAAGTAGATGTTTTTCTGGAGCTCACTCGCTTTTTTGATGATCCATCAGATGTTGATCTCTGGTTCCTCTGCCCTTTCTAAATCCAGCTTAAACATCTGGAAGTTCATGGTTTGTGTACTGTTGAAGCCTGGCTTGGAGAATTTTGAGCATTACTTTGTTAGTGTGTGAGATGAGTGTAACTGTGTGGTAGTTTGAGCATTTTTTGGCATTGCCTTTCTTTGGGATTGGAGTGAAAACTAACCTTTTGCAGTCCTGTAACCACTGCTGAGTTTTCCAAATTTGCTGGCATATTGAGTGTAGCACTTTCACAGCATCATCTTTTAGGATTTGAAATAGCTCAACTGCAATTTCATCACCTCCACTAGCTTTGATGCTTCTTAAGGCCCGTTTGACTTCACATTCCAGGATGTCTGGTTTTAGGTGACCAATAACACCATCATGGTTATCTGGGCCATGAAGGTCTTTTTTGTATAGTTCTGTGTATCCTTGCCACCTCTTCTTAATATCTTCTGCTTCTGTTAGGTCCACGTTATTTCTTTCCTTTATTGTGCCCATCTTTGTATGAAATGTTCCCTTGGTATCTCTAATTTTCTTGAAGAGACCTCTAGTCTTTTCCTTTCTATTGTTTTCCTCTATTTCTTTGCACTGATTACTGAGAAAGGCTTTCTTATATATCCTTGCTGTTCTTTGGAACTCTGCATTCAAGTGGATATATCTTTCCTTTTCTCCTTTACCTTTCACTTCTCTTCTTTTCACAGCTATTTGTAACTCCTGCTCAGACAACCATTTTGCCTTTTTGCATTTCATTTTCTTGGGGATGGTCTTGATCACTGCCTCCTGTACAATGTCACAAACCTCTGTCTATAGTTCTTCAGGCACTCTGTCTATCAGATCTAATCCCTTGAATCTATTTGTCACTTCCACTGTATAATCATAAGGGATTTGATTTAGGTCATAGCTAAATGGCCTAGTGGTTTTCCCTACTTTCTTTAAGTCTGAATTTGGCAATAAGGAGTTCATGATCTGAGCCACAGTCAGCTCCCAGTCTTGTTTTTGCTGACTGTACAGAACTTTTCCAAATCTGGCTGCAAAGAATATAATCAATCTGATTTTGGTATTGACCATCTGGTGATGTCCATGTATATATAGAGTCTTCTCTTGTGTTATTAGAAAAGGATGTTTGCTATGACCAGTGCATTCTCTTGGCAAACCTCTATTAGCCTTTGCCCTGATTCATTCTATACTCCAAGGCCAAATTTGCCTGTTACTCCAGGTGTTTCTTGACTTCCTACTTTTGCATTCCAGTCCCCTAAAATGAAAAAGATATCTTCTTTGGGTGTTAGTTCTAGAAGGTCTTGTAGGTCTTCGTAGAACTGTTCAGCTTCAGCTTCTTCAGCATTACTGGTTGGGGCATAGACTTGGATTACCATGATATTGAATCGTTTGCCTTGAAAACAAACAGAGATCATTCTGTCATTTTTGAGACTGCATCCAAGTACTGCGTTTCGGACTCTTTTGTTAACTATGATGTCTACTCCATTTCTTCTAAGGGATTCCTGCCCACAGTAGTAGATAAAATGGTCATCTGAGTTAAATTCACCCATTCCAGTCCATTTTAGTTCACTGATTTCTAAAATGTCGATGTTCACTCTTGTCATCTCCTTTTTGACCATTTCCAATTTGCCTTGATTCATGGACCTAACATTCCAGGTTCCTATGCACTATTGCTCTTTAAAGCATCAAATCACCAGTCACATCCACAAATGGGTGTTGTTTTTGCTTTGGCTCTGTGTCTTCATTCTTTCTGGAGTTATTTCTCCACTGATCTCTAATAGCATATTGGGCACCTACAGACCTAGGGAGTTCATCTTTCAGTGTCCTATCTTTTTGCCTTTTCATACTATTCATGGGATTCTCAAGGCAAGAATACTGAAGTGGTTTGCCGTTCCCTTTTCCAGTGGACCACATTTTGTCATAGCTCTCCACCATGACCCATCTGTCTTGGGTGGCCCTACACGGCATGGCTCATAGTTTCATTGAGTTTGACAAGGCTGTGGTCCATGTGATCAGATTGGTTAGTTTTCTGTGACTGTGGTTTTCAATCTGTCTGCCCTCTGATGGAGAAGGATAAGAGGCTTATGGAAACTTCCTGGTGGGAGAGACTGACTGAGGGGGAAACTGGATCTTGTTCTGCTTGCTGGGGCTATGCTCAGTAAATCTTTAATCCAATTTTCTGTTAATGGGTGAGACGGTGTTCCCTCCCAGTTATTTGACCTGAGGCCAAACTATGGTGAAGGCAATGAAGATAATGGCGACCTCCTTCAAAAGGTCCCATGCATGCACTCTGCACTCTGCCCCCCACCCTGCAGCAGGCTACTGCCAACCCATGTCTCTGCTGGACATTCACGGGTGAGTCATGGTCAGTCTTTTGTGGGGTCCCTGCTCCTTTCTCCCGGGTCCTGGTGCACACATGGTTTTGTTTGTGCCTTCCAAAAGTCTGTTTCCCCAGTCTTGTGTAAGTTCTGGTAGCTCTATGGTGAGGTTAATGGTGACCTCCTGCAAGAGGACTTATGCCACAACCAGGTCTATTCCACCCAGAGCCCCTGTCCCTGCAGCAGTCCCTTGCTGACCTGTGCCTCCACAGGAGACACTCGAGCACAGTTCTGTCTCAGTCTCTGTGGGGTCTCTGTATCCTCGTGCACACAAGGTTTGTTTGAGCCCTCTGAACGTCTCTGGCAGCTATGGGGTTTGATTCTAAATGTGATTTCACCCCTCCTACCATCTTGCTGGGGCTTCTTCTTTGCCCCTGGACATGGGTATCTTCTCAAAGTCACTCCATCGCCACACAGCTGCTGCTCCAGCGCTGTGCAGCCGCCGCTCCAGCACCTACCATCTTGCTGGAGCTTCTCACAAGTGGCCCTCACCAGATGTCAAATCTGTCAGCACCTTGATCTTGGATTTGTTAGGTTTGAGAACCTTGGGAAAGAAAGGTCTTGCTTAAGTACCTAGTCTATATTGTTGTAGCAGCTCAAACTTATCAACTGCCCTGACTTTTGGGCTTCAGTGTTTGCCTTTTCATTGTTGGATTTCAGCAGGAATCCTGCCAAGTTGCTTTAGCCATACTCCTTCATCCTCAATAGCTGATCAGGTTCCTTTTCCTCCACCATCCAGATGATACCTGATCACCTTGACTTGCCTTCCACAAGAATCCTGCCAGTGCAGTTTAGCCAGAGTCCCCTTACTACTGATGTTCCCTCTTAGTTATTTTCTATTTACTGATCCCCACCCTGTTCCTTGGCTTCAAATTCCCACTTTTCCTTATTGCATTTGAAGTTGAACCCTCTCTCTCCTGCTGCAAAACCCCATTGCAGAGTTCCGTACACATGTAGACATAGCTTTGAAGTCTGCCTTACCATTTTTTCACTAGCGTCATGAATAAAATTTTTTTAAAACACAACCTTGGATTTCTTAGTATTTTTTCAGAGAAGACTACTCTCATCTGTCAGTTCAGTTCAGTCACTCAGTCATGTCCGACGCTTTGCGACCCCATGGACTGCAGCATGCCAGCCTTTCCTGTGTATCATCAACTCCTGGAGCTTACTCAAACTCATGGCCATCAAGTCAGTGATGCCATCCACCATCTATCTCATCCTCCGTCCTCCCCTTCTCCTTCCACCTTCAATCTTTCCCAGCATCAGGGTCTTTTCCAATGAGTCAACTCTTCACCTGAGGTGGCCAAAGTACTGGAGTTTTAGCTTCAGCATCAGTCCTTTCCAATGAACACCCAAGACTGATCTCCTTTAGGATGGACTGGTTGGATCTCCTTGTAGTCCAAGGGACTCTCAAGAGTCTTCTCCAACACCACAGTTCAAAAGCATCAATTCTTCAGTGCTTAGCTTTCTTTATAGTCCAACTCTCACATCCACACATGACTACTGGAAAAACCGTAGCTTTGACAAGATGGACCTTTGTTGGCAAAGTAATGTCTCTTCTTTTTAATATGCTGTCTAGGTTTGGTCATAACTTTTCTTCCAAGGAGCAAGTGTTTTTAATTTCATGGTTGCAGTCACCATCTGCAGTGATTTTGGAGCCCAAAAAATAAAGTCTGTCACTGTTTCCATCGTTTCCCCATCTACTTGCCATAGAGTGATGGGGACTGGATGCCATGACCTTAGTTCTCTGAATGTTGAGTTTTAAGCCAACTTTTTCACTCTCCTCTTTCATTTTCATCAAGAGGCTCTTTAGTGCTTCACTTTCTGCCATAAGGATGGTGCCATTTGCATATCTGAGGTTATTGATGTTTCTCCTGGCAATATTGATTTCAGCTTGTGCTTCATCCAGCCTGGCATTTCACATGATGTATTCTGCATATAAGTTAAATAAGCAGGGTGACAATATACAGCCTTGATGTACTCCTTGATGTACTCCTTTCCTGATTTGGAGCCAGTCTGTTTTTCCATGTCCACTTCTAACTGTTGCTTCTTGACCTGCATAGAGATTTCTCAAGAGGCAGGTCAGGTGGTCTAGTATTCCCTTCTCTTGAAGAATTTTCCACAGTTTGTTGTGATTCACACAGTCAAAGGCTTTGGCGTAGTCAATAAAGCAGAAGTAAATTTTTTTCTGGAACTCTCTTGCTTTTTTGATGATCCAATGGATGTTGGCCATTTGACCTACTAATTTCTTTATCTTCATAATGGAAAAAACCTATTGTTTTCTCTTTTATCTTTTGTTCAGTTGATGAAGCCTAATTTGAGGGTGTGAGCAGGGGATAAAGAAAGAAAAGGAAACTTTAGTATCATTTCTCCCATTTCCTCCTTAAATTTTGAGAAAATATAAGGGACCATAAATGCATATTTGGTCCAAGTCCTACACAGGATCTTAGTCTATCAGATTCTTTGTTTGATCTGATGGAAGAGTAGGTGATTGGTTAGTGGGGGAGAGGGCAATGATTTCTGAAAGATGCACAGGGCATAAATGCTTTCAATTCCTGGGACAGAAAATCCATTCTCCATACATCTACCACTCCAAACCAATTCTTTTGAAGCATAATTTTAAAACCACTACAGGAGTTTGAAAGGTGAAGATCATTCAAGATTTTCCTTTACATTTCAGGGTTGTACCTTATTACTTTTTTTGGGGGGAAGGAAGATTAGCAGATTTTGCCCAGGTATTATCAGAGGACTGAAGGCACTTTGGGGACAGCCCTGCATGCCCATCCCTGGGAACCCTAAGGGAGTTATAGAGACAAAAGCCTGCTTATGCTGGGATAAATGCAGGTAAGGTAATCTCTTCCTCCAGCAATGGGGGAACAGCTGGCTCTGTTGTCACTGATTTTATGTCTTTGTGAGGCAACAACAGTGTCCTTCAGGCACTTGACTGAGCCAGTTGCTGTTTCATGTAGGAGAGATTAAAGGGATGGAGTAAAATGTGTAAGCATTCTATGGTTTTAAATGTGGTGAGGAATGAAAAAAACTGACACAGAAAAAACCTGTCATAGGTTTGCTCTGGTCATTTGTGTTAAGTAAAATTTTGAGGAGTGGAATTATTAGGTTGAAGAATTTAGGCATATTTTAATCAGCTTTATGTGGTTCCTAAATATTAATTTAATAAAGCTTGTGTAGTAACATGGAAATCCTTAATAATAAGCAAGAAGTGCACTCAGTTGCTTGGTTGTGTCCAGCTCTTTGCATCCCTATGGACCATAGTCCACCAGGCTCTTCTGTCCATGGAATTTTTCAGGTAAGAATAGTGGAACAGGTTGCCATGTCCTACTCCAAGGGATCTTCCCAGTGATCAAAATTCTTGTCTCTTGTGTCTCCTGCACTGGCAGGCAGATTATTATTATTATTATTTTTTTAACACTAGTAACACCTGGGAAGCCCTGAGCAAGAAGTGCAGCATATAAAATAACAGGTGTACTGATATAACGATGCTAAAATGGGAAAGGAATATGGGTAATATTAACTTGGTGGATTTTTTATTTTAAACATTAAAGGGTCATGTGTGTTTTTTAAAAAAATTTATTTTTGTCATTGTGTCCCTATTGGGCAACTTTAAAAAGCACAGTAATGCAAGAGAAGGAATAAGCATTTGCTTATTGTTATTACCACTTAATTGCAAACATTTCATTTTACCCTCATACATAACCTTGAGTGAGGGAGTGAAGTTGCTCAGTCATGTCCGACTCTTTGCGACCCTGTGGACTGTAGCTTTAACCTCTGAGCCACCATAACCTTAAAGAGGAACAAATAATACACATCAGATTACTAAGGTGATATTGGAAAATACCAATGGCAAGATAACTTATGGAATTTAAAATGTGTGTTTGCTCTCCCTGTATTTTAGGTCCTTAGGCCTTTGAGCCTTCAAGGATTCTTGCAGGATTAAACACAGAGGCAACCAGAAGTCAAACATTCTCCACCTTTTGTAAAAGCCCAGAGAAGGGATAAAGCTGGGATCATGGAGGGTGAGAAAGGAGAGAAGCACAGTGGGTCCCTTGGGGCTGGAAGTGACTCCCGTGGGAACTGGAGGAGATTGCCTAATCCCTCGTAGGGTGTGGAGGCTGGAAGCCCACCAGGCTCACTGCCAGTGAGGACTGCAAGGGAGTCAATGGGGTCTTGCGGGACTGGAAGTGAGACCCATTTTCCTGATCTATACCTACTTCTAATTCCTGACCTATACCTACTTCTAAGGCTGCATCTGGAGAAGGAAATGGCAACCCACTTCAGTGTTCTTCCCTGGAGAATCCCAGGGATGGGGGAGCCTGATAGGCTGCCATCTATGGGGTCGCACAGAGTTGGACATGACTGAAGCGACTTAGCAGCAGCAGCAAGGCTGCATAGCTTATGAGGGGAAGAGCCCATCATGATGGAGATGAGTCTCCTTCCACTACTTGAGGATGGGGTGTTCAAATTAAGGTGATAGAAAATAATATAAGCCCCAGTCTGTGGCTTGAGATTCATACTGCAAAGCAGATAACCCCAGCAAAGAATGAGAAAGGAGAGTTAAGAACCGGAGCCTGCTGCCCAGTGCTTGAGAGCTAAAGCCAGGTGTTTGAAATGCTAATCACCTATGAATACTCGGATATCACAGAAAACTAGCCAATCTGATCTCATGGACCACAGCCATGTCAAACTCAATGAAACTAAGCCATGCCATGTAGGGTCACCCAATACGGGCAGGTCATGGTGGAGAGTTATGACAAAATGTGGTTCACTGGACAAGGGAATGGCAAACCACTTCAAATTCGTACCTTGAGAACCCCATGAATAGTATGAAAAGGCAAAATGATAGGACACTGAAAGATGAACTCCCTAGGTCTGTAGGTGCCCAACATACTACTGGAGATCAGTGGAGAAATAACTCCAGAAAGAATGAAGAGACGGAGCCAAAGCAAAAACAATACCCAGTTGTGGATGTGATGACTGGTGATAGAAGCAAGATCCGATGCTGTAAAGAGCAGTATTGCATAGGAACCTGGAATGTTAGGTCCACGAATCAAGGCAAATTGGAAGTGGTCAAACAGGAGATGGCAAGAGTGAACATCAACATTTTAGGAATCAGTGAACTAAAATGGACTGGAATGGGTGAATTTAACTCAGATGACCATTTTATCTACTACTGTGGGCAGGAATCCCTTAGAAAAAATGGAGTAGCCATCATAGTCAACAAAAGAGTCTGAAATGCAGTACTTGGATGCAGTCTCAAAAACGACAGAATGATCTCTGTTCATTTCCAAGACAAACCATTCAATATCATAGTAATCCAAGTCTACGCCCCGACCAGTAACACTGAAGAAGCTGGAGTTGAATGGTTCTATGAAGACCTACAAGACCTTTTAGAACTAGTACCCAAAGATGTCCATTTCATTTTAGGGGACTGGAATGCAAAAGTAGGAAGTCAAGAAACACCTGGAGTAACAGGCAAATTTGGCCTAGGAGTACAGAATGAATCAGGGCAAAGGCTAATAGAGTTTTGCCAAGAGAATGCACTGGTCATAGCAAACACCATCTTCAAACAACACAAGAGAAGACTCGACACATGGACATCACCAGACGGCCAACACTGAAATCAGACTGATTATATTCTTTGCAGCCAAAGATGGAGAAGCTCTATACAGCAGCAAAACAAGACCAGGAGCTGACTGTGGCTCAGATCATAAACTCCTTATTGCCAAATTCAGACTAAAATTGAAGAAAATGGGGAAACCACTAAGCCATTCAGGTATGACCTAAAACCAAATCCCTAATGATTATACAGTGGAAGTGAGAAATAGATTTAATGGACTAGATCTGATAGAGTGCTTGGTGAACTATGGACAGAGGGTCATGACTGTACAGCAGGCAGGGATCAAGACCATCCCCAAGAAAAAGAAATGCAAAAAAGCAAAATGGCTATCTGAGGAGGCCCTTACAAATAGCTGTGAAAAGAAGAGAAGCAAAAAGCAAAGGAGAAAAGGAAAGATGTACCCATTTGAATGCAGAGTTTGAATGCTGTTCTCCAGAATAGCAAGGAGAGATAAGAAAGTCTTCCTCAGTGATCAGTGCAAAGAAATAGAGGAAAACAATAGAATGGGAAAGATGAGATCGCTTCAAGAAAATTAGAGATACCAAGGAAACATTCATGCAGAGATGGGCTCAATAAAGGACAGAAATGGTATGGGCCTAACAGAAGCAGAACATATTAAGAAGAGGTGCAAGAATACACAGAAGAACTGTACAAAAAACATCTTCATGACCCAGATAATTACGATGGTGTGATCACTCACCTAGAGCCAGACATCTGGAATTCTAGAATGTGAAGTCAAGTGGACCTTAGGAAGCATCACTATGAACAAAGCTAGTGGAGGTGATGAAATTCCAGTTGAGCTATTTCAAATCCTAAAAGGTGATGCTGTGAAAGTGCTGCACTCAATATGCCAGCAAATTTGGAAAACTCAGCAGTGGCCACAGGTCTACAAAAGGTCGATTTTCATTCCAATCCAAAATAAAGACAATGCCAGTGAATGTTGAAACTACTGCACAATTGCACTCATCTCATACGCTAGCAAAGTAATTCTCAAAATTCTCCAAGCCAGGCTTCAACAGTACATGAACTGTAACTTCTGGATGTTCAAGCTGGATTTAAAAAAGGCAGAGAAACCAGAGATCAAATTGCCGACATCCGCTAGATCATCGAAAAAGCAAGAGAGTTCCAGAAAAACATCTATTGCTGCTTTACTGACTATGCCAAAGCCTTTGACAGTGTGTGTCACAATAAACTGGAAAATTCTGAAAGAGATGGGAATACCAGACCACCTGACCTGCCTCTTGAGAAGTCTGTATGCAGGTCAGGAAGCAACAGTTAGAACTGGACATGGGACAACAGACTGGTTCCAAATCGGGAAAGGAGTACGTCAAGGCTGCATATTGTCACCCTGCTTATTTAACTTATATGCAGAGTAAATCAAGAGTAATGCTGGGCTGGATGAAGCACAAGCTGAAATCAAGATTGCTGGGAGAAATACCAATAACCTCAGATATGCAGATGACACCACCCTTATGGCAGAAAGTGAAGAAGAACTAAAAAGCCTCTTGATGAAAGTGAAAGAGAAGAGTGAAAAAGTTGGCTTAAAGCTCAACATTCAGAAAACGAAGATCATGGCATCTGGTCCCATCACTTCATGGCAAATTGATGGAGAAACACGTGGAAACAGTGGCAGATTTTATTTTTTAGGGCTCCAAAATCACTGCAGATGGTAACTGCAGCCATGAAATTAAAAAATGCTTACTCCTTGGCACGGAAGTTATGACCAACCTAGAGAGCATATTAAAAAGCCGAGACATTACTTTGCCAACAAAAGTCCGTCTAGTCAAGGCTATGGTTTTTCCAGTAGTCATGTATGGATGTGAGAGTTGGACTATAAAGAAAGCTGGGCACTGAAGAATCGATGCTTTTGAACTGTGGTGTTGGAGAAGACTCTTGAGAGTCCCTTGGACTACAAGGAGATCCAACCAGTATGCCCTAAAGGAGATCAGTCCTGGTGTTTATTGGAAGGACTGATGTTGAAGCTGAACCTCCAGTACTTTGGCCACCTGATGCGAAGAGCTGACTCATTTGAAAAGACCCTGATTCTCGGAAAGATTGAGGGCGGGAGAAGAAGGGGACGACAGAAAATGAGATGGTTGGATGGCATCACCGACTCAATGGACATGAGTTTGGGTAAACTTCCGGAGTTGGTGATGAACAGGGAGGCCTGGTGTGCTGCGGTCCATGGGTTCGCAAAGAGTCGGACACGACTGAGTGACTGAACTGAACTGAATATCCATTGCATATATATTACTATATGCATATACTATATTTTGTTTTTCCATTCATCCACTTCTACGTTTTAACCTTTTGTAGTATTTTTGTTATGTGTGTGTGTGTTAGTCGCTCAGTCATGTCTGATTCTTTGTGATTCCCTGAACTGTAGCCCACCAGGCTCTTCTGTCCATGGGATTTCCCAGGTAAGAGTCCTGGAGTCGGGAGCCTGGAGTGGGTAGCCTGGAGTGGTAGTTCTGGAGTGGTCTCTTCCTGACCCAGGGATCATACCTGGGTCTCCTGCCTTGCAGGCAAATTCTTTACCACCTGAGCCACCAGGAAATATTAAATATATTTGTGACTTGAAGACAACGTATATTTTGGAGGAAAAGTAAATAGAAAGTGGATAATGGACCATTTTTGGTATTTGTGTATTTATTCTAAGTGACTATACTGTTTTAGAAGGAAGTCTTTAGTACATTGTGTTAGATTCTGTGACCCTCTAATCACTTGCATTACCCTACTTGTATGGTCCCCAGTTCTTTGGTGCCTAATGTCTAACACAATATGAATCACTTGGCTAGTGTGGGATAATTCAGCTGAGAACAGAATAAAGGGTTATGGGGTAGCATCAAATATAGCCACTTATCAGAGATAAAATTTCTTTTTAGTTGAGACTTTATGAAAGACTACATATTTGCAAAATACTGTGTGATCAGTTTAATCAGATAGGCATTTTAATAGTCTTCTGTGATTTATGTTTTAATCCATGAAATTTTCAGATCTAACAGGAGATAAGGAAAGAGGGTTATTCCTGACTTGGGGCAGTGAGAAGGGATGACAGCAAAGGGTGAGAGAAACTTTTCAGTTCCTTCTAGTGAAACTGACATGCTACAAAGCAAAATTTTCTTTAGAAAAATGAAAAAAAACTACAAAAAATGGAAAAGCAGTATTTGGACATGTGACTTTGAGTTTCTAATCTACTTATTGTTTTCAGTTGCTAAATCATATGTGACACTTATGTGACCCCATGGACTGCAGCCCTCCAGGCTCCTCTGTCCATGAGATTTCCCAGGCAAGAATACATTTTCTACTCCAGGGGATCTTCCCCACCCAGGAATCGAAGCTGCATCTCCTGCACTGGCAAGTCTACTCCTCAATTATGTCTAAAGTTCAGTAAGAGAAGCAAATAAAAATCAGATGCATCAAAAGAATAGCAGCAGCCAAGGTCTAAGGGATCCCTGGTCAAATGGCCAAGAAAAGTAGCTCCAAATATCCAGGAGGGAAATTTGTCAGGTAACAAACAGAGCAGACTCGGTAGTTAGCCACAGACCTTGTCAATATCTTGACGGTCAGTAACCTGGAGTTTTTAAATTCCTTAATTGATTTACTTTCTTTCTGGCTGTGCTGGGTCTCTGTTGCTGTGCGTGGGCTTTCTCCAGTTGCGGAGAGGTGAGTCCGCTCTGTTGCAGTGTATGGGCTTCGCATTGTGGCAGTCTCTCTTATCTAGGAGCACGGGGCTCTAGAGCGCAGGCTCAGTAGTTGTGGCTCACAGGCTTAGATGCCCCTCGGGATATGGAATCTTCCCGGACCAGGGATGGAACCTGCATTCCCTGCATTGGCAGGCAGATGCTCAACCACTGGACTACCAGGGAAGTCTCAGCAATCCAGGTTTTTAAAGGCACCTGTCCCCAAGGAACAACTAAACAGAATTCACAGTGGCTCCCAGGGTCTCACTGTACCCAAATGAAGTGTGGTATTTTGTTCCTTGGCCACCCTGCCATCTCTGGCCATTTCATCTTTGCCTAATTTTGCCTTCTCGATCCTGATTGTTCACTGCAGCAGATGTCCTGTATCCAAGCTGTTCCTCTAGCTGTGCTTTGAGTATCTTGTCTGGGACTTTGCTTTCCCATTCATTTGGTTTCTCTTCTTTGTGTAGTCTGATCCCTACCACGACCTGCTCTTCAATCAATGGCTTGCTCCAATTTAAGTACAGTGATACAAGCCTTCAGAATGGGTCTGCACAAGATTATACATTAACTTGATATTCCCACTGGCTCTTTTCATAATAGTTAAAGAGTCAGGAACCCAAACTTTAGATCACCATTTCCAAAGGGCAGGTGTCTGCAAACTGTAGACCGTGTCAGATCACCTGGAGGGCATATTGAAACAAACTATTGCAGGCATGACTCCCAGTTGAGTAGGTCTGAGTGGGGCTCAGAATTTGCATTTCTAACAGATTCTCAGCTGATACCAGTGCTTCTGGTCTAGGGACTACACTTTAGAATTAAAGCTCAATGATGATAATATTAATATCAGAACCACATCTCACAGTTATTTGCCATGTATTATACCCAACAAGAATTCTGAAAGAGATGGGAATACCAGACCACCTAACCTGCCTCTTGAGAAATCTGTATTCAGGTCAGGAAGCAACAGTTAGAACTGGACATGGAACAACAGACTGGTTCCAAATAGGAAAAGGAGTCCGTCAAGGCTGTATACTGTCACCCTGCTTATTTAACTTCTATGCAGAGTACAGCATGAGAAACGCTGGACTGGAAGAAACACAAGCTGGAATCAAGATTGCCGGGAGAAATATCAATCACCTCAGATATGCAGATGACACCACCCTTATGGCAGAAAGTGAAGAGGAGCTAAAAAGCCTCTTGATGAAAGTGAAAGAGGAGAGTGAAAAAGTTGGCTTAAAGCTCAACATTCAGAAAACGAAGATCATGGGATCCGGTCCCATCACTTCATGGGAAATAGATGGGGAAACAGTGGAAACAGTGTCAGACTTTATTTTTTTGGGCTCCAAAATCACTGCAGATGGTGACTGCAGCCATGAAATTAAAAGATGCTTACTCCTTGGAAGAAAAGTTATGACCAACCTAGATAGCATATTCAAAAGCAGAGACATTGTTTTGCCGATTGAGGTCCGTCTAGTCAAGGCTATGGTTTTTCCTGCGGTCATGTATGGATGTGAGAATTGGACTATAAAGAAGGCTGAGCACCGAAGAATTGATGCTTTTGAACTGTGGTGTTGGAGAAGACTCTTGAGAGTCCCTAGGACTGCAAGGAGATCCAACCAGTCCATTCTGAAGGAGATCAGCCCTGGGATTTCACTGGAAGGAGTGATGCTAAAGCTGAAACTCCAGTACTTTGGCCACCTCATGCAAAGAGCTGACTCATTGGAAAAGACTCTGATGCTGGGAGGGATTGAGGGCAGGAGGAGAAGGGGACGACAGAGGATGAGATGGCTGGATGGCATCACGGACTCGATGGACGTGAGTCTGAGTGAATTCCGGGAGTTGGTGATGGACAGGGAGGCCTGGTGTGCTGCAATTCATGGGGTCGCAAAGAGTCGGACACAACTGAGTGACTGAACTGATACCCAACAAGACACTATTCTCAGCGCTTTACGTATTTTATGTTTAAAGCAACTTTTGTTTTTCTTGTTTTCAAATGAAGAGTCACTGAGAAATTAACTACATTTCCCGAAGTCACACTGTGAGTGCTGGTGCTGGGCTATGAACCTTGATAGTTCCAGAGCCCAAGGGTTTCAATTAACCTCTATGATATCAAGTAACATATTTAACAGTTTGCGATGAGTATATTGGCATACATTTTGCATTTACTTATGGGTGAACCTCTAAAAACAGGGATGCTTAAGAAAAACAATTGGTGGTGTTAATATTGAGCCAGTTGTTGCATTTCTCCCCAGTTCTATTCATTTTTACTTACTGTCCCCACTGTGGACCAGAATGATGAAGAATGAGGGATATAAAAAATGTTTAACTGAAAAAATGTAAAAAAGATTTACCTCTCAAAATGAAGAGTTCTCTTGCATATTATTTCTCTTTTAGCTCGCCTCCTTTTGAACCAATTTTCAGCCATTGTAGTATTTTTTTCCATGTACTTCAATCACCTGTGGAGATATGGGTTATTACTTTTCTTCTTCCCAGAGAAGGGCACTTTGTCTCTGCCCCACTGATGCTTTAATCTGGGCTTTCCCAAGAGCTGAAACTGAAAAACATTATTGATTTGAGAGCTTACTGCTTGAATGACTATAAATTGTGACAAATTCACTCCTCTTGGGTCTCCACATCGATGACCACAGTAATTTAGAGCAAAAGAAAGGTCTTGAACCAATATGACTGTTATTTCAAGTCCGGCTATGCTGCTAAGTCACTTCAGTCGTGTCCGACTCTGTGCGACCCCATAGACGGCAGCCCACCACGCTCCCCTGTCCCTGGGATTCTCCAGGCAAGAACACTGGAGTGGGTTGCCATTTCCTTCTCCAATGCATGAAAGTGAAAAGTGAAAGTGAAGTCGCTCAGTCGTATCCGACTCTTGGTGACCCCATGGACTGCAGCCTACCAGGTCCCTCCATCCATGGGATTTTCCAGGCAAGAGTACTGGAGTGGGGTGCCATTGCCTTCTCCAGATATATCAGGCAGAGCTTTTCAAACTTGACCTGTCATATGAATCACCTGGGAGTCTTGTTAAAATGTAGATTCTGATTCAGTGGGTCTGGGATGGGCTAACAGTCTGCATTTCTTTCTTTTTAAAACAGTATATATATCCAATTTATTTTTAATTGGAGGATTAATTGTTTAAAATGTTAAGATGGTTTCTGCCATACAAGAAAGTGAATCAGCCATAAGTATACATATAGCCCCTCTCTTTTGAACCTTCCTCCTACTCCCCACCCCTTCTCGCCCCTCTATGTTGTTGCAGAGCGCCAGGCTGGGCTTCCTGTGTTATATGGCAACTTTGTGATCTGTTTTACATATGGTAATACATATTTTTTTAATGCTATTCTCTCAATTCCTCCTACCCTCTCCTTCCCCAACTGTGTCCACAAGTCTGTTCTGTGCGTTAACGGTCTACATTTCTAATAAAATTCCAGATACTGCTGACGCTACTGGTTGCACACCACTTCTTGAGTAGCAACGTGGTAGGCAATCTTTTACATATATCTCCTTAACAAAACGTAATTCCTCCTCATCTACTCTTGGCTATCTTGCTTCTTAGGTCTCATAAAGCACTTGTTTTCTGCTTTGCAGAAAGAAACAAAAACCCATAGAGTTCCTTCAACAACATATATTTACTTTACAAATATCAAACCTAAGTACCACACCTGTGCTCTGAGGGCTTTCTTCGTGTGCAATGACTTTCTGTTTCAATACTGAATCACAGAGTAAACATTTTGAAGACATTGTAAAGGGCAATAAAGCTGGACATATCCGATAGGACACTGCACACAACTTGACAGAGGAGAGGGTCACATGCATAGCCATGACCAAGTACACGAATGCCCAGGGGATGACAGCCACGCCACAGCTGCCTCCTGGGTGACAGTGAACACGGGACACCATTAGGGTGCATGACTTATTTGGATTTCTCTGCAATATTAAAATATGAAGAAAGAATATATGGAAAGTATAATTATGGTATATTAAAAACAAACAAAACAGGGCTTCCTTGGTGGCTCAATGCTAAAGAATCTGCCTTCCAATGCAGGAGATGTGGGTTCAATCCCTGGGTCAGGAAGATCCCTGGAGGAAGAAATGGCCACCCACTCAAGTATTCTTGCCTGGAAAATCTCATGGACAGAGGAGCCTGGTGGGCTACAGTCCAAAAGAGTCAGACATGACTGAGTGACTGAAAAACGATAGAAAACCAAGAGCCACAGGTAGGCAAGTAAAGACTCTGGAAATTAAACTGTATGAAGCGCTTTTCACTTATTGGTTTGGTCCTGATCTATTCTTTTATTTACTATAGCTGCAGGACTGTACCCGGAGGAAACAGCAGTGAACAAGCAGAGCCACAGTTTCTGCCTTCATGAAGCTTACAACTCAGCAGGGAGGCTGACGCTAAAGAAACACAGGCAGAGGCCATTGTTTATGGATTCTGTGTTTGCAGGGAGGAGTTAAAAGGAGTCCTTTTTTTTTTTCTTTCAGTTCTATGAAGGGCTTGTGTTCTACTTTCCAACCACCAGGTGGAGACCACACAAAACTAATCAAGGCAATCCCTAAGTCTCCTCGGAGAAGGCAATGGCACCCCACTCCAGTACTCTTGCCTGGAAAATCCCATGGACGGAGGAGCTGGTGGGCTGCAGTCCATGCGGTCGCCAAGAGTCGGACACGACTGAGCGACTTCACTTTCACTTTTCACTTTCATGCATTGGAGAAGGAAATGGCAACCCACTCCAGTGTTCTTGCCTGGAGAATCCCAGGGACGGCGGAGCCTAGTGGGCTGCCATTTATGGAGTCGCACAGAGTCAGACACAACTGAAGCGACAGCAGCAGCAGCAGCAGCAGCTAAGTCTGCTTTATACTGAATTTGCTCAATTTCTTAACCTCAATCAAGGGCACAGAGAATTGTTTCATCTTGAGAGTGACCACTGACCTCCTAGAGAATAAAACTATAAATCAAATCATGCAAATTCAAAACAAACACGATTTTTTCCAAGAGAACCTACTGGATTCAAATCAATGATTTTTATGTGTTTATTTTTGGTTGCACTGGGTCTTCGTTGCTGCGTGAGGGCTTTCTCTCGTTGTGGCAATCTTGGGCTACTTTTCGGCGTGGTTCACAGGCTTCTCACTGCAGCAGCTTCTCCTGTTGCAGAGCACGGCTCAAGGCTCACGGGCTTCGGTAGTTTCAGCACGTGGGCTCAGTAGCTGCAGCTCTTGGGCTCTGAAGCTGTGGTGCACAGGCTTAGTTACTTCCTGGCATGTGCAATCTTCCTGGACCAGGGATCGAACCTGTGTCCCCTGCATTGACAGGAGGATTCCCATCAACTGCACCACTAGAGAAGTCCATCAAACCAATGACTTTTAAAATAAAAATTGGGAAACCTGTATATTTTATTTTTGGCCACACTGTGGGGCATGAGAGATCTTAGAGCCCTGACCAGGGATCAAAATTGCTCCTCCTGCAGTGCAAGCCTGGAGTCCTAACTACTGGACCACCAGGGAAGTCCTGAAACCTGTATATTTTAAATAAGTTTAACAAAAGTAAATGTATTTTCATGTTACCTTATGTCCAGTTAGAGGGTGAGTGAGATGAACTAGAGAAAAATAGCAGCCCCTCACTCACCAAAAAAGAGGAAGAAAGAAAAAGCAGGCACAGACAGGCCTACACAGAGTGAAACACCAGTGGTTGAAAGTTGGGCTAGAGGGTGAGCAAGAACAGGGAGCCAAGCCTGGTTGTCTTGGGGCCAGCATTGTTTTGATCCTCCTTCTTGTCGCTGTGCACCACGGCCATCTGGGCCAGCAATCTCTTTCCTGATTAACCTCCAAGCATTCCCCTTTCTGAACAAGTGATTCTCTGTTTTTCTTTGCAAACTTCCAAGCTGAACGTTAAAATGAAGATTTCTGGGCTTCCCTGGTGGCTCAGTGGTAAGGCATTCACCTCCCAGTGCAGGGGGTGTGGGCTTGATCCCTGATCTGGGAAGATCCTACATGCAGTGGAACAGCTGAGCCCATACACTGCAGCTACTGAGCCTGTGCTCTAGAGCCTGGGAGCTGCAACTTCCGAAGCCAGGACACTCTAGAGCCCACACTTGGCCACAAGAGAAGCCGCCACAATGAGAAGCCTGTGCACTGCAGCTAGGGAGGAGCCTCCTCCCGCCCCCTGGCCCCTGCTCGCTGCCACTAGAGAAAAGGGCATGCAGCAACGAAGACCCAGCCCAGCCCAAAAGAAGTAACTACCTAACTAAATACACAAAAATTATAAAACATATGCACGGTTCATGGGGTTGCAAAGAGTTGGACACGACTGAGTGACTGAACTGAACCGATAAAAAGTATGGGTCATTGAAAAAAAAATGAAGATTTCTTTTTCTATCCAACTTGACAAAATTTCCCCACCCCATGTGAAGCTATCACTTGTGTTTTTAAAGTTCCCTCTTTGTAATTTTATAAGTGCTGTCTTTGAGGGTGAGATATTTACTATTCAGAAGCAGTCAAGTAGCCTTATGTCTGGCTTTCCTTCCTCATTTTTTAGGTTGGGGCTTCTCATGCCATAATATTTGGAAGTTATAATCATTCTAGTGGCCATATCACTGTTCTGAAGCTTGTTGCCAGTCAAACCTCTTGTGTATGTGTGTGTGAGAGCCATAGCGAGTCACAGGCACACTGCCTGATTATGCCTTGAGAGGATGTTCTGTGGTAGGAACAGAGACAAAATTGCCCTCTGGGGACCAACAGACCCTGTTTCCTGCCTCTTCAGGGATCCAACCATTTCAGTCACTACAGCTTACCACAAAGAGGGGGAAATAGCCCTGTGTCTGCAACTCACTTCTCCTTATTTACCAGGAACTAGACGCAGTGGAATTAGCAGCAGAACTTCTCCCTGAGGGTCCTGTTTGTGCAGATGGTCTGGCAGAGTTGTCACCGCGACTAGAAAGTCGTGGGGGTATTGAAACCAGTTGCATTGTTCAAAAAAAGCCCATCTCATAGATACTGAAAATGACCACATTTTGAGGCTTCTGTAACATTACATCATAGGAAAGTTGGCAGCCTTTTGATGAAAATGTGACAGTGCTCATATTTCTTCCTGTACCGCTTGGGGATTTAAAATGTGGGGCAGGGGATTTCTCTGGCAGCCCAACATTTTATAATATCTAGTAGACGTGGATATAGAATCTCCCGTGAAATAGTGGTAAAGGGAATCCTCTGGCAGTCCAGTGGTTAGGACTCTGTTCACTGACAAGGGTCCAGGTTCAACTCCTGCTCTGGTAAGTAACAGCGTGTAAGCTGTGCGGTATGGCAAAAAAAAAAAAAAAAGTTGGGCAAAAATAAAGCTAATGCTGTCCTGTTATTTAATGAGTATCTACCTGTTTTTTAAGAACTTTAAAACAAACTCCCCAAAATTGCCTTACTGGAAGCCAGCTGTGTGACCTTGGGCTACTCACTGAATCTCTCTGGGCATCTGAGTCTTGAAGGTGGAGCATACCCTCCTGGAGCCTGGGTGAAGATGATCCACTAGGGATCTGGAAGAAATGTTATAAGTTTTATTTACATTTTTTTTCTATCTTAAATGTAAGAAAAAATATGAAGCTTTACTAATAAGTGATACATGGACCAAGAGAGTATAAGTATATAATTTATAAATATACAAAATTGGGACTGTATGCTCAAAAGTGTTTCTGTGAATGGCATATGATCAAAAAAAGTGTGGAGATGACTGATCTACACATTTTCAAGATTAGGCTACATTCAGGGTTTTTTCAAATTGCTGGCTGTGACCTGTTGTTGGATTGTGCCGGCCATTTAGGGAACTTTTAAAGAAAAGGGCTTCCCAGGTGGCGCTAGTGGTAAAAGAACCTGCCTGCCAATGTAGGAGATGTAAGAGACGTGGATTGGATCCTTAGGTTGGAAAGATCCCCTGGAGGAGAGCATGGCAACCCACTCCCATTTTCTTGCCTGGAGAATCCCATGGATTCCTCCTGCCAGAGTAGCCTGGCAGGCTACGGTCCATAGTGTTGCAGAGAGTCAGACATGCCTGAAGTGACTTAGCACACACACAAAGAAGTAAAATTAAGTATGAAATGTCAGAGTGCATTGCTTGTAGTAAGAATTAAGTATTGTTTTGTGGAACTCCTCAGATGAACACATATATGAATGCTAGGTTCTGGTGTAAAATGTGTCTCCTACTGTGTGGCTTGTACTTAAAGAAAATTGAAAGCAACTAGACTACAGGGCTAATGTCACCCTTGAACCAGCAGCTGCATCATAGGAGAACGTGTTAGAAAGGCAGATTCTTCAATCTCACTCCAGACCTACTGTATCAGAAAGTGGGGGTGGAGCCAGGCAATCTTGTGTTCTAGGTGATTCTGCAGAATGCTAGAGTTTAGAGCCACTGGCTTAGACCATTTCTAGGCCTCATCTGGTTAGAAAATCTTAAGACTCTGTTAGATATTCATCTAAGGCAGCGCTTTTTGAACTTCCCGGCCATA
Source organism: Capricornis sumatraensis (assembly GCF_032405125.1). Classification (NCBI taxonomy): domain Eukaryota; kingdom Metazoa; phylum Chordata; class Mammalia; order Artiodactyla; family Bovidae; genus Capricornis; species Capricornis sumatraensis. The sequence goes on from NC_091069.1 coordinate 223,719,061, forward strand.
AGATTCACCTGGTAATTTTAAAGTATCTCAGAGAAACTAAGCAAGCAGCTCTGGGTTGAAGCCTTGGAATCTGATTTTTAGCAAACATCTCTGGGTGATTCTTGTGATCAGACAAGTTTCGGAGCGACTTTACCAAGAGATAGGGAGATTAGAAAGAGTCTGGAGAATGTAACACTTTAGTGAACAGAAACGTGTTCTAGAGAAACAAAGTCCAATGTGGGAAAATGAACCATTCAAACTGAAACCAAAAAGCTAAAATTATTTCAACATTCCTAAACTGAATGAAATGACCTACCTTTCATTTTGAGTCAGCTGAGACCGTGATTTTCCTCTGAAAAGCTTGCTCTGGAGTTCTGCACAGCATTTCAACTCTAGTACACACTAGCTGTTCAGGAAGAGCTAACTGAGGAACTTGCCTCATGGTCCAGTGGCTAAGACTCTGAGCTCCCAATGCAGGGGGCCCAGGTTCGAGCCCTGATCAGGGAACTAGATCCCACATGCTGTAGCTAAAGATTGTGCATGCTGCAACTAACTCCCAGCACAGCCCCCTGCCTCAAAAAAAAAAAAAAAAAAAAAAAACCCATAAACATTTTAAAAAGAGGTGCTAATTGTATAAACCTTTCAGGCCTACAACATTCAGTCCTGGGGTTGGGGAGGAGGGCAGCTCTGGATTCAGGGAGTTTGGGGCAAATGTTGTGGCAGGGGTGTCCTCAAATTCCTTTGTGATTGAACCAGACAAGTTTCAAGTGCCTTGATGTGATAGGTACCCCACTTTCAAAAAGTAACTATCAAATTCGACTTAGTTTTGTTACTGCTAAAACTCAATTCCCAGTTGATTGTAATTAAAAATAAAATCTTTATAGGGTAGAAACATAATGTCTGCATATTATAAATATATTAAATAAAAATGTGTATTAAAACGTAAAAATCCTCTGACATCCCCGTCCTGTTGTCAGCACCAAACCCCCAGATCAACAATTTGGAGGATATTTTCTGACTTGTTGATAAACATGAATGTTTTTTGACATACATACACATAACCATTAAACATCAAAAGTATTATTAATGTAATTTTTTAGCAGACAATAGACCATGGATATTTTTCTGTGTCATTCTATATCTATCCCAATTCTTTTGAACACCAGCAGATTTTAAACGTCTAATTTGTTTTTTCAAGACTTAAACTTTTTATTTTGTATTGGGGTATAGCTGATTAACAATGCTGTGATAGTTTCAGGTGAACAGTGAAGGGACTCAGCCATACATACACGTGTATCCATTCTCCCCCAAAGTCCCCTCCTATCCAGGCTGGCATATAACTTAAATGTTTAATTTTGGGGAAACTTATTTGATCTCAGAATACTTAAAAATTAGAATGCATTTTGATTGAATATCCCCAAGTGCTCAAGGCAGACAATATATGCTTGGATGAAAGGGGATAGCAAAACAATGTCTCCTAAACAGTGTATACTGCAAGAAATGATATAAATTTAATTTATCACATTTTAAAATCTTTACGACAGGAAGAATAATGAGTGAAAAATTAAATTATCATATTTTACAAAGAACAGATTATGCTGAGATTAAGTAAAATGTTTTTCTTTTGTTATAAAATGTGACATAAAAACAAACTAAAAGTAAAGACAGCATTTTGGGGTTATTTCATCCCAAATTAGTAGCTGCAACACTGTTACGGGGGTAAAATTCGTATATGTGGTAAGATATCAGATCAGTTGCTATATGTTATTTTATAGCACGATGTTAAAGAAATCTCATTATTAATATGAGAACACTGTAACAAAAGAAAGTGCACAAGTCATACAAACATTTTATGGTCTCCAAGTATTGATTTAAATCTTCTAAAAACCTTTAATTATGTCCTGTTGAATAGCTCTCTGCTGACTTTTCTAGAAATGACTTTACTAGAATGATGAGTACGATCGTTCATTTTCATGGTGACTTGCTCAACAATTCTGTTCTTTTAATCTGCACAAAGCTTTTGAACTACAAGGTTGTGTTTCGTTGGAACTCTCTTTTCTTTCAGCCTTTAGTCTGTGAGGAAAAAGTTTGTGTATTATGTGATAATAATACCATAAGCATCAAACAATAATTTCAAATGTGTGTATCAGTATGAGATAAGACACGTAGCATGGAGCAGAGCCATTATCATCCAAAGAGGATGTGCGATGAGGCATTCGGAGACTTAGATACTAGGCATCTTTCTCCTGCAACTTCCTACCATTCTGGGGTAGGAAGCAACTTTAGTGTTTGATGAAAGTTTATGGTTTAGGATCCAATTGTAATATATAGTAAGGGAGTAAATAAATGCTAGTAAGATGCTATAGATTTAATTTGGGGGTCAATTTTTCTAATATCAGAATAAAACTCTTGAATCTGGATTCTTCAGCCCAGGACTCAGGCCTATGGGAGGATATTCCTTTACAGAATTTATTATTTATTTAATTTATTATTAATTTATTAATTCAATTATAGCAGGTGAGGAGGAAAGGAAACATCCTTCCATCATTTTCATCAAGGCTTTATAACTTTATTTTATAGTCTACAGAAGCATTGTCTATAGACTATTTCATTTAGCCCTTAGAAACACACTGTGAAACAGGTATTATCGCCACTTTACAGATGAAGAAACTGAGGCTCAGAGTGGTAAAGTGACTTGTTCACAAGGCCATTCTCCACATCTGTGTCTCTATTCCTGCCCTACAAATAGGTTCACTGGTACCATTTTTCTAGATTCCAAATGTGTGCATTAATATACAGTATTTGTTTTTCTCTTTCTGACTCACTTCACTCTGTATGACAGACTCTAGGTTCATCCACATCATTACAAGTGACCCAATTTTGTTTCTTTTTATGGATGAGTAATATTCCATCATATATATGTACAGCATCTTCTTTATTCATTCATTTGTTGATGGACATTTCAGATGCTTCCATGTCCTGGCTATTGTAAATAGCTTGTGTTCTTAATAATTAGCAGCATTCCTGGCTTCTGCCAACTAGATACCAGTAGCACACTCCCCTGCTTTGCCCCACTTGGCCCCTGGCAAGTTATGATAACCAAAAATGATCTAGATATTTCCAAAAGTCCCATGTAAGGAAAAATCACCTGAAGTTGAGAACCACTGTATTAGGCTATAATTTGGGTGAGGAGTTAAAAAGAAAATGGAAATTCAAGGAGAAAAGGAATCATGCAATTTCTGCTTATTACAGAAGAGCCTGTTCATTCTTAGTTGATAACATGTGATTTCAATTCTACTACTCTGTATCACCATATAAAGGGAAAGCCAGTTTTCTTTAATATTCTGGGTTGAATTGCACCCTTCCCCCCCAAAATATATTGAGATTGTAGTTCCCATGACACCCAAATATGACATTATTTGGAAATGGAGTCACTACAGAGATAATAAAGGTAAAGTGAGGTTATAGGGTGGGTCCTAACCCAGTCTGACTGGCGTCCTTATAAAAAGGGGAATTTAGACTGAAACAGAGATAGGCACAAAAGGGAGACAATGTGGAGATGGCCACGTGATGCTGAGGGCAGAGATTGGACTGATGCAGCTACAAATCAGGGATTGTTAAGGACTGCTAGTCAGCACAGGAAGCTAGGAAGAGGCGAGGAAGGGTTCCATCCTGAGTCCTAGAGGGGGCATGGCTTTCCCAGCACCTTGGCTTTGGACTTCAAGCCTCTAAAATTAGACGGTAATTTTTTTTTTTTAAGTTATCCAGCTTGTGGCCCTCTGTTATGGTAGCCCTTGTAAACTAGTATATTTGTCATAAAAGTAAAACTATTAAAAACAAATACAATAAAACAAGACAATGCTCTTAAATATTATTAAATTCCAGCTAGATGCTTAGAAATCCACTAGAAACAGGCTTGAGCTGCAGTTCAGTTCAGTTCAGTTCAGTCACTCAGTCATGTCCGACTCTTTGCAACCCCATGGACAGCAGCACGCCAGGCTTCCCTGTCCATCACCAACTCCTGGAGCTTACTCAAACTCATGGCCATTGAATCGGTGATGCCATCCAACCATCTCATCCTCTGTCATACCCTTTGCCTCCCACCTTCAATCTTTCCCAGCATCAGGGTCTTTTCCAATGAGTCAGTTCTTCGCATCAGGTGGCCAAAATATTGGAGTTTCAGCTTCAGCATCAGTCCTTCCAATGAATATTCAGGACTGATTTCTTTTAGGATTGACTGGTTGGATCTCCTTGAAGGCCAAGGGACTCTCAAGAGTCTTCTCCAACAGTTCAAAAGCATCAATTCTTCAGAGCTCAGCTTTCCTTATAGTCCAACTCTCACATCCATACATGACTACCGGAAAAATCATAGCTTTAACTAGACGGACCTTCGTTGGCAAAACAATGTCTCCTTTTTAATGTTGAGTCGGTCATAGCTTTTCTTCCAAAGAGCAAGTGTCTTTTCATTTCATGGCTTCAGTCACCATCTGCAGTGATTTGGGAAGCCTCAAAAATAAAGTCTGTCACTGTTTCCCTGGTTTCCTCATCTGTCTGCCATAAAGTGATGGAACCAGATGCCATGATCTTACTTTTCTGAATGTTGAGTTTTAAGCCAACTTTTTCACTCTCCTCTTTCACTTTCATCAAGAGGTTCCTTAGTTCCTCTTGGCTTTTTGCCATAAGGTTGGTATCATCTGCATTTCTGGAGTGCAAAAGTAGGACCTAAGTCAAGAGATACCTGGAGTAACAAGCATATTTGGCCTTGGAGTACAAAATGAAGCAGGGCAAAGGCTAACAAAGTTTTGCCAAGAGAACATGCTGGTCATAGCAAACACCCTCTTCCAACAACACAATAGAAGACTCTACACATGGACATCACCAGATGGTCAATACTGAAATCAGATTGATTATATTCTTTGCAGCCAAAGATGGAGAAGCTCTGTACGGTCAGCATAAACAAGACTGGGAGCTGACTGTGGCTCAGGTCATGAACCCCTTATTGCCAAATGCAGACTTAAATTGAAGAAAGTAGGGAAACCGACTAGACAACTTAGGTATGATCTAAATCAAATCCCTTATGATTATACAGTGGAAGAGATAAATCAAGGGATTAGATCTGATAAACAGAGTGCCTGAAGAACTATGGATGGAGGTTCATGACATTGTAAAGGAGGGAGTGATCGAGACCATCCACAAGAAAAAGAAATGCCAAAAGGCAAAACGGTTGTCTGAGGAGGGCTTGCAAATAGCTAAGAAAAGAAGAGAAGCAAAAGGCAAAGGAGAAAAGGAAAGATATACCCATTTGAATGCAGAGTTCCAAAGAATAGCACAGAGAGATAAGAAAGCCTTCCTCAGTGATCAATGCAAAGAAATAGAGGAAAACAATAGAATGGGAAAGACTAGAGAACTCTTCAAGAAAATTAGAGGTACCAAGGGAGCATTTCATGCAAAGATGGGCACAATAAAGGACAGAAACAGTATGGACCTAAAAGCAGAAGATATTAAGAAGAGGTAGCAAGAATACAGAGAACTGTACAAAAAAGATCTTCATGACCCAGATAATCACGATGGTGTGATCACTCACCTAGAGCCAGACATCCTGCAATGTGAAGTCAAGTGGGCCTTAGGAAGCATCAGTATGAACAAAGCTAGTGGAGGTGATAAAATTCCAGTTGAGTTATTTCAAATCCTAAAAGGTGATGCTGTGAAAGTGCTGCACTCAATATGCCAGCAAGTTTGGAAAACTCAGTAGTGGCCACAGGACTGCAAAAGGTCAGTTTTCATTCCAGTCCCAAAGAAAGGCAATGCCAAAGAATGCTCTAACTATCACACAATTGCACTCATCTCACACACTAGCAAAGTAATGCTCAAAATTCTGCAAGCCAGGCTTCAATGGTATGTGAACCATGTTCAAGCTGGATTTAGAAAAGGCAGAGGAATCGGATCATTGAAAAAACAAGAGAGTTCCAGAAAAACATCTACTTCTGCTTTATTGACTGTGTGGATCACAAAAAAGTGTGGAGAATTCTTCAAGAGATGGGAATACCAGACTACCTGACTTGCCTCTTGAGAAACCTATATGCAGGTCAAGAAGCAACAGTTAGAACTGGACATGGAACAACAGTTCAATTCAGTTCAATTCAGTTCAGTTGCTCAGTCATGTCCGACTCTTTGCGAACCCATGAATCGCAGCACGCTAGGCCTCCCTGTCCATCACCATCTCCCAGAGTTCACTCAGACTCACGTCCATCGAGTCAGTGATGCCATCCAGCCATCTCATCCTCTGTCGTCCCCTTCTCCTCCTGCCCCCAATCCCTCCCAGCATCAGAGTCTTTTCCAATGATTCAACTCTTTGCATGAGGTGGCCAAAGTACTGGAGCCTCAGCTTTAGCATCATTCCTTCCAAAGAAATCCCAGGGCTGATCTCCTTCAGAATGGACTGGTTGGATCTCCTTGCAGTCCTAGGGACTCTCAAGAGTCTTCTCCAACACCACAGTTCAAAAGCATCAATTCTTCAGTGCTCAGCCTTCTTCACAGTCCAACTCTCACATCCGTACATGACCACAGGAAAAACCATAGCCTTGACTAGACAGACCTTGGTTGGCAAAGTAATGTCTCTGCTTTTGAATATGCTATCTAGGTTGGTCATAACTTTTCTTCCAAGGAGTAAGTGTCTTTTAATTTCATGGCTGCAGTCACCATCTGCAGTGATTTTGGAGCCCCCAAAAATAAAGTCTGACACTGTTTGCACTGTTTCCCCATCTATTTCCCATGAAGTGATGGGACCAGATGCCATGATCTTCGTTTTCTGAATGTTGCACTTTAAGCCAACTTTTTCACTCTCCTCTTTCACTTTCATCAAGAGCTTTTTAGCTCCTCTTCACTTTCTGCCATAAGGGTGGTGTTATCTGCATATCTGAGGTTATTGATATTTCTCCTGGCAATCTTGATTCCAGCTTGTGCTTCTTCTAGTCCAGCATTTCTCATGTTGTACTCTGCATATAAGTTAAATAAACAGGATGACAATATACAGCCTTGACGTACTCCTTTTCCTATTTGGAACCAGTCTGTTGTTCCATGTCCAGTTCTAACTGTTGCTTCCTGACTTGCATACAGATTTCTCAAGAGGCAGGTTAGGTGGTCTGGTATTCCCATCTCTCTCAGAATTTTCCACAGTTGATTGCGATCCACACAGTCAAAGGCTTTGGCATAGTCAATAAAGCAGAAATAGATGGTTTTCTGGAACTCTCTTGCTTTTTCCACGATCCAGGCATGGGGTATCTCTTCACGGCTGCTCCAGCAAAGCACAGCCGCTGCTCCTTACCTTGGACGAGGGGTATCTCCTTACCGCCACCGTTCCTGACATTCAACGTGGGATAGCTCCTCTAGGCCCTCCTGTGCCTGTCTCTCCCATCAAGAAGCTTCTATAAGCCTCTTTTCCTTATCCATCAGAGGGCAGACAGAATGAAAACCACAATCACAGAAAACTAATGAAACTGATCACACGGACCAGGCCTTGTCTAACTCAATGACGCTATGAGCCATGCTGTGTGGGGCCACCCAAGGTGGACGGGTCGTGGTGGGGAGCACTGACAGAACGTGGTCCTCTGGAGAAGGCAATGGCAGACCACGTCAGTATTCTCACCTTGAGAACCCCATGAACAGTATGAAAAGGCAAAAAGATAGGACACTGGAAAATGAACTCCCCAGGTCAGTAGGTGCCCAATACGCTACTGGAAACTTTACATTCTCTCTGACCCCCAGCCCCATAGAACTCCAGAAAAAATGAAGAGATGGAGCCAAAGCAAAAACAACACCCAGCTGTGGATGTTGACTGGTGATGGAAGTAAAGTCTGAAGCTGTAAAGAATGATATTGCATAGGAACCTACCTCCATGAATCAAGGTAAGTTGCAAGTGGTCAAACAGGAGATGGCAAGAGTGAATATGGACATTTGAGGAATCAGAGAACTAAAATGGATCGGAATGGATGAATTTAACTCAGATGACCATTATATCTACTACCGTGGGCAAGAATCCCTTAGAAAAAAATGGAGTAGCCATCATAGTCAACAAAAGAGTCCGAAATGCAGTACTTGGATGCAATCTCAAAAACGAAAAGAATGACCTCTGTTCGTTTCCAAGGCAAACCATTCAATATCACAGTAATACAAGTCTATGCCCCAACCAGTAATACTAAAGAAGCTGAAGTTGAACGATTCTATAAAGACCTACAAGACCTTCTAGAACTACCTCTCTACACATAAGAAAAAAGATGCTTGAGCCTCACCATTTCTTTATGAAAAGGAAGAATAGGCAATGTGATACCCATGTTCATAGCAGCGGTTTTGGCAATAGACAAAAGGGAGAAACCCGAGTGTTCCTCAATGAATGAGTGAAAAAACAGAATGTGGTGTATGAACACAATGGAATATTATTCATACTTTAAACTACAACACTGGTGAATCTTGAGGGTATTATGCTAAGTGAAGCAAGCCAGAAAGACAAATACTGTGAATGATTTCAATCATATGATGTACTTAGAGTAGTCAAATTCATAGAGACAGACAGTAGAATAGTGGTTGCCAGAGGGGTCTGGGGTCAGGGAGAATGTGAAGTTTCAGTTTTTCAATATGAAAATCATTCTGTGGATGAATGGTGGTGATAGTTGCACAACAATGGGAATGAACTTAATGCCACTGAACCGTACACTTCAACAGTTAAGGGTCTTCCCTGGTGGCCCAGTGGTTGAGAATCTGCCTTGCAATGCAGGGGATGTGGGTTCCTTCTCTGGTCTGGGAACTGAGATCCCACGTGCCACGGGGCAACTAAGCCTTTGAACCACAGCTAGAGTCCTTGTGCCGTAACGAAGATCCGCAAACAAAATGCCACAACTAAGACCCAATGCAGTTAAATAGATATATAAGTAGATAAATATTTAAAAAACAAAATGGAAAACTATATAATGCATGGTTTACTACAATTAGAAGGAAAAAAAATGAATAGCCAATGTTAAAGAGAGGTGTTAAAGGCACAATAGAAGTGATTAGGTCACACAAAATAGAGGTGACCTAATCACACAAACCACCAGTCCATTCTAAAGGAGGTCAGTCCTGGGTGTTCTTTGGAAGGAATGATGTTAAAGCTGAAACTCCAGTACTTTGGCCACCTCATGTGAAGAGTTGACTCACTGGAAAAGACTCTGATGCTGGGAGGGATTGGGGGCAGGAAGAGAAGGGGACGACAGAGGATGAGATGGCTGGATGGCATCACCGACTCGATGGATGTGAGTCTGAGTGAACTCCAGGAGTTGGTGATGGACAGGGAGGCCTGGTGTGCTGCAATTCATGGGGTCGCAAAGAGTCGGAGACGACTGAGTGACTGAACTGAACTGAGCTGAATCACACAAACTGGACATTAGTTTGCATAACTTTCTATGCGAGTGAATATAATTTTTTGCTGGATAAGTATCTCAGTTCAGTTCAGTTGCTCAGTCCTGTCCAACTCTTTACCACCCCATGGACTGCAGCACACCAGGCCTCCCTGTCCATCATCAACTCCTGGAGCTTTCTCAAACTCATGTTTATCAAGTCGGTAATGCCATCCAACCATCTAATCCTCTGTCGTCCCCTTCTCCTGCCTTCAATCTTTCCTAGCATCAGGGTCTTTTCCAATGAGTCAGTTCTTCACATCAGGTGGCCAAAATATTGCAGCTTCAGCTTCAGCATCAGTCCTTCCAGTGAATATTCAGGAATGTCTTCCTTTAGGATGGACTGGTTTGATCCCCTTGCCAAGTGTCAACACAGGGTCATCTCACAGGGTGGAAAACTCAACCCTACATCATGTGAACTTCCCTTAAAAAGATTTAAGGCATACAGAACCAGAGCCAGAACTTGAACTCTGTCCTTTGACTCAGTCCAGCACACTTCCCTTGTAACACAAAGGATGTTTATTTTGATAATAACACCTGGTTCTTAGTTACTGGACCAGGGGATAAACTTTGAACCTGGTGCCATCTGTTAGATAGGTGGTTTTGGTAGGGAAGAATTCTAGGGTGAAGGACAGAGAAAGAAGAAACTCTTGGATGATTGAGTTTCCAGGGAGAAACTTCCAGAGACAGAGAGCGGCTGGAGAGAGAGAGACAGGGACCAGAAAAAATAAATACATTCTCAGAGCAACTGAGGAGGAAAAGTGAAGATCCCTATTGGAAAACTGCATATTGTATGCCCCTTGGAAAACTACAGTTATTTGACTGTTGTCTATTTTCCTTCTGTTTTGTTTGATCATTCAGGGGAACTGCAGTACGGGTGATTCAGTGCTAGCTGGAGACAGAAGCTTAGCAGCAGTTAGTCTAGAATTAGAAGCCAGAAAGTTGGGGATGATTTTATTAAGGGTGAGTGGGTATAGTGAAATATTTTCAGATCAAATATTATTTGAAACACTGTTTTTATTCCTGGCTTGGAAGACGCATTTTAAATGTAGGTTTAAAATTAGTTTGGAAATTGTCTTTAAGAGGGGATTGCGTAAGTTATTTTAGATTCGGGGCCTCATTACAAATGCATTAAGGAACAATCAGATACTGTGTCTGCCAGTGTGAAGCAGTTTGAGGCACAGAGCACCAGGTAGGAAGCTTCTAGCCAACAATGTGCACTTGAATCTAAGGAGGCCCCTAGAGGTGCACTCCTGTTTATGGGAAATGGGGAGGGGGGGAGAAAGAAGAAAAGGTTAAATGATACCATTTGAGCTGAGATTTGCTATAAAAATGGGCTTCCCTGGTGGCTTAGATTGTAAAGACTCTGCCTGCAATGCAGGAGACCTGGGTTCCATCCCTGGGTCAGGAAGATCCCCTGGAGAAACACATGGCAACCCACTCCAGTATTCTTGGCTGGAGAATCCCATGGACAGTGGAATCTGGAGGGCTACTGTCTGTAGGGTTGCAAAGAGTCAGACAGGACTAAGCGACTAACGCTTGCTGTAAAATATTTCAGTAAGGGGGAGAAAAAAGTGAAAGAACTGTGCATTAGTTTCCTGTGGCTGCCATACAAATTGCCACAAACTTGGTGGCTTACAATAACAGAGATGGATGTTATTGTAAGCCAGTAACAAAGACGTAATATCATCTTACATGGAGAAAGAGGTGATCAAGCGAAGGTGGGCTTCCCTGGTGGCTCAGTGGTAAACAGGACACGGGTCTGATCCCTGGTCGGGGAAAATTCCACATGCCATGGGGCAACTACGCCCATGTGCCAAAACTACTGAGCTAGTGCTCTAGGGGCCACGAGCTGCAACTACTGAGCCTGTGTCTGTGTTCCGCAACTACAGAAGCTGGGGCACCTAGAGCACGTGGTCTGGAACACATGGTCTAAAACATAGAAACCACCCTAATGAGAAGCCTGCATACTGCAATGAAGAGTAGCCCCTGCTCGCCACAACTAGAAAAAAGCCCACATGCAGCAAGGAAGACCTAGTGCAGCTAAAAATCAATCAAAAAATAAATGGGTCTAATGCCAATTTTATTAAAAAAAAAAAAAAAAGAACTATACACTGAGAATTACAAAATATTGGTAAGATAAAGACTTAAAGAAATGGAGAGGAATTCTATGTTCATGGATTAGAAGACTCAATATTGAGATGGTATTTCTCCCCAAATTGATCTACAGTTTCAATAAATCCCTATCAAAATATCATCAGCCTTTTTTTGGGGGTAGATATTGATGAACTGATCCTGAATTTTAAACGGATGTGGAGAACTTAGACTTACCAAAACAGTCTACATCCATACCACCCTTAACGCACCTGATCGCATCTGATCTTGGAAGCTAAGTAGCGTCTGGCTTGGTTAGTACTTGGATGGGAGAATAGCCAAAACAATTAAAAAAAAAAAAAGAAGAAATTTGAAGACTTAAACGATCCTATTTTAAAACTTGCAAACGACAAGGTCCTATTGAATAGCACAGAGAACTATATTCATATCCTATGATAAGCCATAATGGAAAAGGGTTTATATACATATATATATTTAAATATATATACGCATAACTGAATTACTTTGCTGTATAGCAATAATTAACACAACATTGTAAATCAACTATATTTCAATAAAAATAAACAAGGAAGACCTTTCAAAAAAATAATAAAATGTGCTATAAAGCTACAGAAACTGAGCATATAGTATTTACACAAAGATACACATGTAGATCAATGGAACAGAATTGACAACAGTAGGGGTTATATTTACATTGTGTGGGTTTTGCATTTATAATCAACCTTTTTTTTTTTTTTTACTAAGATTCTAAGATTCAATAGGGAAAGGGTAATATTTTCAATTGGAATCAATATGCAAAAGGGTAAATTTAAGCTCTTATCTCGTTTGCACGCTAACTTGCTTCAGTTGTGTCCGACTCTTTGGGACCCAATGGACTATAGCCCTCCAGGCTCCTTAGTCCATGGAATTCTCTAGGCAAGAATACTGGAGTAGGTTGCCATCCCTTCCTCTAGGGGATCTTCCCAACCCAGGGATCAAACCCAGGGATTGGACCTATGTCTCTTACATCTCCCGCATTGCAGGCGGATTCTTGACGACTAGCGCCACCTGGGGAGCCCTCTTATTCCATACTACATACACAAGTGAAGTGAAGTCACTCAGTCATGTCCGACTCTTCGCGACCCCATGGACTGTAGACTACCAGGCTTCTCCGTCCATGGGATTTTCCAGGCAAGAATACTGGAGTGGGTTGCCATTAAGTTAACTCAAAATGGATCACAGACTTAAATATAAAAGCTAACTACATAAAAACTCTGGGAGAGAACAAAGGAGAAAATCATCTTGACTTTGGAGTAGGCAAAGATTTCTTAGATTAGACTGAAAGAACATAAACTATAAAAGAAAATTTTGATAAACTATATTTCATCAAATTAAAATGTTCTACTCAAAATGAAAACAGGCTGAGAGAAAATATTTGCAATACCTATCTCTAATGAAAGATTATATACAGAATACATAAAGATATCTTACAACTTAAATAATAAGAAACCAAATAAACTAATAAAAATGGATAAAAGATTTGCAGACACTTCACAAAAGAAGATATCATCATATCCAATAAGCACATGAAAAGATGCTCAGCATCATCAGTTACAAGGGAAATGCAAATTTAAAAAATCACAGTGAAGGACATCCCTGGTGGTTCAGTGGTCAGGACTTCGTGCTTCCACTGCAGGGGACATGGGTTTGATACCTGGTTGGGGAACTAAGATCACACATGCCGCCATGTGGCCAAAAAAAAAAAAAGAAAAAAAAAAGTCACAATGAAATACCACTACATACTTCTTTGAAGTCTGAAATTAAAGAGTGACAATACCAAGTCTTGGCAAGAATGTGGAGCAACTGGAACTCTCAGTGAGAAAGTAAGACATGTAAACACTTTAGAAAACATTTTGGCCATTTGAAAAATCAACTGAACTATATATTTACCATATGAATCATTCCTCGGTATTTATCCAAGAGAAAAGAAAACAATGTATCCATACAAAGATCTGTACACAAATGTTCCTACAGCTTTATTCATAACAGTTCTAAACAGCAAGCAGCCCAGTTATTCACTGACACTGAATGGATGCACTGTGGTGCCACTCTATGATGCTAATCGGGGATACAAAGAAATGAATTACTGATAGAGCAACAAATATGAATTTCCAAAAATACTTCAACGAGCAAAAGAAGCCAGGTTCAAAAGATTAATTCTGCATGATTTCATTTATATGAAGTTTAAGATAAAGGAAATCTAAAATTTCAAACAAAAAGACCGAAAAAAAAATCCTCCTGCAAACCCGAACAACAACAGAAAAAACAGCCTAGGGCAGGAGATGGGTAGGACTCAGCTTCAAAGGGGCAGGAGGGAATTTTTAAGGTGATAGAGTTACTCTTCATTTTGACTGTGGTTGTGGTTATATGACTATGTACACTTGTCAAAACTCATCGAATTATTTATTTATGTTGCATTTTATTGTCTAGATTATACTGTTATGGAAGGATGTCCATGATTACTGTAGATTTGTAGAAAGCAAGGTGAAGAAGAGTATGTTTAGTATGATCCCATTTATGTTAAAAAAAACCCACAAAATGTGTATATGCATGTATTTCTTAATTATATGCAGAAAAAACTGTTAGCAGAGATTAACTCTGCAGAATAGGGTTGAGGATGAGTCAGATTTAGATTTTATATTCGAGTATAGCCAGTTAACAATGTTGTGATAGTTCCAGCCATACATTTACATGTATCCATTCTCCCTTAAACTCCCCTTCCATTCAGGCTGCCACATGGCCATCTTTTGAATCATAGACCTGCCTCGATGAAATCAAATAGATGAATCAATGAATAGGAATAATTTGTGTATAGCTTCAATGTAATTTGTTCTAGAAAAGGAGCTTTTTCTTCCTATGGTGTCTAACTCACTTAAGTACAATGGGAACAAAAACATGGGATGTGGTTTTTTTCCATAGCCTGGAATCTAGTTCTACTGCTAACCAGATCTGAGATCTTACACAGATTACAAGGTCTCTCTCTGGATTCTCTACACTTGTTTCCCTATCTGTCAAATGAGCAAAATATTTGCTTTCCCAAGACTTACTAGGATAGTTGTGAGGATTTAATGAGATAAAGGGGGAAAAAGACTTTGTAGAAGGTGGTTTAACTTATCTAGGTGACCTCTATTATCATGGGTGCTATTCTCAGATCCTAAAAATCACCCAATCTTTTCCTAGGGCTTTTGGTCAAGAAGTGCTCACTATGGGCCAGGTCCCAGTTAAGCAATGCATGTATTTCACCTTGTTTCATCCTCACAACAAGCCTAGGACTTGTTATCTCAGGCTATGTTTACAGATCAGAACACTCAAAATAAAGAAATGTGTAACCTATGTGCAAGCCCTTGTTCATTTATCCATTTAGTAACAGTATTAGGTACCAAATGTACAACTAAGGCGAAGTCCCTGCACGCACAGATCTTACCTTTGAGGGCAATCTGGCTTGAAGGTCCTCGGCTGTGAATGGCAAAGGAGGGATTCTCTTTGTTTTTGTTTTTTTTTTAAAGTATTTATTAATTACTATTTTTATTTTTGGTTGCACTGGATCTTCTTTGCTATGTGCGGACTTTCTCTGGTTGTGGCGAGTGGGCGCTGTTCCCTAGCTGTGTGGGCTTCTCATTGTGGTGGCTTCTCTTGTTACTGAGCACGGGCTCTAAGCACACGGGCTTCAGTAGTTGCAGCACATGGGCTCAGCAGCTGAAGCTGGAAGGCTCTGCAGCATGGACTCAGTAGTTGCCCCCTTCCTGGCCCAGGGGCTGAACCTGCGTCCTCTGCGTTGGCAGGTGGCCTGTCATCCACTGTACCAGCATGGAAGTCCTCTCCTTCAATGCCATACCACTCAGCTTCTGGCTTGAAGTATTGTAACCTTCCTGCCCCATGGTTTCTGGATTCTTCACCTTATGTCCGGGGCTTCCCAGATGACTCTGCCCGCCAATGTAGAAGACTCTGGTTCCATCCCTGGGTTGGGAGAATCCCCTGGAGAAGGAAATGACAACCCACTCCAGGATTCTCGCTGGGCAGCGGAGCCTAGCGGGCTGTACAGTCCATGGGGTTGCAAAAGAGTTGGACATGACTTATCGACTAAATAACAACTTTATATCCCACACGTTGGTTCCAGAACATGGATGTCTTTTCTCTTTCTCCCCCTGAGATTCCCCACCCTGTGCCAGCAATATTCTTGAATATCCAGGGGTAGAAGCCTCTGTTAACCAGTTTTTGTTGTTCCCCGCCCCCCAAGGTATGATTATCTGAGCAAAGCAAACCTCCAGGAAAACTGCATTCCCAGATGAGTCAGCCATCATCACAGAGATTACCTAATGCTGAGCTGGACGGGTTCAGAAAGCTGAAGCCAGGGAAAAAGCCAAAACTCACAGGTTTGGAACTCAAGGTCACTGGAAGCCAGGGGTTGGCCGTGTTTCTGCAGCTGGTGCCATTTTTATTTGCTCATTCTCTCTGGAGAGCAGGATGGGGTAGCCTTCAAGAGTCCCCTTTAAAAAGATGCTGGAATTTCTGGGAAGAGGTTCCTTCTCAATCTTTCCCAAAGAGCATTTGTTTACCGAGGACAGTGGGGTGGGGAGAGGGGAGAGGAAAGGGCCAGAGGATGGCGAAAGACAGGAGGATGAGAGGAGTGATTACTAGGAGGTACTTAAGCTCATGCCTCAATACTGAAGTCTCTTCTTGTGTCCAGGGGAAGACCATAGAAAAATAAAGTGATCCTTGTAAAGAGTCAAGACATGGTTAACAAAGGCAATAAACAGAACACATGGGCACCAGTGTCGTTGATTTTATTGCCTTGCTAGAAGAAAATGCGGCATAAGCTAAATGTTAACCATCCCATGCTGTGTTTCTTAGGAAACTTCCTGGTTTGTCGTCAGCTTGTAAGGAGAGTATTTCCAGTCTCCATGTGGCATAGACTAAGCACACAATAATCCAGGACTCCGTTTGTGTAACTCTTCTTCACTCCCTGGGTCCTCAGGGCACCCTGACCTGCTTTTTCTGGCGGTGTATGCTGCTCTGACCCAGCCCTCAAGCTGCCCAGATAGGGGCTTCCTGTCTCTATTCCCTCAAGGTACTCTTGACTCACAAGTTACTCCCAGACTCAGCAGTAAAGACAAGTTTTCAGGTTGCCATTTCCCAACCTCAGCTTTTTGGGAGTAGTTATTTCCTGGTGTCTCCCTACCAGCCTCTGAAATAGACCATCCCAGATCAACTCCCTTTATTCTCTCTTCTTCTCAGAATAAAATATTAAGGAAGTCTTCCTCAATCACTCATTTACTTTTTATTCCTTTCTAGATACTCATTATTTTGAAAACTGAGAAATTAAAGGAAAGAATTAAGTCCCTGACCTCCTTATATGAACTGTGCCTCAAGGTCACTGTGACTTCCCCGGTGGCTCAGATGGTAAAGCGTCTGCCTACAATGTGGGAGACACGGGTTCAATCCCTGGGTCAGGAAAATCTCCTAGAGAAGGAAATGGCAAACCACTCCAGTATTCTTGCCTGGAAAATCCCATGGATGGAGGAACCTGGTAGGCTACAGTCCATGGGGTTGCAAATAATCGGATACGACTGAGCGACTTCACTTTCACTCTTTCAAGGTCATTGAATAATTAAAAAGGGTCATTTTCTCTCTAGAGAAACTGTTTTGCTAATGAGTGAGAAGGAACGAGAGAGTTAACAGGTTAATGGGTCTAGGTAATGCTTATCAGTGCTGCCATAATCACAAAATAGGGATAGCCAGACCTTATGTGATGGAAGTATATACACCACTACTTATGAATTAATCTTGATAAGATATGAACCCAAATCTGATTAAGCCTCTAGATCTAACTAATTTACAGGAAATGCAGGGATCAGTGACTCTACAAGAATGTAGTCAGGAAAACATGGGAAAGTTGTTGGACAAACAACTCTGATTTTTAATTTCAAGAGGAAAAGAGGGGAGTGAACAATCTATAGATTAAAAGAGACTTAACAAGCATGCCAACCAATTGCAAAGTATGGACATTATTTTGATTCAAATTCAAACGAATGCACTATGAAAAAAATTTAAGATAAGCAGAGGAACATAGACATTGACTATTTTTAATGATATTAAAGAATTATTGTTACTTTTGTAGTGGAATAATAGTACAGTTATTTTTTAAAAGAAACCTTATATTTTAAAGATGTTTTATTTTAAAAATATATTAAGTGTTATGGTATCTTGAATTTCTTTCGGTATAATCCAGAGGTCCATGGGGGAAATAGGGCACACGTGTAAACAACAGAAGATTAGGTAATGGTTTAAGCTGAATGATAGGTACATAGAAATTCATTATGCTGCTTACTTTTGTACATAATTGAAAATTTCCACAACAAAATGATAAAACCTGTAAGATAAACCCCTGGAAGAATGGACTTGGAATGTATAACTTCCCAACCCTTAGAAGAGATAAAAATGAATAAGAAAACAAAAGGCAAGAAAAGGGGAAAAGTAGGGGAGGGGCGGGAATCTAAAAAACATTTCAAGGAGAAAACACAAAACAAGATGGCAGAAACATATCTAAAAGTGCCAGTGATGATAATAGATGGAAACAGCTAATTAATCTATTAAAATATAGACTGGGGAATTCCCTGGGGGTTCAGTGGTTAGGACTCATTTCCACTGCAGAGAGCCTGGATTCAATCCCTGGTTGGGAACTAAGATCCTGTAAACTAAGCGGGCTGCCTTCCCCCACACCCAAAAGACAGATTGGGTTAAAAAAATTCAACTTTGTATATATATATACATATATATGTATATATACATACACACACACACATACATATATATTACAAGAGAAACCCTTAAAAAATGAAAAGGAGGAAAATGAAGAGATAGAAAACTATCTACTAGGCTAAACAAATGATAAGAAGCTGAAATTAGGTAAAACAGTTCAATAAGGTAAGAATGAAATGCATTGAAAGGAATTAGTAGCAAAGTGACCATTGGTGATCGTGACAAAAATGGTTTGGGGTCAGTGGGGACTCAATCAGATTGTGTGTGACATGCAGTGAATGGCAAAGAAGTGGAAAGGCAGAAGGAACAGTAAGGGCAAGCGGAGGAGGCACATTCCTAGTTGGGGAAGAGGGGTTACTTACCGTTTGTTTACCAGTTTGAGCCTGTGTAAATACTGATGCCAGGAAGCCAGAGGAGAGAGCCAAGGAAAAGAAATGGGAGAGAACTGAGGGGAAAGCAATTGTGGGGAGCCAGGCTGAGATCCAAAGCACCAGGAGAGACTTTAGCAACAGACAAGAAGAAAACCATCTATTTTATTTTATTTCTAATTTATTAATTGGTCCATTACACAAACAATACATGAATGCATACTCAAAAACATCAAACATTACAGGTAAAGCTAATGCACTCCACCAAACTACTGTGAACAGTTTGGTTAGTACCCTTCCAGACCTTCTCTATACATTTTTATAATACACAATTAGGTACTTAAGATGTACACTATACAGTATTTGTGTGAATGGGTGTGGTATGTGTTTTAACATCAGTGGTACCATGTGTATTTCATGTATTATCCTTCTATTTTCCCCTAAACTTTTAAAAAACTTAACATTGTATCTTAAGAGATCTTTCCATGTCAGTGCATGTAGGACTCTCAATTCTTTTTCACTGACACCTATCTATAACATGTACCATGTATAATACGTACCATGCTCCATTCCCTAGATGCATATTTTGGTTTTTCCAGTTTTATGGTTACAACCAAAGGAACAACAGACATCACCATAGAAGCTACATTATGAATAAAAGTGTGTAAAGTGTGTTTCATTAAAAATGGAAAAATATTGGGTCATAGGGCATGTGAATTTAAAATTGTAATGGATACCATTTGGTTGTCTCTAGAAGTGGCTGTGCTAATTTATATGCTCCCTGGTAAGGTAGGAATCCTGTTTCCTCACACTCTTGATTTATATTTTAAATATTTTGCCAATTGGATCTGAGGTAATCTCTTGTGTTTTAATGTGCATTCCCCTTATTTGTCTAAAGTTGGGCATCTCTTCACAATCTACTTGCAAAACTTGCTTATGTATTTTCATAGGGATATTTCTAAATATGTGTATGTGACCAAAAAGCGTGAGTCCTACTGGAATTAATTTTTGTGAGTTAGAGATCTAAAATTATTTTTTACCAAAAGGTTATGTTATCTTAGTACTATTTGCGGAATAATCCATTCTTCCCTTATTGATTTGAAATGTCACTTTTATCATTTATTTACTCAACACGTGTGTGTTTCTTTCTGGATTCTCAGCTTTATCAGATTTAATTTTGGTTTTAGGTACCTGAGTTATTATTAACTTGGTTCACTGAATGGTAGCTGATTTTGTCAGCTAAGATAATGAATGTGTTGTTTATGAGACAGTAGAGGATATAATTCATGATACAAGAATTCTTTTTATTTAAATCAATTCTGTTATCTACAAACTTAGAGCTATTAAGAAATGTGTAAACTTCTCTTTCAGACTAGTTCCTTTCTTAGGGGATACCTTGCAGGCTAAATATAGAGATGGAAGGTCTTTTCGCCAGGTCCCCTCTTTCTAAAGTATTTGATGTTAAAGCTTTTTGGTGATTTCAAGTTGTTTCCTGGTAATGTCAAAGGGTTTCACATGGCATGGCAATATTACTGTTCATTTATAAGAATGTTTCATTCCACAAATGAAATGAGGTCCACAAATCATGAGATATACTTTGAAAAACAATGTGATGCTCTTTTACTTTTACATTGGACCATGAACTCCTGAAGTGTTTAAATCATGCCTCATTTTTCTACTCCCAAACATTCCATTCAGGCTGCAGGCAGTGCCTGACTTGAACTAGAATTGAATTGCATTTCAAGAGTGTTCCTATAAAATAAAAAAACAAAACTCAAGTTTCTAAAAAAAAAATTTAGGGGCATAACAAAGTTATGCATATTTTTTTCTGTCCATCTGCCGCCTGATTAAATTATATATATTTTGTGAGTTTTTATTGTTTTCTTAAAGTAGGAACACTAGAATTAGACACTGACCTGACAGTTCACACCCAAATGTGAGAAAAATGTTCCCTTGCTGTTCATGGACTGCCTCAGGTATGATCTATCTATAGATACACTGCTTGCCTGCTAAATGACAGCGAGAACTGAGATCTGGAAAACATTCTGAATTTAAGTGGGCAAGCATACTTTATGGTTGTTATACAGAAAAATATCAGGCGTGCAAAAGAATGAATTAAAAAGGTAAATTCAACTTTTTATGGGAAAGTAAAAGTGTTACATGTGCTATATTTTAAAATTCAGTTATTTTTAGGATCAAAGTTAGCACACCTTTTCCTTCTTTCAGAGGAGTGACTTTGGCTCTCATGGGTAATTCCTTAGTTCATAAACTTCAATGCTCTGTTTTATAGCTCAACGTACATTAGACCTTGGGAAAACTCCCTGAACTATTTAATCTATCAGTTTCCCTGATGATGAGAAGGAAAAATAAATCTAACTTACATGGTCCAAGAATGTTGAACAAGTTCTATGAGCCAAGTAGATTGTGCCAGTGGAAAATAGCAGCTTCTTACTTTACCATTATCAATCCTGAAAGGCTGTCTTACTTTTATTTTTGATGATTCTGCTAAAAACAAAAAGGCCATCTAAGACCTTTAACTTTCTTTGTATAGTGCCCCGCTTACCATTTTTATTTGTGAACACGTCAATCCAATTGCAGTGAACTGAAGGAAATCATTAAGAAGCACTTTTACAAGAATCTCTCTACTGATGAAAGGAATACATGCTTATAAAGAGCTGATCTTACCATAAAAATTCTGAAACCTGCTAGAGAAATAAATGAAACTGGAATACATTCTGGAAAGTCAAAAAAGGGAAAAAACAGGATGCAAATATACATCTCTAAATAAGAAACTATTAGTATTGCTAGAATATAGAAACACGGATTACTAGCCAGGAGGAGGTGGAAGAAAATGTCCAGTTTTGCTTAGGCAGGGGCTCATAGGGCAGAAAGAAACCTGAACTGAACTGTGTCAAAGAATGAAAGGCTACAGCCTAGCAGAACCCATTCTGATTTGGGTTGTCAAATGTCTGCAATGGAGGTAGAACCCATATTATCCTTTCTGGGGAGGAAGAGAGAGCTCTGAGGGACACACCTTGAATTCATCCTTCTGGGGCACTCTAATCCCTAGTCACTATAAAAGGGCTAAATTCGGTTTACCTTTAGGACTGGATTTACACAAAGGCATTAAAAGACAGCCAAGGCTGGTCTAGTCCCCCCTACCCTTTATTTAAATTCTTGAAATTCCTTAAACAGGAAACAAAGACTTTCATTTCAGAGAGATATATGGAAGCAAAAGTCTTACTCAAACTAAGACTTAAGAGTTCTCTCTGATCTTTCCTTGGCGCAAGAGGCACCTGATGCTAGGAATGTACTGTTCATCATGGAGGCAAAGATGATACAGAAAGACTCACGACCAACTTCCTTCATGAATGTCAGAAGATGGCCTATGCAATTTTGCCTATCCATCATTTCTTTTACGTAGTACTACTGTCCTTCCTAAATTATGTCAGCTTTTAGTTTTACCCCTCAACGACCTCTTATGCACTGCTGGAATGATTAATTTTCCTGAAATGAAATTCTAACTACAATCCAATTGCTTAAATTCACTAAATCATTCCTGCTTTCCTAATCGATGCCAGACTACCCAGGTGAGTGAGGCAGTCGTTGACTGCCTGCCTCCTAGGAAATAAGCCTTGCTTATACTCTTTGAGCACTGTTTTACTTTTGTGACCTTCAAGACTCAGGTGTCACCTCTTTGAGAAATCTTCCCTAACAAAGCCATCCTTGATGGTGCCTAACAGATCTTTATTATTGCCATTGTATCTCTTGGTTTGTCTATATCCTTAAACTCTGAATGTTGAAGGGTGGGCTTTGTCCTTTTCAATTGAATTCAATTATTAAAAAGAATTGAGTCACATCACAAAGTGCCTGCCACTGAGCTATAACTTCCTTAAAAAAAAACCAACTTCATCTTAAAAATTTGCTTCCAGAAAATCCAGTGATATTTTAATTCTGGTTCTACAAAGAATTTTCATCAACAGATATTTTGATTACTATAATCTGAAGTACACTGCACCCCTTTTCCCCCTTCCATTTTTTTTTTTAAAGGTCCAGAAATGACTATTGTTTGGAACTTGGAGAAATACCCTCATCTCTGACCCATGACAGAATAATGAGTTTTAATTGGCCATCATTGAGGGCTTGATAATAAAGCATTGCTGTCTTTATACTTGTTATGCTTAGTTCAGAACAATGGAAATAGAATTGGCAATATCCAGCTATTTTTGGACAAAAAATTATGAGTTAAAATAACCATGTATATCTTGCAATCCCTTTTTTGGGGGGTGGTATAGTAAGCTATAAAATAACATTGTAGCTACCTAATTTTTTTTGGGAGGGCAATAAAGTTTGTACATATTGCCATATCAGAAACAAAATGTCCTATGATTCTGCAGTTGGCTAAAGTAAATAAACAGAAAACCTCTGTGGTACCCTGGCCTATGAGCATTTCACTGAGAAAATTACAGATGGCATTCATACAAAGACTGTGCTCCTAAACTAGCATCTTAGTAAATTGATATTCCAGCTATGTGTTAATTGGAGATCCTAAATATCAGAGGTAAAACTGAAATTTAATCAATTGGAGGAATGCTTGATGTTGCTTTAAAATACAGTCTATCTGATGCAGACAAGCATATAGATTTTCCACGCTAAGTTGTCCCTGACTTTGGAGTGGGGGACTCATGAGAGTAGGTATGGATATACAGGTTTCCTTTCACAGGTCCAAAGGGAAGGCAGGGGAGTTGGGAAGCAAACAACAGGCACTACTATATAGTTTTGCATTTTTTGAACATGGCACCATTAGTTATCTTCTCATGTCATTAAATTGAAGTTTGTTAATATTTAAGGCTCAGTACATTTTTGCCAACTTACTTTTTAGACATTCACAGAAAGCTTGCCTTTCTACATTAAGTCCTGCTATTTAAAGACAAATAATTTTGTTAAATATTAATTTGTATTTTTTAGATTACTAGAGGTTAAACCCTTAGAAACTGCCATGTATTTCTTCTGTGAACTATTCATGTATTCTACTGTGATTTAAAAAAAATGTAATCGTAATAATTGCTTTTAATTACCATTTTAAACATATGAATCATTTCCTTTATGACTATTACTTAGGAATTATAGCGTTTTTCTACTCCCAACACCAAAATTGATATTTTCACAAAAATTCCAACTTTTTCTAATACTAGTTTTTCTCCACCTGTATTAAATATACTGTTCGCACTTCAGGGGCACACCCGGAGAGCCTTTTGGTAAACATTCCAACATGGAAGTTTCACTTCCTAGCTCATCTGATACAGCTCTACTTAGCAATCTTACTCCATATCTTCGGGTTGCTTCTTCAAGCCTAAGGATTTAAGTTCCTTTAGTTATTTCTATTAACATTAAAGTTCTGTTTTTAGTGAATATATCCTGCAGCATAATTAGAATATAAAATAACTGGAAGTTCCATGTACACTCTGATTTTATGCATTTAGTTTGTGGCTTTTTATTTTAAATAAAGAACATTTGTCTTCTTTTAATGCAGAGAGCTAATTATTGATTCTCAGTAACTCCTGATTAGCTAGTTAGCTATAGATATAGAGCATCTTAATTTCTACAGGCACCTTTCTGAATTCAAGTAAAAGTTTTGGTAGACAAGGATTTCCTACTTAAATGTCATTGACATAATATGAGTATCGAGTACAAATATTGCTCACTGTTCTTGCATTCTTTAAGTTATTTTACCTTGAAGATTTAAGAACCATCCTTAAGTCATTAGTAACAGGTTTTCATTGAAGGAATATCTGGAACTGTGAAAATACAAATCTAATCAAATTAAATTTTGAACACATATAGAGCCAAATATTTCAACAAAACTGCAGTTTAATTTCAGAAAATGTGTTAAAATATATATTTATACATCAATTTCTGACATACACTTAATGTGTTAGTATACACAAAATGATGCTTTCTCTTGAAACTGTATTTATGAAATGTACATTTTAATTTAAATACTCAGTATACACTGCACTTAATCTGCATGTTGCATTTATTAAATACATTAAAATCTGCAATGTAACAAAACGTTTTCTGCATACGAAATTCAAAACACCATTTTAAATGAACAAAAGATGGCTCACTTCATTTTTATTTTTACAACTAGTGTATAATACACTAGCTCAGCTCCACCACACTACCTGTTCGTTCTTTTTTATTTGACATTGTTCACAGACTAGTACATATTACAATAAGAGTGCTGGATAAAAACATGAGGTACGAAAGTGGTTCAAAGATTATAGGTCATGCAGATCATGCTAGACAGCAAAGAAAATTGTGACCGAGAAAACACTAAATAAAAATACATAAAGAATGTGCATTATAAAAAAAAAAGAAAACAAACAAAACTCCATTACACAGCTTTGCTTCTTTGGTTACAAAGTAGGTTGAACAATTTCACAGCTTTTTATTCCCACCCGAAAAAAGTCATACGAAATGTCAAAAAGCAGAGGAATCGTGGCAATTTCTATTAGAAAGTAGAAACAAATGAACAGTTTTCTTCATCAAAATAGCCCAATTATTTATTATATCACAATAACTGGTGACTACCTGTACAGTTGCACTATGTTCTTTATACTTACACTATACAAAATTTACATTCAAGCTGGGTCTTTACTACTGAAAATAAATACCGAAGGTAAATTGCCATTAGTGTTAGAAATATGCCAGGATTCTTTTGTTCAATTATTGCCTAAACGTTTTATCTATTAAATGCAATCCTGTCTTTCAATTCCTTTACTGATACTTATAATTATTCAAAAAAATTAAAAAAGTTCTGTGACATTGTTCATGTACATTATGAAAATAGCAGCCCTGTAATAAATAAAACACAAATAAATGAAAACTTATGTAGGCAAATGTTACTGATATTGAAAGAAAAGTGGCTCTTTAGATGAACTGTTATTTATAATATGATAGAAAGGCTCAGGGTAAATCCATGGGTAATAGGAAACATGGGAGAGCCACCAAAGCTCTTAAAAGACCCTACTCGTGTGCACCAGGTAAAATGCAAACTCTGCTCACTTTAATACACCTCATCTATTACTCTCCTTGTGTACTGATGACAGAAACTGGACACCAACAGCGCTGCATGACATCTCAGAGAGGAAAAGCTCTTGTAGAATGATTGTCTAATACTGAAAGGGCCAAACACACAACTGAAGCATGGCTACTTGCTTTCGTATAAAGTGGAAAGAACACCAGTGGCACACAAGGATAGATTGCTTTCAGTTTTTTTCTTAATGAGGCAAGAAAGCTTTATGCTGAGGAGACATTCGGCTGCTGTGGAGGTTGCGTTGGCTGCGGAGGCTGTGCTATCACTGCTTGCTGTTGAGAAGTGCTACCAGGATTGGCCTGTTGGGCTGGGAGTTGGGATAATTGATCATTGTTTGAAAGAGATTTTAACAGTGCATTTTCTCGTTCAAGTAAAGAGTTTCTTTCAACTAATTCTTTTATTTGTTCCTTTAGAACTTCCACTTCTTCTCTTACTGCATACATCAAATGGCTTTTCACCAGATCCTGTGAAAAACAAAATCAGGAATGTCAAAAAGGGTGAAAGGGGAAGGAGTTGCTATCTGGTTCTCCTTATAAACACAAGACGATTGTGTTGTGCCTTAGAAACACAAGATGATTTTATGCTAATTTTCCTGCTCTTGCTTTTTATGTTTCTACTGTTTCCTGACCAACCCTGAGGAAGATGGGGTGGAAAAAAATCTAGTTCCCAACTGGGGCAGCAAGTCCAAAATTTTCTTTTCAAAGTCTGGAGTGATGAAAAAAAAAAAAATACCAGCTCCTTAAATTTTCAATTAATAAAGCTTAGAATTAAAAAAAAGTTTAAAATCATATACTTAGATGTCACATGAAGAGAACAAAGGAAACTAAACTGCTATTAAACTAGTTATAGTAATGCTTTAAAAAATAAAGTGACCTGCAATTTCCAACTTCAAAATCTTAGGATTAAAAAAAAAGCAGACTAATGGCCTTTATTGATAACCTATTTATAGTTTTAATAACTTGAATCAAAATACTTTTTATAATGTTGAATATAAATCTTTAAGAAAAACTGAAAGTAACAGCAGAAATCAGAACCACAGTCAACAGAAACAAGTCTATTTATTAAAGCTGAGTAATACACTCTCTGTCCACTGGACCACCAGAAAAGTCCAGGTCTCTAAGTTATTCTTGATGCTGAGATATTTAGGGGATCAAATGCACGATGATTATATATATCCCCCCAAATGGTCCTTATCAATAGCGTAACATGAAATGTAAGATGTTCAAGTAGGAAAAGTATTTACTCCAGTGGTATTTCTAGACTAAAAATTCTCAATGTTTTAGCATTTTCAACTAAATCTTATTATTGAAAAATATACTTTGGTCATCTTGGTTTAAAGAAACTAGATACTTGTTTTTTAGGACTGATAAAACCCAAGAATGTATGAAATGAGAAGACTATAAATTTTTACTTACCATTGCTTGTTCTATTTTGTTGTCAATGGCTACACCACCTCCCCCAGATGCACTGGAAAAAATTAGAATATTTCATTAAATTATTCTAAAAAAAGTAAGCTCCCTTCCAACTCTTAAAGTAAATAAAAACATTTGTGTTTTACTTAAAACCAAAACAGTAATTTAAAATAGACTATTAGTCTATTTTCAGAATTTCATACTCAAAGCTCTCGCTTTGAAAATGAGGATCTCAGCAAATAGGTGATTTCTAAAAATCCTTTGTAGTTTCAACATTTCCAACTTGCCTATGAGATATAAATGCTACTTTAAAAATTAACTCCCAGTTCTATCCAGGAGTTCTCAATTCAATGACCTTAAGATATATTTCAAATGAGCAGTATCTGCTCCACATGTCTTCATTTACTAACTGTATGTTCTAATTAACTTTCATGCAACAATTTCAGTGGTTACTTATTGCAGTAAATTCAGATGATTACTCCTATATATTTTTATATTTTTAATATCTCATTTTTAAATTTTAAAAACTGGCTTGTAAAAATGATTCAGAGGGCTTTTGGGCAAACAGTATTTGGAGGGTTGGTTAACAAGGAACTCAACTGTCTGGCAGACCTGCATGCTTTGACTGTAGCTTGCTACCTGGCAAAAATCACCAACTATGTGGTTTAGACCAAATTTTCCTAGAAACAACTGGAAACAGTTTAGCTGGTAAGTATATCTCAAGTTCAAGTATCATTTTAGATGTATATGATAATGACACAGAAGGCTGAATAATTATCCTCTTTGGCAGTTTATATTTTCCTATGTATAAAGCAAGGACCTATATCCTTTTCTTGGTGTTTTTGTAAATTTTAAAGAACAGTTATTAGATATTTCTAAATGTGATATATTAATCTATTGTTTCAATACAGGAAAAGGTCTTTATTTTTATATAAAACTTTACTACACGGGTGGGAGGGGGGTTCATGTTTGGGAACGCATGTAAGAATTAAAGATTTTAAAATTTAAAAAAAAAAGATTTTAAAAAAAACTTTACTACACATTCTTCATTTAATATTTAGTGATAAATTTAGGTGCTAATATATCTGAAGACTATTTTACTTTAGATGATGGGGACCCTCAATGTTGTATCAGATTGAGGCTCAGAAATATCCTATCTGATGTAGTGGTACGTTTTATATTGTAATCTAAGTAGACATGGTTACAATCCTGGTTTTGTTACTCACTACCCTACATCAGTAAATCATCTATTTAGCTTCCTTGGGCCTCAGTTTCCTCATCTGTAAAATGAAGGGGTTGGTATCTATGCCTCAGTGGCCTTTGAACTTTTCAATCCTCTAAACTCTGAGTCAATGCATGGAAAACACTAAGCTTGTTTATCTGAGCATTTACAATATTAATAATAGGATACTACTTCACTTCCTGCTATTGCTAAGATGAAAAGGAGCTTCTGTATACCTAATAACTGGAAAGGATATATAGATCATTAATACTTATATATGTTAGACTTTAAATGCTTGTAGAGACTAAATATGGCTTCATGTAACTATAAACTACAGAACTATATAAACTTTAATGTAAAGTTCAGTTCAGACACCATATGGATAAAGTCACCAATACTGGCCATAATTTGGCAGAAAAGATGGTAATAGTTGGACACGACTCAGTGACTTCACTTTAACTTTTCACTTTCATGCATTGGAGAAGGAAATGGCAACCCACTCCAGTGCTCTTGCCTGGAGAATCCCAGGGACGGGGGAGCCTGGTGGGCTGCCGTCTATGGGGTCGCACAGAGTCCGACACGACTGAAGCGACTTAGCAGCAGGCATTTAGATTAGAATTTGCCTGAGAATCCCAGATTATACTTTTTTATTCTGTATCAAGGGATAACTGAAATCATTTCATGACTTAAGTACAATCAATTCTTTTAATATGTCAGTTTAAAATAGACTATTGTAAATGCTAACTTTAATACCAGTTTTACATACTAATGAGCAAACAAACAAAAAATCTAAATAAATCTCAAACTCTTAAAAGATTTCTTTTCTGACAATTAAAATAAAACCTAATCAGTTTTCAAACCATTTCCTCAGCTAAGGAACAATAATTAGCATCCTACTCTTTGTTGATAAAATAACCTCAAGTTATTTTAACCCCAGTCCTGACGTATATATCTTCGCATAGTTCCAATTCACCTGGCTTTCTTCTACTTGTTTCTTAAGATGTTCACTGCCATCTCTTCTGGAATGCCTTCTAGTTTCCTAAGGTGAACCAATATTCCATCCCTTTTGTGGTTTCACTAAAATAATCACAAACTTTTTACAGTGCATAACCATGAAATTCTGGCCCCTCTATATACTCACTGTGAATTCTAGGAAATTATTTAACCTTCCTAGATCTCAGCTTTTTTTTTTTTTTAATCTAAAATAAGGATGGTATCTTCAGGATTCTTGCCTGGGAAATCCCATGGACAGAGGAGCCTGGCCGGCTACTGTGCACAGGGTTGCAGAGTCGGAGGTGACTGAGCAAAGAGCAAGGATTATAAACCCCAATTCACAAAACTCCTGTGAGGATTAAGTGACTTTAAATAATACTACCGCTGTTAACTCTATCAGACTGAGCTCTTTGAGTGAGGTTCATTATCATCTTCACCTCTGTGAAGAGAACAGTGCTTGGCACATAGGAGCTCAGGTGTGTACAGAAAGAGTCAATATGACAACAGTTACTGAATATATTAGAAACAATTACTGGTTCATATTAGGAAGCCATTATATTTTTTTGAGTTTAAATAAATCAGTAGTTCTCCGTGTGGTCCCTGAACCAGAAGCATCATCAGCATAATCTGGGAACTTGTTAGAAATGCAAATATTCCAGTCCACTCAGACCTACTTTTGAGGTGGGATTAAAAAAATCTATTTTAATAACTCCTCCAGCTGATATGCAAGAAACTAAAGTTTGAGAACTACTGCTTTAAAAATAAAGATACAAAATGGGCTTCCCAAGAGGCTCAGTGGTAAAGAATCTGCCTGCAATACAGGAGACTTGGGTTCAATCCCCTGGACATGAAAATGGCAACTCACTGCAGTATTCTTGCCTGGGAAATCTTGTGGACAGAGGAGCCTGGTGGCTCAAAAAGAGTTGGACATAGTGACTAAGCAAGCAAGCACCAATATGGTAGTTTTAAATAAAAACAAATAGGAGGGTATTCTATTTGATGATCCCAGAACATGGGATCAATGAGGGTAATAAGGTGTTTTCTATTGTGTTCAAAGTCAACATAGTGGTTTGGGGTTTACAGTCTTTTAAAATGAGAATGATTAGCTGCAACAGAATGAATAATTTTCTTTTATTTGCTTCCTTGACCTAACATTACAGTATTAGGCCTTGTTTTCTTCCTTATTGCATTCACTACACTAACTGGGCGATTAATAACCAGTTTCCGAACTTGAGTTCCTTAAGAGAAGGCTTCCTAACACTTTGTAACTATTCTGATAAACTATACAGTGCTACAAAAGGGGGTAATTTTCATAAAGAAACTTTCTGTTTACTATGGGTCACTCTTTTAGAATAAAGCCATAGGTGGATTAGCATTTATTAGATGAATAAAAAATTGTGGGTACTGAGGGAATGGACAGAAATATAAAAAACACAAGAATGACTATTACTTTTTTATATAATGAATGTTCGTTTCTTGGAATTGTGGCTCCCAAAGGAACCAAAAGGAGCTTGATAGTGCTCTAAATAAATTACAATCACATTCGTAAGAAAAGTAAAACTTAAGAGAAACTGAAAACTTAAGTATCAGTGTTGGATGGACTTTCATGCTGTTCATCTTTTAATTTACCACAATTGGTTCCCCACCACAGTTTTTCTCCCCAGGCCTGCTTACTCTTATCACATTAGATTACTTGCAACCTCACTGAGAAGACAAGGGGCCAGATAGGAGACTTCGCTCCGTCTTCACAAGTGTCTTACATTTGCATCCTTCTTAATAGGCTAACTCTTTCATCCATGCTCTCAGCTCAGTGACTGCAAATCATCCCGTCTTTCCTCTCTAAAAATTAAAACCAGTGAAGGCAAAGTTAGGCTTAACTTGATTTCATATTGAAGAAAAATTCCTTATGAGAAATCAAAATTTTTCTTTATTAATGTGGAGAGAGACATCATGACTACTGTTTAAGATAAAAATAGTGCACATTTCTTCACTATTACACTTTGACTACTGTTGTCTTTCTTCTCAATAGAAATGCCGTTTTAAAAATTGTTTTTTGGCCACACTGTGCAGCACGCGGGATCTTAGCTCCCCAACTAGGAACTGAACCTGCGACCCCTGTAGTGGAAGAGCATAGTCTAAAACACTGGTCTGCCAGGGAAGTCCCAAAAATGCTTATTAACAAAGCAACAAGGTAGAGGAAAGGAACACAGATGACTTCTCACTTCATGGCAGCACACACACTTTAGTGAGTTCTTACTCCAAGCCTGAGTAATGCTCTCACTTTACAGTTGAGGAATCTGAAGCCTAGTAACTTACTCAGACACAACCTGAGAAAGTGAAAGTGAAAGTGAAGTCGCTCAGTCGTGTCTGACTCTTTGCGACCCGTGGACTGTAACCCACCAAGCTCCTCCATCCATGGGATTCTCCAGGCAAGAATACGGGAGTGGGTTGCCATTTCCTTCTTCAGGGGATCTTCCCGACCCAGGGATCAAACCCAGGTCTCCCACATTGCAGGCAGACGCTTTAACCTCTGCACCACCAGAAAAGCCCACCTAACCTAATTAATGTCAAAACACATGCTTTTCCTATCACAACATTAAGACTGTGAAAGGAAGAAAGCAACTATCTATAATGACCTAAAAGAAATACAGAGTTGTGTGCATTGTGAAAAGTGCTTAAACTTAGTTGTGAAACCACAAGCATGGATCCTACTACGTTCATAACATGCCATTTATCTTATCTAGCATATTCCTAGAAGAGGTTCAGGTCTGAAAACAAGGTAGGTAGCTTCTAGGAAAAAGGCTGCTCAGTGATCTTTAGACAACCAGCATAGTTTGATTCTCTGCTAAGGACTAAAATGTTCTTTTGTTAGAAAGTTGAGGGTACCTTAAGACTATACAGATCCATATGCAGAATATTATTTTAAAAATTACCTTGTTTTACTCAAAGACCCTCCTAATCTTCTCTGTTGAAGCACAATACAATTAAAACAGGAATTCACAAATCACAAAATAAAATGTTGTGTGATAAGAACTTATTTGACTGAATTGGCAATCTCATACACTAAGGTTCAAGCACCTTTACCAAAACCAGGTAAAATCAATTCTTTTTAAACTTAAAAGTAGAAGCTATAGTCTTTCTTGGAGGCCAGTCCTCAAGAATCACATACTGTTTCCAATACATCATTGACAATCTCCATCCCCTTGCCCACCGCCCATAATAAGCTCTATATCATTAGTGCTATAAATGGTTTAATTCTAATCTGGATTACACTTTGCCTCCTCTCAAAGAAATGTGTGTTTTTATTTTTAGAAAGTAATTGTTAAGTAGCTGATTGCAAAAGAAGAAATCCAATGAATATACAGCTCAGCAAGCTTATCAAGGTTAAAAAAAAACAACGAAAAACTATTACCCTTTCTGTAAAGTGAAGTCGCTCAGTCGTGTCCGACTCTTTGCGACCCCATGGACTGTAGCTTATCAGGCTCCTCCATCCATGGGATTTTCCAGGCAAGAGTGCTGGAGTGGATTGCCATTTCCTTCTCCAGGGGACCTTCCCAACTCAGGAATCGAACCCGGGTCTCCCGCACTGCAGGCAGACGCTTTACCGTGGGAGCCATCAAAAGGAATTTTAAAAACTATTTACATTTTCTCACAATTAAGAGCAAATAACAATCCTCCTTCCAAAAAAGAGCCTATGTAGATAAAAATTCACACAGTCTCTGGCTAAATGCAAACCTCTGTGGTTAAGAATAAAACTGTAAGACAAAATTAACAGAAAATTAAGCTAAGAACTCAAATTGTATGTACCCTAATTATTAACCGTAAGCTCTAACAATGTAAAAACAATCTGTTTAATTTCATGGTTTAAAAAACATAGGCAAAAGTCCCCATGGAGATTTTATTCTCAGTAACACAAAATAAGTGATTTCTGTGGACCATAAAAGCTATTATCATGCTAAGCAAGCAGGTAAAATGGCTATTCACAAAACTAAACGTTATCAAGTACTCAATCTTACTGTGAAAAAAGCTTTTTACCAAGGAAATATTAAAAACCCAGCTAAATATACAAAGATTGATATTTGTTTTTAGCATCTATAAAAACCTTGCTCACCAATACCGTTAGCATATTTTACATTCATCTAATTAATTTCAAGTCAAAATCTTGAAATTTTGTTTCAGAAAAGAATATTTAAAAAGAGGAAAAAAGGATACACACTGTGGATTATACCAATGTCAGTTTCTGGACTTCAGGTGTTATATTATAGTCATGCAAAATTTTACCACTGGGGGAAGAACTGGGTGAAAGGATACATAAGACCTCCCTGTACTTCTTTTTTGGGGGGGCAACTTATCTATAAGTATTCCAAATAAAACTTTTAAAGGAGATACAAGTACACAGTAAAGAATAAATTCAGTGAAAGGAAAGTGAAAGTGAAGTCACTCAGTCATGTCCGACTCTTTGCAACACCATGGCCTATAGCCCACCAGGCTCCTCCATCCATGGGATTCTACAGGCAACAGTACTGGAATGGGTTGCCATTTCCTTTCCAGGGGATCTTCCCAACCCAAGGATTGAACCTGGGTCTCCCACATTGTAGGAAGATGCTTTACCATCTGAGCCACCAGGCAAGTCAAATAAATTCAGCGGGTACACACAAAAAGGTATACCATCAATATAAAGTCCCTCTCCTACCTCAGATTCCCTTCGTCCAAGTCAACCACATATCTGTATCAGTGACCTTAAAAATGTCCATTTAGGAAGGAATTCTTTGCTGTTTTGGAGTGGGAGAGGCCTTTCTAACTATATGCCTCAAAATATATGAAGTACTTCTATAAATCTGTAAGACAAGAAACCCCAATAGAAAAATGGGTAGAATACACATGAACATTCACAAGATATTAAAAAATACTCTATCTCATAATAAAAATACAGACTAAAACTATGTGATATTATTTCCCTAAACACGCTGGCAAACATATTAAAATTTAATGCAAAATTAGTGAGGCTGTGGGAAAATGGGCCGTCTCTTACTGTGCTGATGAAAAATGGTATAATGGTATAATCCTTATAGGGAGCAATTTGGTTACATCTAATAAATTTTGCATGTACATACACACCCTCACTCTTCAAGTCAGCAATACTACAAGTAGGTATTTATCCAACAGGTATTTTTACATATATAGGAAAAATGTACTGACAAAATTACTCATTACAACGTTGTTCGTAACAGCAAGGTTTCTGACTAGCAATAGGGAAGGGGTTTAAATAAATCATGGTATAGCCATTCATTTAATACTAGCCATTTAGTAAGGGGAAAAACCCACAAAGATGCTGTTCTGTGTACTGAGATGGAAACTGTATGATGTGTATATATTATCATTTATGTGAAGAGGGAGATTATGTATTTGCTTGTGTATGCAGACAGACTGGAAACACACACAAAGAAAGTTATCTGTTTTCGAAGGCAAGGCACAAGGGGAACAGGGATTGAAGACTACTTTCACGCACTTTGAAGAATACTGAAAAACATTTTTCAAAATGAAAATGATTCATAAAGGAGTTATTACAGTGTGAACCTAAGACATGACCAAATGGCAGACAGGAAACAAGAAAGGAAGAAAGGAGGGAAGAGGACCAACAACTCCACTTGCTTTTGGAACTTTTTCTTTCTGAAAGATTAGGTACTATGTTTAACACAGGAAACTATTAATATACATGATACTTGTGATTTGTAAAATTTATTTTCTTGGCTTAGGGTGAATTAAAATCACTTAAAAACATAACTCACAGTATAGTTATTTCTGTTTAAAGTGATGCTGGTAACTAAATAGTAGAAGTCTCTCAGATAAGTATCTAAGATACAACAGGCTACATAAGCTTACACAGTGCTGCATTAAAAAATGAATTCCAAATAAAGTATTAGTAAGATCTTTTTTACTTTTTTCCAGATTTCTTTACACTTCAACGTTATGATATTTTGGAGGAATTATTGTTTGATAGTAAAATTCTGATATAATTATATACATATTTTTCTTGAGCTACTCTAAGGAAACAACTTAAAAACTAGCCAAACTAAAAATATTTTTCTGTTAAAACAGTCAACATGGAAGATATAAGAATTTAGTCAGGAGACTTATATAAAAGGAAAACCGCATAGCAATTTTACCATTACAGTGCAAACATTCTAGTAAACTAAGAAAGTTACCATTCTATTTGAACCCGGGTCTCCTGCATTGCAAGCAGACGCTTTACGTGGGAGCCATCATGGAAGCCCTAACATTCTATTACTTCAGGTTAAATACTTAAATGTAACAAGTACATGAAAAATCATATCTACATAAGATAAATTACATAAGATAAATGAGCTTATGCACTGTTATTTCTTATTAGACTAGCATTAGGCAAGGTTTGACACAATGAAAAAGTTATTTCCTTCCTGAGTCAGACTGAAAAAAGAAAGGGTGTGAGAAAGGGGTAGGAGGGTAGCATTTTTCCCAATACATTTAAAGGAGACTCTCTTGAAAGAGATTTCATTTTACTGTTTACAAAGCAGCAACTGGTAATTTGGTGATAGCGAAATTACAGGGGAGTGAAGGACACATAACAGAGGTGTTTAAGCCTAAATTTAAAATTTGACACTATAGTCCTGGCTAACTTTACTTCCTGGAGACTGGGAAAACAGTATACGACTGACAATTATCTAGACTGAGATGTACACTGGTATCTGAGAGTAAAAAAAGGAGGAGAGAGATTAGGAAGGCATTTTTCCCAACTCATGTTCAGAATAACTAACAAAAACCTATTTAACATAGTTATACTGAAAAATAACATAGTGGATATAGTTCCACATATTCATTTTAGATATTCTAAAGCCATTCCCTTTAGTCTGCCGGGACAGAAGCTGATAGTTAATCAACATCTAAAAATATTAAAATTTGGTGATTAAAGTACCATATAGGTTAACCTAGTAAAAGTTCTATGGTTTCTGATACTTTAAGACCTATCTTTCCTACAAAAAAACAAAACTTCAATAGAAGAGAAAAATTCAATAAAAATTCTTAATATTAATGAAGACATTACAAACACATAAAAGCTCAAATTTTTCCAGCTGTGTTAGGAAAAGGATAAAGATTAAGAAAAATACTTTCAGGAAAGGACTACGATTAACAGCCATTTTGTAGATAAGATCAAGTCTCCTTTAAATGGTTAACAATATGGCATTCCTTCCCTTTGACTATGAGGAAATAACACTGTTACCAACTAAGGAAATTTTCATGGTGTAAGTATATGAAAATGAACAAAACTGGAGAAAGAACATAATAAAAAAGAGTATCAAGGGCAATAAAAACAAAAATGTAAAGCTCTTAAGATTTGCATTTCATTTCAGAGGCCAAGAAGCATTGAATAAATTTTTACCTAGCAGTGGGCCTATTATAAAACAACTTTTTATGTAGCTAAATTCATCTACAATTTTTAAAGTAACTTCGAATTCTTCAGCAATCACATACAAATGGGCCAAAGTGTGTGTGGCAGGAAAAGTGGGGGAAGAATCAAGAACTAGCTTACTGTATGTATCTCTAATGCTAACCTTTACATTATCCCACCTCACCTCTCCCCAACTCCAAATGCCTGCAACTTTCGAACTGAAAAGTCTAAACTCCTTCAGATGCTCTGTGGTTTACTTTTATTCTCTTTGTTGATACTGCTTCTCACTCTCTAAATACTCTACCATTCTTTTAGAGCTTTCAGCTCAAATATTTTCTCTTCTGGAAAGCCTTCTGTAACTCTTCCAGAAGTAACACAGTAAGTCATACTTCACACTACACTTGCAGCACTCCGCATATAGGGTGTGTTCTAACAGTTTCATCAATCTCCTACCACACGAAAGTGCTAACAATCTACCATGAGGCTGGCAGACATTTAATAAACAATGCTACAGAACTTAAGACTCAAAAACTGTATACTTGGAATTTGAGTCCTGAATACATTACCTGCTATGCTGACTGTGGGGCCTTTTTTCCTGTAAAGTTTTAACACGAAATAGCTGTATTGGATCACCTCTAAATCATCTCCTACACTTAACAGCAAAACTTTTCCAACATTTCTTGGTATTTAATAAACTTGGGTAATGGTACTATTTTAACCAAACACAAAACAAATAATTGAGGAAACATTCCTTACTCTCATTTCTCATTTTCAATTTGAAACTAAACTTGCTATATGTTCTTGCTATTATTAATGAAATAATCCGTATACCTAGGTAATTCAAATACCTTTGGTGGTAACAGGTGATAAATCCTGAACAAACTTCTGCCTCTTATTTCCTAATAGCCAAATCTCAGTAACATTTACCTTTCTAGATGTCACTTTTGTAAAAAAATAAAATAAAAATCGAATCTGTCTCCTCTGCACACACACAATGCTCAACAAATATTGGGTGAAAGAACATGAAGTTAGAAGTTAAGTGTTCTTCACAGAGAAGACCACTACATGTGGAATTAGCAAATACACATTGCAACTTAGCCTCACCTCAGGTTTACTATGTCCAGAGGCAAGTTACTCTTATTGGGCTTTTTTCCTTCATTATTTAGTTTTAGAGACTTTTGAAACACCCTAACTACTTCAATGTGGTGGTGTGTGTCTTTGGGTGGGTAGGGGAGGGGAGGGAAGGGAAGAGGGGTGCAGATTCAGTGAGAAGAAAGGATAGTAACATTTAAGACAAGTCTTAAAAAAGTTACCCAAGCAAGTAAAGGAGTAAAGGGAATAGCTAGACACTGCAAAATGCTCGGTCACAGGGATTAAGCAAGGGAAAATGAAAGTTTTATAACTCAAGCACAGAGAATCTTTGAGAAATCAGAGGGATGATAAAAATGAGAGTCACCTATAACATAGAAAACACCAAGAATGACTGCAGTTTTTAGTATGGAACAACTCAGGAGTGGGGAGATCATTAATGTGTCATAAGAAAGATTGTTAAGATTTTTTGAGGGGTGGGGAGTGAGTGGCAAAGAAACTTGCAGATGGAAATGAGACATTTTAAGCTACATTTGGGACTGCTGAATCTGAGATATAGATCACGATGGAGAAACACAAGTTGAGAAATAAGGTTACTAGAAACAGGTATGTAAAACTCTATAGAGTAATCTTTGGCAAGGAGTCTAGATTTGAGAGTTGTCAGAATGTGGTAGGTAGCTCGAACTGTGAGAGATGAGCCTAGTTAAAGAGTGAAGACAAATAGGGCCAGGACACTGGAGATCAGCAGGTAAAAAGCTACAGAAGAAGGGCTGGGCAGAAACTACCCTTTCTTGAGAAAGCTAATTATTTCTTTCACTGAATATCCTCGTAATTGTCTCTTCTTTCTCAAGCATTCCACATATTAATTTTTTAAACTAAGCAGCTATTCTTGAACAAATCCTCTCAATCCCATTTCTGCAATGAGGCCTAATCAAATGAGTCAAAATGAGACTATCCCCTTGAATATCAAATGCCAAATATCAGTGAAGAGATCATAATTTTTGCCTGTCTTACAGCTAATCTCTTCATTTATGTCTGCAGAGATGTTATTTAAAAAAGCTTTTATAGAAAAAGCATAATTCTATGGACAATATATTTGACAAAGTAAAACTGTATCAGGTTAACCATTAGGGTTATCTGACTAAAACTCAGCTTTTGTTCCCAGGTTAATAATTAACCTTTCTTTACCATATTATATCCCTTCCTAATCTGTCCCCAAAGTCCAATAATAATAAATAAGAATGGAGGTTATCAAGGAACTGTTTCAAAATAGGGATAAACCCAGAAGAATAAAAGTATCATGAGGTTTTTAAAAATATAGTTGCTTCATTATGAATTAGACTAAAGGGACAGCTCCAAGCATGGTCATTACCCTTCAATAAAGTGAAGAGAATACTGTATCAGGGAAAAAAATATCTGGTCTATTTTACTTTTAATAAATCAATTAATTTTTGCATTTGGGATGTTTTAAAAATATAGGTTGGCCTGGGTTTGAGCAAAGAATTAAGTTGCTCATCTTCAACAAATCTAAGAAGAGTACTGTGAAGGCATGCCCTGAAGATTTAAAACTGTTTAGGTTTCACTACCATTTGGCTTAACTGTCTTTTGCTCTCTGCTTCACTCTGGGGGTAAGACAGTTGACTTCTTAGCAGCTGCCTAAGCAAAAGGCTGAATTCTCCAAGAGTAATAAAGGGGTTTAAGAACATAGGCTTTACAACTAGACAAGCTCGTTTTAAAATCCCAACTCCCCTACTCACTAATGAGGTGCTCTTAGTAAGTTAACATACTGAAACCAGTTTCCTCATCTGTAAAATGGGTCATGGTTTGTACCTACCATAAAGGATTGCTGATTAAAGATTATATGAGACTTTTTACAATAGTAGTACTTAAAAATTTTTTGTTCTTTCTATTGTTTGGATCAATTTGGATTTTGACAGTATGTAAGGTTTACTATCCCACTGTATCTTGGATTAAAAATGAAGCAGTAAGGTATAAACAAAAATTATGATTAACATTAAGAAACAGCCTTTATGGTCTTTCCCAAAGAAAAATAATGCTAGTTATGCTTTAAATCTACTTGATTTCTTTGTACTTCTTTGATTACTTTGTACTCTTTGTTAAAGATTCAATGCAGTCACAAAATATATGCTAATCAAAATTGTGAGACTTGAGATTTAAACTTACATCAATGTTTATGAAGCACAGCACTCCTATGAATTGAACATTCGTAAAATTCTTTGATAGGATCTTAAAATTTCATTGTTTAGATATAAATAATCTTAACTTACTGTAAAAAACTTTTCCAAAGCCATTAAAATATAACTTAATCAGTTTAATCCAACATAAAAATTTCCAAAAACCAGTTTAACCAAAAATATTTCACGCCCTTCTTCTAGTGTTACGTGACATTTTAACAATAAATATTACTAACAACTCAAAAGAGTGGGATAAAGTATTGTTTTGCTTCTAAACTACATTTCCCTTAGTTGAGAATCACTGCTTTAGAATTACTTAACTCAAAAAAGAGATTCTTGGACAAGAAAGAAAAGTATAAAGTAGCAGTATTATAAAATTTAAAGGGTTACAAGGTTTTCTCACTCATGGAGAAATAGGCTAAAAAATGCACATCTTCAGTGGCAAAAAGTTTTAACAGCTAATTACTTTTTCTCATTTCTTCTTTTTAATCTGGGCCCTTGGCAGT
This sequence comes from Capricornis sumatraensis, assembly GCF_032405125.1. Classification (NCBI taxonomy): domain Eukaryota; kingdom Metazoa; phylum Chordata; class Mammalia; order Artiodactyla; family Bovidae; genus Capricornis; species Capricornis sumatraensis. The sequence continues at coordinate 223,759,691 of NC_091069.1, forward strand.
GAAACTGTCATGTCCTAACCATTGGACCAAGTCGGCTTAAATAAAAAGCCAATAAACTTTTTTCTGATATTCTTTTCATCTGGTTGTTATTCACTGAAAAGGAAGAAAGTATAACAGTTTCTATATAACATAGGCAACCGAAGTAGAGAAACTCTAAGTATCAGGAAAAGAAAAGTCAGTGCGCTATGGATTTTCAGGTTACTTCTGACAAAATTATGCCAGTGAAACTTCGCAGTTCTATGGGGATGACAAAATCATAGAAGACTTTGTGGAAAATAAAGCTGGACTTTAAAATTCAGTCATAGGGAATAAGAAAATGAAACCAAAGGCTATCCTGAAAGTGGAAAGAGGAGTTCAAAGGCTTGCTGGTTTGGTCAGGTCAGAGAAAGCTGACAACTCAAACTGTCGTATCTTTAAGTGTGTATTATGAACAAGTAGAAGTTCTAAGTGAAGTAGATCCAGGATTCTGAAGACATTCAGATATACTTCACTCTTTTTATACTGATGATCAATGCACATATAAAGCAGTCCCATGAAACCCTTGTATCACCTCTATAATCAGCCATTAGGAAGAGAGGAAACATCTTGCTATCTCTAAGATGTTAAGCAATGTCTCCTTATCCACTGAAAAAGAACTTCAGAACTAAAAACCATGACTTATGGCCATGAACTGGAACCCATATTCTTGACTACAACTGCTATGAAAACTAACAGAACTAACTACAGAATATTCTCAGTTCAATGTTTCCATAGAATTTGTAGTACAGCTTACATGAACCTAACCTCTCTACTAAATCTTTAAATGAGGCAAGGTATTTTTTTGCTTCACATTTTAGAGTCTCTGCTATATAAGAAGGGTTTATAAAAGGTTGAAACATGAAATGGAAAAAGAAAGAAGACCAGGAAGCTAAGATAAACATCACCGGAGGTGTTCAAAGACTAGATGACAACTTGGAAGGTATGTGGTAGACATAATTTAAGTATAAGACAAGTGGTTTGACTAAGTGACCACTACATTCCCTTCTAACTCAAAGGATAATAAATAGGACCAGATGTTAGGATTCAGTGAGATAATGCGTTTGTGTCTGGCACACGCTAAATACTTAACACGTTAATTACACAATTTGTATTAGTAAGGTACAGTTTCATTTGTTTTTGCTTTAAGCAGTAATATTATCATATTTACTAAGCCATATTTAGACACAAATATGTGTCTCTGTTACAAACACTTAAAAACAGGCTAAAGGTTATAAAGTTTGGAGTTCATCTGAAGATAAAATTAAACCAATGAAAAGGACTTGCACCAAGTAATTGCTCAACAAAAAAAATCCCATTTTTCAGACCCCCCAAAAATGAATGTTATATAAATATTTAAGAAGTAAATATAAAATAAGTTTCTTAATGGTTATTCACAACTAAGGGCAAATGTGATGTAGCTTAGCAGGGATTTTTACATTTGACTCATCTTCCTATCCCAAAATTTGCAGTCTGAAGTAGCCTTTTAAACTGCTGATGGCGTTTCCTATTTATAGATCCTAAATACTAAAGGGTGAACTCCTTAATGGTTACACTTAGTATACTACTATTCCAGTAAGTACTAAAACTTTCTAATACATATATACTTGTTTATAATTATAAGCATTAAATTTAAATGGAGGTTATTTTACAATGCAATAACAATTTTAGATAGTAAGCAACCTATCAAATTTATTTTTTGGCAAGTGCTTTAAAAAATGGTTTTATAATGAGGATGACCCCCTGCTACTAAAATTCACAGGAATTTATGTATTCATATCTTCATACAATATGATATTTTCCCTTATCTTATCCTTCAAGTTTTCCAGGGTTACTCTCTAGATCTGCATACAACTGAGAGCCCAGGTTCCACTTAGAAAGCTAGATCCAAACCCTAGTTTCACCACTTAATGGCTATGTGACCTGAGAAAGTTCCTTAATCTAAGTTTTCACTTTCCTCCTCTATAAACTGAGGCTATTGATAGTATCTATACATCTGCTGTGAAAATTAAATGAAATAACAGGTCAAAAATAATTGGCATGTTATCATGTTGCGTATTTTTACTTAGCAGTCCTTCACATATAGTAATCCCTAAGTAGCAAAAAAAAGACAACTACTCTGTGGAGAAATTCAATCAGCACTTGATCACAGAGACTGAAAGGATTTATTCTAAATTAAAAGCAATTAGGCTATGATTCGTTCCATCAGTCTAATGATCACTCATAATAAACTAGCCTTGGATAAATATCAGTAAGAGTTACAGATTAGTGTACTCATTAAAAATTTCTTTCATAAGTCACGTATTTGCGTGTCTAACAAGGCCTGTTCCTTAGACACAAACATTCACTAGCAATGTTACCCAACTGTTTTTGAAAACCTGGCAAATGCTCTGAACCTTTCACTGAAAACATACATAACGTTCTACCCCAAATTCCACAGGCTTCATGACCCTCTGAAGCCTACCCACTGACTACTAAATATAGATATCTTACTAAAGAAATTAGAACTTATTAGAAAATAAAAATGAAAAACATATATAGAATAAGGGACAACTGCTATTAGTTTGTTGTATTTCCTTCCAGATTACCACTGATTGCTATTATTGGTTTAAGAAACTTTTAAGTTTATATACAAAATATGATCAAAATGAAGTCATGGAATACTATTATCTGAAGCAATTTAGAATATAATTAAAAAGAATTAGTATGAATGCGTACAAAAGAATAACATACTTCTGATTAAGATTAAGGTTAGAAATAGATACCATAGTCTATTTAGATGATAATTTTTCGAATACCTGACAGACTTGCAGAATGTGTACCATATTTTAATGAAAAATATTAGTTCTAATATTTTCTGTATAACCTTGGAAATATATCTTAACACAGATTCTTTTTCTTCATATGCAAATATGATGATCTGATTGAGCATTAAGATATCCTAAATCTAAACTGTTTTATCCTAATCTAAACCATATTATTTTAAGACTTCCCCTATAAAATACAGCTATGTAAAACAAAGCAAAATTAGAAGACATATTATAATACAAGTTTACAAATTTCTGCTTTCTAAGCAGAACACAATTCTGAAAGGAAATGTTTTTTCAGGGTATACAAATAATGTATAATGACTTCTGATATATTATTTTCATCTGATATTATCATCTTAGGTATTCTCAACTAAGAACTGAGAGAGTTTCTTCAGCTTTTATTTTTAGAGACAGCATGAAAAATGCCTTTTTTATGAAAAATAAAATCCTATAAGTAATTTAAATTATATTTTATGAAAAAAATGGATGTAAAATGTATTTCTCAAATATTTCTTGGGATATTAACTAGAAGGTATATGGGGTCCCTAATTATACTGTAAGCATCTACAGCAGATGCGATAGCAATATTTAAATAATCATACTATGATATAGGATGTCACTTTATTTTTTAAACTGTTTATTAAACACCATTGCAAAGACACAGCCTGAAAGGATTACATACTCCAAGTATTTAAAATTCCAAGTTTTAACGTATATATTTAATACTATACTCTTACGTTATACAATGTGCTCAGTTTGTTCATAAATATTCATCTCAATACAATAACATCAGGTATAATACATAAAATCTAATCCATTAAGTCTTACCAATTTATGACCTGATGAGACACTCTTGTGGACAACATTCAGTCCTTAGAAGCTAGAATAACCCTTCAACCATGTGAGGGCATCACAACTTTTAAACTTTCGGCTTTCGATCATTATTATGTCACATTCCTCCTCCGATGCTGAATTCTAAAAAAAATTCTAGCAAAGAGTTTAAGTAAATACGTGTTTTAATCAAATAGCCTTTAAAAATCTTTTATAGCAAAGGTTTATGTTCTACCATGATTACACAACTGATATTTTGTACTTTTTTAATGTAAAATAATTTCATATTTGATCTGGATACTTCAAGCTTTAAATAACATGGACTTTCAGGCCATCAGGAATACTTGTCAGTAAAGAGTCAAGTAGAAATGTAACCCATCAAAGGTTTAAGATCATGATCCAGAAATTATGATTTAACACCATAACCTGGTATAGATAGCTTTGTAGTCCTGCACTTGAGTTATACTGTTTGGTCCACAACCATACCAGTTTCTAGACTTACACAGCACAGGTGGCTGGATCAGTAATAATCTATATCAATCATTAAATGCTCAAGACAGCATTTAACTTAATACCTAAATCCAAGTCTATCTTTATCATCCCCAGTTTTAAAATTAGACATCATGATGGAAAGAATAAAATTTTAGTATGTGTTTTATGTAATAGATACAACAAATGTATCCTACTCAAAAGTAATCCTACTGCTCATCTGTGTATGCTGCTGCTGCTAAGTTGCTATAGGCATGGAAGAAAATACGGGGATAGGAAGATTAAATAATTGTAAAAATTACTTGAGAATATAGTCTTAAATTTATTTAATTTTTTATAAAAAAGCTTTCAATTGGGCACCTGTTTTAATCATTGGAAGGTAATATTATCATTTTCTGGTTGAATTTCCTGTTTGATAAGAATGCTGATATATATTTTTAGTCGGCAGTAAACCATAGAAAGGCAACCCACACATTTATGGGGACATTTCTGCCTACATTAAACCCCTAAATAAAATGGCATAATGGGGTAAAGGGGAGGGGGAAAGGGGAAAGCCCTTATTGAGGAAGATCAGATGTGCAAATTTATAAAAAACTCAAAGACAGCATTGTAAAGGAAACTCTGCAGCCATCTCCAGAGATTTTGACTCAAATATAGGGGGCTGGAGTTATGCTGTTATAAACACACACGGTCATTTAAAAGTCTTCTATGTAATCTGAAGGTCTACTTGAATTTTTTCAATTTACAAATAATCTTTCCAAATGTAACCTGACAACACATTTGACTTCAACAAAATCAAAGATTTTATTTTCAAAGGACAGCCTTACAATGTAATCACCTGGTGAAGGCAAAAATCCTTATTTATTAGGATAAACAATAGTTGAAGGTTGCGGTCATTTCATCAACATTACTATCAAAATGCTTTTAGAATATTTTTACGCAACTCTCATCTCCTATCAACCAAAATACTACCATAATTTAAAAAAACAAAAAAAGTTACTTTAATGATTTACTTTTTTGAGGGACAAGTCCCATGAGAAGATACAATACACAGCCATAAGTAAATGCTTCTTGAACTATATAATCAGTAATGCTGGTAAGCTGCTTGTCTGTAAGACTTTGATGAACTGGTCATTTAAATGGCAGACTACTCGGTCTTTTAGTAAAGGACCTACCAACAAAAAGCACTGTCATGATAAATGCCTGGAAAAAAATCTCTGAAAGATAGAATTAAACCAGCCATATAAAGCAGATTTAATTATTTGTACTGTGACACTTATAAAAATGGTACTTTAAGGTTGCATGCACCATACAAATGTATGGGAAATTTAGGATGTAAGAGTTGTACACATTAAAAATATACAAAACTTCTGTGTCAATTTTTCCCCAAGCATGCATTCTCAAAATTAGTTCCTACCAAGAACAAGGTTCACAACTGAAGAGTTTCAATCACTAAATTCTAACATGTAGGAAATTCTTATTAAAAATTTGAAATAAAACTGAGTAAATAAAGTGCTTATACATTAAAAGAGTTAAGATTAATTTAGATATCCTTTAAAATTTTAGTTAGAATTCTCCTAAAAATGAATGTTTATTTAGAAGTTATTCATAATCTTGAATCTCTGGCAAGATTGCTATAAAAAAACAAATCTTGAATATTTCCTATAGTTATCATTTCATTCTTTAATTTTTGAGGAAAAAATCTCTGTTGAACTGAGAATGAGCTATTAAATGTTCTTTTAGCCCAGCAAGAACCAGGATAAAGGTTACCATCATTTAGCTAACTTTATGGAAAACTTATATTAACAAAATAAAAGAATGAGCATAGGGGCAAAGAGGTAGACCATTTGCAATTTCCAAGTCATTATCTGAAAACTTGTAAGTGAAATCAGACAAACCTATATATGAGTTCCTAAAGGAACTTGCTATTTGAACGCATGTCCTTAGCTTCTTTTGGTACACAATTTCACTTTCAAAGTATAAACAACAATTCTTTAAAAAGTTCACTACACTGTTCTGTGATTTCCTACACATTATAAAAATCAATGCTTGCTTCTCTATAAAAGGTCAGAAATGCTTATTTTTTAATGCAGAAAGGGGGTATATGGACCAACCCCTCATGCCCCTGATAATTACATAAGGACTTTCCATATGTATAAGAGAAACCAGGCTAGAAATATCACAGATAAACTTATGGAAAAAAAAATCAGTACAAATGTACCTAGTAGAATAAGAATACTGGAAAGACAGTGTTTCAAGAAATTAACATAAAAAAATAATATAGCTTTGGAAAAAGAGCTTTAACAAGATAGTTATAGATAGATCGATCATGTTTACTCACAATGATTTATACTTCTCTTTCAAAAAAAAGTTTATACGGGATACCGAAAAAAAAAAAAACCCACCAAAAAATTGAAATTGGGGGTGGGAGAAGATAAAAATGGAAAAATGTATTACTCAAATATACGCAATAACATTCTGCAGGCTTTGTTAACAGAAAGCTGCATATTTGACTTTGAGCTTTGTTAAGAACAGTTAAAGTGAAAGTGAAGTCATTCAGTCGTGTCCGACTCTTTGCAACCCTGTGGACTGTAACCTACCAGGCTCCTCCATCCATGGGATTCTCCAGGCAAGAATACTGGAGTGGGTTGCCATTTCCTTCTCCAGGGGATCTTCCCGACCCAGGGATTGAACCCAGATCTCCCGCCTTGCAGGCAAAATGCTTTAACCTCTGAGCCATCAGGGAAGCCCAAGAACAGTTAACATAAAGCAAACAGAACTGTTTTTAAAATTTTAAATATCATCATGTTATGTTTAAGAGTTAACAGCTAATGTTGTGAAACAAACTATGTTATGACCATTCCAGATATGTATTTAGCAACATTTTCTGGACTAAGTTAGTAATATGTAAGAAACAGTTGCTGTAAATACTGAAATTTTCTGAAGATTAATGGTTAATAGACACTGTGAACAGGAGTGGGATTAGTCAGACACAACAACTCTTTTTCCCTTCTTGTTCTCCTTCTAATAGTGCACAGGGCTAGAAGGAGAATACTTCTTTACCTTGATATTACCACCAAGTAGACATGTAGAAAGATGTTTTTGGCTTCCAGGATATAGGTTACACCACCACTATTTCCATGCCAAATATCACCATTAAATTAAAAACTGAAAAAAATACCACATGGACCCTCCATATCTTTTCCTATTTATAACCAAAATCTTTACACTTTGCCAATAACCAGGAAACAGCATAAAAATGCTATTTGAGGATATTTATCAATGAATACATATTCTGAATTATTACCGTCTATCTAAATTTGTCAAATGTGGAAAATATTTTAGAAGTCGTCAAGTGAAACCTAAACATAGAAGCTAATTTCTAGTAAGCAAATGCATATAAATGATCTATGGCAATCACAAAAATCTAACACATTTCCTGATCTGCATGATTTAGAATATTAGTCAATTACACGCACACACACAAAGAATGTCAGTTGGAATGGAATCAGTCATTTCTTTTGTCTAACTACCTACCAACCCAAATCTTGCTGAAAATAAAAATATTCAAGTAATTCCACTTAATATTTCTTTCTTCTCAACAGGTTGCCAAAACTATCTGCAGGTTTCAATACAGAGAAAAGGTATGAATTCATATTTTTAAACTGTTAGGAACTAGAATGGAAAAAAACCTCCAAACAGATGTTGTATGTTTGATCTGGTTCAACAATTTCAGGCTATATTTGAATTTCCTTGTCATCTGAACAAACTCAGGGTCTTTTCTTAAAAAGCTTTGCTACAGAGTTCTAGATTCTGTAGGAAAAAAAAAGAGATGGCTTTAGCAAATTACACACACATTGTTCTGTTCAAGGGTTTGATTTACTTAAAATCTATTCGATGAAAAGTTAAACAATTAATATCAACAATAATAAAGTGACCTTACCAACTATTCCCATGTTTTAAAACTGCTTTTCAAGTTTCATCCTAAAAATAACTATCATAATCTTTCAGAGTAGGTAGGTTGTGGTGACTTATATGGAGAAAACATTAACTAAAGAGAAAGGCAGTAAGCACATGCACAAAGAAGCATATCATAATCGATGAGCAGTTAATAATTTCTCATCACCAATTCTGAAGTCCAGTCATGTCAGCATGTCAGGTGTCCCATTTCTGTTAGTCACAGAAAAGCTGACAGGAGAACAAATGCTTAGGATCCACTGAAACACGACTCCAGACAATGAGATACAGATCTATGGTTAGAAATCTAGCAGCAAACAATCCACCGTAAGCAACTATCACAATAAAACTAGGAGGATAAAACAGACTATAAAGGACAGCGATCACATATTTCGTAAACCTAAGTGGTGAGTAAGAATGTCTTCATATTATTAAAATCCCAGCTTAATGTATAAAAACCATAGTACAGAAAAAACTGGTATATGAATATACCTCAATTTCTCTTGTAAGGGATACACCCTCATTAATATCTGCATGTTCTCCTTCCTTTGCTGCTCCTTACTAAACTTTAAGAAATATGACTTCTTAAAAACTTCTCCAATCCCAGTAGTTGTTTTAGCTGGATTCTAGTCAGCACACCCTTTCATCTCTCTCCTTTCCAACCCCTGTAACATAGACTGTACAAAGGACATGCATCTGTAAAAAGGCAGATGCATTTTTCCCTGTTATTCAAGCAGAACACAGGCACTTCCTTTTTTAGTGACTATTTAAATGATCTTAAAGAAGACGGGTACAATATTTATTTATATAAGACAGGAGAAAAAAGACAAATGTTTCATAATTAAATGTAATCTGTGATCTTTTTAGGCTCTTTGATCAGGTAAAAAATGGTCATGAAGGACATTACTGGGACAACCAACAGAATGTGTACATGAACTGTATGTTACATATTAGGTAAGTCTAACAAATCTGAATTTGGTAGCTATACTATTTTTACACAGTAGGAAATATATGCTAAAGTATTTGGGGATTAATGAACATGATATCTGCAAGTTACTCTTAAATGGTTCCTAAATAGTATGTTAGGGTGATAAAGCAAGTCTGACTAAATGCTAACAAATGTCAAATCTGTTAAGATTACTGAAATGCTTTTGTACAGCTGACTCTTGAACAATATGGATTTGAACTGTGTGGGTTCACTTAATATGTGGATTTTTCCAATAGTCATACTACAGCACTACACAGTCTAAGGTTGGCTGAATCCATGTATACAAAACCACAGATATGGAGGAACTCTGTGGCTATGGAGAGCTGACTATTAAGTTACATAGGAATTTTCAGGCATAGAAGGTTGGTTACCCCCTTATCCCTGCATTAAGGGTCAATAGTATTATTCTTGTAATTTTCCTGTAAACTTGAAATTTTTTCAAAATAGATTCAAACATTTTCCCTTCTTTTTGGGTAAAAATTAATATTCTTAGAATCTTTTAGTCTCTAAGACCACTTATCTTCTTCAAAGTTTCCCTCATTCTCTAAATGTAGATAGTGTTGCCCAAGGCCTGTCCTCTTGGCCTGCCCCCTTTCCACTACTCTGCTCCTAGAAAACATGAGCCTTTCCTAAAGCCTGAATTCTAGAATAAAATAATAATATAAACTAAGAAACAAATAAATAAAAGATCCTTCAATCTCTTCTAGCCTTAACTTCTCCACCAATCTGCAGGTTTGCAGCTAGAGCTGCACCCTGAATATTTCCACCTTGACCTTCCACTGGCTCTTCAGCTCAAAGCAAAATCTCATTACTATTTTCTTCTTCCCAAACCAATAATTTCACTAATACTAGTAATGATACCACTATTCCTTCAGTTAGGTCTGGCAAAGTCAAATTTGACTGTTTCCCTGTCATACCTAATCAGTAGCAGAATTCTTTAATTCTAACCTTCTGATATTCATAAGTGCGAGCGCACCAAGTCACTTCAGCCTTGTCTCTTTGCAGCCCTATGGACTGTAGCCCACCAGGCTCCTCTGTCCATGGGATTCTCCAGGCAAGAATACTGGAGTGGATTGCCATTACCTTCTCCAGGGAATCTTCCCAACCCAGGGATCAAACCTATGTCTCTAATATATCTGGCATTGGCAGGCAGGCTCTTTATTGCTAGCGCCACCTAGGAAACCCCTTTGTTCATCTCTATTGCCTAATTCAGACCTTCATCACCTTCCTAATATCTTTGATCTCTAACGAATCTACCATCTTTTCTCTGTCATCTTCAAATGTTTTACGCACCAATCAAATTTAACCATTCTTACCATATTCTTCCACAGTGGTTCACAGTATTTCCTCTAACCGCAATGTGCCTTCTCAGTCCTTTAACTCTGCATGACCAAATTCTGGGGCTTCCCAGGTAACTCAATGGTAAAGGATTTCCCTTCAATGCAGGATCTACCCAGGGTTTGATCCCTACGTCAGGAAGATCTCCTTGAGAAGGAAATGGCAACTTGCCCCAGTATTCTTGCCTGGAGGAACCTGGCAGGCTGTATAGTCCATAGGGTCACAAAGAGTCAGACACGACTGAAGGAAGCAACTGAGCATGCCCGCACAACTGAATTCTACCCAATCACTGGTTTCCCAATTTGTGGCCACAACTTAATTGCCTCTGACATGGGAAATCTGTCCTAATAGGGAAAGAATTTTATTAACCTTCCATTAACCTTCCAAAGGTCTGTTAAGCCTCCATTCCTTAAATAAATACACAGCTCTTTGAGGTTTTTTAAAACTAATGGGCAACAAAGACAAAACAAAATGAAGCAGATCAACTTCAAAACTTTTCTTACCTCTTTTCTTTCTTTAGAACTAAGCGGCACAATAATATTCTGCACAGTAGGGATTTTAAAAGTAACTGGCTCTTGACCTCAAACATTCCTAACAGCCAGGAAGACCGCTTTATTATTTCTAGTGATGGCAGGGCTATTTCCCAGAGGACCCATTTTCTTTCAGAAAATAAGCTCAAGTCTTCCTACTGAAATTCCCACCTGGCTGTCCAGGTGGAATATAAATTAGATTTTCTAGTTAGCTTTGTATTTAGAGGAACCAGCCTACAGAAATGAAGTACAGTAGGTCTGTCACCATCTTTTCCTATTTATTCTAGTTATATAAATATTGCCTCACATTACATTAGCTTTTGTGGCAGGCCTGTCATCTGCTAAGCAGTAACTATAAAACGCAGCCAACTAGTGTATCTAGATACTTTTTACTCTACCTATTCAGCTAAGTTTCAACCTTCCTGAGTTTACATACACGTTCTTTCACTTTCTGAATTTCTCCACATACTTTAGACGGTTAAATTCACAAATGCTATCATCCAATAATAGCTATGACTTCCTGTTTTAATGTCATTTGAACATTTTATAAGCATGTTCTTAGGTTTTCATCTAACTCTGAGATCCAGTCCTAAAAAAGGTGACGTGCTACGTCACTTTAGGTCATGTCCAACTCTTTGTGACCCCATGGACTACAGCCTGCCACGTTCCTCTATCCATGGGATACTCCAGGCAATACTGGAGTGGGTCGCCATTCCCTCCTCCACGATCTTCTCGACCCAAGGACTGAACTCTTACGTCTCTTACGTCTCCTGCACTGGCAGGTGGGTTCTTTACCACTAGTGCCACCTGGGAAAAAGATGACAGGCTATTAAAAACTTCCTCTAATTTTTAGTATCTCTGATTATCCTCTACTAGATACCCTTAATTGGAATTGGTCAAAATACAATCAGATAATAAATTATATAAGTACTTAAGGTACAAATTATTAAGAAATGTATCGGATATGGTTACACAACAGTTTGGGCTCATATCCTCAAAGTACTTACAGTGTAATTATCAAGAGAGCACACTAACCAGTTACAATCTCTAACAAGTAGCCCACCATGGTTAATTCTTTGAAACTTGATTTTTTTCCATTTGGGTTAATAAGTGGGTGTTAATGATGTAGCCAAGCTTCCTGGAGGAGGACAGAACAAATTGTCTCATGGTTTAGTTCTGATTTACTCCTAACTTCAAAAGTGGAATCTCATAACCATAGGAAATGTTGGACACCTTTTCTAACACAAAATTTTTTGTTGTTGTTTCGTTGCTAAGTTATATTAGACTCTTTTGCCAACCCATGAACTGTAGCCCGCCAGGCTCTTCTGTCCATGGGATTTCCCAGGCAAGAATACTGGAGTGGTTGCCATTTCCTTCTCCAGGGAATCTTCCAACCCAGTGATCAAACCTGTATCTCCTAATTTGGCAGGCAGATTCTTTACCACTGAGCCACTTGGGATACTCCTAACACAAAATACTTGATGTTACTTAATAAGAACATTTTAATTCAACAATTTAGAAACCAGATATAGAGAAAAGTAAATAATCACTATAAAGACTTAAGTGAAATCATCAAGTAACCGAGTAAAAGACCCAAAGACTTATTCACTTTAAGCTAATAATTCATGTGTACTACTTTCCTTATTCATTTCTCTTTTAAATTTTGGTGCTGTCATAAGGAAGGACAAAAAGACTCAAGCGGATGGTGTACCCAGCCACTGTTACTTTAATTGTTTAACTACATTTTAAGTATTTTCTTCATTAAGGCAGAAACATTTCTAAGTGTTTATCAATAAGGATAAATCCTTACAAGCTACCTGATTTTTTTCTTTAGTCTACCTGAGGTAAAATCTCTTCCCTTTAGTACTCCTTTATCTTCCTGACTCGATATTTACAACAGGGTAAAAGTTGTTTGCTATAAATTCTTACCCTTAGCTTATGCACACAAAGGACTCCCAATGAGAGCCTATCCCCTAGTGATTATCAGGGCAACTTTCTAAACTAATTCTGTGATGCAACAAAGCAATGCCAATAATTAAGTTTGGAAAGTTGGTTTTTTAAAGAAGAAAAATAGGAAGTCAAAATCTCAAGTTACTCTTCTGAAATGCCAACGGGCTAGGCTATCACTAAACACTGGCACAGGGCTTAAAAAGTGAAACCTGGAAGCTACATTATTCATTTTAATAAAATAGTCAATGCAATTAATTTGGGTTTCCTAAGAAAAAGTTGTATTATTTTAGCTACTAGAATCTACTGCTCTTTATTTGGTGATGGTTTCAGCTGACTGATTCCCTGAAGACTCTGCAAATGACAAATGGGAAAGACAGAAAATGATGGCACCTACAGGAAAAGGAAGAGGAAGGCTTGACAGGAGCTTTGACTTTAGTATAATAACTGAATAAAGCATTGGATATCAACAGAAAGAGGAACTATCTAAATATAGGCAGAGGCAGACTGACACAAAGTCTCTCAGCTTGCTAATTCTAATTTAAATAGTAGAGAAAACAAAAAGGCCATTAGATAGCTCTAAGTCAATGTGAGAAAGATATATCAGTACCTATATTTTGACTAAAGATAGTCTGCTAAAAGAATTCTAGGAAAAAAGATCCCAGTCTTCTGAGTAAGACAAACCCAAGGATCTTCAGATATCTAGGGCAGGTTTAATAAAAACTGGCACAGGGCTTAAAAGCTGCCCCTACCGAAAATGATTTCCAAGATTTCATAAACGGGAGCCTGAAATACCATATATATCCACACTGATAGACAAATTTATACCTCTTAGTGAATAAATGATGTAAGGACTGTACAGCCCCTTAAATCCTTTAATGGATTCTATTTAATAATATCATCCTTAAAAAATACTGACTTGCCAAATTAGTAATACTTAAAAAAGCTTAAATTTATAATAGTCAAAAATGAACAAGGCAATAAGGTGAGATATTTTTCAAAGCTTAACACACATTAATCTTCAACCTCTGTCTGCAATGAAAAAGAATAAACAGTCCCACAATACTTTACCAGGTATTAAACTACTAAAAAGTTTATAGATATCTGCCAATTGAAGCTGTAGATGCTTAGAACTAACAAAGCCAGCCACTACTCCTCTTCTCAACTGAAAATTAAACTAGATGAAAAGCTAAAAGGAAACAACTAGTCAGCTTCCACGGGGTTGAGTTTATCATCTTAGTAACAACATGTCAATTTCCAGTGAAGAATGGCTGATCTAGAATAAAAGTTCTGATTATATTTTGGCACTAATACACTACAGACAACTATCCAAGTATCCATTACACTTCTTTGGCTCTGGACAAAAGAGGCTCCAAGGAGAAGAGAAAATATTTTCAAACCATGAGAAACTATAGATATAGCAACTTGCCTCACTTCTGATACCTTAAATATTTCTAGGATCTAAAAAAGAAAACAGATGTATTTAGCAGTAACAGATGATGAGGAGGCAACTTGTATGGCTGCTTTATAATGAAAAGAAATCTTTTAATTAGATCCAAATTATAAAAAGTAAAGTTTAAACCTTTCTACATCATTTTGATGAAAATAATAGGTATTATTCATATTGCTATCATGGTAGCTCATGAAAGTTAGCTATTTCAAATAAATTATCATATATCTAAAAAACATTTTATAACATTTCTAAGAAGAGTGTGATTTTTCCTTTCTAAAGTACTCACCCTGGCTACACTGGTAAGCCATCTAAATGATTAAAACTTCATGCTGTTTCATGCCACAATTTACATTTATGTCTTGATATTGCTATAGCTGTACAATTTAAAAATTGAATCTATAAATACAGCACTATACATTATAAACTTCTTGTTCTATAAGCAACCATTTTAAAATATTTTCAGTTAAGTAAGGAACACATTATCAAAAAGATAGTTAGAAAATATCCTGAGTGATACAGTAAATCAAGCCTAAGAATTAAAAGACTGTACAGACCATGTCTTAGCATGACATGTACATGCACGCAGCAATACTTTATTCTAATGAGAGATGGAGTTCAGTCCATGAGTGTTATCCAAACTATGCCAAAGGACACAAATGTGCTGCCAGGCAGAGTTAAAAGAATCTAACAAAGCTTTGTGTGAATTTTAAAAACATTGCACTCAACTTCTGTTAATTAGACACAGATTGATGGAGTGCTAATAAATATTCAGCAAAATAAGTGAACAGAGCATATACTATCTAAAATGTGTATTAAGCAGAAAGATAAACCAAAGTATCTTTTGCCATATGTGAAATCCAAGACTTCAGTCTATACTTTAAAAAGTTACAAAAAAAATTTATACAACATTTCTGTGAGAAAAACTATTTTAGGGGTTTATAAAACTGTAATCAGATATACTGAATTCTAGTAAATAAGCTTAAGGTTAAACTTTCTTGCCAAGAATTAAACGATTGCTACTTTAATACCTTAGTCTTTTCCCTTCCCCAATTTCTTAGCACGAAATAACATTCTGCTTTGAGTCACTGAGGCTTTTTAGAGAGAAATGATATAAAACAGCATAAAGCTAACTGTAGGGTTTTTTTAATAGAACATATTTTTATATTAAACACACATGGGTAAGGGGATATTTCATGTAATAAAATCCAATAGAGTAAGCCCTTCAAAAATTTACTTTAAAGTGCAAAGAAAGTATGTTCATATTCTATTTAAAATACATATTGTCCTTTTGGTTTATTTTGCTGCTTTATCTCATGCTAGATACCATGTGATTTCCCCCCCAACATAATAAAGATCAGTTTTAACAATGAGAAACTGTGCAAAGCAATTCATGCATACATTGTTGCATGTATGCATTTCATAGGCAAGTATTCATACCTATCCCAGAGGTTCTTTGATTCCTGAACCGTGTTCAAATGGAACGCTTGGTAGAAAGCAGTTGAAGGATTCCTGTGAGACCCAAGAATCAAATGGAAATGAAGTTGAGAAAGTACAGTAAAATCACTACTTTTCAAAAAAAGAAGGAATATTTTAAATTTCTAACACAGTGCAACCACTTTAATAAAAAAAAAACCCACATTAGCTTGATTAAAAATATTTCAAAAGAATTTAAAAGCTGGACAAAATCCAGCAGATCCCAACAACAATGCAGGAAAAGAATGGGGCAATACAGATAAAATTAAATACTAACTAGCATCCAGTTGTGTGTGTGTGTGTTTATATGCCTATGAGCATGATCAACTCATAGCTTAATCAGCAACTATTTTTTATCAGATGCCTTTATAAATCCCTACACATGTCAACAGTTTAACAAAGCTGTTCTCAGGTATAGTGTCCACATAAAATAAATTAAACCTTCATAATATAAAAATTCTTCACAGGACCGACTTGATAGGATTTGATGGTGACCAAGTCCTTTTCTTGGTTGAACTCTGCACAACTTCCACCTTCAGAGTCCATTTATGTATGGTTTCCCTGGGTTAAGACAAAAAATGATGCTGCAACTAGAGGGGAGCTTTCTAATTTCTCGCATTTGTACAGTGTCCCCTTAAGGGGTAAGAGCTTATACGCCTTTATCACCATCCAGTTCTACTAATTCCCTGGAGAAATATTCCCTAGGGCTATCCTACAGAATCTTGACGGGACAAGCTCCCAGCATGCTTGTTTCACTTCACATCTCATAAGTTGTTTCTCAGGTGACTGCCAGTTTCTCTGCCACCCCAGCATATTTCCAGTACCCCCAGCTCCCAACCTGCACACCTGCCATGCCACTTCCATAATTCCTGATGCATGCTGTAGCAGAGACACAGCAGCAAGCTAAGACTAAGCAAGCTAAGTGCTGATTACATACCAGACTCTGTTCTAAGTGCTTTACATTTATTAACTCAATACTACAACAGTCTTAAGAGGTAGGTGCTATTTTTATTCCCATTTCATGGACATGGGAACTGGATCAGAGAGAAGAACCTGACAAATGTCACAATGCTAGTTAAGTGGCAATCTGGTCCCAGAATTTATACTCAAACTACTATGCTAAGCATACAGCAGAGTTAAATTTTAACCTTTCTAGGTCTGTCTCTTTATCAGTTAAATGGTGATATTACCAGTTAGCCTTGCAGGGTGGTTCAAGAACTGAGACTATATATAAAGTTCCTGGCATTCTGTCAATGCTCAGTAAGTGACAGCTATTATCTTTATCATCAAAATGAACTTCAGATACAACAGGGAAATTCTGAGATCCTAACTAGTGCCTTAGGAGAGTCTGAAGTATCATTAGTACAATAAGAAAAACTATTTCCAAGTTCTACTGGAATAACAACCAAGTATCAACAAGTATCACTGATCATCAAATAAAACATTCAATAGTATTCCATGATTACAAAATTCAAGTTAAGATACATTATCTGCTGAATTAAAAAAAAAAAAAGACCATTTTAAATTTTAACCAGAAGGCACCTTTCAGATGATCCCAAACTAAGAAAGGCAGACAGACACTAGATGCCAGCATGTCACCAGTTCAACTGTTTGATTAATTAGGAGTCTTCAGTATGTGTTCTTTTCGCTTTCCCTACTTTAACTCCTTCCTATTCTTTTTTACTATTTCTGCACTTTTCTCTTGACTAAATCCAAGGCAACTGAAGGCACTGACTAGACTGACTAATATCAAGAAAGAATTAAGAAGTTGCTATTGTTTAATAACTTGCACCCTCTCTAGATGTATTTACCATGGCTCTTTTTTTTCCCACTGTACTTAGAAAATCTGTCTGCCAAATTAAATGAAAGCCAACTAAACCAACTGAAAACTCAATTTGGCTTTCTTTAGCAGTCTCACCCAAGATCATATGGGAACAAATTTGCTATTCACACAGGTCTGTTTGGAGACCTTGGGTTTAAAATAAACAAAGTGACACAAAGAGGAAGGTACTAAATACAAGAAAATAACAAAGAGTAAACTTAAAAGTTACCGTGTAAGTCTGGAATTAAAAATTCATTAAAGAACATTTACAATATATTTTTAAGGGTGATATTCTTTAAAAGACCATTAGATCCCAATTTTGGAAAAATATAAACATATATATTTAATTTAAATTAAATCCAAATGCAAATAAATTAGTTTTAAATGAAGTCACAAGACTTTAGTTATGAAATTCCAGCATTTTGGCACAGATATTAATAATGAAATGTTTCTCATAAGTCAAAGGCAGAAGTGTAAAAGAATATATCTGCAGTTAGATGTGTATCCTGGGGGCAAGAAAGAAAAAAAATCTGTGAAATACAATACTATAAATGTACTTAGTCTTTAGAACATGTCAACAAAAACATTTAGGCTGCAAGAGCTGGCAGTTAACAATTCCTTTTTACATATATATTTGAAATAAATAAGCCATATGGATTTATATAATCTATGCAGTATAAAAATTTTTAAATAGTTGAGATTCCAGGGATAAACATTTAGATAGTCTTAAAAATATGAAATTTTTGGTTTCTGGAATACTTAAGCTGGGATGTTATCCATACACAGAGAGCTTTTTAGCAAACAGCAACAATTAATCTCAAAACACTGATTAGCAGGCACAGATTAAAGGAGTCAAGTCTATGAAACCTAGTTGATGGTGAATTTCAAAAGGGCCATTTGTAATACGGAAGGGTCAGATCAAAGACTTTTGTTTTGGAATGGCGTAAAATTGAGGAAATCAAGAGTCCAAGGAAAACACTGTTAATGGGGAGCATTTCAAGTTTATAGTCTATGATATTTGAAGGCATCAAGAAGCAACTGATATTAAAAATTTGTTAGAAATACTAAATTTTTTGGAGATTTGGACACAAATGCTCTTCTGCTCAAGAAATAAAATTTGAAACCACTTTTCTAACATATTTATGTCAATGTAAACTAAATATAAAGTATTTATATATAAATATAAGATGCTAATTTAAATATAAAGCTAAAGAAGCACTTCTTCAAAGACTGAGGTGTGGCTTACTCTCAATTTATTTCAGCCTGCTACAGGAAAACATTGTTTTCCTATTTGTAAAAAAATTTCAAAACCAACAGACAATAAACATTCTCTCTGAGTTTATATACTGAGTAGTCTGTCATGATAATTATCAAGTACATGAATGTAATACCTGAGAAAGTAAGTTAAATGTGACATATGTCTACCTGCTAAACTAAGATACTATCTCTGTAGGGTTGCCAACTATAATAGCAAGAAAAAACATATGTACCTCAACTTTAGAAATCTCTAAATAGAAACCAGGGAAACACAGTAAGCAAAGGAACAAGGGCCATCTCTCCAAAATTATAATCTACAAACTTTAAATGATTAAAAAAAACATTCTTTAGGTAAAAGGTTACAACACAACAGATCAGTGTCTACAGATGCTTTTCCTTTATCCTATATCATAGCCAGGAAAGTAATAAAATTAACCCTGGGAATATCCAAGAGCTGGCTATGGAGTCTGAAAGCCTGAATCTGACCCTATGCCTTGTTTGACTTAACAGCTATGTGACTCAAATCCTCAGTTTCCTTAATCCATAAAAACAGGGAGAAAAACAGTCACTACAATCACTGAAAAGATGAAATGAGATTATGTATACATAGGCTCTAAAACAATTAAGCCTGGTCTGTGTTTAATACAGGGTTATGATTTCTAAATATGTTATATAAAAATCAACTTTTGGTAGAGTATATTAACATATACCAAATAGTTTACCATTATTAAGGTACTACTGGGGCAAACAGAATACTTAAGGCAAGCAGAATGCATGAACCTGGAGCCAGGTATATACCAAGTTATTTAGTCCATTCTATTGGAGAATTCTACCTCTGGGATTCAGATCTCCCCCAGGATTTCCTTATATACAACTTTATCACAAGATTTTAATTAAAAATACAATAATCACTATAAAAGAGTATTGAAATGGTTCCAAGATACATACTACTTAAACAATAAAAGCTTCAAGAAACTTCAAGAACAGCAATCACAAACTTAAATGGTAAAAATCTCAATTTCTTTCTGTGACATTTAAGCCCTTAAACATTCTGGTTACTGTCAAATTAATCACATCATGTTCCACATCGGACAGTCTTACTCTTCCACATTGTTACACAAAACTGCCCTCCTACTTGGAAAATCATCTGCTTCTTTCATCAGTGACCCAATCTGAGTGACTCTTAAGATTCAGTTCAAAGAGTTAGCTTCCACAGAATGCAAAAGTAATAATGGGTTGCTTCTGAGGACAGAAATTGGGTAGAAGAACAGAGGTGGCAGAAAGGCTTTCAATTTATACTTGCATATTTTGAATTTTAAACTGTATAAATATATTACCTATGCAGAGAATAATTTAAACAGAAATCAGTCTAACTATTCCCTCCCTACATAAATCTGACTTGATGTCCTAAATTGTTGGCATTAATAACTTAAATATTCCATCACAGCCTACAATGAAGTATACAATCGGTAACTGTTTCCATAAATCCCGAGATCTTAAAGGAGAAGATAAGTCTTATTTCTGTATCTCAGTTTGTACTACTCAGAGAACGCAGAGAAAGCTGAATGACTGACATATTGCAAATGTTTTTCCTGGGCATTCAACTTGCTTACAGAGTATTTGTAAACTTCATTTTTGGGTCACACATTAGTCTAAGGGCAGGAAAAGGGTTTTACCAAGAGGAAGGTTTAAGTTGGCAGCTCTCTCATGTATGGACTTAGGTAATCTTAAAGTCTGACCAAAGGCTCAGGAAAATGAGGAAAACCAAGAAAATTAAATGACTTTATCAAATAAATCAGCTAAATGGTGGAAAAGCCAGGATTAGAACACAAGTTTCTGAACCACTTATTACATCATGACTTTTTCTGGCCTGAACCAATGTCTCCTTTTCTCTAATTATATCCATGCCATGCAATTACATTTTTGGATCAAAACCGAAGACTCTTGATTCCATCATCTTTAATGGTCACTCATGATATGCCATATGGTACATAACTAAACACACTATAGATTATTTGATCAAGAGCCCCCTCTCCTTTGTTTTCAAAAGCTAGGTAGACCATATAACATGGATTTGTTTTGGTTTACTTATAATACCAATTATTAAAACTGAATTCTAATTCTATTTTAGAAACCAGTCAGCCTTAAACTTTGAGTATCCTTCATACACAGATTAAACAATTTACTTGTGTAACAATGAAGATGGATAGCCTAAATCTTTACCGATAACATGTAAAACACATTAGCATTATTTATAGTATTGACAAATTAATCAGTTTCTCTTCTAGATATCTATATTCTTTAATCAGATTTTAGTAAGAGTTTATGGGAAAGGAGGCTTTAAGTAACTTAACCTTTAGACTTCACTTATTTGTCCTGCCTACTATGATGAGTATAAATTATCAGGACGTTTACTAATTGTCTATGTCCATGGTGAACATTATTAACTCAATGATCTACAAAATTTTTACATAACCATCATATATAAATGTACAACTTAAAGAATATGAGTTCATTCTTTTTTAACAAAAGGTAGTTTGAGTACAAAGACATAAAACTAAAACTAAAAACTTTAACCTGACTTGAGGCTTTAAATTTGAGTGGTAAGCAGTCTAAGGTAGCATAGATGAAATTTAATTCACCTGATTTAAAAATAGAACCAATCACATACTTTTTAGAGGTAGAGCAGATAATCAATATACCTTAATGTTACCAGTCAAATCTGAAGAGTATACATTAAAATATTATGAAAAATCATGAAATGATGTATAAGAATGATACAAATTACTGTTCCTAAATCTTTACACAGGAGTCCCAATTTTTACCCTAAGCAAAACCAGATTAAGAATATAACAAATATTGAATAATCTGGTGTGTTCAAGAATTATTCTGGTAAAGACCTAATTAATTATACAAATGATTCAGGAATGCATATTCTTTGTGGAGGCAGAAATTTGTATTACATGATTTAAAAGAACAGCTTCAAATCATAAGACTACTGATTTAGTATAAAGAAAAAACTTAAGGGATTTATTACAATTCAGAAATTTTGCTACACATATCCCTTCAACACTGTCAACAATTAAAGACTTCTTATTAAAAATCTGCTCTTCCCACTAATAAAAAGATTCCTTAGAACATTATTATTCAGGCTACATTTAACAAGATATACCTGTTTTTGTAAAGCCTCTCTTCTATTTAAGGAGTAATTCAATTAAGAAATAAACAGTATCTTTCTGGAAAAGGAAATACATACTGGTCTAAAACAATTATTAAAAGAAGAAATTAGACCACTGTTCCTTACTAGTAACATGGTATGTATGGTTCCTATTCCTTTTGAGACCATATTTCATATTATTTCACTATATTTACTTCTGTCTTGGTTATCTGCTATTACTTCCTACTCCCTAAATCCCTCAGCTTCTACCATTTTAGGGAAAAAAAAGTCAAGATTCTTTTATACTCCCCTATCAAACCATTCCTCAGGGAAGAGATTCATTTTGGTTTCTTTACCATCTGATTGGTGGGGCAGCTCTTTGTTACTAGAGGACTCTAGAGAGGACTCTAGAGCACCCTCCAACTTCTTCTGGTGCTGAGAAAGACTAAGTGTGTTAGTCACTCAGTCGTGCCCGACTCTTTGCGACCCCAAGGACTGCAGCCCACCAGGCTCCTCTGTCTTGAGATTTTCCAGGCAAGGATACTGGAGTGGGTTGCCATTTCCTTCTCCAGGGGATCTTCCCAACCCA
Organism: Capricornis sumatraensis; assembly: GCF_032405125.1. NCBI lineage: Eukaryota > Metazoa > Chordata > Mammalia > Artiodactyla > Bovidae > Capricornis > Capricornis sumatraensis. The sequence goes on from NC_091069.1 coordinate 223,782,347, forward strand.
GGGATCGAACCTGGGTCTCCTGCACTGCAGGCAGATTCTTTACCGACTGAATTACCAAGTACCAGGTCATAAATCTAGTATCATGTTTTATTATTTCCAAATTAGTGCTATCAAAATTCCCAAAGAACAGACTGGTCTTACATTTATTCTCATAAGGGAGAAAACATATACTCCACTATCAGTACTGTAAAAAAAAAAGAAAAAACTTCTCACTATAATTCAAAATACCCTCCATCACTTCCAAGAAAAAGACTGTTAATAAATGTTACTTGGCAATGTATCTTATCCACACACATAAAAGCCCTTATATTTTCTAAAAAAGTTAACCAACGTTCAGTCCATACAATTTAGTTCACAGAAACTTTTAAACAATTGTGTCACCGTGAATAAAAAAGGCTATATGCCTGCTGATACAGTTCCTGGTTTTAAGAATTTCAGGCACTTTTTGATCATTGGCCTTTCTGGAAATGTATCATAATTTCCTTGACTTAGAGCCAGGTTTTATGACTAAAGCATACCAGTGAGGCACTCTGATGAATGCATCAGTATCAGTTTTTATACTAAATAACAATGTCACTCATATGATGTCAAACTTTGATTACAAAATCCTTAGTAAGAGTACTTAGGCTAAGACGGTATCTAGTATGTGATTTAAACATCAACTATAAAGCCACAAGGCAAAATTCAATATTGATAAGGAACCATAAGCTCCCAAAGAAATACAGATTCAAGTAAGGAGCTTTCACTTTTAAAGACTAAATGCAGTTAAGTTTTTTCAGAGCTCTGGGAAGTTACAGGTTTTTAAAACACAGATAAGAGTGACAGTTTTGCCTCCCGATACACATTTACTAATTCTCTTAAATGTCAAAAAAAAAAAAACTTCATTAAAAAAATTATATCTCATACACATATCTATATACACAACTATACAAACAAAATCTGTGTTTATAGCACATACCAGGACACACCACTTAACACTCACAATTTATACTTTTATCAACAGTCATTAGCAAACTACACAAATAAAACTATTAACAAGATATAAAGATATCTGCCACTAGAGGATCCTTACAATCAGGTTTTCAACAGTCTTTTGGTTGCAGTTGACAGTTCACAATTGCAGCCATTCATGAGTTCCTGGAATGTGGCCTACAGAGTTCACATTGGGCAGTTATCTATGGAAAAGGATCTGTGGTGTATTCCTTTTCCAAAAGGGCCAGTAATATTTTGCACCTCCCCATTTTACCATAGGAATCTGTTAAGTCTATAGGTAGGTTAAAATTTTTTTGTAACATTTACTGTAGATATGTCTATGCATTTTTTATGAATCATGTTTTCAACCACTATTATATCCTCCAGCTTATGCAAAATCAACTTAAATAATCTCAACAACTGACCATTAAGCTAGAATGATATAAAATGTTATGCTAATTAACAATATAAGCTCAACAGGCAATGTCAAGTGAGAACTTCAAGACTTTTCTTACTTGGCATACAAAACCATCAGCCCCTTTAAAGATATGAATAGTATATAAGGTCTGATTCTTTAAATTAAATGGTCTCAAAATGAGACAATATAGATCCTTGTATTAAGTAACAGAACCAATATCTACTAGAGTGTTTAATATATTAACTTAAACCACCTGAATCTTTTTATCTTCCATTTTCCTTCCTTTTCTCAAAGAAATAGATAGTGTTTACTGACAACGGCTTTTTAAAAGGCAAACATCTTTTAAAAAAATATTTAAGGATCTGAAATTTGTCAACCTACTAATAATTACTTAAGACCTCTCACACCAGTATTTTGTTTACATCTGAATGACTGCAAATAAAACTGTATGAAGATTTTAATTAAAGGCAACTTAAAATCATATTAAAGATATTTAATGTGATTTTTTTAGTACTATCTCCTCAACAGTACTCATCTCAGTAATTTAAACATACCACTGGAAAAAGTGTTCTTTAATTTCAAGCATACACCTTTAAAATGTGCTTTTACAAAGGCTTTCCATTAAAAAACAAATTTATAAAGACCCCAAAACTATTTCTACTTAATGGATTCATTCCTTCACCAGGTGTGTTGGTCCAGTGACAAAACAGTCAAATGTGTAAGATTACATCTTGGAAACTGGCATGTTAAATTAGAAACCAATGGAAGACTATAGCAAAAATTAGAAATGCACATTTGATAAGCAATGAAGACTTTAAAGACTGGGTGGGGGAGGGAAGTGCCACATTTAAAATAGGAGGATACACACAGGAAAACCCCAGCACTGGTTACCTGTTAAAATTGATAAGAACACTGATAGAGTAGTATCTGTAATTCAGATAGTCCTATGTTTGGAAATAAGATTCTTGAAATTACCAACTCTTTTAATAAAGAGAAGAAATAAATGCATCTTTGAGGTCATATCCTAAAGGATACAACCCAGAGTTCCCATTTATCAACAGATCTCTCTGCTTCATACCATATCATCACATTAAAGTTCTGGCAAATGTAACTGAAAAAAAACTGAGAGGTATGAAGGAGAGAAAAATACATTCAATTCACAGGTGTGCGTGTGTTTTTGGGGTGCTGAGGGGCAGAGAAACCAGTCATTATTTCTTGAAGAGACATGAGGTGGAGGGATGTACAACACGAACAGAGAGGTAAGCAAATTATTATTTACCAACCCATCAAAAAATTGGCTTCTGGCAGCTAGAAAAGGGAAGATGCCTGCTGATTATTACCAAAGGTGAACAAATAAACTCAAGTGGCATTTCAGGTGTGCACCAATGTGTGAAAAGTGAAATATGGCAGAAAATGTAGAGAAGGATTTTTCTGAGTGGCTTGTGGAATCAGTCTTTATTTGGTAGTCCCATCCACATAAAATTTCTCAGTGACTAGTTGAGCTCACTTATGGACATGTGGTATCCTCTAAGGATTCTCAAAAGACAGACACCCCACAAGCAAATCTCCTATAAAAAAAGATGAACTTTGAAGAGAGGATGAATTTCAGTGAGCATTTCAAACCCACAGAAGTATGTAACAAAAATACAAGGGTAATTCAAAATGAAAAGAATGTGAAGAAACTCAGAAGAAAATAAGAAGAAAAAGTTTTAACAGGTCTCACGTATTCTAGTTAATCAGAAATCTATAAAGGTACTTCTGATCCTTTACCACACGTAAAATTAAACCTTTCTCAAAACAAAAACCCGAGAAAATAAATTTCTAACTGTGAAGTAACTGAAACTTTCTCTGTGATTTTTAAATGTAATTTTTGGTAATAAGCTAGTTTTTTAAAATTTGCATTATATATACTAAGTCAAAATTTCATGTGACATTTCCTCAAAACCACTTAAAATCCTTATTAAATCATAACCAAACATCAACTGTAGTGGACTTGGTATGGCAATACACCAATCTGTCCTTGAACTGTTTAAAAAGCATCCCCCCTAAACAGAGGGAACCAGTTGTTAACGTTCATATTTTTACTATAAAATCACTCTAATTTTTAAGAACTACAGCTTTCCCTTCTGTCAGTCTCACATCTCCCCTTTCTACAGTAAAAAGATTGATGGAAAATAAGAACATCTTTCCAATACACTTTCTGCCTTAAAAAAAAAAAAAGCATCTTAAAAGAAGTCAATAGGAAGCCTCCTGACCTGTCCTCTTTTATTAAAGGGCTGAAGACAGGATCTTCAAAGCCGAATTTGACATTTCATCATTATCTCTCCACCCTTTCCAGATACACTAGAGATACCTTACATGGTTCTTTCTCTATTACAGGACCTCCTGGTTTTCCAGAATGGGAAAGTCTTAACTCATTTATGTCTCAGTCTCAGAACTCACACTGACAAAACACTCTCCCATTAAGTGTTCAAGTGTGATCGACATCTAATAAAGGGACAATCGTACGGGGCATAACCTACTAGCTACCACTTACAAATCGAGAAGATTAAACTAATATCCACCCTTTCGAATCAACAATGTTGCATTCCTACCCACTTTGGTGCTTATAAACAGCTATGACATCAATTCTATCATTTTTACATCAGTAATCTAAAACGAATGTCTTTTCAAGAACCGATAAATCAATTTTATTAAATACAAACTATCTTTTATATTTAGAAATGTTAAGGTCCTCAAATTGGAAAAAAGAAACAAAAGAATCTCCCACAGCTGCATCCTAAACTACAACGTTTGGTCAAGCATTCCCATCAAATATTTCAAATAAGATTTCCATACCTGTCTTCATCACCATCAACAGGAATAGCTATGCTGAATACAGAGGTGGCGAGACTGTTCATAGGTGTTAATTGAAGGGGATTTGCCAGGGCATCTGCAACAGGAGGCTTCACAACAGGCTTATTTTCAGCAATGAGAGAAAGTGGTGGTTGAGGTAGGGGTTCTGATTTTCTTCTAGTATCGTCAACTTGCCCGACTAAAGGCTGGGTCTGAGTCTGAAACTGGCTCAGGTCAGACTGCGGTAGACTCGTCGGGGCACTGGCTGTGCCAGGCGCTAAGGGCAGCCCCACGTGCTGGATGCTGCTGCCGCTCCTGCTGACCGGAGGCTGGCTGCAAAGCTGCGGCGCCTGGCCCAGGGGCGCGGGAACATTTGGCATAGTAACAGAAGTCGTCGACACACTAGGCACGCTGGGAGCGGGCGCGGCTGCAGGCACGTTGGCAACTCCGGGCACCACGGCGAGAGGGCCGCCGGGCACGACCGACGGCGCGCCGCTGCCACCCATCTGCGGCAGAGGCGCGGCCTGCGGCTGCCCGACCCCGGCGGGAACCAGGCCCGATGGAGCCGTGCCTCCCACAGTAGCCGGGGGCACTCCGGCCGGCTGACCCTGCGCCGCCGGTCCTCCGGGCGCGGGACCCGGCCCAGGGGCCACCGCTTCTGCGGGCAAGGAGGGCGCACCCATCATCTGCGCGCCAGTGGAGGTGGCGTTCTGGCCGGTGCCCGCGGGGAGACCGGCGGCCGCGGCGAGACCCGCTGCCGCGCTCGCGGAAGAGGGCTGCGCCGGGCTGGGCGGCTGCAGGCCGGCCACGTGCGGCTGCAGGTACTCACTCTGGCCGGCGGGCGGGACGGGCAGCAGATGGCCCGGCGGCATCTGAGGCTGAGAATACGCGAACTGCTGGGGCGGGGGCGCGGTGGCAGCGCCCACGGCCAGGCCGGGCTGCGCCAGGGTTACATTCGTCAGTGGCAGGCCCTGTCCGTTGGGCCCCGGGGGCCCGGCGCCCTGGGCCTGGCTGGGCGGCGGGGCTGCCAACCTCTGCGGCGGCCCGGCCGCGGCTCCCGGGAACAGCGGCAACGAAGCCGAGCTTGGAGCCACAGCCCCACCTACGGGCGGAGGCGGCGGCTGCGGCTGCCCAACGCCAAAACTCTGCGGCGGGGCCGGGGCGGGTTGGCTCATTTTCTCCGACTGGGGTAGCTGTGACACAGCAGTCAAGGAGCTGTCAGTTCCCGAGTCGGGCCCGTGCGCGCCTGGCATGGAGGCCACCACCACCACCACCGACCCTCCGGTGGCGCCCAGGCCGCTGTCCCGCTCCGCAGTCTGGTCAAAAGTATTGCTGTGCCTAATGCAATCCCCGGACCGGGTCAGGACACTGCTATCGGAATCCCGCTCATAGTATTCCATACACGTCCATCGACCGCGTCTATAAGGCTCCCCGCTGCCGTGGTCCAGCTTGATTACGCGAAAACGCGAACTACAAGCGGTGGGGGGCTGTGATGAGGCGGCAGTTCCCGGCGTGGCGGACGGGCCTGTGACCGGGGGGGCGCCGGGGGCCCCCGAGGAGGGGGCTGAGGGGGCGGCCGGCGACAGGGTGCTGGCCAGCACCCCGGCCACGCTCCGGGCCGAAACGGCTCCTCCTCCGTTGGCCGGAGCGGCTGTCGCGGCCGCCAGCTGTCCGTCCAGGAGAAGGTTGGGGGAGACGGTTCCGGGAGTCTCCGCATCCCCAACATTGTTGAGTGTCTCTTCGGAGGAGCTGCGCTCGCAGACCTCCTCGGGGCCGTAATCCGTGGCCCGAGAAACGTCGAATATCTCGGAAGAAACGTCCTCCGTGCGTGACTCATCCGGGTCGTCCAGGCTCTCGGTGTCCTCGGTGATGCTAGTAGCCACCTGGGCCGTGGTGACACTGGTGATCTGGAAGCAGCTCTTCTTCTTGGCCGGCATCTTGGACATGGTGAGGAAGGCTGGAAGGGCAGAGGCACCCGGCTCCTCGGCGATCTTGTCGGAAACCAGGAAGGGCAGAACACTGGCCCCCAAAGACAAAGTCCGTGTCCGTGCTGGGGTCTGAGGCCCGCCGCTGTAAGAGTCACGGGCTGATCCGGGCGCCGGGCGCTCCGTGAGACATCCTCCTCCCGTTTCCTTATCCGAGTCGGTCTCTACCGCTCTGCCCCCGTCTCACTCGTGCGGCGGCTCCTCCTTCCTTCTCGCCTCCCGCAGTCGCGGCGCCTCAATTCAATCCCCCCAGTGGCGGCGAGAGCACTATCCCAGGGGCGGGTCGGCTGCTTCCTCCTCGCGTCTTCGGGCCGCCGTGGTCAATCCAGCTCCGCGCGGTCAACAGGCCCAGGCTGGGGGTGGGAGTGGGAGGGCGAAGGGGAGGCGGCGGCGGCGTGAGGGGCGGTGCTGCCCCGCTCCGGCTCTTCGAACCAGTGCCGGCGTCAGCTCCGGGCTCTCGGACGCCGAGGGAAGCAGGAGTAGGAGTGGCGAGACCGGAGCCAGGGATTCCTGATTCAGCCAGGAGCCGCGGGCGGGTGGCGGAGCTTCGGCGCGGGCGGGCGGCCCTCCCTCCCCGGCTCTAGCCGGAGCTCAGTCCCAGGGACATGTCGACTGTCTCAGGCGGAAACCTGCTCCGGGGGAGGGGAAAGCCGGCTCGGTCCTCCCCTATACAGGGGGAGCCACCCCCGCGAGCGGGCGGTGGCGGCGGTCTCGGCCTTCCCCTCGCGGCTCCTGAGAGAGTGAGGGGCGGCGGCCGGCAGGCCGGCAAGCGACGGCGCGCCGGCTGTGTGAGGTAGCTGCGGTAGCTTCTTCGACTCTTCCTCGATGCGCCCGGTTCGCAGGCCCTGTAGAAACTGAAATTCAAACTGCTGAAGCGGCGGCTGCAGCTCCCTCCCCTCGGCCAAGATGGGGCCGAAATGGCCGCGCCAGGGATGCTGGGAGGAGCAGCAGCCCCGCTGCCGCCGCCGCTGCCGACTAAAATGCCGCCGCTGCCGCAGCCACCGCCAGCGCCGCAGCCGCCGCCGTTCCGTGACGCACCGGCGTCGTGACGTCACCACCCCCCGCCCCCTCCGGTTTCCTGCAGAGTTTCGCGTGGAGGCTGGGGTGTAGTGGGCGGGGCTAAAGGTTAAAAACGGGGAGCGGTTTTTTTTTTAATTTAAAAAAAATTTTTAATTTAAATTTGCCCTGTAGGTCTTTAAGAGTCGAAGAACTAAAGACTCTTAAATTCCAACTCTAGGAAAACTTACAGCTGCGCCAATTGAAGGTTTTTATATCGGTTTATTCGGAGACATTGGAAACGAGGTCATGTGCTTGCTGTGTCTAATGTTTAGCAAAATCTTAGTGAAAGAAGGCGATAGGAATGGAGGTTGGGGGATTTAGCTAGGATAAAGAGGGAGACGGCTGGAGGAACCGAATCACTTATAAAAAGCCTTTCCTGCAAATGAATGTTATCCACTATAGTCAGAAGAGTGAAATGTTGAGAGAAATGGGGACGATTAACCAAGAATAGCAAGCCAGATTGAGTCAGAAAAAGGATCTTTCAGCCAGAAATTTTAGTGTCCAACAATGGCATCAGGAGATGGTTACTTGCCCAGGATGAGGTCAGTTTAAAAAAAGATTAGAGGTTACCAACATATTCCTAATTTTCTTGAGTTTGTTGTGATTCCAGCATCGAAGAGTTCGTTTAAACATCTTGAGACTGTTTTTACTTTCAGCATGAAATCAGCTTATGGGCTCCATAAATGTAGAACCTACTGCGTTAAATAGTTGTAGTTCTTTCTTTTGTTTATTCTGAAACTCTTAGTTAGAGCCAGAGTGTTAGTTGGTTTGGATTGGGCCGTGAACAATCTGAGCAAGTTAGAAAGCACTCTTTCCTGTCCAAAAAGCAGCTATGCAAGTACTGGAGAATTTACCATCGTTTAGTTACTCTCTGGCAAAAGAAAATGGTAACGTCATTCTTTTAAATAGTTGAAAAAAAAAGAGGAAGGTGGCTCTTTGACACATCGTTTAGGTAAAATCTAAAGTGTCTTGATGGAATTCAAAGTTTAAATATCTATTACAGCTTTAGCAATCATATCATGGCTGACATAAATCAAGGTAATTATTGTATTCAGTTCTCTAATCTTTGAAGAATAGAAATATTTTTTATTCCAAAGGATCTTTTGATAATTTAAAATTTCAGAGAACTGTTTAGGTCATTAGTTGAAAATAATATACAAGGATATGTCTATGTCATTAAACTTTTTTCAAACCAAATGACTGAGGTCAGGGTGTGAAATAAGACAACATAATAAAATTCCTGCTTCTTAAGGGGGTGGGAGAGAGTAAAGGAACCAAGGGGTAATATAATGTTGCTATTGTGGCAAAAATAGCTAATGGAATGTTTCATTACTAAATCTGTAATTTCAGTAATTGTTAGACAGTTTTCCATCAATAAGTTAGATCAACTGGTTACATCAAATATGAGTTTATAAAAACTTCATTTTGGATTGATTTTCTAGATTGTTAAAAGTGAAGATCAATGGGTGATATTATGTGTGCAGCTTTTGGAAAAGTAAGTATTGTATGCCTGCTTATAGCAACTTCATATATACATATATGTCTGTCACTTCAGTTCAGTTGCTCATTCGTGTCTGACCCTTTGCGACCCCATGGACTGCAGCACGCCAGGCCTCCCTGTCCATCACCAACTCCCAGAGCTTACTCAGACTCATGGCCATTGAGTTGATGATGCCATCCCACCATCTCATTCTCTATCGCCTTCAGTCTTTCCCAGCATCAGGGTTTTTTCAAGTGAGTCAGCTCTTCAGATCAGGTGGCCAAAGTATTGGATTTCCAGCTTCAACATCAGTCCTTCCAATGAACACTCAGAACTGATCTCCTTTAGGATGGACTGGTTGGATCTCCTTGCAGTCCAAGGGACTCTCAAGAGTCTTCTCTAACACCACAGTTCAAAATCATCAATTCTTCGGCGCTCAGCTTTCTTTATAGTCCAACTCTCACATCCATACATGACCACTGGAAAAACCATAGCCTTGACTAGACGGACCTTTGTTGCCAAAGTAATGTCTCTGCTTTTGAATATGCTATCTAGGTTGGTCTTAACTTTCCTGCCAAGGAGTAAGCGTCTTTTAATTTCATGGCTTCAGTCACCATCTACAGTGATTTTAGAGCCCTAAGAAATAAGGTGTGCCACTGTTTCCACTGTTTCTCCATCTATTTGCCATGAAGTGATGGGACCGAATGCCATGATCTTCATTTTCTGAATGTTGAGCTTTAAGCCAACTTTTTAACTCTCCACTTTCACTTTCATCAAGAGGCTCTTTAGTTCTTCACTTTCTGCCATAAGGTTGGTGTCATCTGCATATCATCTCAGGTTATTGATATTTCTCCTGGCAATCTTGATTCCAGCTTGTGCTTCCTCCAGCCCAGTGTTTCTCATGATGTACTCTGCATAGAAGTTAAATAAGCAGGGTGACAATTAACAGCCTTGACGTACTCCTTTTTCTATTTGGACCTAGTCTGTTGTTCCATGTCCAGTTCTAACTGTTGCTTCCTGACCTGCATACAGATTTCTCAGGAGGCAGGTCAGGTGGTCTGGTATTCCCATCTCTCTCAGAATTTTCCACAGTTTATTGTGATCCACAATTTATTTATTTGGCTGTGTCAGGCCTTAGTTATGGTGCTTGGACTTGATTGCCCCATGGTATGTAGACTCTTAGTTCCTGGACCAGGGATTGAACCCTTGTCCCCTGCATTGGAAGGTGGCTTCTTAACCACATCAGGGGAATCCCCACATCAATTTTTCCATTGCTTGTTATGCTACTCTTACATTTAAAGGAAACATTTAAGATGTTAAGTAATCCATAAGACTATTTCTTCTTAAAGGATATATTATGAAATGAAAGTGATGACAAAGGTAACTTAGAAGACATCAGTAATGGGCTGTATTTCTAGTAAGGATAGAGTTAAAGATGTTAAAGGCATCTTAGCAAAAAATAATATCTATAAAGTTAAAATTTTTATTTATCTGTTGAAGGATTTTTGTGGGTTTAAACTAATAATATAGTTCTCCTGAAAGTAAGTTTTCAAAAGCTTTTATGGCCCTAGCTTCTTTTATATATTTTCTATTTTAAAATGTAAGGAATTCACTGCTTAAAATTTCTATTAAGAAATGAAAAGAATTTTGCTTTATGTAAATAAGTTTGAAATTTTATATAGAACAAAAAATCATATAACTCTGATGAAACTACAAAAAGCTATGTAATTTCTGGTTGGCCCACAAAAAATTAAAAGCCAACATGTAACTAAAAGCAGGATATACATGCAAGTATGTATGTGTGTGCTGGAGGGGGGGCACTTCCTGAGTGGCTCAGTGGTAAAGAATCTTCCTGCCAATGCAGGACACATGGGTTCAATCCCTGGCTTGGGAAGATCCCCTGGAGAAGAAAATGGCAAACCAATCTGGTATTCTTGCTTGGGAAATCCCATGGACAGAGGAGCCTGGTGGGCTACAGTCCATCGGGTTGCAAAAGAGTCAGACACGACTTTTTAGTGATTAAACAACAACAAATGTGTGTGTGTGTGTGTGTGTGTGTGTAAAGTTCATAATAAGTAACTTGGTAGTATAACTCACTGGAACTGGGAAGCTCCCTGGAGTACCAAAACTGAAGGCTAGCTACATTAAGGCAACTATCCTTATTTCTTGCCTGACCCAGAAACTGCAGGTGGAAACTGTGGGAATCCTTGGTTACTGCTCTAGCACTTCTAACTTGACTGTTCTATGCTTGATTCTTCCCTCAAAGACTTAATTTGAAGCACATTTAGGAAGAACAATGCAGGGAGGAAAATGACTTAGAAACTAAGGAGTATTTCCACTGATTGGGAAAAAAACAAAACACGAAACAATTATGGCAGAAAGATCTTTTCATCATGTGAGAGCATCATACCTCCAAATTTTACTAGGTTATCATCTACCCTTATCAATTTATTGTTCAGTCACTAAGTCATGTCTGACTCCTTGGGATCCCATGGACTGCAGCATTTCAAGCTTCCCTGTCCTTCACTATTTCCCCGAGTTTGCTCAAACTCATGTCCATTGAATCAGTGATGCCATCCAACCATCTCATCTTCTGTCATCCCCTTCTTCTCCTGCCTTCAGTCTTTCCTAGTCTCAGAGTCTCTTCCAATGAGTTGGCTCTTCACATCAGGTGGCCAAAGTATTAGAGTTTCAGCTTCAGCATGAATGGTTCCAATGAATATTCAGAGTTGATTTCCTTTAGGATTGACTGATTTGATCTCCTTGCACTCCAAGGGACTCTCAAGGGTCTTATCCAGCACTACAGTTTGAAAGCATTGATTCCCAGATGGAAAACTATTTTATAGTCACAAGATCCTGGGATGTAAACCAGAGATACTCAAGAAAACTTGACTTTTTTTTTCTCAATGAATGAATATTATATTTAAAATAGTAATAGTATGTAATCTAAACACTCTGGGATAGAGAAAAGAAAGCTATACTTTCAGTAAAAATGAAGCAATTGCCTAGGTAAAGAGAAGTAACTCTTTAGAGTTAATACTACCAGTCAGACAGTGACATTTATTGAGCATTATCTTGTGTGAATTAGGAATTGGATGGTTTTTATTCCAGCTAAGAAATTTTTCTGGAATTTAGAAATAACTTGTATTTATTTTCTATACTAAAAAAGTTTTTTTTTTTTTTTTTTCTTGACTGCACCATGCAGCATGTGATACCTTAGTTCCCTGACCAGGGATCAAACCTGCACCTCCTACAGTGGAAGCGCAGAGTCTTAACTACTGCACTGCCAGGGAAGTCACTATTTTCTATAATTTTAATCACTAAATTGTTAGAAAAACGCAAAGTGGAGGACTAATTTTCAGGTTCCAAGAGCATTTGTTAGAAATAAATACCAGTTGTCTAAATAATAAGTACTTCATTTATTACTATGATTTACCTTGGGTCTCATTTCTGGAATAATATCTTATTAATAACCCCTTACAGTGAAGCCATTTTATACTATTTTCCAAAAAGGAAAAAAAAAAAATGTAACAGAAGAGGCCTAAGGCCAGTGAAATTCCATGAATACTTTTATAAAGAAAAATATAATCTGATAATCTGATTGAGATGTACAAACTTTGAGAACGAAGTATGTAAAATTTTCACATTTAAGGAAAGTTCTATTAGATACTCTTCTAAAGTTTGATACACTAGCAAACAATGATGTCCTATTTTAATATTGAAGATTTCCTTGAGTCCCAAAGATCTTTGACGTTCAGGCAAAATACAGCAATTTGATGAAAGAAAAGGGTGCATCTTGAACTAAATAATAAATATAACATCCTATTAAAGCCTACTTTCTTTTATTATGGAACTTAATTTAGAAGCCAAAACATTAATTCTTTGGTTTTGAAATCTAGCTTAAATAAGAAAATCTATTAATGACTATATCCCCCCCCACCATTTTTTTTAAAACAGTATGTTACCACTTGGAATAAAATTAATCTACATTGCCTAATTGGAGAGAACTTGAAATCAAGAGTAATCTCCAATTTTGCTGTCACTTTGTTTTGTGATCACTAAGAAGTCTTTATTAACCCCTCAGTTTCCGTTACTAAAAAGAAGCAACACTGGTAAAGGGGTGTTAAACTTCCAACCCCAGAGAAAGAATGGATGGAAAAAGATAATACATGTAGCACTGTTTTGGCATCTTTGGGAAGATAGTATCTTTGGTGTCTTTGGGAATGTGATGCTATTGGTAATAATATTTTCAATACAATTTGTTAATTAAAAACAAAGTTATGAGGTGTACATGATTTTAGGAAGAAGACGTATTCTGTCATAGATGAGCTATTTATTTACAAACATTTAATAGCATATCCTTTGGTATGTGAATCATCACTGTCTATTCTGTCCTTGTGTATATGAAGTTGGTATATGCACAGTTGTGATTATGTATCATTTCAAGTGATGATATACCTATAATTTTAAGTTATGACTTTAACATTCACAAAAGAACATTGAAAGACATTGCCAGTTTCTAGACTTCTGGATTATAGTTCCCTCTGTATGTTAATATTATCATCTTACAAAGTTTTTTTAAAAATATGTTTGAATAGAAACTTATATACATGTTATTTGGACATAAAGGATGGTCTAAGTGTTTCCAGTAGTCATGTATGGATGTAAGAGTTGGACTATAAAGAAAGCTGAGCTCCAAAGAATTGATGCTTTTGAACTGTGGTGTTGGAGAAGACCCTTGAGAGCCCCTTGGACTGCAAGGATATCCAACCAGTCCATCCTAAAGCAGATCAGTCCTGGGGGTTCATTGGTAGGACTGATGTTGAAGCTGAAACTCCAATACTTTGGCCAAATGATGTGAAGAGCTGACTCACTTGAAAAGACCCTGATGCTGGGAAAGATTGAGGGCAGGAGGAGAAGGGGATGACAGAGGATGAGATGGTTAGATGGTATCACCGACTCAATGGACATGGTTTTGGGTAGACTCTGGCAGTTAGTGATGGACAGGAAGGACTGGCGTGCTGCAGTTCATGTGGTCGCAGAGTCGGACACGACTGAGCGACCGAACTGACCTGAAGTGTTGTTGCCTAATAATCTGATGGTCACTCTAACCTGGCTGATGGGACTACTTTTAATTTAAAGGAACAAAAGGTTGAAAGGCACAGCTGGAATCTTGACTACTTTGTATTTGAAGTTATGTTTTAATTCAAAACTAACTAGTTCTTTAGTCACTGGGAACAAAACACTTTTAGCATTTAACTTTAGAACACTTGAAATCCAAATTTGACAGCATTCATTCTCATTAAAAGCTCAACTCATGATCCATGTTTGTACAAGGATTTGTGTGTTACTTAAAATGTCCGTGTAACAAGCTGCTTCTCTGCAAATTAATACTTCTCTTTCCATCTGTTGCCTAGGATCTTTGGAAAAGAAGGGAAATAGGGGAAAAGTGCAAAATCAAGGTGAAATGCTAACCGAAAGGTCATTCCAGTTATGGCCATCAAATCCCTAATGAATAATCATATTGTGATTATTGTGGCATCCAATTTGTGGTACTTACCTATTTTTAACCTAAATTGACCAGATACAAATATATTTTCATCTTCAAATATTTAGGATATTTTCATATATTCATCTTCACCTTGTCTTTTTTGGATTTTGATACTAATTTTTCTTTTTTTGCATATTGCATATGTTCATTCACTGACTGATCTAATTCTAGATTTTTTTGTTTATAAAAATTTCATTCTTACTTGCTGTATAGGTACTCTGTCAATACAGTGGTTCTACCCTTGAAGGAAAAGATAATCAACCTTTTCCACAAAAATGCATATTCCTAAGAAAGAGAAATTGTGTGGTAATGATTCATTCGCATTATCCAAGTATTCTCCACTGAATTTCTTTCAGCTTAATTACTATGCTTAAATAGTTGTGTTTTTTAATATTTCATCTGAAATATTATATTTTGATGAAAGAAAAAAAATCTCCTGGTAACATTAGCCTTATATTTTGAACAAACAGCTTTAAAGATTTTTTTTTTTAACGTGGACCAATTTTTAAAGCCTTCAGTGAATTTGTTACATTGGTTCTGTCTTATGTTTTGGTTTTTATGGCTGTTAGGCATGTAGGATCTTAGTTCCCCGAGCAGGGATGAAACTTGCACCCCCTGCACTGGAAGGCGAAGTCTTAACCCTTGTACCACCAGAGAAGTCCCTGAATAAACAGCTTTCAATATCTATTTGTTTCTTCATTCAAAAAATATTTAGAAGCCCACTATATGCTGGCCTCTTCTCTAGACTTGGGAAAACACTTATGAATTAGACTAGAAAAGGAAAGTCCCTTGTTCTAAAGGTCTTATGTTTTAATAGGGAAACAGACACTGAAAAGCAAAAAAAAAAAAGTTGTAATTTCAAATATTTACAAGAGTTAAGAAGACAGAAAACAATCATGGAAGATGGAAGCCAGGGCACCTTAGGTGTGTGGCAGGTGGGCCTATGGAAAGACTTTTTTGAGTCAAGGGCAAGCTCATTGTCAATAGCCAGCATTTAAGGAGGAGAGACAGGTGCAGACAATGACCCTGAGGTGGAAACCAGTGTGTGGTGGAGAGGGAGCTGGAACCATCTGCAGGGAGCAGGGGCCAAGCAAAAAAACTTGTATTTTATTTTAAATATAATGGAAAGCCACGGGAGGGTTATAAGCAGAGGATTAACGTAACCTGATTTACATTTAAAAAGAAACCTTTTTGTTTTCTTAATCTCTCATAGTTTAGAATATGTTGTGCATTATGTTTAGACAAAGCTAAGCTAGCTTTTCATTATATAGTCAAAGACAAGTTTATAGGGCTATCATATTGTATCATACCAAAGTGGTAGAAATATCTAACAATCTATGTGACAGTTCTTATATACAGATTTAATAACTTTATATCAAAATGAAAGGTTAATACTCATAAGAAATCTTTTTCTCAATGAGACCCTAACTAACTTAATTGCAGTGATTTTGATTACTCAAGAAGAATGTGAAATGCCCCATATAAAGAAAAAGCAACCCCTAAACAATGGTGAAAAAAGTTGCATTTTGCTTAAATGCAACATTAGATAACTGACAGAACCCCCTGACAAGAAGAACTTCTAACAAGTAGAGCTAATTTTAGGGAGGCTCAGAACTGAGCCTCATTTTTCCAATGAGATAAAAATATCCATAGATAAATCTAGGGACACTTTGAAGCATTCAGTGAGTCGTAAAAGAGCCACAGAGGAGGAATCGTTCTGGAAGAGGTAGGAGGCAAGGCCATATACATTTTGGTATTGCTGGGTTTACTTTCTTTAAGAGATTACTACCTAATTTCCCTTTCAGGAGTTTTACTTGGTTTCATGGGCTATTTCTTTGTTAGCAAGAAGACACTAAGATAGCATTCTTTAAAGAGGTTTCACTCTGGTGTGTTAGCGGCCCCAACTGGCTTGGCCACTTTCTTCACCTCTTCCTTTGTCTTCTCCCAATTCCAGTCCTTTGTGTAAGAAGGTTAAATTAATTCTTACCATGCATGTGAAAGTCACACAGTCGTGTCGACCCTTTGCGACCTCATGGACTATACAGTCCATGGAATTCTCCAGGCCAGAATACTGGAGTGGGTAGACTTTCCCTTCTCCAGGGGATCTTCCCAACCCAGGTCTCCCTCATTGTAGGCTGATTCTTTACCAGCTGACCCACAAAGGGAAGCCCCTTTCTATGCATGCACGCGTGCTAAATCGCTTCAGTTTTCTCTGACTCTTTGCGACCCTATGAACTGTAGCCCTCCAGGCTCTTCTCTGTCCATGGGATTCTCCAGGCAAGAATACTGGAGTGCGTTGCCATGTCCTCTTCCAGGGGATCTTCCCGTCCAGGGATCCAACCTGCCCTCACCCCCACCCCCAGCCCCATCTCTTAAATCTCCTGTGTTGTTGGCAGGGGGGTTCTCTACCACTAGCGCCACCTGTGACGCTCTAGTTCTTACCCATCAGTTCAGTTCAGTCGCTCAGTTGTGTCTGACTCTTTGCGACCCCATGAATCACTGCACGCCAGGCCTCCCTGTCCATGACCAACTCCCAGAGTTCACTCAAACTCATGTCCATCGAGTTGGTGATGCCATCCAGCCATCTCATCCTCTGTCGTCCCCTTCTCCTCCTGCCCCCGATCCCTACCAGCATCAGAGTCTTTTCCAATGAGTCAATTCTTCACATGAGGTGGCCAAAGTATTGGAGTTTCAGCTTTAACATCAGTCCTTCCAATGAACACCCAGGACTGATCTCCTTTAGAATGGACTGGTTGAATCTCCTTGCAGTCCAAGGGACTCTCAAGAGTCTTCTCAAACACCACAGTTCAAAAGCATCAATTCTTCGGTGCTCAGCTTTCTTCACAGTCCAACTCTCACATCCATACATGACCACTGGAAAAACCATAGCCTTGACTAGATGGATCTTTGTTGGCAAAGTAATGTCTGCTTTTTAATATGCTATCTAGGCTGGTCATAACTTTCCTTCCAAGGAGTAAGCGTCTTTTAATTTCATGGCTGCAATCACCATCTGCTGTGATTTTGGAGCCCCCCAAAATAAAGTCAATCACTATTTCCACTGTTTCCCCATCTATTTCCCATGAAGTGATGGGACCAGATGGCATGATCTTAGTTTTCTGAATGTTGAGCTTTAAGCCAACTTTTTTACTCTCCTCTTTCACTTTCATCAAGAGGCTCTTTAGTTCTTCACTTTCTGCCATAAGGGTGGTGTCATCTGCATATCTGAGGTTATTGATATTTCTCCTGGCAATCTTGATGACAGCTTAGTCTCCAAAACAGGGCCATCATATCAGAGTGCTTCCACAGGGATAGATGCATAGGCCTATGGAACACACAAAGTTCATCTGTCTTCCTAACTGAACATGGGAGAAGAAACACCTTGATGTTTTGCACTAATAGGCCCCTGTGTAAAACATTAACACACTGGTATAAATTCCAAACAAAAAGGAAAAGGAAAGTTTGCTTACCTTATCCAATACTTTTGAAACATACTATTTGTTATTTGAAGGCAGTTTTTTTGTTTATTGAAGAAAAAAATGGCAATCCACTCCAATGTTCTTGCCTGGAAAATCCCACAGATGGAAGAGCCAGGTGGGCTATAGTTCATGGAGTCACAAAGGGTTCGACACGACTGAGCAACTAACACTTTTTGTTTATTGAATTTAAGATGTAGATCATAATGATTTGACTTGCATCATGAGATGATTACCACAGTAAGTTTTGTGATCCTCCATCATCTCTCATAGAATTTGGTGTTTTAGAAAGTATGATTATGAGGAATTAAGACTAAAAAGAGGGAACTATAGTCAAAATTTTGTAATAACCTGTAAGGGAAAAGAATCTGAAAAAAAAATGTTTAAGAACAGAAAAAACAAGACTAAAAAGAGAAAAAGGGTAGTATGCCAAGGTTATCATGCAAATTCTCTAAAAGGATTTCATATGTTTCAGTGTTGCATTTTTGTTAAATATTCTGAAACTCTTAAATATTTTCCCAATTTAATTATGAAGCTTATGAAAATTGATCAAGTTTAGTTAGTCGTTCAGTCTTGCCCAACTCTTTGTGACCCCATGAACCGCAGCATGCCAGCCAGGCCTCCCTGTCCATCACCAACTCCCAGAGTCTACCTAAACCCATGTCTATTGAGTCGGTGATGCCATCCAATCATCTCATCCTCTGTCGTCCCCTTCTCCTCCTGCCTTCAATCTTCCCCAGCATCAGGGTCTTTGCCAACGAGTCAGCTCTTCACATCAAGTGGCCAAAGTATTGGAGTTTCAGCTTCAACATCAGTCCTACCAATGAACACCCAGGACTGATCTGCTTTAGGATGGATTGGTTGGATTTCTCTGCAGTCCAAGGGACTCTCAAGAGTCTTCTCCAACACCACAGTTCAAAACCATCAATTCTTCAGTGCCCAGCTTTCTTTATAGTCCAACTCTCACATCCATACATGACCACTGGAAAAACCATAGCCTTGACTAGACAGACCTTTGTTGACAAAGTAATGTCTCTGCTTTTTAATATGCTCTCTAGCATATTAAAACTTTAAAGTTTTAATATTTAATATTAAAAGGTCATAACTTTCCTTCCAAGGAGTAAGCGTCTTTTAATTTTATGGCTGCAATCACCATCTGCAGTGATTTTGGAGCCCAGAAAAATAAAGTCAGCTACTGTTTCCACTGTTTCCCCATCTATTTGCTGTGAAGTGATGGGACCAGATTCCATGATCTTTGTTTTCTGAATGTTGAACTTTAAGCCAACTTTTTCACTCTCCTCTCTTTTGTCAGAAGGCTCTTTAGTTCCTCTTCACTTTCTGCCATAAGGGTGGTGTTATCTGCATATCTGAGGTTATTGATATTTCTTCTGGCAATCTTGATTCCAGCTTGTGCTTCTTCCTGCCCAGTGTTTCTCATGACATACTCTGCATATAAGTTAAATAAGCGGGGTGACAATATACAGCCTTGATGTACTCTTTTTCCTATTTGGAACCAGTCTGTTGTTCCATGTCCAGTTCTAACTGTTGTTTCCTCACCTGCATACAGGTTTCTCAAGAGGCAGGTCAGGTGGTCTGGTATTCCCATCTCTTTCAGAATTTTCCATAGTTTATTGTGATCCACACAGTCAAAGGCTTTGGCATAGTCAATAAAGCAGAAATAGATGTTTTTAATAGATGTTTTTTCTGGAACTCTTTTGCTTTTTCACTGATCCAGTGGATGTTTGCAACTTGATCTCTGGTTCCTCTGCCTTTTCGAAAACCAGCTTGCATATTGATCAAATTACTGTACAATAACACTTTGTTATTAGCGGCAAAAAGTCACCCAGACTCTTTAGCCTACCCTAGTAATGAATTTTATGTTTGGTTTACTTTTATTTTCAAAAATCAAAACCATTTAAAAATTTTTTATTTATTTTTTAGATTGATGGATAATTGCTTTACAGAATTTTGTTGTTTTCTGGAGCTGGTAATAAATAACCTGCCTACCAATGCAGGAGACGTAAGGACATTTAAAGATGAACGTTTGTCATTATTTGATATTTTAAAAATGATGGTAAAATAATCAAGTTAAAAAACATTAAACAAAATTGGATCTCATCTTTTGGATAAAATTACATGTACACATAGGATAAAAATTTTGGGGAGAATATATCTGCACTTGGTGACTGTCTCTGGGTGATGAGATTATAGGTTTTTTGTTTAGTTTTTTAAAATAGTTTCCAAATTTTCTGCAATGATCACATAAAATTTTCATCTGAATGTATTACTATCGTATTTTTAAAATGTATTCGCACACACTACCTAAACCAAAAGAGACTTCATAAAGGTATAACAAGATATGAGACTACAATTTTACTTTTGTGTTAGATGGCACTTCATAACTGCTGTCCAAAGACAAATTGCCCCTCATAAGCACTATATATTTGAATGCCATCAGAAGATAATAGTTGAAATGATTAGTGCTTTTTCAGATGAATTAAATTAATGCAGAAACATTTTAAAGGACAAACTTACAAGATAAAAAAGGAATTGAAAGGACATGAATGGAAAAATATTTAAAATACAAGAAGTAAAGCTGAATACAACGGGTGTGTCAGGACACCTTTGTTACTGTATGCACTGCAGCTATCTTTCTGTCTAGCTATGTGTCCTTGCACAGGTCATAACCTCTTTGGGTCTCATATTCTTTATCTGTAAAATAATCAAGTTGAATGAGAGGAATATTTTTGGTTTTGATGACTTTTTGGTTTTAACATTTTATAAATCTAGACTTCCAAAAAACAAGATTGGAGCCTGGTTTTGTGTGCAACAGCCAACATATACATGGATCCACAAAACATTTTTGCTTTAGCTTTTGTGTTGTTGTTCAGTTGCTAAGTCGTATCTGACTCATTGCAATCCCACTGTCTGCAGCACACCAGGTTCCTTTGTCCTCCACTATCTCTCTGCTTTTTTTTTTTTTTACCACCAGATACATCCACAACCGAGCATCATTTCTACTTTGGCCCATCTGATTCATTCTTTCTGGAGCTATCAGTAACTACCCTCTGCTGTTCCCCAGTAGCATATTGGACACCTTCTGACCTGGGGGATTTATCTTCCAATGTCATATGTTTTGCCTCTTCATATTGTTCATGGTGTTCTCCAGGCAAGAATACTGGAGTGGATTGCCATTCCCTCCTCCAGTGGACCACATTTTGTCAGAACTCTTCACTATGACCTGTCTGTCCTGGGTGGCCCTGCATGGCATGACTCATAACTCCATTGAATTCCATGAGCCATTTTGCTGAGACAAGGCTATGATCCATAAAAGGGTGCTTTAGCTTTGGGAACACTCGAATATGCTAGTTATTGGCTAATTCCCTCAAGGTACCCTCCTGAATCAGGACTTTTACACTTACTGTACCTTCTGCTCCTTCTCTGAGGTATTTGCATGACTAATTCCTTCACCTTCTTCAAATCTTTGCTCAAATGTCACCTTTTCAGTGTGATTAACCTGACTACTTAAAACCATAAGCTCCTCCCACATCCATCCCTATTTCCTGCTTTGTTTTTCTCTATTGTACTTATTACCTTCTAATAGATTATGTTATTTACTTCTTTTATTTATTGTCTATCTTCCCACACTAAAATGAAAAAAGGAGAGGGCAAAGTCTTTTTAACCTGTCTTGTTCATTCTTGTAGTTCTAAGATCTATAATAGAGCCTGACACATATTAGATTCTCAATAGATAGTGTATAAAAAAATGAATTTTCCATTTTTATAACATCTTACATCTTCATTCAGTATTATGAAAATAAAACAATATGCCTAAAATCATGGAGCAGTGGAAAATTTACTGCAGTAACATGTATTTTTAAAAGAAAAAATATTTAAATTAGATAAAGATTTTTACTGAAGCGATTTTAATTTTTGCAGAAATATCAGAATATATGCAAGCTATATATATTGGATCATATGTAGAAGTCCTTGAGAATACAGCATCTTTAGTATTCTGTAGAAAACAGAAGGTTGAAATTTTGATCAGGAATACACATTCCTTTGATGCTAGCCATTCTTAATCGTATTTAACTCAGGGCATATTGAAATATTTTAATAGTTGGTATAATCAGTTCAGTTCAGTTCAGTCACTCAGTCGTGTCCGACTCTTTGCGACCCCATGAATCACAGCACGCCAGGCCTCCCTGTCCATCACCAACTCCCAGAGTTCACTCAGACTCACGTCGATCAAGTCAGTGATGCCATCCAGCCATCTCATCCTCTGTCGTCCCCTTCTCCTCCTGCCCCCAATCCCTCCCAGCATCAAAATCTTTTCCAATGAGTCAACTCTTCGCATGAGGTGGCCAAAGTACTGGAGTTTCAGCTTTAGCATTATTCCTTCCAAAGAAATCCCAGGACTGATCTCCTTCAGAATGGACTGGTTGGATCTCTTTGCAGTCCAAGGGACTCTCAAGAGTCTTCTCCAACACCACAGTTCAAAACCATCAATTCTTCGGCACTCAGCTTTCTTTATAGTCCAATTCTCACATCCATACATGACCACTGGAAAAACCATAGACTTGACTAGACGGACCTTTGTTGGCAAAGTAATGTCTCTGCTTTTGAATATGCTATCTAGGTTGGTCATAACTTTTCTTCCAAGGAGTAAGCATCTTTTAATTTCATGGCTGCAGTCACCATCTGCAGTGATTTTGGGGCCCCCCAAAATAAAGTCTGACACTTTCCACTGTTTCCCCATCTATTTCCCATGAAGTGATGGGACCGGATGCCATGATCTTCATTTTCTGAATGTTGAGCTTTAAGCCAACTTTTCACTCTCCTCTTTCACTTTCATCAAGAGGCTTTTTAGTTCCTCTTCACTTTCTGCCATAAGGTTGGTGTCATCTGCATATCTAAGGTTATTGATGTTTCTCCCGGCAATCTTGATTCCAGCTTGTGCTTCTTCCAGCCGAGCGTTTCTCATGATGTACTCTGCATAGAAGTTAAATAAGCAGGGTGACAATATACAGCCTTGACGTACTCCTTTTCCTGTTTGAAACCAGTCTGTTGTTCCATTCCAGTTGTAACTGTTGCTGCCTGACCTGCATATAGGTTTCTCAAGAGGCAGGTCAGGTGCTCTGGTATTCACATCTCTTTCAGAATTTTCCATAGTTCATTGTGATCCGCACAGTCAAAGGCTTTGGCATAGTCAATAAAGCAGAAATAGATGTTTTTCTGGAACTCTCTTGCTTTTTCGATGATCCAGCGGATGCTGGCAATTTGATCTCTGGTTCCTCTGCCTTTTCTAAAACCAGCTTGAACATCTGGAAGTTCACAGTTCATGTATTACTGAAGCCTGGCCTGGAGAATTTTGAGCATTACATTACTGGCGTGTGAGATGAGTGCAATTGTGCGGTAGTTTGAGCATTCTTTGGCATTGCCTTTCTTCGGGATTGAAATGAAAACTGACCTTTTCCAGTCCTGTGGCCACTGCTGACTTTTCCAAATTTGCTGGCATATTGAGTGCAACACTTTCACAGCATCATCTTTCAGGGTTTGAAATAGCTCAACTGGAATTCCATCACCTCCACTAGCTGTGTTCATAGTGATGTTTTCTAAGGCCCACTTGACTTCATATTCCAGGATGTCTGGCTCTAGGTGAGTGATCACACCATTGTGATTATCTTGGTCATGAAGATCTTTTTTGTATAGTTCTTCCATGTATTCTTGCCACCTCTTCTTAATATCTTCTGCTTCTGTTAGGTCCATACCACTTCTGTCCTTTATCGAGCCCATCTTTGCATGAAATGTTCCCTTGGTATCTTTAATTTTCTTGAAGAGATCTCTAGTCTTTCCCATTCTGCTTTTTTTCTCTATTTCTCTGCATTGATCACTGAGGAAGGCTTTCTTACCTCTTCTTGCTGTTCTTTGGAACTCTGCATTCAGATGCTTATATCTTTCCTTTTCTCCTTTGCTTTTCACTTCTCTTCTTTTCACAGCTATTTGTAAGGCTTCCTCAGACAGCCATTTTGCTTTTTTGCATTTCTTTTCCATGGGGATCGTCTTGATTCCTGTCTTGAACACCTGGAGTAACAGGCAAATTTGGCCTTGGAATAGGGAATGAAGCAGGGCAAAGACTAATAGAGTTTTGCCAAGAAAATGCACTGGTCATAGCAAACACCCTCTTCCAACAACACAAGAGAAGACTCTACACATGGACATCACCAGATGGTCAACACTGAAATCAGATTGATTATATTCTTTGCAGCCAAAGATGTAGAAGCTCTATACAGTCAACAAAAACAAGACCAGGAGCTGACTATGGCTCAGATCATAAACTCCTTATTGCTAAATTCAGACTGAAATTGAAGAAAGTATGGAAAATCACTAGACCATCCAGGTATGACCTTAATCAAATCCCTTATGATTGTACAGTGGAAGAGAGAAATAGATTTAAGGGCCTAGATCTGATAGATAGAGTGCCTGATGAACTATGGATGGAGATTCGTGACATTTGATATAATAGTTTAGTTTAAATAGCATTTCATTTACATAGGGAAATGTAATAAATAGAATCATTCTAGGGGTTAAAGTCCTTATTTAGTTTTTAAAATATAGGTCTTATAGATATGTCACTATAGTAACAAACATTGGAAAAATGAGTCTATTTTGAATTCATAAAGTCTAAGTGTTACGGATTAATGAATACCTAGACTAAAAAAAATGTCTTTTTTATAGACTCCTTGGGCTTTGTTTTCTTCATGTTTGGTTTGGCTGCTCTCATTTACATACTTGTTCTCATTAGGGTTTCAATTTCAGAGCTGGCCTCCCTCTGCAGTGGGAACAAATGTCTTGCCACGTGATACCAACTTTCCATTACGTCCTGAAGCATTTGCAGTCCCAGAGGCAAAGAATTTATGGTTGGTACACGAGAGATGGAACCATCACATAAAAAAAAGCCAAATTTGAAAACATTTTTTCTCGGTACCAATATAGTTTTAACATAATGAGAACTCAGAATAATCATCTAATGACCAAAAATGAATCATTGTTAAAACACTGTTTTGGGCATAAAATAGCGAATGTTTCTAGTTGGCTGATAATTTTCATAGCAACCATGATATTTGGCATGTCCTAAACACCTTTCATTAGAGGCATTCAGACCTCTTTGAAGCGGTTCATTATACTCTGAAACAGTTCAGAGAATAAGAGAGAGTAATCCACAAGTTTTGCTGATACTCTGTAGCTGTGTAGAGGGCATCATGTAGCAAATACTGAAAATGCACTATGAGATTTCTCAGGAACTCTCTAGTCAAGTAGGAAATGGAGTAGATGCAGCAAGAGACATTCAGAATAAGTACTGAAAGGCAAGTCCCAAGTTAGAGTTTGGTCAGAATTCCAAACTTAATTGTTTTATTCTTTTTTAAAAGTTGAAGTATATCAATTGTTTTAGTCTTTAAAAATAAATAAGTACATGAATCATGGAGGCTATTTCAATGAAGTTGAAGTGAAGTCGCTCAGTCATATCTGACTCTTTGAGACCCCGTGGACCAGGCTCCTCCCATGGGATTTTCCAGGCAAGAGTAGTGGAGTGGGTTGCCATTTCCTTCTCCAGAGGATCTTCCCCCACCAGGGATTGAACCGGGTCTCCCGCATTGTAGGCAGATGCTTTACCATCTGAGCCACCAGGGGATAATGAATCATGGAGGTTATTTTCAATAGCAGGGTCAATATTAATATCCATAAAAATAACATGGCACCATATTCCCAAAGAGTTCTGTATAGTTCCCGTTTCTCCTTATTCTTTACTGTTTTAGAGGTTTTTTGGTGGCAAGTATTATTTTAGTTTTGGCTAGAAAATCAAGGAAAAAGAGTATTGAGAATAGCAGTCAGTAAGTGTAAGAACTAATTATGTAACTGTTCACATCTCTGATCATACCTTACACTCATTTTACATTTTTATGGTTGTTAAACTCTTGCCATGTATCATATCATTTCACCCTTATAACCATATATCTATGACTCTGGACAAGTCATTCAGCCCATGGCCATGCTTCCCGTTTTTACCAAATGGGCTGCATTTAATAGATACCCTTAACTAAATCTACAGGAATGTTCCAGAATTAATAATAGAGTAGTCCAATGCATTATGAACCCTTTAAAAGAAAGGTACTATTATAAGTGGAAAGTATCATTATTTATCTAACTTGGGAAACCAAAATTTACAGAGACCAAGTGAGTTGGCCTTAAGCATTTAACCACATTAGTCCCAAGAAGCACATAGAACCAAGCATTAACATGTTTCTATTTTATAGCTTAGGTAAAAAGCATGAGCTCTTATTACAAAGGGTAAAATATTGCCTCTTAAGTGGAGAATAGTACTTTCCAAAAACATAAACAAATACTTATTCTGAACCATGAACTAACTAATTTTATTTAAATGTATCAAACTGAATATGATTTCATCAGTTATTGATCAACATTCAGGCTACATACATATGACAGCTGATGACAAAATCAGTTTATTTGAGGGACTTCCCTGATGGTCCAGTGACTAAGACTCCACAGTCCCACTGCAGGGGGCCTGGGTTTGATCCCTGGTCAGGGAACTAGATCCCACATGCTGAAATGAAGATCAAAGATCCTGTGTTCTGCACATAAGACCCGGCATACCCAAATAAATAAATTAATTTAAAAAATAGTATGAAAAAAAACCCCATTTATTTGAAAAGATACCAAATTTGAGCACCTACAAAATTATTTGTAATTACAGAATTATCCTGTAATTATTCTGAATTACATACACTGAAAGGAGAAATAGGTAATATTTTTGATAAAAATAGTATTTTCCAAATACGTATATACATCAGTTCAGTTCAGTTGCTCAGTCGTGTCCGACTCTTTGCAACCCCATGAACTGCAGCACGCCATGCCTCCCTGTCCATCACCAACTGCTGGAGTCCACCCAAACCCATGACCATTGAGTCGGTGATGCCATCTAACCATCTCATCCTCTGTCGTCCCCTTCTCCTCCTGCTCTCAATCTTTGCCAGCATCAGAGTCTTTTCAAGTGAGTCAGCTCTTTGCATCAGGTGGCCAAAGTATTGGAGTTTCAGCTTCAACATCTATCCTTCCAATGAACACTCAGGACTGATCTCCTTTAGAATGGACTGGTTGGATCTCCTTGCAGTCCAAGGGACTCTCAAGAGTCTTCTCCAACACCACAGTTCAAAAGCATCAGTTCTTTAGCGCTCAGCTTTCTTTATAGTCCAACTCTCATATCCATACATGACAACTGGAAAAACCATAGCCTTGACTAGATGGATCTTTCTTGGCAAAGTAATGTTTCTGCTTTTTAATATGCTATCTAGGTTGGTCATAACTTTCCTTCCAAGGAGTAAGTGTCTTTTAATTTCATGGCTTCAGTCACCATCTGCAGTGATTTTGGAGCCCAGAAAAATAAAGTTAGCCACTGTTCCCACTGTTTCCCCATCTATTTGCCATGAACTGATGGGACTGGATGCCATGATCTTCATTTTCTGAATGTTGAGCTTTAAGCCAACTTTTTCACTCTCTTCTTTCACTTTCATCAAGAGGCTCTTTAGTTCTTCTTCACTTTCTGCCATAAGGGTGGTCATGTGCATATCTGAGGTTATTGATATTTCTCCTGGCAACCTTGATTGCAGCTTGTGCTTCCTCCAGTCCAGCGTTTCTCATGATGTACTCTGCATATAAGTTAAATAAGCAGGGTTACAATATACAGCCTTGACATACTCCTTTTCCTATTTGGAACCAGTCTGTATATACATAATCAGAATAATATTTCATATGTAATAGTTAACTTCATCTGTGAGTATAGCCTTACCAGAGAGTTTACATATTGGAATAAAACTTCCTTAAGAACATTGAATATTTATTTCTCAGTTTGAATGACATGATATTCTCTAGTTTCTAAATTATTATTCTCTTTAAAATATATTATTACCCAAAACTACAGGCCTAAAAGATTATTTACTTGTTAGCATTTACTAAACATTGCTAACATTCTCAAATGATCATTTTAAATTATTTTATTTAAAACTTTTTTATAGTGGAGAATTCCAATATATATAAAAGTAGAAAGAATTATATAACAAGTGACAACAATTGCATATTTAGCAGGGTTCCTTGAAAATGGAGAAAAAGTGAGAATAGAGAGACATGGAAAAAACAAGTCTTTAGCATGTGCCAGGCAGTGTGGTAAATGCGTAAATGTGTCTTCATGGAATTTCTACAACAACACTACGGGATAAGCATTATCCCCTCTAGTTCGGAGATGAAGATGTTGAGCCTGAGAGAGATTGAGGATTTCCTCAGGGGTTTAGAATCAGAGCCACATTTGAACTGGATCTGAGTGCCCCCCAGGCACTCATATCAGAAAAGCTCTACTCCTTAATATAACTGAGGAGAAATAAGTCATCTAGGGAGCTTTATTCAACCTCAGCATAGGTTCTCAACACATCAGCCTAATTGACTGGCATACCCCAAAGCTCCATTTGATCATTTATCAACCGCCAGATTAGATGTTCCCAAACTCGAGAAGAAGAACTACTTTCTGGATTTTTGTTTTGTTTGGAGATCTCATAATGGTGAAAGAAGAGACCAAGAGAAAGTGGTTAAATCTGTTATGGATGCATTTAAGGAGAAGGGTTGCTGTTGGTGAGGTCCTTGAGTGGGAAGCGAAGTGGGGAGGAGGCAGTTCCTTACCAAATGATAGAAGCAGCACAGGCTTTGGGGTATGCCAGTCAATTAGGCTGATGTGTTGAGAACCTATGCTGAGGTTGAATAAAGCTCCCTAGATGACTTATTCCTCTTCAGTTATATTAAGGAGTAGAGCTTTTCTGATATGAGATAAATAATTTTATTTTTCTATTTTTAAAGAAAACAACTGGAGGTGTTGGTCTGTCATTCTATTTCAATTAAAATGAAGACGCATCTTTAGCTGGAATGTATGTGTAACTGTCTTGGAATTAGACTCTTCAGGGTCAGACTATCCCCACACAGCAGACAAGCAAATTCCCGGGATACCAGGCAATGTTTTCAGCAGGCTGCTGCTACTTCCTGTCCCAGAGAAGGGGAGACTTTGGTTCTAATCTCAGCTGTGCAACTGGCAAATCATCTTACCTCTCTGGGCCTCTGTTTTCCCTCCTCTGAAAAATAAGTAGGCTGAACTGAACAATTTCTAGAACCCCTTCCGATGCTTCTTCCATGCGTTTCCATGAAAAGAACAGAAATCACAGTTTGTCCCTTAGTCCCTTTGGGGGAATAAAGCAACATGGAAGGAATTACCTTCCATGGTAAAACTCTCTGTCTGCTATATACATTTTAGTGTCCAAAGATTTAAAGTCCATTAATCCTGAAGACTTGCTGGGAAGCAGGTCAGTTGACATTTCCATACACTTACTTGAATGTGTTTTAGTGAAGTTAAACATTTTTTTCTGTAGGCTGAATAGAGTCAAATTAAAAAAAAATTTTTTTTTAACATTTCATTTTGAAATGTAATTGACTTGTCTTGAGTGTCTTATTTAGGTGCTTTTAAAATCTCAAAGAATTTTGTCAAACATTCCCAGAACTGTGCTGCACCTTCAGAAATTATTTTAGGGAATATTGCTTGCTCTATCAAATGGAAAAAATGAAAATTTAAGTGTTATATTATTTTAGTTATTCAAATATATATACCTTAATGATGAATACATACTAAATGGAAACATTTTACTATAAAATTACCTTCTGCTTTTGAATGACATAAAGTTTGTTATTTTATGAATGGGTGGATAACCTTGGTAAGAAAATGAGAAGACTTAAAATTGTGTGAAAATATAGATTCATCTTTCGGAGTTGTCGCTTGCTCCACACGCTTGTTGATTTCCTGCCCACTTAATGAGCACTGCTTACTTACTAACATTACAAAGATGAGTAGATGAGTAAGATATACTCCCTGCTCCTAGGAAATCATAACTAGTAGATATTTGTAGTTTGTCTGGAGAAAAGGAGAGCTAATAAAGTTTTTCTATTGTATTACCTCATTTGAACTGATGAAGTAGTACTATTATTTTCTTTATTTTACTCAGGAGGAGACTGAGTCTCAAGGAGATTAAGTCATTGTCACTTGTTATTTGCTCAGTATCTGTCGTTCTGTTTAACAAAGGCTGGGACCATGCCTGTCCTTTTCACTCTGCAGCTCCAGTGCCTACCATAGTACCTGAACATGATACATACCCAGTACACATTTGATGAATGAATAGATATTGGATTATTAGTATATCCAACAAATATTGGATTGTAGAGTAACGTTAGTAACATTAGTTCTCTCCCTCAAGTAAGTACTCTTTTACTATGCCTTGCTACCTCTTTAATTATATCTGTTTAGTATTAACAGAATGAATGCTTCAGGTCTGGAAAAAGAATTATGTACCACCTAATATTTTAAATAAGGGAAGAGATTTCCTTTGAAAAGCAGAAGCTGAATACCCTTGCAAAAATACCAAGATAAATCCCCCAGATTTAAAACTCAACCCTCAAAGTATTCTTTATGAAGAAACAGTTATGTATCAAACTGTGCCATTGTTTGATGGCAAATCCAGTTATTTAGAAATCTTTTGGAATTAGCCATTAGAAGAGATGGCTGCAAGTTTGAAGGTCTAGAAGTACTATGTGTACTTTATTTATTATAAATATGGATGATATTTACAAAGCTCAGTTTATAGTTGATGCTAAGAAACAGGGTTATTAACACTTCAGATTATAAAAATGGAATTCAAAATGACTTTGGCAAAATGGAGAGTCGTTAATCCTAAATGGGAACACATGTAGGTAGGAAAGACAGATGTACAATAGCTGCAATATACAACTGTGGCAGAAAGGAATTTAGAGTACAAATTCAGGAATCACAAAGTGATTCTTGCGTTACATTCTCCAGACTGTTACTGGAATACTCCCATCAATCTTGGGCCTACTAATTGAAGAGATTTTTTTATAATAAGGTGGATGAGACTCAGAGGATACAGAAAATAAAAAAAGACTAGAAATTGAGAAATGTAAAACCAGAAAACAAGTTGAATTTTAGTCATGTAAGTAATTTCTCAAAAATGTGTATCATCCTTACACCCACTCTCAGAAGCTTCTCCAGATGTGCTTCACCAAAATGAAGGGATGAATCAAGGTAGGAGAAGACAGTGGATTCAAGACACGGCAAAGGGAATTCCCAGGAGATAGGGAAGGGACAGCCTGAGTGGCCAGTATGCACCTGGTCCAGGACCATCCTTCTCACTGATGCTGGTTACAAGGTTCAAGGAAAGACTTCTTTAAGAAGGTAGACATGAAAGAATTTCTAACGTGTTTGAACACCTTCAAAAAAAAAGTTCAACAAGCTGATGGAAAGTTTGGGGTTCAATTTGTGATAGTACACAGAATATTTGACAAAACACACAAAAACCAACTCCAAGGAAACAAGTTGGAGCCAAAAAGAAAGAATTATAGTATATAGATGACAAAACTAACATATAAATAACAGTTATATACTGGCACTAACATAGATACTAAGTATCAATCTAACCAAGATTATGATCTGGTGATACTGAGTGGATGAAGAGATGAGGAGTAGAATGTGTGTGATGGGCAGGAAGAGGGTGGTGGAGAAAGCTTTGTATTAGATTCCACAGTAAGAAGTCTTAGCATAATCCTGCACTTCAAAAATCAAATTTGCGTATAGACAGTCAGAGCATACTTAAAATTGTGGGTGGTGGTAGTGGTTTTAGTCGCTAAGTCATGTCCAACTCTTGCGACACCATGGTCTGTAGCCCTGCAGGCTCTTCTATCCATGGGATTTTTCAGGCAAGAATATTGAAGTGCGTTGCCATTCCTTTCTCCAGGGGATCTTCCCAACCCAGGGATTTAACCCCAGTCTCCTGCATTGCAGGCAGATTCTTTATCGACTGAGCTACCAGGGAAGCTCAAAATTGTAGGAGTAAACACCAAAAACATCAACCAACCAATGAATTCAAATAAATAAAACAAAATAGCTAAAAACATTGAATATAGTATAAGGAGAAAGGTATTGATAGGAGACACAAGAGACTGCTGTTTTTCACAGCAAGATGTATAAATTGGATTCTTTAAATTATGTGCATGTGAGGATGAAAGAGGAGAGTAAAAAAGCTGGCTTAAAATTCAACATTCAAAAAACTAAGATCATGGCTTCTAGTCTCATCACTTCATGACAACTAGATGGATAAAAAGTGGAAACCATGGCAGATTTTATTTTCTTGGGCTCCAAATCACTGGATGGTGACTGCAGCCACAAAATTAAAAGATGCTTGCTCCTTGGAAGAAAAGCTATGACAAACCTAGATAGCATATTAAAAAGCAGAGACATTACTTTGTGAACAAAGGTTGGCATAGTCAAAGCTATGGTTTTTCCAGTAGTCATGTATAGATGTGAGAGATGGACCATAAAGAAGGCTGAGTGCTAAAGAACTGATGTTTTCAAGTTGTGGTGCTGGAGAAGACTCTTGAGAGTCCCTTAGACATCAAGGAGATCAAACCAGTCAATCCTAAAGGAGATCAACCCTAAATATTCATTAGAAAAACTGATGCTGAATCTGAAGCTCCAAGACTTTGGTCACCTGATGAGAAGAGCCGACTCATTGGAAAAGACTCTGATGCTGGGAAAGATTGAAGGCAAGAGAAGAGGATGACAGAGGATGAGATGGTTGGAAGGCATCACCAACTCAATGGACATGCGTTTGAGCAAACTCTGGGAGATTGTGAAGGACAGGAAGCTTGGCATGCTACAGTCCATGGGGTCACAAAGAGTTGGGCATGACTTAACAACTGAACAATAACAATCATTTTGATTGGCTTTGCTGGTGGCTCAGATGGTAAAGAATCTGCCTGCAATACAAGAGACCAGAGTTTGACCCCTGGGTTGGGAAGATCCCTGGGTTGGGAAGATCCCCGGGTTGGGAAGATCCCCTGGAGAAGGAAATGGCTACCCACTCCAATATTCTTGCCTGGGGGATTAAAACAAACCAAAAAAGAAATCAAATTAACATTAAAATCGTTAACATAAAAATATAGTTAAGAAGTTGCCTAATAATATTACCAAATATGGGGAGATTTGTGTTTTCTTAGAGTGGTAACTACTTGCTGTATTTGTGAAGTTAGGATTTTGGCTAATGCTCTGTTCTAGTAAGGGTTGATTTAAAGGAGTTTCTAAACAAATGAGGTGTTTCCTTTCCTGGATCTGTGTGGGACTAACAATCCACACTCAACTGTCTGGCATGGCTTATATGCAGTGATGGAGTAAGGTCCGAGTTGCATTGCCTTGGCTCATTTTCTAGGTTCCTTATAACTCTGTGGGCCTCTGGCAGAGGTGTGGTGTGAAGGACAGAACAATAATATTTTGAATCATATTTGATAGCATCTATTTAACTCATACAATCAAGAATAGAATTTAAAAATATATATCAGTTCAATCGCTCAGTGGTGTCCGACTTTTTGCGACCCCACGAATCGCAGCATGCCAGGCCTCCCTGTCCATCACTAACTCTCGGAGTTCACTATGTATAAATATACACATATATATGCACACACTCAAATATTCAAATTATTATTGCTCTGCACCTGTGAGGAGATTATACCTCTGAAAGGAAGGAACTAAAATGTTTTGAATATCTTCCAAGTGCTTCACAAACATAATTTCATTTAATCACTCAGCACAGCTGAGGTGGGTATCACATAGCCCCAGTTTACAGATGAGGAAATTACCTTTCAGAGAGGTTAGGTAACTTCGTCTGAGGTCACATAAATAACATAGGATTGAGCTGGTCTGTGTGTCTGAAAAGCCAGTGTTCTGTTTTGCCTTTATGCCTATATGCTTGTTTTAATTTTAACATAATGTAAAACAACTTGTTCTCCCACTCTGAATGAATATGCTATGAAAACAACTGATTTGGTAATGTTAAATAACTATTTTGATGTCTTGAATTTTTTTTTTAATTTTTTTGGTCACTCTCCATGACATGTGGGATTTTAGTTCCCCGAACACGGATGAAACTCGCACCTGCAGCGTTGGACACACAATCTTAACCACTGGACTGCCAAGGAAGTTCCCATTTTGATGTCTTGTAGATACAACTTGAGTGTTTACGTGTTCATGTGGCCTAGTTCTGCGAGAGGACTTCAGAAATGCTCAAAGCCTTTAGGTGATGGAATAGTCAAAACATGTCCCATCCAACCAGTCTCCCAAATTGCAGTATAGCCCCTCGAGACCCTGTGAATCAGAGTTTATAAACAACTATTCATAGACACAGGTGTTTACCTTAGGCTATTATTTATGTGAGGCAGCTAAAAATCAACTATTTTTTCCTTGCTAAGTATTAACTCTGGCACCTGGCTCACAAGGGCAGAGGGCAGGGAAGGTGGAGAAGAATCCCTTTAGAAAGAGAATCTGAAGAAGCCCACTGCAGAGAGAGGATGGCAAAGAAAAGACAGCTTTTGAAGAAAAGTCTTCCTAAGGAATAAGGACCACTCTTCCTGAGGAATAAGGAATATGGTCCTGTCATCCTCCATAATCTAAATGCCAAGAATAAGTGATCTTGGTTGAAGAGCAACTTGCCACTTACTCAGCTTTGTGATTCCACCTGAAATAGGTTTCCAGTTAAAAGATTAAAAAATGACAACAAAAGCCATCTCTTTGTTGCTGCCTCTCAACTGTGCTCTTAACAGATATTGACAGCTCACTGCCTATGATAGGAGTGCCTGTTTTCACAATTGAAATGCTTCCATTCAATAAAGGTATAAATTTTTAAAATGTAACTAGTAATTATTTTAACTTTTACAGAATTGACTCACAGCAAAATAGATTTATCACCTTTAATATAGGTGAAAGAGTTTCTACTTTGTATTATTGAGTTTCTATATTGTATTATTTCATTTTCCCTACCTCAAACAGAAGAAAATTCCTTATAACCATTCATCAATTAGATTCATCAATCCCTTGAATTGGGAGCCATTCTTCCCTGGTAGCTCAGACTGTAAAGAATCTGCCTGCAATGCAGGAGAGCTGGGTTTGATCCCTGAGTCAGGAATATCCCCTGGAGAAGGAAATGGCAACCCACTCCAGTATTCTTGCCTGGAAAAATCCCATGGACAGAGGAGCCTGGTGGGCTACAGTCCATGGGGTCGCAAAGAGCTGGACATGACTGAGCAACTAACACACTTGAATTGAGCACCTGCTACACTTTGGGGACATCAGGTGACCGTGACAGGGTAGCTGGCCTGGAGGATCTCATTTTCTACTTAGGAATGATGGTGGAGGCAGAGAAA
The DNA here is from genome assembly GCF_032405125.1 of Capricornis sumatraensis. Taxonomy (NCBI): domain Eukaryota; kingdom Metazoa; phylum Chordata; class Mammalia; order Artiodactyla; family Bovidae; genus Capricornis; species Capricornis sumatraensis. The sequence continues at coordinate 223,817,487 of NC_091069.1, forward strand.
CCTAGAATTGGAAATAGACCATGATGACAGTAAAATTGTATACAAAGGTTAAGATAGCACAAAAGCTATTAATAGTCAGACTAACTCTGGGACTTTTCAGAAAGTCTCCCACAGATGAGGTGAAGTTCTGGTTTGGCCCTGAAAGCTTTGGGAGAGTTTGCCAGTCAGGCAAAGGGGACAATGAAGACATTTGTGAAGGATAACAAAAGAATGGTATATGGTAAAGGAACAGAGTCGAGAACCAAACAGTATGTTTGGGGAATGGCATGAGGCTCCTTGTGGTTAAGGTAAGGAGTAAGTATGGTAGGGTGGTGGAGGTAAATATGGGAGGTGGAGAAATAAGAAGTAGGACATCCCACAGTATGTAATAGGAGTGACAGGCTCCAAGATGGATTGTCAAGAACACACTGACGACAATGAGGATGGGCTAGGTGAGGCGAGAGAGTAGTTGGTTGCCCAAGTAGGAGATACACACAGAGTTCTTTCATGTGTGATAATAAATCTGTCAAGGAGGGGATGGTAAGGAATCAGTAAAGCACTAGGACTTCCCTGGTGGACCAGTGATAAAGAATCCCCTTGCAATGCAGGGGACATGGGTTTGATCTCTGGTTAGAGCAACTAAGCCCCTGAGCTGCAATTACTTGAAGCCGGGAAGCTCCAGAGTCTGCATGCCACAACTAAAGGATCCGTGCACTGTAGAAAGATTCCACGTGCTGCAACTTATACCTGATACAGCCAAATAAATAAATACATTTTTTAAAATGTAAAACACTACATCATATTATAAAAAGATATTAATTATTGGTATTTATTATCTGTCATAACTTGGAATGTGTTGTGACAAGCTATCCCTAGTTAAATGAAGATTTCCTATGACCAATCTAATACACAATACCTTCTACAGTAAGTATGTGCTACCATCCAAGAGTCCTCTCGTGACTCCCTAGAGTTTATCATGGAAGCTATGTGTGGAACCAGCTCGTTTTAGTCTCTTTAAACATCCTAAGATAAACTTAGATTGCTCATTTGATTGTTGAGGATCTTGCAGAAGACAGTTAACTTTACTTCTAGCACATAGGATCATGTCTCTATAACTTGTGTGAAATTGGTAAAATGGCGAAATTTAAGGATGTGAAAGTTAAAGCCTGTGATTTTATAAGCTTTTCACTCAGATGAATGAATTGATGGCCTTGTCGCAGCATTCCAGACTTGTGATATAACGGAATTCAGGTTTCTTTTAGCCTTCATTTTAAGGAACCAAGTGGCCCTTCTGATTAGATGTATGAACATTGGTAAATATACATATTTGGATTTGACCATGATTTAACATTTTGACCAAACACCTATGCTAAATCCATCAATGAGACAGCTGAGGAAAAAATTTCTGGAAGAATTTTTACTGTTCTTCAGTGCTCCTCAGGCAGGAAGCCACAGGAAATATGTATTGTGGTGCATATTTCCCTGCAGGATTTGGTGTGTCATTCATTGTACACAATTCTGCTTTCCAGCTGCCTGTAGTTCACATTTTTGTACTTGCTTTTCCCTCCAGGATAATTCAATGAAGTCAGTTCCTCTGAGATAGAAAATGTCTTTTTATTTTTTTTTAAGGTCAGAGGTTTTTTCTTCCTTTCCAATTGAGAGATAAACTTGATTAAACAGAAAAGATTTAAGTAGTCAGAATTAATAATTTTGACATATGAAAAACTGTGATTGCAATTTGAAATAGTCATTAGACAATTTTATTAATCTAGTAGGATGAGTGTTTTTTGGGCTAAATGAAAATAAGGTCTGTCAAACTTGGAGCAGTTTAAGATGTAATAAATTAGAATCTGGGATATGGAAGCAGAAACCAACCTTTTCTGAGAGAACCTTACTTCTATTTTATTAGATATGGTTTTTTACTTTAAAATTTCTCTACATTTCTTTTCTTCTCATTATCCTGCACCCATTCTTTAATGTAGAGTAAAATATTTCCCCCACTTTGAAATGGGAAGTAGTGAATAGAATGCTGGAAAATCAGAGTTTAGTTCAGTTCAGTTCAGTTCAGTTACTCAGTCGTGTCTGACTCTTTGCGACCCCATGAACCGCAGCACGCCAGGCCTCCCTGACCATCACCATCTCCTGGAGTTCACGCCAACTCATGTCTACCGAGTCGGTGATGCCATCCAGCCATCTCATCCTCTGTCGTCCCCTTTTCCTCCTGCCCCTAATCCCTCCCAGCATCAGAGTCTTTTCCAATGAGTCAACTCTTCACATGAGGTGGCCAAAGTACTGGAGTACTTAAACAAACAAACAAAAACACAAATTTCACCCCACAATTACTGAATGGGGTTGAGCCTGGCTATTTACATTTCATAAAATCTCTCAGGCTCACTCTAATAATGTAAGCAGAGTTGAGACCACTGACTTCTACTTTTCTTTGTACAGGTATCCCCCGGCTCATTTTTAACCTGCTAAACTTGACTCCCCTATCACCAGCTCAAGGATGGCTGCTGGGAAAACTGACAGTCAAGTGCAGTGGTCTAGAAGAGAGGAGTCCAAGATGATTTCTTAGGCTATGGGGAAAACATGAGAACTTCTATCTTTATTTTTGAATCTCATCCTCTAAAAAAATCTGTTTTAAAAATATTTTATGGTGCACATATTAATACAACAGAATTTTTTTTTAAGTCTGGGAATGTATCATCAAAATCTACACAACCTTAGAAATAGGCAGAACAGAAAAGAACTATTTCCTCATTACATACGTCTCTTGATTCTTTGTGGTCACTGAAACAGCTCAGATATTGGTTTTGTATGTGTCTATCAATTGCTGCAGAGTTTTCTAGGGCTATGTATGAAGTCCTGCAAGGTGTTTGTCCCCTACTTCATAGCCTAGAAAAGCCAATATTATATGAAAACCTATCAAACACAGTCTTCTCTTGCCGGATCTTAGCTCTTTCCAGAGTTCCCACTACAACTTCATTTCCTGGTCCCTTCTTGTGGTAAAACTTGTTCTTGTCCTTCTAAACTCTTCTAAAATGCACAAGTGCCTTTACATAGAGCAACAGGAGAGACTTTAATGTAGAAATGCCTTCGAAATATCTCTTGATATTAGGGAATTGTTTTTAAGATATAATATTGATATGGTGGGTATTTAAAAAGAATAAAAAGAATCTTTGTATTTTAGAGATACATATGTAATCTTGAGAGTCCCTTGGACTGCAAGAAGATCAAACCAGTCAATCCTAAAGGAAATCAATCCTGAATATTCATTGGAAGGAGTGATGCTGAAACTGAAGCCCCAGTAATTTGGCCACCTGATAGGAAGAGCCAACTCATTGGCCAGCATCATTCCCTGATGCTGGGAAAAATTGAAGGCAAAAGGAGAAGGGGACAACAGAGGATGAGATGGTTGGGTGGCATCACCGACTCAATGGACATGAGTTTGAGCAAGCGCCAGGGAAATGGTGGAGGACAGAGAAGCCTGGTGTGCTGCAGTCCACGGGGTCACAGAGAGTCAGACATGACTTAGCGACTGAACAACAATGTAATGTATATGCACTGTGCTTTAAACTAATATGAGAGTATATTTAACTACAATAAGGTGGCTCAGCGGTAGAGAATCCCCCTGCCAATGCAGAAGATGGGAGTTTGATCCCTGGGTCAGGAAGATCCCCTGAAGAAGGAAATGACAACCCACTCCAGTATGCTTTCTTGGGAAATCCTGTGGGCAGAGGAGCCTGGTGGGCTACAGTCTATGGGGTCACAAAAGAGTCAGACAGGACTAAGTGAGTAAACAACATTAACTGCCACCTTGTCCTTTTCATCTGCCTTCAGGATTTTCCTATCAAATCACTTGGTTCTCTGCCTCACCCCAAGTCCGCCTCAGACATCAAATACTCCACTCTAGTCAGGGCCCTCAGGTCATTTTCTCACCCCACCACCTAGATTTGCCAGGCCGCCTGGCAACAACGCAATCTCTCTCTACTGTTTTTCGGTTCTTGCCTGGCTGGGGTGACAGCAGAGCCAGTCAGGTAGCTCTGCTCGTGTCTTCTGTGAGTGGATTCTTGATCTCTTGGCTCTGGTCTGAAGTCTCCCCCTGTGGGCTCTGTGTCTTCCAGCCTCATATCACAATCCTGCACGGGTGGGAGGGGGGTGGGGATTTCAGATATTTACTGATTGAGCGGAGGCAACCTTTCTGTTCCTTTCTCTGAGGCCCAGTGGAAACCACCCTACTCCTTGTCTCCGTGAAATGGAAAGTCTAGAGGCAGCTCTCATAGTTTCTGTTGGGGGAATTTCTGGGATGTCTATTTATTTTCCTGAGCTTTTATATTCTTTTTAAATATATGAGTTGCTCTGAAAGTCCCTAAATAATTTATTTTCATAACTGTAATGAACCCCTGACATTTGGAGGGTTTTTTGAATAACTTAGATATATGTAATCTCACTTGTACGAGTGTCTATCGTCTTTTGCTTGTTTTTCTGTTCTTTGTTTTTGTAGCGGGCGGGCCACCTGCTTTGCACTTTCTGTTGCTACACTGAGAAGCGCCACTCTTAGCCACTGGAGTACACGCTTCATCCCACTGTCTGCATCCTATTTCCTGCTTAACTTTCTGGTCTCCCAGCCCTAGCATGGCCATTGGGTATTGCATCACCACTTCTCTTTCTTCTCATGTCCCATGACCTACCACGTGAAAAGTGTGGGGCAGTGTGAACAGCTAGCATCTCAACATTCATCTCCCCTTATAGCTGGGCCTGGGTTGGGGAACTGAGGGGGAAGGGCTAGAGCTGGGAGAGGGAGAAGAAACCGATAATTGTTCACTTTCTCTTCTCTCTTTGCACTTCCAATTTTAGAGTGAGGAGAGGCAAATCTCCCATTCAGCTGGGATTTCAAGGACACTAGAATAACAAAGCTTAGGGCCTGTCAGTCCCATTTGCACCCCCAGGACTGAAACCAAACTGCAAGGCAGTCCCAGGAAAATGAGAAGAGAAGGAGCAGGCCTTGGGAGAAGAGGTAGTGAGGGAGGGGAAAGAAGGTGAGGAGGGGGAAACATTTACTCTTTCATTTAGTTCTTCTTTTAGAATGAAGCTGAATTATCTTGTGCCTTACAGCATTAAAAATGCATTTCACTTGACCTCTGATGAGATATTTGAAATGTCCAAATGGTAAGGGAGCTATTGATATACTAGGAGTTTATGGGCAAAATGAGGCAATTTTTCAGATACTCCCTAACGTGAGAAGTTCCTGACTTGAAAAGACAGTCATTTGTTGACCGCATTTATCCACATTTACTTCCAAACTCCTCAATAATGTATTTCATATAATACACATTTCCCATCAGGTTGATGTTTTGACTCAATTTTCCGGACTTTTAATAGTGATTGCCTAAGACTCCTGCTTTTTCCTATATAGACAAGGTCTATGTGTTGACAAATTTGATTTATTCTTTTTGTATGAATCCAGGCAGGGGTGTACAGATAACACTTTTTTTTTTTTTATTGCATTGATGATATGTTCATTTAAGGAAACTCAGAAAAACTACCAAAAATAAAAACAAGGACCCACCCTCAGAGAGAATTGCTTAGTATTTGGTGCTTATCCATCCAATCAGCTGCTATCCACAGATGTATTTCTTTTCCTTTTCTTCCCCAGTAGGGATCATGGTGATCATTCTACTCTGAACCCTGCCTTTTATTTAATACTACGTCACAGCCCAGGTGGATCAGTGGTAAAGAACCTGCCTGCCAATGCAGGAGACATGGGTTTGATCCTTGGGTCAAGAATATCCCCTGGAAAAGAAAGTGGCAACCCTCCTCCCGTATTCTTGCCTGGAAAATTCCATGGACATAGGAGCCTGGTGGACTACAGTTTATGAGGCCTCAAAGAGTTGAATACGACTAAGCACACACAAAAACACACCTATACACACACCATAGACCCCTTACTATGTACACTATAGGATTTTTAAAGTATAAATTTTATTGCAGTATAACATGCAGAAAATTCATAGATTCTAAGTGTGCAGTTTGGTTGGTGAATGTTCACAAAGTGAACACACCCATGTAATCAACAGACTGCAACAGGCACCCCAGAAACAGAACATACTAGCACCCCAAAGCTTCCCTCATGCCCCCTTCCAAGTACTGTGTTCCATCTCAAGTGTTACTGCTATCTTGACTGCTAAAACATAGACTTCCCCACCCCTCCCATTTTTGAACTTTATACAAATGATATATTTATAAAATATATGGTATATTTAAAGTATTTATAAGAACTGCAGTATGTACCTTTTTTGTTTTTGTCTAGCTTTTCTTATCATTATGCTTGTGAGATTTATTCCATTTTTGTGTATGGGTGTAGCATGAACATCTGAATTGTTGTATAGTATTGCCTTGTATGCTTATTCCACAATTTACTGAACCATTCTATTTTTGATGGGCATTTGCCCCTCCTGAGGTATTATAAATAGTGTTTCTATGAACATCTTTGTATACAGCTACAGGTGGCATATGCACTCTTTTCTCTGAAAAAAAAAAAAAAAAAGATTGTTGGTTTATAGGTAAGGCATATGTTTAGCTTTATTAGATAATGCCAAACAGTTCTCCAAAGTGGCTCTTCAAATTTTTCACTTTCATCAGTAATGTCTGAGTCCACTTATTTCATATTCTTGCCAATACTTGGTATTTTAAAAAGTCCAGGCCATCAAAGGTAATTACTAGAAACTCTTCTTTTGCCTAGACAGATAAGGCCTATATATTTGTTCTTTTTATGTATATTCTCCAGAATCATATACAGTCCCTCTCTTGGAAGGCAAGGAGGTCAAACCAGTCAATCCTGAAGGAAATCAACCCTGAATATTCATTAGAAAAACTGACGCTGAAGCTGAAGTTCTAATACTTTGGCCACCTGATGCAAAGAGCCCACTCATTGGAAAAGACCCTGGTGCTGGGAAAGATTGAAAGCAAAAGGAGAAGAGGGTGACAGAGGATGAGATAGTTAGATAGCATCACTGACTCAATGGACATGAATCTGAGCAAACTGCAAGAGACAGTGAAGGACAGGGGAGCCTGGTGTGCTGCAGTTCATGGGGTCACAGAGTCAGACACAACTTAGCAACTGAACAACAATAACAGCAATAAGTATTTTATTATTATTATTATTATTACAAAGGCAATATGTTCACTTAAAGAAATCCAAGCAAATTTTGGTCACTTGGGTGGGTGAATAATAGTCTCTTACTGCAGTTTTAATTTTCATTTCATATATTTACCAGTCATTTGAATATCCTGTTTTGTGAAATGATTGTTCAAGTCTTTTGCCTATCTTTTTTCCTGTGTTGTCTGTTTTTTCATGTTGGCTTTTAGGAGTTCCTTATACCTTTGGCCACCTCATGCGAAGAGTTGACTCATTGGGAAAGACTCTGATGCTGGGAGGGATTGGGGGCAGGAGGAGAAGGGGACGACAGAGGATGAGATGGCTGGATGGCATCGCTGACTCGATGGACATGAATCTGAGTGAACTCCGGGAATTGGTGATGGACAGGGAGGCCTGGTGTGCTGCAATTCATGGGGTCGCAAAGAGTCAGACACGACTGAGCAACTGAACTGAACTGAACTGAACTGAACTATACCTTTGGAGGAGTCCTTTGCCGGATATGTCCTACAAATATCTTCTCTGTGACTTGCTTTTTCATTTTTAATGATGATTTCTTATGGAATAGAAATCTAGCTTTAATATAATCCAATTTATCAATCTTTTCTTTTATGGTTAGTACTTCCTGCGTTCTGTTTGAGAAATCTTGGCCTATTTTAAGGTCATGAAGATATTCTCTTATGTTTTCTTCTAAAAGCTGTATTATTCTACCTTTACATTTACATCTATAACTTTTACATGTGGTTTGAGGTAGAGAATCGAGACTTTTTAAAAATAATTATGTACCTATGTATCTAATTGATCCAGTGTCCTTTATTGAAGGTACAATTCCTTCCCTAAACAATGTGAGTTTTACATGGGTTTATGCCTGCCAAGGAACTTCCCAGGTGGCACTAGTGGTAAAGAACTTGCCTGCTAGTGCAGGAAACAGAAGAGAACCAGATTCAATCTCTGGGTCAGGAAGGTCCTCTGGAAGTGGCAATGGCAACCCACTCTAGCATTCTTGCCTGGAGAATCCCATGGACAGAGGAGCCTGGTGGGCTACAGTCCATAGGGTCGCAAAGAGTCAGATATGACTGAAGTAGCTTAGCATGCCTGCCATATCTAAATATGCCATTTAACCACTTGGGAGAGCATTTTGATTGAGCATTTTCTTGCATATTCTTCCTTGATATTCAGCTTGAGTGACTTAAAAAAAATTACTGGTGTGAGTGCTAGAGTACTTATAAAGAAAGAATATCAAGATGCTGAAAACAACCAAGCATTTGTTAAAATATGGCTAAAAAAACTCTTAGTTATAATTTTGAATTGACCATTACGAGCCAATAAAAGGTTAACTTTAAAAAGTGAATTTTGGCTTGCTTGAGTATTTTCCGGGGCTTGGGTTAATTTTAGTTTAAAATGTACTGATCTTATGTTGAATAATTAAGCTTCTCTTTTATTATTTTGAAGACCAGTTTGGGGAATGTAACTAATTATTTTATATTTACCAGAGGAAACTTAGTTTGAGAATGTGTGTGTGTGTATGTGTGTGATTAGTTAGTTAGTTAGTTCAGTTGCTCAGTCGTGTTTGACTCTTTGCGACCCATGAATCGCAGCATGCCAGGCCTCCCGGTCCATCACCAATTCCCGGAGTTCACTCAGACTCACGTCCATTGAGTCAGTGATACCATCCAGCCATCTCATCCTCTGTTGTCCCCTTCTCCTCCTGCCCCCAATCCCTCCCAGCATCAGAGTCTTTTCCAATGAGTCAACTCTGCATGAGGTGGCCAAAGTACTGGAGTTTCAGCTTTAGCATCATTCCTTCCAAAGAAATCCCAGGGCTGATCTTCAGAATGGACTGGTTGGATCTCCTTGCAGTCCAAGGGACTCTCAAGAGTCATCAACACCACAGTTCAAAAGCATCACTTCTTCGGTGCTCAGCTTTCTTCACAGTCCAACTCTCACATCCATACATGACCACTGGAAGAACCATAGCCTTAACTAGACGGACCTTTGTTGGCAAAGTAATGCCTCTGTTTTTCAATATGCTATCTATGTTGGTCATAACTTTTCTTCCAAGGAGTAAGCGTCTTTTAATTTCATGGCTGCAATCACCATTTGCAGTGATTTTGGAGCCCCCAAAAATAAAGTCTGACACTGTTTGCACTGTTTCCCCATCCATTTCCCATGAAGTGATGGGACCAGATGCCATGATCTTCGTTTTCTGAATGTTGAACTTTAAGCCAACTTTTTTACTCTCCTCTTTCACTTTCATTAAGAGGCTTTTTAGTTCCTCTTCACTTCTGCCAGAAGGGTGGTGTCATCTGCATATCTGAGGTTATTGATATTTCTTAGTCATGTCCAGTTCTTTGTGACCCCATGGACTGTAGCTTGCCAGGCTCCTGTGTCCATTGAATTTCCCAGGCAATAATACTGGAGTGGGTTGCCTTTTCCCACTCCAGGGGATCTTCCCAATCCAGCAATTGAACCCATGTCTCTTGCATCTCCTGCATTCACAGGCGGATTCTTTACCACTGTGCCACCAGGGAATTATACTATTAATATGTATTGTTATTATGCTATTAGCATTCATTCCCTCAGTGACTTATTTTGAAGTATCTGTTTTGAGACGGCTCATAATTTTAAAGGTATTACAAAATGGAAACTTAATGAAAAGCTATTTGACAAATAGAGCCATAATATTTAGGAAGTGGGTTCTGTATATTCTGATGATATATATGTGAACTGTATGATTGAAATTTAACATTTTCATATGTTTGTAACAATTATTTTACACAATTATATTTACTAGAATAAATCTAATCAGGAAGTCCCAAATGGACTTTAAATATAATATAATACAGCCTGATATTAGAGAAACTTGCTATTAGTCTTATTTTTAGCCACCAAGAGAGTGTCAGCATTGTTAATTAACCTTTGATATGGAATTTTCCCCTCTCTACTAAGTATCTATATTATTATAAAGTGTGATGTATTTGATTTTTAAAAATTAATCTTAAAATGCTTAATTTAAAACAGTTGTAATCAAAATAAGGAAGATGGATTTGTGATGAATAGGCTTAATGTCTTTTGCACTTGGCTGAGCAGAAATTAATTGTAATTTAAAACATCTAACTAAGCCTCAGAGCATAAATGAGCATTCGAATAGGATTTTAACCTTTAGTAATTAAACTTATTTTTCATAAAACTTATAGTAGGCTACAGTCCATGGGGTTGCTAAGAGCCAGACACAACTGAGCGACTTCACTTTTACTTTTCACTTTCATGCATTAGAGAAGGAAATGGCAACCCACTCCAGTATTCTTGTCTGGAGAATCCCAGGGATAGAGGAGCCTGGTGAGCTGCTATCTATGGGGTCGCACAGAGTCGGACATGACTGAAGTGACTTAGCAGCAGCAGCAGCAGCAGCACACACATTTATATTTATATGTATTAGCTATTTGTAATTCTGTTGAAATTATTTTAAGGTAAATAAATGTTCAGTTCAGTTCAGTTGCTCAGGTGTGTCTGACTCCTTGTGACACCATGAATTGCAGCACTCCAGGCCTCCCTGTCCATCACCAACTCCCAGAGTCCATCCAAACCCATGTCCATTAAGTTGGTGATGCCATCCAACCATCTTATCCTCTGTCATCCCCTTCTCCTCCTGCCCTCAATCTTTCCCAGCAGGGTCTTTTCCAATGAGTCAGCTCTTCTCATCAGGTGGCCAAAGTATTGGAGTTTCAGCTTCAACATCAGTCCCTCCAATGAACACCCAGGACTGATCTCCTTTAGGATGGACTGGTTGGATCTCTCTGCAGTCCAAGGGACTCTCAAGAGTCTTCTCCAACACCACAGTTCAAAAGCATCAATTCTTTGGTGCTCAGCTTTCTTTATAGTCCAACTCTCACATCCATACATGACCACTGGAAAAACCATAGCCTTGACCAGACAGACTTTTGTTGACAAAGTAATGTCTCTGCTTTTGAATATGCTGTCTAGGTTGGTCATAACTTTCCTTCCAAGGAGCAAGCGTCTTTTGATTTCATGGCTGCAATCACCATCTGCAGTGATTTTGGAGCCCCCAAAAATAAAGTCAGCTACTGTTTCCACTGTTTCCCCATCTATTTGCCATGAAGTGATGGGACCAAATGCCATGATCTTCATTTTCTGAATGTTGAGCTTTAAGCCAACTTTTTCACTCTCCTCTTTCACGTTCATCAAGAGGCTCTTTAGTTCTTCACTTTCTGCCATAAGAGTGGTGTCATCTGCATATCTGAGGTTATTGATATTTCTGCAGGCAATCTTGATTGCAGCTTGGGCTTCATCCAGCCCAGAGTTTCTCATGATGTACTCTGCATATAAGTTAAATAAGCAGGGTGACAATATACAGCCTTGACGTACTCCTTTTCCTATTTGGAACCATTCTGTTGTTCCATGTCCAGTTCTAACTGTTGCTTCCTGACCTGTATACAGGTTTCTCAAGAGGCAGGTCAGGTGGTCTGGTATTCCCATCTCTTTCATATTTTTCCACAGTTTATTGTGATCCACCCAGTCAAAGGCTTTGGCATAGTCGATAAAGCAGAAATAGATGTTTTTCTGGAACTCTCTTGCTTTTCCCATGATCCAGAGGATGTTGGCAATTTGATCTCTGGATCCTCTGCCTTTTCTAAAATAAATGTAGTAAAATTAGATTAATTGAGACTTTTGCATTTTTTACTTTCACACTTGCAAACTGTACTATATATTGTATCTTTTGAAAAAGCACATCCCTGTATTTATTTACTGCTTCCACTGAACAGGATGAAACTGGAAGCGAGGAATGACCACAGCAAAGCTTGTGGGTAGTGGAGACTGATTTAGACCAGAGCTTCCCAGAATTTGTTTTACAAAATACTCGTCCACAGGATTTAACTTGTATTGTCTTAAAACAATGCCACAAAACAGATACAGTAGTTAAATTAATTTGAGAAACAAAAGTTAACCAAGTTTTCCAAATGCTGAGTTTTTCAGAGCCTTTAATATGCTAACATGCATTGTGAGTGCCCAGGTAGTAACGGTGTAGAGAGTGGGGAGAAGCAGTGTAAGAGAAGTGTGTCCCAAACTGGAGACTTTAGCGTGACTTTAGGTTAATTACAGTGTCTAGTCCAATGTTTCTGGAACATTCTTCAGAACTGTTAATTTATAGAGACCTACTTTATGCTAAGATCACCAGTTCAGCCAGCTCCTAATCACTCCTCCATGGTATTTTTCAGGCAAGAGTACTGGAGTGGGGTGCCATTGCCTTCTCTGGATGTACTCTGCATATAAGTTAAATAAGCAGGGTGGCAATATACAGACTTGACGTACTCCTTTTCTATTTGGAACCAGTCTGTTGTTCCATGTCCAGTTCTAACTTGGGGCCATCCAAAATGGGTGGGTCATGGTGGAGAGGTCTGACAGAATGTGGTCCACTGGAGAAGGGAATGGCAAACCACTTTAGTATTCTTGCCTTGAGAACCCCATGAACAGTGTGAGAAGGCAAAAAGATAGGATACTGAAAGAGGAACTCCCCAGGTCTGTAGGTGCCCAATATGCGACTGGAGATCAGTGGAGAAATAACTCCAGGAAGAATGAAGGGATGGAGCCAAAGCAAAAACAATACCCAGTTGTGGATGGGACTGGTGACAGAAGCAAGGTCCAATGCTATAAAGAGCAATATTGCATAGGAACCTGGACTGTTAGGTCCATGAATCAAGGCAAATTGGAAGTGGTCAAACAGGAGATGGCAAGAGTGAACGTTGACATTCTAGGAATCAGCGAACTAAAATGGACTGGAATGGGTGAATTTAACTCAGATGACCATTATATCTACTACTGTGGGCAGGATTCCCTTAGAAGAAGTGGAGTAGCCATCATAGTCAACAAAAGAGACCGCTATTAGTCAAGATTAAAAGTGGGATCTTGGAAGATTGGGACTAGAAACATAATAGCATTGTCTTATAAGGAACATTAGACTAAAAGTCAACAGAGCAGGATTATAGTTAAAAAAATTAATAGTTACCATATATCCAGCTCAGCAATCCAGTAAAATAGGTGTTATTATCCCCATGTTAATAGTAAGGATACTGTGGATTAGAATGTTTAAATTAATTGTACAAGGCCACATGGCTTGGGATTTGAACCCAGATCCATATGATTCCAAAGTCAACAGTTTTAGCCACTTGGAAATGCTCTTCCTGGCAGCTCTGGTAGTGATTCATGTGAATGATCTGTGACTTTAGACTCTGAGGTCCCAGATCTGTCATTTGTGAAATGGCAGAATTGGACTTGATGACATCTGTAGTCCCTGATCTGTGATCTATAAGGATCCCGGAGCTCCCACTAATTTCTTCCCTTTTACTCAGCTTTACCACTTTGAGTTGGATTTACTCCTTTGAGTAGTGAAAGAAGTATGAGGGCTTCCCTGGTGGTCCAGTGCTTAAGAATCCACCTTCCAGTGTAGGGATGTGGGTTCAACACCTGGTTGGGGAACTAAGATCTCACATGCTATGGAGCATATAAGCCAGAGTGCCACAACCAGAGAGCCCTCGAACCTCAACTACTGAGCCTGTATGCTCTAGAGTCCGTGCTTTGCAACAAGAGAAGGCCAAGGACCACAAGTAGAGAAGCCCTCATGCTGCAGTGAAGACCAAGCATGGGCAAAAAATACGTAAAAAGGAAAAAATATGAATAAAGATGACCTGGCTAGGTAGCTTGCAAGGTGAGCATAGGATAGAGAGTAGAGGGCTGGCTCCCAACCAATTGGAAACTAAAAAAAGAATTGAGATGAGAACCTTCTGAAGGCAGGCTCCATACAGGCAAAAGACTGGAGGAAAACAATGGGGAAATGGTTACAAAATGTCAAGGTTGCTCAGAGGCCCTGTGAGAATCATGAGGGAATAACCAAAGGTATGTTAGCAACTAGTGCATGTGGCAGGTGGAGGGAGAGGAGTAAGAATGGAATTCAGTGGAGAAAAACCAGGACTTAGTGGATCGTCTGTTGAGACAACATTGTGTTGAGAATAAAGGTGGAGAAAAGCCGGTCCGTTGGGTGACACCTGATCAAGGCAGCTTGTCTAAAATGAAAAGATCACATGCCATCTGGGGACATTTCCTAGGAAATGTGTTTGGAGAAAACCTGAGTTTTTAGTAGATCGATGGCTGGGAAAGCTTTCAGGAGAAAAGATGCAGGTCATGTTTGCCTGGCTCGTTACACATATTTGGGGTTTTTTGAAGGAATGCAATTAGCAATTTGCCTTTTTAGAGTTTTTACATCAGGAAAAACAGAAGTGTAAAAGATGAGAAAGGGTGAGGCTTTAAGGGAGTGAAGGGGTGGGGGAAGGCTTAATTGGCATGTGATAAAGAAAAAAAGTAGGAAAATAGAAATCTTTATTGTGCAATCCCTGGGTAATACAACTGCAATAGATCATTAGGAAGGAGGCTCCATTCCCAAGTCTTGCAGGCCTCTCTACAATTGCTTAACTGCCTCTGTCCGAAATATTGAAGAAAACTTCTCTTGTTGAAGAAAACAAGTTGTCATAGACCCAGAAATATTCTTGTTGTGGAATCTTCTACATTGAAAATGTGATGAGATTCAGTTCTTTTTAAAAGAATAAAGCTAATCAAACTTTCAGTACTGGGGCCTGATGATTAGAGATACTCTTCCCCTGGGTGGGGAAGATCCCCTGGAGGAGGAAATGGCAATCCGCTCTAGGATTCTTGCCTGGAGAATCCCATGGACAGAGGAGCATTGCAGACTACAATCCGTAGGGTCACAAAGAGTCGGACATGACTGAAGCAACTGCACATGCATTCCGTTATCTTTTGGTCTTGTTTTCTCCATGTAGCAGTGGTCCCCAACCTTTTTAGCACCAAGGACCAGTTTTGCAGAAGACAGTTTTTCCATGGAGGGGAATGCAAGCAGTGGGGAGAGGTGGTAAGTATTAGATGAAGCTTTGCTCATTCACCTGCCACTCACCTGCCGGGTGGCCTGGTTCCTAAAATGCCACTGACCAGTACTAATCCATGACCCAGAGGTTGGGGACCTCTGCCATATAGAATACAGCCCATTTAAGTAAGGTATGCTACACATGTAGTAGAGGAGCTGCTTACAAACTGATAAATGTAAAAAATAAAAATTGGAGATATTTTGACACATAGGTGAAGTGATAGAAAATTCTCACTTACAATTTCAGAATCTTAAATGCTATGAAATGTTCTGAAAATACGACCTGTCATAACAACGTGACCAACCAAAGTTCTGTGTCACAACTAGAAGTCTGAAAGATTAAAATAGAAATACAGAGGCTGTTTTAGGGTAAATGATGATATAACATAAGTAGTTCTCAAGAGGCAAATGCATTAATAATAAGGGAGAAACTTGAGACTTCACAGATGTTCAAGTATTTAGGAAAATATGGAGGTTTCCTTTAGCAAAGGAACAGTCAACATAGTGCCTGATTCTCAGTAGATCCTCAGTAAGTCTTCATTTTTTTCATTTTCTCGACCCCTAACTAGTGAACTGGAGTAGGAAATGGCAACCCACTCCAGTATGCTGGCCTGGAAAACCCAATGGGCAGAGGAGCCTGGCAAACTACAGTCCACGGGGTTGTAAAAGAGTCAGACACAACTGAGCATCTGAGCAACTAGTGAACATGAGAAAAGAGATGTCCTCACTCTTCCAACACTTTTATTGAACTGAAACCAGGTTCATGTGAAATTACTGCAGAGAAGAGAAATAGTGTCTGTAGAAACAGGATAAATTCTCTGAGGGCAGAGGCAAGCAAATTAGCATATAATATTTACTGAGCACCTATTTTGTTCCAGGCACTTTACTACGTCCCAGTGATTTTATTTTGTGCTCACAACAGTCCAGTCTCCCTTTTGAAGGTGAGGAACCAGAGATCAAAAGTGTGAAAATTTGCCCCAAATAACATAGCTGCTTATGATGTAAAGTTGGAGATTGTTTCCAGTACAAATTGCACTCTTTCTTAAACTGTGTGTGCACTCAGTCACTTCAGCCCCGTCTGACTCTTTGCAACCCCATGGACTGTAGCCCACCAGGCTTCTCTGTCCATGGGTTTTTCCGGGCAAGAATATTGGAGTGGGTTACCATTACCTCCTCCAGGTGTCTTTCCCACCCAGGGATCGAACCTGTATCTCCTGCATTACAGGCAGATTCTTTACCATTGAGCCACTGGAGAAGCCCTTCTTAAACTAGCCAACCCTTAAAATCATCATGTAAGTCCTTAAAGGGCAACTTTAATGATGCAAGATGTAGATGGTGGTGCAGGAAGGTCACCTGGCTGATGTGCTTTAAGGGTGAGTAGAGACATCATTTTCTCCTCCTCTACGTGGCCTTAAGTACAGCAACAATGTTTTGCTGTTGTTGTTGTTCTACTTGCAAAGATAATACAAGTTATTCACACCTATGGAAAAGTAAAAAGAAGAAAACAAAAGTCACCCAGGAACTTTCCTGGCAGTGCAGGAGTTAAGACTCTGAGCTTCCAGTGCAGGGAGCTCAGGTTCCATCCCTGGTTGGAGAACTAGGATCCCACATGCTAAGTGGCGTGGCCAAAAAAAAAAAAAGTTACCCAAATCCTGCCACCCAGAGATTAACAGAGTTAATATTTTTATCTCTCTAATGCTTTTCTGTGTGCTTATGTACAGCTAACCCTTGAACAACTTGGGGGTTAGAGGCCTGTCCCTCAGAGTTGAATATCCATGTGTAACTTGACAGTCCACCCTCCCAATGGAAGCTTCTGCATCTATGGATTCAAACAACCTGGGATTGTGTAGTACTGTAGTATTTACTATTGAAAAAAATCTGCATATAAGTGGGCCCACACAATTCAAACCTGTGTTGTTCTAGGGGCAGCTGCATTTATAAATATTATATTTGTACAAATGTACCTTTTGTTAAAAGTGATCATAATGTACATAGTTGGTTTGCAAACTGATTTTTGCTTTCTCAATAAATGGCATGTGAAAGACGTTTCTTTACCTTAAAATTATCAGGACTGATTATTATAACAATATTTTGATCAACAACTCTATTTGCATTAATGAAAGTGTTACAATATTAACTCAGTTTATTAACACTGACAGAGGAGGAGTAAAATGAATAAATGTTAATGCTATTTATATCCACTGAAGTAACATTCATTATGTGAAGCACAATAGCCTAATCTCACACAAATTTGATGTCCAATGCTAATACCAGTGCTGAAAGGATTGGGTATACAAAGCTAACTATGTTTCCTTTGAAACTGCAATTTTTATACACCTTCAATCAGCAATGAAGAGCAAAAGAGTTAAGTTCTTTTCAGGCATTATGAGACCTCAAATTATGTTATTAGCCTGGCTGAGAAAAATAATATTCAGAGAACACTAAGTAATACACTATTCATCTCCTCTAGAGTACTCAAAGTTCTATCTTTGGATCAAATAATATCTTTAGGCTATAATGTATTTGTGTATCTCTTCTTTTTTTTTTTTTGCTGCAGTGTGCAGCTTGTGGGATCTTAGTTCTCCAACTACGGATTGAACACGTGCCTCCTGTGTCAAGAGTGTGGAGTCTTAACCAGTGGACCACTAGGGAAATTCCCTATTTATATGTCTTGAAGTCTTTCATTGACTTTAATGAGAATTCCTATAAGAAGCATGTATGTGGAATTCACTACTATTTTCGCTGTAGTAATGTCCTTGAGTGTCAAGTACAGTCTACCACCCTACTTCATACTTCCAATATTAAACTATTTGAGAGAATTTGTTTTAGGCTTCAGCTGAGAAACTAAGAAACTTGCTGAGAAACTCATATGCTTCTTCCTTTGTCATCGTAACAACAATTTGAATGATTGTAATTCCTGACCTTCTCATCACCACCCGGGAAGTTTAGAGTCAAATTTGACACCAAATCAAATAAATTACGTTAATAATGTCAACATGTTTGCATTTTCCTCTTTTGTGGTATTGTTTTCTATTTCCATTTTGTGACCCTTGGGTTATATTTGTATTTAAAGGACAATTCTTTCTTCTCTCTCTTGAGCCCAGGGAGTTAAAGCAACTATCTTTTTGTTAAAGGAATGTAATATAACTATTGTGTTTTGCCACCTTACTAATTTATTTTGTTCATTTCAGTTTGCTGTGTGTATGTAATCTTGTAGGATTTTTCTTGTGATCCTTGGAATTTAGAAAGTGTGACAGGATGTAGCTAAGTGTGATTCTGTTTTCAATAATCTTACCTGGCTATTAGTAAACCCTCTGAACCTGAAGACTAAAATCTCTCTCAACCCAGAGAAATTTTCTTCTTTTGTTTCTCTGATGATTGCTTCCTCTTCATCTATTCTCTCATGAGCTAACTTTTGGAATTAAACTGTTGTAAGGTGGTGAACTCATTCTGGTATGCCTGGGGCTTTGCCAAGTTTAGTGCAAACCAGGACAGTTGGTTACCCTATACTTAGCTAAGCTATTGTGTCCCTGGGAACAGTGGTTTTCAAACTATTTATAGTGCCAGAGGAGATATACATTTTAAATTTCTTATCTATTGTAGGGACTGATTTTCTAAAAATATAACAAAAATAAATACGACAAAAGTGAAATAAAAAATACCTACAAAATACAGGTCCAATTAAAAAAACTATTATTGGATTAAAAAACAGACAATCACTCTGTCAAATTGCTCTAAAAGTTTCACATGCTTTCTCATTTTCTTTAAGTAGCTTGTAAGATCTGGTGTTACCTTGTAGATGACGCTCTGAGTAGCTCTGCTCTAGAATTTTTCTAATCTATTCTGATAGTCCCTTCCATCTCCTCCACTCCACATTCTGTTCTCTCCAGCTTGCACTCAGTGCCTCTTTTGTGTTCAGATACCTCATTACATTAAGTTGTGCGCCCCTTAAAGGAGAAGGATTGAATCTTACGTATCATTCTACACTCAGCATCTATCGCACTGCCAGGCAAGGAGTTCATTAGGTTGTTGTATTCATTCTTTATTGAGACTGGAAGAAATTTACAGACCTTTAGTTATGGTTTTTTAGGGGGAGGGTGAGATTGTAGGGGTCTCCTTTTTTTTATACTTTTCAGTATTTCCTAAACTTTTTCTAACACACATCTACTACTTTTTGAATGAGAAAATTGAATTAAATTTAACAATTTAAAGTTGTTAAAATTATTTTAACAACTGATATTGTGGAATAACTGATGCCTACCTTGTGGCCTGTGGTCAGTAAAAAAGTCTGCTTTCATAGTGTAGCTGAATTGTAGGACAGAAGCCAACTTGTGTTAGAACAGAGAACAACAGTAAATAATTCCTGTCTTCATCAAAGAACGAGATCCTATTCTCATCCTATTTGGATTGGGGAAATCAAGAGATTGAAATGACTAATTTTAGAATACAGTCGAGGAAATATTGCACAAATTTTCCCCTAAACATAGAGGATAGAAAGTGTTTTCCTTTTACATGTTCCTTTTTTAAGTGGCCTCTGAATTTGTGGAGTTCAATAACCACCTCATTTGCATTGTTCAGACGCTGGAATAAATGGATGTAATCATTGAAACTATGAGTGATGGGCCCCTGACTTCCCTCATTAGACAATGGTGCTGTTTGAAATGGCAGTTAATCACAGTTTAAAAGTGACTTATCGGTAATGTACAATGTGACTAATTTAGTAGCTAAGCAGTTTCATTGTGATCTTGGTGTCAGTGGAATTCCTGTCACCTATCCAACAGTTAAGTCATATTGCATAATTCTTGAGTGACATCACCGGGCTACAAGATTATTGGCTGAAGGAATAAAAAAAAAAAAAAAAGTTTCCTGGACTGTCAGCCTTTCCGGTATCTGAACAAACAACTTGTACTGTGACTGCAGTTACAGCCAGAGAGCAAAGAAAAAGTGTGAGTTGAAGTGGCAGGCTTTTGGTGTCTCTTTGAAAAGCACAGTCTGCAGCATACGAGGAGACTCTCCAACAAGGCTAATTATGAGATGTAGTCCGTTTCTGTGAGACTCCACAGTGCCAGCCACTAAAGAGTGGAGTGAGAGGACTGAGACCATGGCACGCTTTTGTCATGAGGGCATTTAATTTTTCTGAGAACTTTACAGTCTTCTCTTTGGGAGGAATAGTTGAAAGAAATGCAGCTCACCATCTGCTATACACATAGACGCTGGAAAGATGGTCAGCTGGGATCCAGTTGAAAACCTTTGATAGTGAAAAGCTTGGCTTATTTCCAAGGGACTTAGTAGTTCAGGTTAATTGCCACAGAACACATAAACTTTAAGTCTATTTAATTGCACACAATATCCAGCTTTAATATTACCCACAGACATGCATAAAAACTGGATCTATGGCTTATTGGAATTTATGCTAATGATGGCTCACATTTATTCTTTATGGTGCATCAGCACTGCATATTTTGCAAATAGGAATTTATTTCATCTTATGAAGTAGATACTATTATTATTCCCAAATTACAGATGAGGGAATGAAGGCTATGGGATTGTGCAGCTGGTAAAGAGCAGAATGATGATCTGAACCCAGGTCATTCAACACTAGAGGACACAGTCTTAATTGTTGCCCTCCACTGCATTTTTTATAATAATAACAACAACAAAACAACTACTCCTACAATTTCCATCAACTGAATGTTTTTGATGTGACAGGCACTGTATTATAACCATCCATATCCTTTCATCAACTCTGTGAGATAGAAACTATACCTAATTATTCCCATTTGATAGATTTGTTACCTCAGGCAGAGAGAAAATAAATCACACTGAGAGTAGGTAATGAAACAAGAATTTGAACCCAGACAGCCTAAATCCAAATTTCAAACTTTTTAACCACCCAGCTACATCGCTTTTCATTGTTGCTATTTATCTACTAATGCGTGATTTTCACAATAATCCTGCAATACCTGTGATCCACAATAATACCTGTATTGTAGGTATTATTATCCCCAATTTATAGATGAGGAAATTGAGGCTACAAAAGACTGCATAACTTGTCAGCTTCTAAGTAGCAGAGCTAGGAGTTTTCCAAGTCCATTGAATTTCATGAGACCCTAAGGTAGAACCCACACTACCTCTCAAAACTCAAACCTGCAAGTCTGATGCAGGGTGACAGATCACATGTCAGGGAAAGGGCTGGAATTTCAGGAGTCACTGAGTGTGAGGAGCCAGAGCTGGGCCTGAGCATCTCCAGTGGGTGGGAACTGATAAAGAGATGCCAGAAGGGGCCTGGTAGGCAGATGTACCCTTCCTTGAATGCACTCTCTCCATCTGGGGGTTCTGAGGGATCTCCTGAATGTGGCCAAACTCCCTTCTCTCCCTTAAATTCCCTTTCTCTTTCCATTAGCCTCAGTATTTCCAAAACTGCACTTCTCTGCCCTTCTCTTTGTACAGAGCTTTGCACATGCTCAGTTCTTTTGCCTTGTAAGGGTTTCCTCCCCACTCCCAGCCTCCTTTCCTTTCACAGCACATATTCAGTTCTCTGGAATGTGGCCACTCATAAGCATGACACACATTTTCAAAGGGCTTTAGAAATGAATATGATTAGTGAGTTCAATTTTGTTAAAGGAGAAGCGTATCAACACTGCACACATGTAACCTGTCCTACATTCAAGACTGTAATAACTTGAAAAAAGCTGAAGTCACAACAAAAAGAAAAACCAAACAACCTAAAAAACAACAAAAGTTTGAAAATGTTTGCATACTGCAAAAATATTTACCTTAGATTTTTTAAGAGTAAAGAGCTTTTTAAAAATGGTATTCTATTAAAGGAAATCAAGTGTGTGTATTGAACAACAGCATGTGTGACATGTCCTGCATGTATCTAAATACTTATAAAATAAACTCAAATGCCATATAGTGAAACAAACTATCAGATAGGGTTGGTCCAATAAGGAAGTGAAGTCTCTCGATGAGAATAATCAAGGAAACCTCTTGAAGAAGCAGAGTTTTGGCTGGAACTGGAAGAACTGGTAGAATTACAATCAGTTTATATGAGAAGTTGAAGAAAGGACAGTCCATACAGGGAACTGATGTGATAGAATTATATGAGAAGTTGAAGAAAGGACACTCCATACAGGGAACTGGTGTGATACAAAAGGATAAGAGGAAGGTAAAAGGTCATGAAACCTTCTTCAGGGTACACAGCTTCTAAGTAACGTGAGACTCTTCTATAAAAATCTGTAGAGATGGTAGATTTTATACCAAAGATTAGGATTTAGTGGGAAAGTGTGTCTCATAACAAAATTTTAAAAGGAAAAATTTTAACATATTGATGTGCTATGAGTTGGCCATTTCTTGGACCCATGAATCACCTTTGAATGAAGAAAGAACACAGCATTCTAAACAACTGAACAGCATGGAGATGTTCAAGCCTCTAAAACTCATGCTGGTTATTCTCAGTAGACAAGGAGTCTCCTCCTGACCTTCTCGGTGACCTCAGGTCAATCACCCCATCTTCTTTGGTCTGAGTTAATTTTCCTGAAATGTGACAAGGTCCTTCTATTCAAAGAGGGGGTGAATTACACATGGGGACCTCTTTGAAGTGCTGTTTGTGGTCCTAGTCAGTATCTGGAGATGACTTTATTATAGCTAAGACTGCCTTAAGATAAACGAGCTCATTTTGGTTCTTCAATTACTTTGGGATATGGTCCAGAGAAGGTCACTTCATTCATTCATCGATTCATCCCTTTAGACATTGAATAAGTACTACTGTTGCTGTCAGCCTCTAAGAAGGAATCCAGTGATCCCTGCATCTTGGTATGCATGCCCTGTGTAGCATTCTTCTACATTTAGTAAGGCTGTTCTCCGTGACAAATAGAATACAGCAACAGTAATGATATGTCACTTCTGAGATAGATTATAAAAAAGTTGTGACATATGCCTTCCTTTCTCTCTTGGACTACTTTCTCTGAAGCAAGCCAGTTGCCATGTTATGAGGATAGTTAGTACTCTATGGAGAGGACCATGTGAGAAATTGAGGCCCTCTGCCAACAACTGAAGAAGAATTGAGATCTTTTATCCACAGTTTTGTGAATAAGCCATTTTAGAGGAAGATTCAACAGCCTCAGTCAAGTCTTTGGATGACTGCAGCCCTGCCTGACACCGAGATTTGAGCCCTGTGAGACCCTAAGGCAGAATCCACTCATCTAAGCTGCTTTTGGACTCCTGACCCTTGGAAACTGTATGATAATTATAAAGGAACTCTTGCTTTAAGATGCTAATTTTTAGAGTAATTTTTTATGTAGCAGTAAATAACTAATAAGCCTACCATTTGTTTGTTTCTGTGCCAGGTGCTGGGAATGAAGATGGCATAGATTTTTGCCCTCTAGAAGCTCATAGTTCTCAGAAAAACAACACAGCAATGCCAATAACAGCAATAGATACGTAAGCATCTACTTACAACACAACAATGCTGCAAGGGAGATCCTTACCAAATGCCATAGGGAAGAGGAGATTAACAATGAACTCTATTTGGAGAGAAAAAGAGTCCAAAAAGCTTTCCAAACAGATATTTGCAGATTAATATACCAGAAAAATCAGGACTTTTCTAGCAAAGAAAAGGGAATGGCATATGCAAAGACCTGGAGTGGGGAGACCTGTGTCATGTCACAGGGAGTGTGTTCAGTTCCATACAGTTTTGGCCAAGCATTCGTGTGAGGAGTCCTTGCTAGGAAAGATGGAAAAGCTATTGACAAAATTTAAGCAGGAAATTGACATGATCAGATATGTTTTAGACAGGCGGCTGTTGAGGATTTCATCAAGTGGGCATAGTAAAACTAGAAGCATGGAGAGATGGAGGCCATAAAGAAAACGAGTAGTTCTTTTTCAGTAGCTACTCCTGTTAAAGATTAGTGAGCTTCTGACTGACTATATCATTCATATTGTTTTTCACTGATCCTTTAATTAGATACATATTTTCTCATAATAATTAAAATTTTTTGTTTTCATTTTGAAGTATTTCAAATTTACCAAAAGTTTGCAAAATGAATACAAGGAATTCTTATGTACTCTTCATCCAGCTTTTGCAAATGTTACCATTTTATTTAGCTACAGTGTAAATATCAAAATTAGGATATTAACATTGTCCTAACACTTTACACTAGTTTACCAGCTTTATTCAAATTTCACCAGTTGTCTGGTTAGTTTTTTGTTTTTGTTTTTGTTTTTCTGGTTCAAAATCACACCTTGATGTTAGTTGTTATGTTTGCCTAGTTTCCTTTCATCTGGGACAATTTTTCAGCCCTTCTTTGTCTTTAACGACCTTGATACTATTGAAGAATACTATCCAGATATTTTGTAGAATGTTTGCCAACTTGGGTTTAGCTTCTCTGATGTTCTCTCATTATTAAATCTTATCTGATGTTCTCTCATTATTAAATCTAAGTTATGCATTTTGGGCAAGAATAACACTGAAAGTGCTTCATATTGGAAGTCTCATGATATTGAGACTCATTGATGATGTTAGTGCTGATAACTTGGTCAAGGTCATGTTTGCTAAGTCTTTTTACTGTAAGTTATTATGATTCCCTTTGTAATTATTAAGTTGTTTCATGAGAAGATACTTTGAGACTATACACATTTCTTTTTTGTTGTTGTTTTCTGGCCATGCCACAAAGCTTGCAGGATTTCAGTTCCCTGACCAGAGATTGCACCTGGGCCATGGCAGGGAAAGTTCCAGATCCTAAACCACTAGACCACCAGGAACTCCCTCTTATTTGTTTTCTTAACCATACTTTCAGTTATTTTAACATTTTTTGGTGGCTGAAATAACAAATAACTTCAGCGGTGCTTTAGTTGATAAGTCATGTCTGACTTTTGTGACCCCATGGACTGTAACCCGCCTGGTTTCTCTGTCCATGGGATTTCCCAGGCAAGAATACTAGAGTAGGTTGCCATTTCCTTCCCCAGGGGATCTTCCTGACCCAGGCATTGAACCCATGTCTCCTGCATCACAGGCAGATTCTTTACCAGCTGAACCAGTGCTTGCCAAATGGTGACAGTCAAGAGATTCTAGATTGTGTTGTGTGGTGGTTTTAAAACATGTCCACAAGTTCTTTGATATTTCATCCTTTGTGAAATGGAGCCTGCTTCCCCTCTCCTTGTACGTAGGCTATTCTTAGCACCTCTATTCCAATGAATACAAAATGGCAGAGGTGATTTCCAAGGCTAATTTGTAAAATGCACTGTGATTTTCTCTCTGCTCTCCCTCTCTCGAATCACTTGCTTTGGGGAAGGTGAGCTGCCATGTCATGAAGCACTCAAGCTGCCCTATTGACGCTCCATGTGGAGAGGAACCAAGGCCCTCTGCAATGGCCCTCACTAACTTGGAAGGAGTATGAGTGAGTTGAGCACCCTAGAAGTGAATCCTTCAGTCCCAGATAAGCCTTTAGATGACTGCAGCCCTGGTAGACCTCTTGACTACAGCCACAGAAGAGACCCTAAGTCAGATCCTAAGGCCCTCCTGCATTCCTGAGCTACGCAAATGGGTGTGAGATAGTTTATTTGTTTTAAGCCACTAATTGTGGGTATAATTTGTTATACAGAAGTAAATGATGAATTCATGCTTGTAGATAGGAAAGAAATCATTAGAAAATGTTAAGAGGAAATACTAGAAAAGAAAGTATACTCTCAAAATGGGATAGGAATGAGAGCCTACCACTCTCCAGATCAGCTAAAATTTAAAAGTCTGACAATGCCAGGTATTGGGAATTAAACACTGTTGATCAGAAAGTACACTGATAGTCATTTCAGAAGGTAGTTTGATATTATCTAATAAAGGTGAAGATACACATACTACCAGATAAATGATCATAATCCTACTCCTAGACATATATGTAACAGATATAGGTGCACATGGCCACTGAAAGACATGTACATGAATGTTACTAGCAGGATTACTCATAATAGCCTGG
This sequence comes from Capricornis sumatraensis, assembly GCF_032405125.1. Classification (NCBI taxonomy): domain Eukaryota; kingdom Metazoa; phylum Chordata; class Mammalia; order Artiodactyla; family Bovidae; genus Capricornis; species Capricornis sumatraensis. Next base: position 223,843,543 of record NC_091069.1, read on the forward strand.
AACTGGAAACAACCCAAGTGTCCATTCACAGTAGACTATATAAACAAATTATGGGTCATTCATTCACTAGAATACTAGGTATAAATAAAAATAAAAAACTATAGCTACAGACAATAATGTGACTGAATCCAAAAAACAATGTCTAGTGGAAGAGATCCAGCACAAAGGAGCGCAGATTATATGAGTCTATTTATGGAGAGTTCAAAAGTAGATAAACTATTTTTAAGAGATGCATATTTAAGTGATAAATCCATTAAGAAAAGCAAGAAAAGTAATACCTTAGAAGTCAGAATTTTCTTTAGTGAGGAATATAAGAGTTGTGATTAGAAAAGAATATGATTGGGGATTTTCTGAAGTGTTTATAGTATATTATTTCTTTTTATTTTTCCTTTAAAAATCATTCTTATTGAGGTTTAACTCACATTTAATGAAACTAATATAACCCTTTACATATGCATAATGTATATATATAAGTAATGTATAATGTAAACTTAAGTTAGTTACACAGATGTTGACTTTATAATAATCCATCAAACCGAACATTTGTGTTCTATGCAAAATAGGTGCTATATTTTACAGTTAAAAAAAGGTAAAAACAGAGTTTGAGTACAGCAGAGGATCTTAGGAATCAGGCTGCATCAAAGGTGAATATGAACTAGCAACTGGGGCACCTTTAAAAACAATGAACCCATGTTGGAAAAAAAGAATGAAGTAGACAAGAAACTACTCTTGCAGCTTCTGTGTAGAAGCATCACTGGGTGATGCCAAAGCAGGTCTTAAACTCTTGCATTATGTTGTTGTTTGTGTCCGACTCTTTTGTGACCCTGTGTGCTGAAGTCCACCAGGCTCCTCTCTCCATGGAACTCTGGAGTGGGTTGCCATTTCCTTCTTCAGGGGATCTTTCCAACCCAGGGACTGAGCCTGCATCACTTGCATTGACAGGTGAATTCTCTATCACTGAGCCACCTGAGAAGCCCCTCTTGTCATATATTCATATCCAGTGTCAAGTCAAACCTAAGACCAGATGTGTTTATGTCTAATCAGTTGTGTTTCTATCAATCATACCACAGAGGCCAAAGGTGTTTGTACCTTAACCTTTATCTCTGACTATGAATGAAAGGTTTTGTATCCTATGAGAGAAATTTCTGTCACCAGTGACTGGCTGTATGAGGTGTATTTTGGGTGGAGCAGGCCTTCCTGCCCGTGAAGTAGCACACAGTAAGCTCTGATATGGTATGTCTTGGGGAGAAGCTTCCAGTAACTTAAAAAAAAAATTACCCCAGGTGATTCAGATATGACAATCTGTATCCTATATGACAACCTGCCTTCTCTCCACACCCCAGCTCTTGCTGAGAACCACCCATTTCCAGGAAGGCCACTCACTGAGCAGATATAATATCTATCCAGCCAGCCAGCCATTCATTCATTCAACAACTATTTCTTAAGCTCTAACATGTGTCGGGCCCTGGGCTAGCACTGATGATTCAGGATTGAACAAAAACAGGCCCTGCCTTCTTGGAATGGTTTAGTACAAGACACACTTTAATGAAATCAAGCAGATAAATGTAAAATCACCAGTCAGGTAAGTGTTATAAATCTAGATTTACTCATCGAGAAGAGAGGTGAACTGAGGAGTAGCTTAATAATTAGGATTTTCAAATATAAGATGAAGAAATTATATGGAGACTGGATAACTATTTTACATTGAGAAAATACATAAAATTGATGTTAGAAAGGAGATTTGCTGTAGCATAAAGAATTTAATGTAATAACTATCTTTATCAGAGGGGCTGCTCTGTCCCCAGCGAGGTGTTAAGTAATGTATAGCTATGTATATACATTTATATGTATGTATATATATACCTCAGTTCAGTTGCTCAGTCATGTCTGACTTTTTGCGACCCCATGAACCATAGCATGCCAGGCCTCCCTGTCCATCACCAACTCCCGGAGTCGACCCAAACCCATGTCCATTGAGTCGGTGATGCCATCCAACCATCTCATCCTCTGTCCCTTTCTCCTCCTGCCCTCAATCTTTCCCAGCATCAGGGTCTTTTCCAATGAGTCAACTCTTCACATCAGGTGGCCAAAGTATTGGAGTTTCAGCTCCAACATCAGTCCTTCCAATGAACACCCAGGGCTGATCTCCTTTAGGATGGACTGGTTGGATCTCCTTGCAGTTCAAGAGACTCTCAGGAGTCTTCTCCAATACCACAGTTCAAAAGCATCAATTCTTCGGTGCTCAGCTTTCTTTATAGTCCAACTCTCACATCCATACATGATCACTGGAAAACCATAGCCTTGACTATATGGACCTCTGTGGACAAAGTAATGTCTCTGCTTTTTAATATGCTATATATGTATCAGTTCAGTTCAGGTCAGTCGCTCAGTGGTGTCCGACTCTTTGCAACCCCATGAATTGCAGTGCGCCAGGCCTCCCTATCCATTACCAACTCCCGGAATTGACTCAGACTCACGTCCATTGAGTCCGTGATGCCATCCAGCCATCTCATCCTCTGTCGTCTCCTTCTCCTCCTGCCACCAATCCCTCCCATCATCAGAGTCTTCTCCAATGAGTCAACTCTTTGCATGAGGTGGCCAAAGTACTGGAGTTTCAGCTTTAGCATCATTCCTTCCAAAGAAATCCCAGGGTTGATCTCCTTCAGAATGGACTGGTTGGATCTCCTTGCAGTCCAAGCGACTTTCAAGAGTCTTCTCCAACACCACAGTTAAAAAGCATCAATTCTTCGGTGCTCAGCCTTCTTCACAGTCCAACTCTCACATCCATACATGACCACTGAAAAAACTTATAAAATGTATATATATATATATATATATATATATATATAAAACTTAAAATAGTGATCATATATGTTTGAGTAAGTGAGTTCTTAGTTGCTCAATTATGTCTGACTCTTTGCAACCCCACTGACTGTAGCCCACCAGGCTCCTCTGTTCATGGGATTTCCCAGGCAAGAATACTTGAATGGGTTGCCATTTCCTAATCTGGGTAATCTTCCCAATCCAGGGATCGAACATGCATCTCCTGTGTCCTGCATTGTAGGCAGATTCTTTATCCACTGAGCCATCAGAGAAATCCCATATATATGCATAAACATCAGATTACATATATAAGAATGATTACAAATAAATATTTATTAGATTTATATGTAAATTATATATATATAAACCCTCATATAATTCTTTCCAGAGATAAGAAATTAAGATTCAGAGATTAAATAAGGTCACACAGCTAATATATATGGTTTAATAATACTTTATTGATATATAATTCACACAGCATAAAATTCATTAAAAATTGTGTGCTTTTTAAAGCACGTAATTAAGTAGTTTTTAGTATATTCACAGAATCATAAACTTCTAATATCTAATTTTAGATCTTTTCATCACTCCCAAAAGAAATTCAGTACATATTAGCTTCCACTCCTCATTCCTCCTTGTCCCAACTAATCTCTACTTTCTTTCCATCTGGATTTGCCTATTCTGGACGTTTCATATAAATGGAATCATCAGTAAGACAGATGTCTATGTCATATGAGAACTCTACTTCAACCTTTTGAGAAATTGTTGGACTGTCTTCCACAGTGGATGTGCCTTCCATCTAACAGCATATAAGGGTTCTAACTTCTCTGCATCCATACTAGTATGTTATTTGTTATTATGTCTTTTTGGTAATAGCTATACTTATAAGTGTGAAGCGGTATTTCACTGTAATTTTGATTTGCAGTTTCTTAATGGCTAATGATGTTGAATATCTTTTCATAGGCCTATTGGCAGAATGCTATGTATGATATAACAGAATTTTTAAAAATGTGAGATACCACCACTCATAAACAATTATATGAAAAGCACAATACTACACCAAACTGGTAGTGTGGGTATAGCTGAGAAATAGGATGTTTGTTTCTTAAGTTCTATATTCCGCCTTGTTAATTTTTATAACGGACTATATTTCTTTTATAATCAGAACACAACAGAGTCAATAAACAAATAGCAAACAGAGACACAGACCACCTCTAACCCTGAGGTGCCAGAAGCAATTCTCAGCCACTGGTGCTTCTTTCTTCTTGTGTCTAAAAGTGCAAGCAAGTGGAAAAGGAAGATGGTTAAATGATTTCCTGAGCTATGTTTTAGAATTCATTTCCTTGTGGTAATAATGTTATAAATCATGGTGCATTTCTAAGACTAGCCTATTCTGTTGTAGGTTAGGTATAGGCTTCTGAGGCTATCTTGTAAACCCAAGTACCAAGCTAAATATTGAACACATGCGCGAGCGCATACACACACACACACACACATTCCATAAAGCCCAAATGCCCAGCTTCAGGGATGCATCCTTCCAATCAGCAGAGAGCTGTCTAGACAAGTAAATACAATGAATAGATACAAGATTTTGACTGTGAACTTGGCCTGTTACAGCAATATGTTCAATGTTTTTCATTTTCTTTCACCATATAATTTTTTTTAAATTTCTCACTTGCTACCAGTGTAGCTCAAGAAGGCAATTACATTCCCACTTTAGTACTGTGAGAAGTAAAATCATAAAACTTCTGAACGTATAGTACTTTCTTATTTTTGTGTAGATCAATTTTTTAGAATATGAGAAGAATAAAACAGTTCTTTTGGAAATGGACTTTTCCCCTGTCAGGTGTTTATCCTGAAGTGAATTTTTTTGGTCTAGATAGAATCCCCTGAAAATAGAAATGTTGTCATATTCTTGTTTATATATGACACTTTTTTTCATTACAAATGGCAGGAAATGCTAATTTAAACTAACTCTTAAAAATAAGTTCAGAGAAGCTTAGTTTAGAATTAATTTATAGCTTGAACACTTTGAGGGAATATTTGGGTCAATTTGTATTCACTGAAACTGTTGAAAATGTATATGATTATTCTGATTCCATCTCTAGGCAAAAGGTTACTTTCAATGGAAAAAAATACCCAACAATATCTAAGGTTATTGAAATGCCATGCATATAAGCATCCATGCTCCATTTACAGTTTTCATATGTATATGGGATATGGCGCATGCGTGTGTGCGTGCATGCCGGCACACACACACACACCCCCCCCCCCCCACACACACACACACAGCATTACTTAAAATTATTTGGATTAATTAACAAATAATATCCTTCCCTTCCATGTTAGTGAAGTAGTATTAGTCAGGTGGATGATCATTCCATGAGACTCTGCAAGCATCTTGCTAACAACTAGTTTTATATCTCGACTCCACTGTCTGGGGCCCACAGCAGTTTGCCCACATACAGACAGTGAGTTAGTGACAGGCTCTATGGAGAACAGAGTATTTCTCTGTTTGAAGAATTCTGGGTGCCAGGATGGACACATATGCACTGTATACTCTGAGTATTTTTCTATGACTTAGTATAAATGTATACATTCATAGCCTCATGAGCACATGTCTGTAAATAGGAAACCCTCAATAGTCTCATGCAATTTGCTCACCAGCCAGTGAGTTCTCCAGTATGTTTTATAAATCCTCTACTATTACTGGATAGGAAGTACTAAATTTCTGAGGTTTTGAAAAATACCATGTTTCACTTAAATAATGTAGGAATGATCCCAGAGTTAAATAGACTATTTTTTAATGTTTTTTATTTTAACCTTTATTATTTCAAAAAATGGCATATGTCATACATATTCATAGTGAAAACATAAAATCCAAGTAAGCAATAATAAAAAAATATCATACTTGATCCCAGCATCTGGAGATAATAATAACCATAATAAATTTGATGTATGCTTCTTTAGATTTTTTATGTATTATGCCTTTATATACATATATAGTTTTTATAAAAATAGATTATCAAGCAGACGTCTTAAAAGCTTCAAACCTCACTTTTGAAATTTAATATACCATAGATATGTTTCCATTTACAACATAATATTTAATAATGGTGAGCTAAGATCATGGCATCTGGTCCCATCACTTCAGGGGAAATAGATGGGGAAACAGTAGAAACAGTGTCAGACTTTATTTTTTGGGGCTCAAAAATCACTGCAGATGGTGATTGCAGCCATGAAATTAAAAGGCGCTTACTCCTTGAAAGAAAAGTTATGACCAACCTAGACAGCATATTCAAAAGCAGAGACGTTACTTTGCCAACAAAGTTCTGTCTAGTCAAGGCTATGGTTTTCTAGTGGTCATGTATGGATGTGAAGTGGTCATGTTGGACTGTGAAGAAAGCTGAGCTCCGAAGAATTGATGCTTTTGAACTGTGGTGTTGGAGGATGCTCTTGAGAGTCCCTTGGACTGCAAGGAGATCCAACCAGTCCATTCTAAAGGAGATCAGTCCTGGATGTTCTTTGGAGGGAATGATGCTAAAGCTGAAACTCCAGTACTTTGGCCACCTCATGCGAAGAGCTGACTCATTGGAAAAGACTCTGCTGTTGGGAGGGATTGGGGGCAGGAGGAAAAGGGCACGACAGAGGATGAGATAGCTGGATGGCACCACGGACTCAATGGACGTGAGTCTGAGTGAACTCCGGGAGTTGGTGATGGACAGGGAGGCCTGGCGTGCAGCGATTCATGGGGTCGCAAAGAGTCAGACACGACTGAGCAACTGAACTGAACTGAACTGAAGGGGATTCTAGCTCCATAGGACTGGGAATTCCTTGCCCCAGTGATGTCCGCTCACTCCAGGGCCTCATCTCCTGAGGGGAGTGGGCTGCACCACTGTGATATCATAAGGTAGACACAGGGCCAGCTGTTCCAGGTGGCTGGATGTCCATGTGAGTGTGTGTGTGTGTGTGTGTGTGTGTGAGACTTCACAATGTGAAACTGAGCTGAGAGCAGAGAAAGGTATAAACCACAGGTCAGGGGCTAGGGACCAAGGGCCAGGATTTGGGGTTGGATATCCCCACACTACCACTGACAATCAATGGTATGGGAAGGCTCTGAATGCAAATGTGAGTTCAATCCTGAGTTCCAAACAATTTTAAAGCTACCTTTTTCTAGGTAAAGAGAATCTGTTTAATTTAATATTTGTGTTTCCTTTTATAACATCAAAATATTCTGCATATGGTAGGTATGTGGCCTTCCATTTGTACTCAAGGTGGGTCCCAAATGTGTTAAGAAAAGTCCTGAATATACATATTCTATGACTTCAAAGTTTCTAGGATGTATATTTGTTTTGTTTAGCAATTATCTTTTTCTGATGGATTAATGGTAGTAGTACCTATAAGTGCTCACTTATTGATATTGATGACATAAGATTTAGCTTAATATGGCATTTACTAAAGCGTTAGCATATTCCACACTCCACTAGATACAGGGACAAGAGATAAAGACACATAGCCAGACCCTATGCACTCAGTCTCCTGGGATTTCAAACATAATAACATGGATCAGTCAACACAAGGAAAAAAAAAAATCCACAGGCCAGGGTCCTGGGATCAGTTGATTAACCTGGCTAACTATAACTCCACAGAAATCTTCAAAAGTGTAGAATCCATTCCATTCAGGATAAAATTGTTGTAAACTTTCTAAATAGTTTAAATTTTTTGTTAAATTTGGTCAACTGGTCACTTGACACAGTAATCATTCAGGAATTCCCTTTTGGCAAATGATTTCTAACTAACTGGCTCGCTTCCTTGAGGGGGAAGCTCTATTCAGAGTGCATAGGAGCTTGAAGGGGAAGGAAATTGGAGAAGTGATGAAGAAAGATATTCTGTGAAGAGGGAGCGGCACATGGGACCTTTTGGAGGCATGCAGTGGAAAGACATCTTCTGACAATGGTAAGTATTTAGAAGTGAGGTGAGGAAGCAAAAGTGGACAAAGCTGGAGCGGAAGAAAGAGCCACTGTCTGGAGGGCTTTGTGGCCTTGGGTTTCCATGGAGTTTTATCGTATAGGAAACAGAAGCTGTTGAATGGTTTGAAGCCAGGAATGAGAACATTAGATTTGTATTTTAGTCAGATCATTATGGCAACAGAGGAAGAACGGATGGTGGGGGCTTCCCAGTTGGCGCTAGTGGTAAAGAACCCACCTGCCAATGCCGGAGACATAAGAGACACAAGTTCGATCCCTGGGTTGGGAAGATCCTCTGGAGGAGGGCGTGGCAACACACTCCAGTATTCTTGCCTGCAGAATCCTATGGACAGAGGAGCCTGGCAGGCTACGGTGCCTAGGACTGCAAAGAGTTGGACACGACTGAAGCAACTTAGCACGAATGCAGAGTCTGGAAGGAGGGAGTCCACTGCTGAGAAGGTAGAATGTTAATACATTAGGGTCATGATAAGAGAGAGAATTCTGGATTCAGACTGCTGAGATCCAGCACCTGCTTGTCTATCTTAGCAGCTGTGTGTTTGGGCAAGCTTGTTTTTGCCTCCCTGTTGACCTGGTTTCCTCATCTGTAAAATGCAAATTGTGATAGTTGTGAAGTTTAAAGGAAACAACACCTATAAAGTATTCAGGGCAGAAGCTGCCATCTAGAAAGCTCTCAATACACGGCAGCTATTTTTTTTTGGCCTCAATAAATACTTATTGAGTTTTTATTGTGTATTGGGTAGAGCTCCAGACTTTACAATTACAGCCATGAATAGCACATACAGAGCCATCTGCCTTGGCTGCCAGCTCACCACGTGGTCATGCCTGGCAAAGCAGGTCAAGCACAGTTCCTGCTTCATGGCAGCTATTATTATTAAAATATTACAATGACAGTCCTTCAGTGGTTTATAAGAAAGATGATGATGGTCTGAACCAAAGTATAGGCAAAGGAAATTGTGAGGAGAGGATAGAGATGAGAAGGGTGAAAAGTGGATTTGACAGTTTAGTTAAGAAAGGGGGAGGTTGCCAGCTGAATGATGTAATGGAGGGTGTTGGAACCAAAATGTAGGGGAAGGTAGGAGCAAGCACAAGTTGGGTGGTTCAGTTCAGTTCAGTCGCTCAGTCGTGTCTGACTCTTTGGACCCCATGAATCGCGGCACACCAGGCCTCCCTGTCCATCACCAACTCCCGGAGTTCACCCAAACTCATGTCCATCGAGTCGGTGATGCCATCCAGCCATCTTATCCTCTGTCATCCCCTTCTCCTGCCCCCAATCCCTCCCAGCATCAGAGTCTTTTCCAATGAGTCAACTCTTCGCATCACGTGGCCAAAGTATTGCAGTTTCAGCTTTAGCATCAGTCCTTCTAATGAACGCCCAGGACTGATCTCCTTTAGAATGGACTAGTTGGATCTCCTTGCAGCCCAAGGGACTCTCAAGAGTCTTCAACACCACAGTTCAAAAGCATCAATTCTTCGACGCTCAGCTTTCTTCACAGTCCAACTCTCACATCCATACATGACCACTGGAAAAACCATAGCCTTGACTAGACGGACCTTTGTAGAAGATAATGAATACTGGTTTGGTGATACTGAGTTTTAGATACTTATGGGTCAAGAAGGTAGAAATGTCTAGAAGACAGAAGAACACCCAAGGCTGGAGCTCAAGAAGGAGGGGTAAAGGCCACATGAACTGAATCCAGGGTAACAGACCCATGAATCAGAAATAGCTGCACTGATGTACAAAAGATATTTCATTCACTTGACCCTTGATGCATGACTTTTTAGTGCCCAGAAGGGAGGGCACCTTGATAGCTATGTCAGGTGCAACTTCCACTATAAAATCTTTTCCTGATCAACCCACTGGGTAGTGTCTCTTTATTCTGAGACCCCTTATTATGGAGTGAATGTTTATGTCTCCTCAACGTTCATATCTAGAAGTCCTAACCCCTTAGTGTGATGGTATTACAGATGGGGCCTTTGAGAGGTAATTAGGATTAGATGAGGTCATGAGGGTGGGGTGCTGGTCTGAGGAATTGGTGCCTTTAAGAGATACCTGGTAGCTTGCTGTCTGTCTCCACATGTACTCAGGAAAGGCCATGGGGGCCAAGAGAGCTGTCTACAAGCCAAGAAGAGAGCTCTCACCAGAAACCACCCTGCTGGACCTTGATCTGGGACTTAGAGCTTCCAGAATTGTGAGAAAGTAAGGCAATGGCACCCCACTCCAGTACTCTTGGCTGGAAAATCCCATGGATGGAGGAGCCTGGTAGGCTGTAGTCCATGGGGTCACTAAGAGTCAGACATGACTGAGTGACTTCCCTTTCGCTTTTCACTTTCATGCATTGGAGAAGAAAATGGCAACCCACTCCAGTGTTCTTTCCTGGAGAATCCCGGGGATGGGGGAGCCTGGTGGGCTTCCATCTATGGGGTCACACAGAGTCAGACACGACTGACGCGACTTAGCAGCAGCAGCAGCAGCAGCAGGAGCAAACTTTTAATGTTTAAGCCACCAGTCTATTTTGTTATGCAGCCTGAGCTGATTACAATACTCTTGTGTAAAGGATTCTTTGTGTTTCTCCTATGGGTGAAATAATGTATGCTTTCTACTACTTCTTTTAGGTATATGCAGCTTGAGTAAGTCCCTTGTCACATTTATGGTCTCTGCGGTGCCCTGCACAAGGTTTTACTCCTGGTAGATGTTCAATAAACATCTAATGACTTGAGGTCAGCTTGGGAAGACCAAGATCAGGCAGCAATTTGCATGAAGAAGGTCACAGAGAATGGGCTTAGGTCAAGGTACTAAGAAGAATCCTGGGGCAAATTCAAGACTGGAGTTTAGGTGAAACTAAAGGTTTCAGTATGGTATTTGGAGATAAGAAAGAAAAGATAGTATTTCCCAAAGATCAGTGAAAGAGTGAAATGGTCAACGTATCCACATTAGACATATTTTTTCTTGAGCATTTTGTACTATGCAAGCCATTATGTAGTATTACATTGGGGATTGGTTGTTTCAAATTGAATGAAAAATCCTTTGAGTTAGAACTTATCTAAAACAAGTGTGTTTCAAATTTAAAATAAATAATGGTTTAGGTCCCTAATAATTTGATGCAATTCTCTCCCTCTCTTTGGTTGATTAGTTTGTATCTTTCTTTGGTTAGTTGATTGTTCTTATATATATGAACCAAAGAAACCAAAGATCCAACAGTCATTTTCCTCCAAATAGGTGAAATAACAACAACAAAAATAAAACAGATTTTGTTTTTTGCACTTCAACTTCTCATCAACTTTACTGGGAATCATTTCAATTTTAGAAACAATTCCCAATGATCCTGGGAATCATTTCTGAATGTCCTTTTGAGACTGGGGGCGAAGAGATGATGCTGTGAGTCTGTGTGGTCTCTGTGGGATACCATGATTTTGGCGATCATGATAGAAAACACAAGAAACTTGCTCCCAAATGTCTCAAGACACTTTTCTGTGAGGATGGGAGAAGTGGGAAGGATTTACTTTTTTCTGTAGCATCTTCCGCTACCATCTTGCTAATCTCCTGAGTGCTACTAGAAGGGACTTTCTAGCATCAACCTCTCTGAAGCCTAACAGTACAGAGGAAGAAAGTGGAGTATATTTGTGTTGACCTATAACCTAATAGAAACCAAAGTTACATGGATCAGTGGACATTACTTACAACCTGGGGCTTTAGGAGCTCTTAGACTTGAACTCTCCAGTATGGGAGCCACTGGCCACATGTGGCTGACGAGCACTTGAAACTGGGCTAATCTGAATCGAGATGTGCTGTGAATGCAAAACACACACCAGATTTCAGTGACTTAGTTAAAAAAAGGAGAAGTATGTCAAAGAGCTCATCACCACTTGCTCACCTGGATTACAAGTTGAAATGATATTTTGGACATATTAAGGGAAATCAAATAAATTATTACAATTATTCCATTTTATGTTTTTAATTTGGAAACTAGAAGATCTAAAATTATATATGTGGGTCACATTATATTTCTGCTGGACAGAGTCTGGTATAGGGGTAGATATATATCCTGGTCTTGACAGAATGTAGAGCTTACAGGAATTTGTCTCTTCTCACTTGAATCAAGCCCAGCTGTGTATAGGTGCAGTTCGACTGTTTGTGTAATAGCCCTTTGCACATCCAGAGGGTCTTTCATCTGTCTCATGTATTAATTACTTCTCATTGAATTGGCTGTAGAAGACTGGTATTCTTAGTTCTATTTTACAGATGAGAAGACTGATGCATGGAGAGGTTTAAGTGATTTGCCCAGGGCTGCCTAGGGTGAAATGGCAGAGCTCAAAATAGAAGAGTGAGTCATCGTAATTAATCACACATCTAGACAGCAAACAAAATTTTTTTCTTCCTGATTAGGTGAACTTCCTCAAGGTAGATGCCATGCTTTGAAAATGCTATTTCCTAATGCCATTTGCAGCAACATGGATGGACCCAGAGATTACCATACTAAGTGAAGTGAGTCAGAAAGAGAAAGATAGATACCACGTGCTGTCACTTAGTTGTGGAATTTAAAATTGTGACGCAAATGAACTTATTTACAAGATACAAACAGACTCACACACACAGAAAACAAATGTATTGTTACCAAAGGAGAAAGGGGGTGAAAGAGGGATAAATTAGGAGTTTGGGATTGGCAGATACACATCACTATATATAAAATAAATAACAAGGACCTACAATATAGTACAGGAAACTATATTCAATATATTACAATCAACTATAATGGAAAAAAGGATATATTACCTGTATATCTGAGTCACTTTGCTGTACATCAGAAACAAACACAACATTGTAAATCAACTGTATTTCAATTAAAAAATGCTATTTCCAGCTAGCAAAATACTGAATGCTCAGTGAACATTACACAGCAGCAGTAGTCATTGCTACCAGATTTAACAAGTTTTGGCATTAATAATTAGATGAAGTACAAAAGAGGTAACTAAGAGGCCTTTTAAAATTGTATGCACTTTTTCATACTCTGAAGGAATGAAGTGTTGTTATCTCTTACTTTGGAGGTGGATAAATAAATCTCACCTGTGATTAGTTCGTTTGTTTTTAAAACTAGGTTTCCTAGATCTTACTTTGATATGTTGAAGAGAAGACACTTTGGGCGCGCACATGCTGGCCTTGAGTTGGATTCCAGTCTGGCAGAAGAGGAGAGGGGCTTTGGAACTCTTGTTGCCCCTACTCACATTCTTCTATTCTCTTCCATCTGATATGTTCTTCTTTTATAAGCTCAGGCACTGGAACTCCAGAAAGTGGCTTTCCTCAGAAGCGTGTTCCTTTATCAAACTTATTTTGGAGGGAAGACTATCCAAAAGGCATCAGACTTCCCAGGCAAAAGTTTCATGAAGTGAACAGTTTTTTTTTTTTCCCCCCAGTCTTCATATTAATTTTTATTATTTTATTAATTCATGTTAATTTTTCTTGTGCTGAGTAGGGGAACAATAATAAAATCTCCTACCTAGAGATTACATTTCCTACCACCTTGTCATTGCATTCTCTTTAACTGAGACTGATTTTCAATGTCACTCTAAAATAATGTACCACTGAAATATATGAGTTCAGGCCTAAAGTGGAAGAGTTCTAGAAACCTTTGTTTCATTTATTCAGTAATATGCACCCTCTTTTATATATGTCAAAAATATTTATTGTGAGTGCATGAATGAAAGGTTTCTACATCCCTCTAATTCTGTTCCTTGTAAAAATTATTTGAATAAAATGTAATAGTTTTCAAGAATGGGTGAAGTGCGTTCATTTTGGCTGACGCACATGTGTACGAGGGTGTATGCTCATACCATGACCCCACTGCTTTCATTGCCTAAAGAGTTAAGTCTGATCAGTTCTCAGTGTGTCATCTTGCCCTTCTGACAGGAAGCATGACTGGAGTGCTGAAGGGTTTTTAATTATACTCGCAGTTGCCTCAAATAATGATAGCCTACTTGCGAGCACATGTCTTAGAGGAGAATCATAGTCTGTGTTTGTGCATCAGACAGATTCCTTCACTTCCTTTGCCTTTTGCTTGAACCAGAAAAAGGGCTTAGAAAAATTCATGCACACTTCCCTGCTGTCCCCACCCACGATGGTGAGGCTGAGTCAGTGGGAGAAGAGTGTTAAGACCTTTGGTGTCTTTGATATTCCAGGCTCAGGATAGAAGGGGGTGAGTGGGAGAAGAGAAGTGGAAAATTCTGCAGACTCCATCCTGAACAACCCTTCTGCACTTGATGTTTCTGTTCCTTCAATGAATGAGATGAATTCCATTTTGCGGGGATGAGGGTAGGGGGTGGGGGGCAGGTGAATTAGAGGATGTGATATGTGTATATTGAATCCTTTACAGTTTTTTTCCCCAAAATGGCTTCTGCCAATCTCCTTGGTCACCATGTCCTGCCATTCACTTTGCCCAGATGTTTTCCGTCATTTTTTGATTGCTGCAAAGCCTTTCAGCACCTTATCACCAAAAGTGTGATGCTGATTCTAGCACATCTCTGCTGGTAGAGAAATCAGGAAGATTTTTAAAAACAGTGATAATTTAACTTTGCAGTAGACCGTCATGGCTGACTTCAAAGTTTTCCACAAATCTAGTTGTTAGGCATTCAGGCCAATGAGAAAGCGACAGAAAGCTTTCAAACTTCCTCTAGGGATTTCAATACCTGGAGGAAAGAGGGAGTCATTTCATGGACTGATGCCTCAGAATCCTCTAGTCTGGAAAAGGACTATAAAAACAGAATATGTTTATTCTTCCAGTAGCCGGGCTAAAATCTATAGAGGCTGACCTTCCAGGGAGTATTGTCTCACTGACGATCCCACAGACAATGGGAACAACTGCTTCCAACTGAAATCTTTATCTAATAAAGCTTCATGCAAAATATAAAGTTTCAAGTGATGATAAATGGAGTAGTGAGCCTATAACTATACTAAAGTAGGGTTGATGCTATTTTGCCACAGAAGAGGTAGGGAAGGTGGGGGAAAACAACAGACTAATGGAATTGGAGGGTGTTTTGAATTCAGAAAACAAATGTTTCCCCCTTCCAATGGGCTCTCTAGAGACAATTCCTGGAACATGGCCCACTGAACTTCTGTAGGACGGCAGGCCCCTTCCCTCTCCAGAAGCAGCAGGACAGGGCCCAGGACAGGGCCCAGCCCTGGGTACCAGCAAGCGTGGCGCCTTTTGCCCAGGCTCTAACCCATGCCTGCAGAATAACAATCTGCTCTCGGTGCACCAGGCACAATAAAGGCCCTCTAAGCTGCCACTCATGCGGGGCCGGCTAACAGTCTGGGCCCTTGTTTCTGATTCTTGGCATTGTCAGGGAAGGGAGTGTGGGGAGTGCTGCACACTTACATGCTGGGAAAGGCAGGGCCCCTGGCCGCCCCAGCCAGTCATCAGATGGCCTGCATGACAGTAGCGGCCAGACAGGCTCGAGCAGAGCTTATACCTCCTGGCAAACTTGCCAAACATTCAGGAATTTGGGATTGTGGTTTCGAAAAGTCTAGTCTCTGTTCTCTCATCCCCAACTCCAAAAAACCCCCCAAAACAAAACCCTCATTAAAAACGCTCTTGGCACGACAGACTGCTCGAAAGTCTAATCCAGTGCTGACATCTTTCTAACACCCTTCAAACAGCAGAGCTGACAAATTTCCAACAGTACTGGGGCAGCCATTAAACTATATAGTTCTGTTTTTTTTTTTATTCCCCCCCCGCTGGCTCCACCTTCCAAACTATATAATCTTGGCATGGCTGAATAAAATGGGGCGCTCTGGAAGGTGATTGATTGGGGACTATGATAGGTAGACAGATAACATGGGGAATTATGAGAACTAGCAGATGTATTGCTACTCTACAACTCTAGGCAGAAGAAGTGACATGTCAGGGACTTTCCCAGTGGTGGTTGTGACTCCACCTTACAGTGTGAGGGGGTGTGGGGGGTGTGGGTTTCATTCCTGGTTGGGGAACTAAGAGTCCACATGCTGCAGTGTGCAGCCAAAGAAAAAAACAGTGACAGGTCAAAAACACCATGCATGCCATATATTCATAATGTGTGTGTGTGGTCAGTTGTTCAGGTATGTCTGATTCCTTGAGACCCAATGGACTGCAGCTTGCCGAGCTCTTCTGTCCATGGGACTTTCCCAGCAAGAATACTGGAGTGGGTTGCCATTTTCTCCTCCAGGGGCTCTTCCTGCCCCGGGGATCAAACCTGAATCTCCTGGATTGCAGTCAGATTCTTTAGCACTGAGCCACCAGGCTTCCCATATATTCATTATTGTTGTTGTTATTGTTCAGTCACTAAATTGTGTCTGACTCTTTGTGACCCTATGGACTGCAGCGTGCCAGACTTCCCTGTCCTTTGCTATCTCCTGGATCTTCCCTACCCAAGAATCGAACCCAGGTCTCCTGAATTGCAGGCAGATTCTTTACCATCTGAGCCACCAGGGAAACTCCTGTATATTCATTATGTGTGTGCGTGTTAAGTCGCTTCAGTTGTGTCCAACTCTTTGTGATCCTATGGTCTGTAGCCTGCCAGGCTCCTCTGTCCACGGGATTCTCCAGGCAAGAATAATGGTGTCGATTGCCATGCCTTCTTCCAGCGGCTCTTCTGGACCCAAGGATGGAACCCATATCTCTTATGTCTCCTGCATTGGCAGGTGGGTTCTTTACCACTAAGTGCTACCTGGCAAGTCCCAGTATGTTCATTATAGGAGGGAGTGACCCGTTCTTCAACTTGCAGTATCGTTGGACGTCAGAGGTGAGCCTCAGAGCTTGTCTCAAAGCAAAGACTGGCATTGATCCCAGCCAGTTTAAGGGGAAAAGGGACCATGGAACTATGTGAGGATAAAAATAATAGGGACTACTTTTGGAGCACTGTGTCCCCAGATTTTAAACACATTAGCTAATTTAGGCCTAATGGAAGTTGGTCAGATAGATATCATTGTCTCCCAGTTCATATAAAACTGAGGATTCTGGAGCCCAGGGCAGTTAGGAAAGTTCTACTTGATCTCAAAGCCAGTGCTTTTGGATTGACTGTATTAAAGTGCCTCTGTGGGATAGCTATATTTTAAATGGGTAACCAACAAGGACCTACTGTAGAGGGAACTCACCTCAATGTTATGTGGCAGCCTGGATGGGATGGGAGTTTAAAGGGAAAATGGACACATGTATACGGATGGCTAAATCCCTTTGTTGTTCACCTGAAAACGATCAGAACATTGTTAATCAGCTACGTATGCATGTGAAGTCGCTTTAGATGTGTCCAACTCTTTGCGACCCCAGGGACTGTACCCTCCAGATTTCTCTGTCCATGGGATTCTCCAGGCAAGAATACTGGAGTGGGTTGCCATGCACTTCTCCAGGAAATCTTCACGAGCCAGGGATCGAACCCAGGTCTTCTGCACTGCAGGCCGTTTCTTTACCATTGAGCCACCAGGGAAGCCCCATTAATCAGCTAAACTCCAATATAAAATAAAAAGTTTTAAAAAATGCCTCTGTGGGGCTAAAAGGAGCCACAAACTCATGGAACAAATGGGCTTCTTCCCTAAAGCGTTCCAGGTTTCCTTGAGCTTTGATTAGAGCTTTATTTTAAAGAACTAACTATAGCGGCTCATTGCAGACAAAGGACATCTAATATTGAGAGAAACAGTATTTCCATTTCTGCTGAATGGATCAAAATGGGACCAATGAAATCTAGTCTTTGTGACAGTTCTTTGTCTCCTCCTCAGCCAAGAATGTCTGGACACTGAGTCAGTCGGGGTGTCAGCACTCTCTTGACCTGGCACACAACTTACCATGAGTCACTGGAAGGATCTGAAACTCAGGGCTAGGAAAAGCCATTGCCATTAAGTTGCTGCAGCTAAAAATATTCGGGCGTCAACCCTGGATTGTAGCTTGTTCATTCATCTACTGTTTATTCCTTTAATAAACATCTATCCAAATCTACTCTATTAAATACAACATACAGGGTAAAAATTTCCATTAGTATAAAATAATAAACAATGACAAGCAAGTTTCTTATCCCCAGTCTCCCAGTTCCTTTGCTTAGAGACAATCACCATTATCAGCTGTTGTTTTTTTTTTTCCTATGGATCTTTCTATAATTCCAGGCATAAGTGTATCTTTCCTTTGGTTTTCATAATTGTTATTGAATCTTTGCTACAGCCTGGGCACTGGACTGTTACTGGTTCAAAGTGATGGTTAAGACTTGACCCCTATCCCTGGGGCAGAAGTAGACACAGAAACCAATTGCTATCTTATATTTGATTGATATGTGCCCAGTTGGAGGTACTTCTGGGAGTAGCGGTGGGCTGAGTGGATCAGGGTTTAATATCTCTGAGCCTGATCAACTGTCACAAATAAATTATTGTTACTAATAGTGAAGTGCCAGTGTTTGTAAATTGTTTTAAAAAATAGATTGGAGCTTATTCCTGTGACAATTAACTTCATCTGCATTCTAATTTGCCTGTATGAGTGAGAGCAAAAGGCATGGGGATCAAGCTGGTTCACTGAGAAGTATGTGTGACCCTGAGCACACCCAAAGTGTGTACTTTGTAAATGTGATCTGGTGCACATTCTAAGTGGTTGAAAATTCCAGACATCCAGGAGGAAAAGGGGGCATTATTTCATTTCTTAGGAGGCCACTTAAAAAGCTTTCCCTGAACAGTATACACCTCCCATTTAGCTGGGATATTGGCCTCCTAGTTGCCTGGTTTCAAAATATTCATGCTTGCAATTGAAGGGAAGTCAGGAAGTCGTAAAGTCGCCCATCTGGATTGAATACAGTCCGGGACAGTAGTTTGTGCACGGTGGGGCAGATAACGTTTTGCAGATTTAAGAGACAGCCGAATCTGATGCATGCGGATGCAAGCTACTGGTGGAAGGCTTGGCTCAAATCCTCTCAGCACAGCTGGGATTTATGGGAACTACTCGGGAGTTCATAGGCTTTAAAGAGGGGTGTACAGTGGTGATTTGGCTCACAAAGAACCCGTGTTTACTTCGGTTCACCTGGCTTCTCACCCTCTATTGAATGTTCCTTCCAGCATGATTGTAACTAGCTCCAGATTCAGACGCAACCTCTGCTCAATGTCTGATAGGGAGTTAAAGAGAGAAAATAAAGAATGGCATAAATAAGTTTCACATGATTTCCAATCAGAGCAATGAGCTCTGTTTCACTCAATCTTCCAGGGGCAGAGAGGATTTTGCAAACTTCTGTGACCCTTTCAGAAAGCTCTGTCTACATCCTGCCTTCAGGAGGAAACCTAGAACCGGTCAAATGTGCCCTGTTTCCTTTTCTATGGCAGCTTGCCTTGTAGCTGTCCTGGGAGAGAATGTGGCCCAAGTACATTCTCCTACGGATCTTCCAGAAGTGTCCCTCCAAGGGGCAAGAAGTTTAGCTGGTTATTATGACACATGAGGCAGAAATGTGTCTTGAAATGAAGCACAGCTGAATTGCTGAGGGCAGGACTATAAAATACTTTTCCAAGGATTTCCTTCCTTGTGAGCTCAAATGGCAGCCCAGCTTGACAGCAGGGTCTCCATGCTGACTTAAGTTTTCATATCATGTCAGAAAACTATAATTATAATTTTCTTCACTAAAGAAAACTGAAACTCAAATTTGTACAATTAGTCAAATGTTAGTTGAAAAAATGACTGAGATATATTATTACCCTTTTAGAAGTCCACTGTGAATGCTGTAATACAGGGTATGGGGTTTGAGAGGGTTTCTTCTTTTTTTCCCCCCTCCCTCCCTCCTCTCTTCCTCCCTTTCTTTTTCACTTCCTTCCTTCCCTCTTTCCTAAAAGTAATAGGAAGCAGAACTAGATCTGAGTGGAATCTTGCCTTTTTACTCATTTTTTTTCCCTCTCCTAGCTAACTTAAATAAAGCACAAGAGTGCATTTTCCCAGTACCTTATGGGATCCTGTCAACTTATTTCTTCCCCCTTGCTTTGAAATGACCCACAAAGAGATAAAATTACTTGCATTGATTCCTACAGAAAACCAGCCAAAGTTTTATTAAAAACACTGCCCCTCATATTCTTGTTTTTTCTTTCCCTCTTTAATATGGAAGGATATCAAATATAAAAGAAATACAAACAGAAAACACTGCTCCTTTCATCTTTGCTCACTTTCCCAAATCTTCCAATATATCACCTTTTCTCCTTCTTTAAACTTTAAAGTGGAGCCAGTGGAATGTTGCATTTGAATTTTGAGGGCACAAGGGACTTGGGACAGGCTATCTGCATTGTGTCATTCATTAGATTCTAATAAGATCTTCTTATTCTGAGGATGTGGGAAAAAGGAAACCTTTGTTACACTGTTGGTGGGAATTTAAAGTGGTGTAGCCGCTGTGGAAAACATTAGGGAGGTTCCACAAAAAACTAAAAATAGAACTATATAATCTAGCAATTCCACTTCTGGGCATAAATTTGAAGAAAAAACCCATCAATTTGAAAAGATATATGCACCCCAATAAGATATATGCACCCCAATGTTCATAACAGTATTATTTATAATAGCGAAGATATGGAGCCAACCTAAGTGTCCATCAACAGATGAATGGATAAAGAAGATATGGAACACACACACACACTCACACATACACACACACAAAGACAATGGGCTGCTACTCAGCCGTAAAAAAGAATGAAATTTTGATATTTGCAACATCATGAAGAGTATTATGCTCAATGAAATAAGTCATACAGAAAAAGACAAATACTATACGATATCCCTTATATGTGGAATCTAACAAATAAAACAAATTAGTGAATATAACAGAAAAGAAACAGACTCACAGATATAGAGAACAAACTAGTGGTTACCAACTTGGGGAGAGGGAAGCAAGAAGCGGGTAAGATAGGGGTAGAGGATTAAGAGATACAAACTACTATGTATAAAATAAATAAGCTACAAGGATGTATTGTGCAGTACAGGGAATATAGCAAATATTTTATAATAACTGTAAATTGAGTTAACCTTTAAAAATTGTGATTCACTGTGTTGTACATCTGAAACATATAATACTGTAAGTCAACTATATCTTAATAAACAAAAATTGGGACTGGCCAAACGTTTGTATACCTTGGGGAATACATTCCAACAAACTAGTTTCCCATAGAACTCAGAATTCTGAGAGTCCACCCTCCTCACTGTCACTGGATTCTTTAGTTTTTAAGAAAAAAGGTGAAGAGTCATTGAAACGTGGCTGAATAAATAAACCTTAAAACAACTTCAGAATTTCCCTTCAAATATACACAATGTACTAACAAATGTTGCTTGAAACTGCAATACTCTGAAATACATTTGAAAAATAATTTGATGATGAACTATAATGATGAAAAATAATGTAATGAAAAATGTTCGATGACCTGGATTTCTTTCTTTACTTTTTTTGTAATTCCTAGTGTAATTTTGTTCACTAAAACCTGTCCTTGTCAAAAGCCACCTGTATAAAACCTATGGTTATAAATAAAGTCAAGTCTGTGGCAAAATGGGGGCACACTTATAACAGTTAATGAAAAATTCAAAATGTTATTTATAAAGAAAAGACTAAAAAGAAACACACCAAAAGAACAGCCTAGAATAATTTGTATTTTTCTTCTGCTTTTTTTTTCTTTCTGCAATTTGGGAAACTACTTTTCTAACAACAATAATAACAGAAAGATTAACCATAATCCTTGTATTTTGAGTGGGTCTGATTTATCCTGGACCAGCTTGTACTTGCAGATGTAGAGCTCTGACTTTAAAAAAATATGTACTTTAAACTCTAAAGAGCTCATCAGAAAATGTAATGCTGATAAAAATCTCAGCTTTGAAATGAAAAAACACTGGGGTGGTACAGTACGTGCTGGGATAAACATTCTGAAGGCAAGTGAATAATGAGACTACTAACTCAGTGATGAGCACACCTGAGTTTTGATAAACATGACCCAGTTGCACGTGGTGAAACCCTCAATTCACAGAGAGTGTCTCATCTTTACTGAACTCAGCAGAATGAACATTTTGTCCCTATAAAGCAATGTGCAATAAATCAGGGGGGAGCTGCAGAGCCCGTCAGACCTGCTTGCATTCCTTTCCCCTCAGTGATTGCTTAGTTCAAGAGGGTTCATCCTTTGGGAATGTTTTAACACCCTTTTGGAAACAATGCCAAAATCCAGGGCTTTGACAGCTTGATAAAACCTTATTTTATCCTGAGATAGAGAAAAGCCTGACTGAGCAGGGCTGAATTATCAAAAACAGTACTATGTGGCTGCAGTAAGTTAACTGGCAGATCTGGGGGGAGCTGAGAGTGCCTTTGAACTTGCTGGGAAGTTTAGTCCTGGGAGAAAATCTGTTACTAAAAGAAGATGAACTAAGTAGCTTTCCAGCTGGACACAAAAGCAAGAAACAGAATCCATCAACTCAAGAACCCATGTTCCATTCTCATACTAGCAGAAGAGAGTAAATGCAGAGAACATTATGGGATAGTGTTGAAAATAGATGCCAAAACAACAAGTTGGGAAGATTCATTTTCCTTTAGTACCGTGGATGAGGATTTAAAATATCAATTTGAACAGGGAATTCATTGGACTTGGTGGAATGCCGAGTCAGGAGTCACCAGGGAACCTGGTGATTTACTGATGCCACAGCCAGTTGTCTTCCTGGGGACTCTTTTTGAAGTCAGGGGATGTTGGGAACACAGGGGGCAAAGTGGGGAATGGGCATTAGGGTGAGAACTGGCCTTGTAGTTGTATCATTTCCCTCAAACATTTATTGCTTTCCCTTTCTCATTCATTCAGCGAGTACAACATGACTTCTCTATGCCTGGCATTTTACTGGGCATTTGGGATTTGAAGATGAATACAGGAGAATTCCTCCTCTTAAGAAGTCTGGACATAATTTGAAATACTGACCAAAGGTACCCATTAGGAGGAGCAGTTCTGAAGGAGGGATGTGCTGCCCCATGTTTCTGTAACCTTATGTCTCTAATTTCAAACCATTTTCCATTTCAAAGCATTTTACTCTTTTAAATAAAAGTGGTTCATTAAATGTAGACAAGGGGGTTTAATTTTACACTATTTATAAGACTTTTTCACCTAAATGAATTAATTCATTAGAAAAGAAAACCCCAAGTCACAGACCTTTCATTCTGATTGTTGTTTTTTAGCAATATGGTTTCTGTGTTGATTTCATGAGCCTCCATGTTGGAATCCATGTATAGTGTTAGAGATTTTATCTGCTGAGGTAGATAGATTATCTTTTATCAGTTAGGCATCAAGATGGGGCTTCTCCAGTGGCTCAGTGGTAAAGAATCTGCCTGCAATGCGGGAGACACAGGTTCAATCCCTGGGTTGGAAAGATCCCCTGGAGAAGGAAATGGCAACCCACTCCAGTATTCTTGCTTGGAGAATTCCATGGACAGAGGAGTTACAGTCCATAGGGTTGTAAACAGTCAGACATGACTGAAGGGACTGAGCGCTCACACACACAGGCATCTAGGCAGTCTTAAAAAAAAAAAACACAATAGGGTTTTTGTTTGGTTGGTTTTGCCTCTGAGAAAATTCACTAACAGTCATACAACCAAAAGTAATTTTTTTGAAAAAAAAAAAAAAAATCTCAATTTTGTCCTCCAGTCTTCTCTGAAGAGAGGGGAAAAAAACTTCTGTAACTTTCCAGGAAGTGAAAGCCAATGAAAAGTTTAAAAATCACATTACTCTTATTACCAGTAATATAGTAAGTTTTTAGAAGAGCCATTTCTCTTTTTTTTTCCAATTTATTTTTGGCTGCACTGGGTTCTCATTGCTGAGCGTGGGCTTTCTCTAGTTGTTGGTGGGGGGCTACTCTCTAGTTGTGGTATAAAGGCTTCTCATCCTGGTGCTTCTCTTGTTGCAGAGCACGCAGGCTTCAGTAGTTGTGGCATGCAGGCTTAGTTGCCCCTTCATGTAGAATCTTTCTGGACCAGGGATCAAACCCATGTCCCCAGCATTGGCAGACGGGCTCCTAACCGTTGGAGCACCAGGGGAGTCCTAAGAGGGTCATTTCTGATCAGATCCTGAAAGACCCTGAAAGACCCTGAGGCTACAAAAGACAGAAGACAGGAGGAGAAGGGGATGGCAGAGGAGGAGATGGTTGGATGGCATCACCGACTCAATGGACATGAGTTTGAGCAAGCTCCGGGAGATGGTGAAGGACAGGGAATCCTGGTGTGCTGCAGTCCACCGAGTCTCAAAGAGTGAGACACAATCGAGCGACTAACAGACAAATTGCTTTAACAGTTTTGATATTTCTCATTGTGTTGGACATTTCTAGTCTCTCAAAGATGCCATGGATAGGGGGAGGGCACAAAGGGCCCCTAGTGTTCTCAGTCTCCAGGTATTTATGCCCTCCTGTATTCCCCTCCCATGCTGTAACAGGATTGGTCTGTGTGATGAAAGAATCTGGCAGAAGTGATGGTATGTCCTTCCCTGGGCAAGATCATAAAAGACACTGGCTTCTGCCTCTCGATCTCTTTCTCTCTCTCTCTGGTCATTCGCTCTGAGGGACACAAGCTGTTGTCTTGTGAGGACACTCAGGCAGCCCTGTGAGTCATCATATGGCAAGGTGCTGAGGCCTCCTGCCTGTAGCCATATGAATGAGCCATCTTGGAGGTTAATCCTCTGGCCCTGCCTGAGCCTTAGATGACTGCAGGCCCTGCTGACATCTTGTCTGCAGCCTCATGACAGACTCTGAGCTAGAACCCTCAGTTGAGTCACACCCAGATGCCTAACCCATAGAAACTGCGAAATAATAAGTGTTTCTTGGATTAAGCTGCTAAGTTTGGGATAGTTTGTTATGCAGCAATAGATGACCAACACTTGGGCCATTTCAAACCTGAGATTCACTGATTCTCTCAATCTCACATTACCCTGGTAATATCTGCCATGTGAAATATTCTTACTGAGTATCTTGGAAAGTTTTAAATCCTTTAGTTCCCTGTACATCGCATGCATTAATGAATACATATAATTATGTATATTAACATATATCTATAAAGCTAACACATTTTTTCTAAACACTTTTTGAAGTTCATTTGCTGATTTAAAGGAACTGCTGCTGCTGCTGCTAAGTCGCTTCAGTTGTGTCCGACACTGTGTGACCCCATAGACGGCAGCCCACCAGGCTCCCCGTCCCTGGGATTCTCCAGGCAAGAACACTGGAGTGGGTTGCCATTTCCTTCTCCAGTGCATGAAAGTGAAAAGTGAAAGTGAAGTCGCTCAGTTGTATTCGGCTCTTCATGACCCCACAGACTGTAGCCTACCAGGCTCCTCCATCCATGGGATTTCCCAGGCAAGAACACTGGAGTGGGTTGCCATTGCCTTCTCCGTTTAAAGGAACTACATGCTTGTTAAAGAAAATGTGGAGGGGGGAGTTAAAAAAATTATTCATAATTTTAACACCCAAAGAGAACTATTGTTAACATTTGAGTGTATTTTCCTCTGTTTTTCTTTCAGTGTATTTAAAAGCAGTTGTGACATATGTGATATGCCATGCTTTTGACACATGAAATTCATTTTCCTTCATAAAATCAAATAATGTTCCCTGTTTATTCTTGTCATTCAGCTCCCTGATTGGGGTGACAAGTTCTCAGGGAAATCAGGTGTGTCTGCGCCCTATGTGTGCACCAGAGTGTCCTGTGGTTGGAGCCCAGCCCTGACAGGGAGTGATCAGTGACTGGGGGTGTCAGATGCATGGAAGATGACTTATACCAAATAGCAGTCGCTTCTGTGTGTTTTTATTTTCAGAACTAACATATGTAAAAGGCCTCTCCCTGCCCTCAACAACTTCCTAAGGGAATTCTACACCCCTTTATTCTCTCTTCCTTTTCCAAGAGGGCTGCAAGATGTAGATTTACTGGGATGCTGATGAAGCATAGTAAGTAGCAGAGCCCTTTCTAATGCCCAGAGAGGGATGCTGGCAATGTGTTCATATGGTCAAAAGTTTTTACAAAATTTGCAAAAGAAAGAAACTTTAATCACAGCTGGCAAAGCCTGCCATCTCTTTCTGCTCTGCCCCTGCCCTGCAACACCAATACTTTCCTTCACACAGGGTGGAGTTGACTGATGGTGGGCATTTTAATTTTTCAAACATTTTGTATTCTTTTTCTCAATGGCCCAAAAGACTGCATTCATTTCAGGACCTAACATGTTGGATATACCTCTTGGTTTCTGAATTGCAAACCATATATACAGTTAAACAATTTTTAGAAATTGCTTGGTACTTACATGATATCATACATCAACCACACTTCAACAAAGAAATAAAATAAAACAATTGGTTTGTACCGTGAACCTAATTTATTTGTTATGCATTAGTCTGATCTGTGAAGTCATTAGGAAACTCAGAGCTGTGAAAGTTACAGAAATAGAGGGTACCCAGTGTGCTCAATCTGTTCCCAATGGTTGTATGTATTTATAATTTCCAGGGCTATTTCATCAGAATTCATAGGTTCTCAAGAGGCCCTTCTTTTTGTGCTCTGGAACATTATTCCCTAACTTGTGGACGCTTTTTGGAGAAAATGACTGCCTCTCCAGCATCCATCCTGACCCCTCAATTAAGAAAGAACCAAATAAACTTAGTTTTATTTGTTGTTGTTTAGTGGCTAAGTCACGTCCTACTCTTTTGTGACCCCATGGACTGTAGCCCACCAGGCTCCTCTGTCCATGGGATTCTCAAGCAAGAATACCGCAGTGGGTTGTCATTTCCTTCTGCAGGGGATCTTCCTGACACAGGGTTCAAACCCGGGTCTCCTGCTTGGCAGGCAGATTCTTTACCACTGCTCCAGCGAGGAAGCACTCAACACAATACTTTTGGACAAAAAAAGAATGCAAAAATCTGTAGTACCAATCAGGTGGTACTGATGATCAGGTGAACGGCTCTCTAAAGGATGATGCAGTTCTCTGAATGTTTATTCACTTCACCTGTTGATCAGAGGAATTCATTCTTCTTTAAAAAACCTTTTGAAATTTAAAAATCAAATCAATGTCTCCTGTGGGTGCCTAGCCTAGTGGCAAGCACAGCTGCCACGACTTTGGAACCACTGGCACTCACGCTGAGCCCCGCCCCTCTGGGCAGCCAATGACTTAACACTGCCAAGCTCCAGGGTGTGCGTGCTGGCCCGTCCTGCCTGACGTTGGATTCCTGGAACGGGTGAGTTTTGCTGGGACACTCCCCATCAGCCTGGCAAATATTTCTCAGAACTTTCCGGATTCCGAGGCTCTTTCTCTCCAATTTTTTCTTCCCTCTCTCCTTTCACAAATTCTAGTCTGATCACAGTCTTCCTGCTCTCCATCTATTCTTCCTCCCTCCTTTCACCCTTCACAGGCTTTCCTCTAATAAGATCTCTCAACTACCAAAGCCCATCTGAGCTTCTGCTTCTCTGAGCATCTAAACTGGTGTACCTAATCCAGAAGGGCTTATATTTAAAGCAATAGTTCCCTGCTCTCCCGCCTTGGTTAACCCTATCTCTGTATTTCCTCACATGGGGAGCAACTTCTATTATTTCATTTAATTTAGTTCCCTGACCAGGAATTGAAATCATGTCCCCAGCAGGGAAAGCAGGGAGTCTTAACCACGGGACCACCAGGGAAGTTCCCAGGGAACAATTGTTTCTTTATTTTTGATTGGAGGGTAATTGCTTTACAGCGTTGTGTTGGCCTCTGCCACACATCGACATGAATCAGGTATAGGTATGTCCCCTCCCTCCTGAACTCCCCTCTCACCTCCCTCCCCATCCCGTCCCTGTAGGTTGTCACACAGCACTGGGTTGAGCTCCGTGTATCACACAGTAAATTCCCACTTGCTATCTATTTTACATAAGGTAATGTACATATTTCCATGCTATTTTCTCAATTCATCCCACCCTCTTCCTCCCCTACTGTGTCCACAAGTTTGTTCTCTATGTCTGAGTCTCTATTGCTTCCCTAAAAATAATTTCATTCGTACAATCTTTGTAAATTCCATATGCATGTGTTAGTATACAATATTTGTCTTCCTCTTTTTGACTTACTTCACTCTGAATAACAGGTTCTATGTTCATTTACTTCATTAGGACTAACTTAAATGCATTTTTTTTTAATAGCTGAGTCATATTCCACTGTATGTATGTACCACAATTTCTGTATCCATTCATCTGTCAATGGACATCTAGGTTGCTTCCGTGTTGTAGCTATTGTAAAAAATGCTGCCACAAACATTGGGGGTACATGTGTCTCTTACAAGTATGTTTTTATCAGGGTATATGCCCAGTAGTGGGATTGTTGGGTCATATAGTAGTTCTTAGTTTTTTAAAGAAATCTCCATACTGTTTTCCATAGTGGCTGTATCAATTTACATTCCCACCAACAGTGCAAGAGGGATCCCTTTTCTCCACATCCTCTCCAGCATTTATTGTTTGTAGGTTTTTTAATGATGGTCATTCTGAGCCGTATGAGGTGATACTTCATTGTAGTTCTGATTTGCATTTCTCTGAAGCATCTGCCTGCAATGCAGGAGACCCAGGTTCGATCCCTGGGTCAGGAAGATGCCTTGGAGAAGGAAATGGCAACCCACTCCAGTATTCTTGGCCTGGAGAGCCTCACGGACAGAACAGCCTGGTGGGGTACAGTCTGTGGAGTCGCAAAGAGTCGGACACAACTGAGCGACTAACAGACACACACACACACACACACACACACACACACACACACACACACACACACACAAGCATGATGAGAGAGGTTGAGCATGTTTGTTGGCCATCTGTATGTTTTCTTTGGAGAAATGTCTGTTTAGGTCATCCACCCAGTTTTTGATTGGGTTGTTTGTTTTTCTGGTAACGAGCTGCTTGTATATTTTGGAAATTAATCCTATGTCAGTCAGTTCATTTGCAATTATTTTCTCCCATTCTGAGAGTTGTTTTCTAATCTTGTTTATTGTTTCCTTTGCTGTGCAAAACCTTTTAAGTTTAGGTACCATTTGTTTACTTTTTAAAATTTCCATTACTCTAGGAGGTGAGTCAAAGAGGATCTTGCTGTGATGTATGTCAAAGAGTGTACTGCTTATGTTTTCCTCTAAGATCTTTTTACTTTCTGGCCTAGGGAACAACTTTTAAATTTCTCTTTTTAGTTCTTTTGGCAGTTACCTCCATATCTCTAAAATAATATGTTTATGCCATATTGTTTATGATTTATTTTTCTTGTTTATTTGTTATATTTTAACATGTTGTAAATATGGGCTTTCCAGGAGGCACCAGTGGTAAAGAACCTGCCTGCCATTGCAGGAGATGCAGGAGACGTGGGTTTGATCCTTGGATGGGGAAGATCCCCTGGAGGAGGGCATGGCAACCCACTCCAGTATTTTTGCCTGGAGAATCCCATGGACAAAGAAGTCTTGTGGGTTACAGTCCATAGGGTCACAAAGAGTTGGACACAACTGAAGCGATTTAACATGCATGCATGCAGGTATAAGTATATACATAAATATACATAACATGTTTATTTGTTATTTTTTATTATTATAATGTTTATGCTGTATCTTTTTTCCTTTTTAGCCACTGAGATATAATCGACATGCAATAAACTGCTTATATTTAAAGTGACCAATTTGTGTTAACATTTGTATATGCCATGAAACTATCACCACAATCAAGATAGTGACCATTACATCACGCCTGAAAGTTTCTTCATGCCCCTTTAAAATCAACCTTCCCCTTCTTTCTGCAGTCCCTGATCTGCTTCTGTCACTACAGGTTAGTTTTATTTTTCTATAATTTTAGATAAATGGAATTGTACAATAGGTACTACATTTTTGTGGCTTGTTTCACTGGCATAATTAATTTGAGATTCATCCATGTAGTTATTTGTATGTATAGTTTATTCTTTTTCATTGCTAAGTTGTGTATTCCATTGTATGAATGTAGCACAATTCGTTTATTCATCATCTTTTGATGGACATTAGGAGCTATTAAAAATACAGTTGCTATGAATATTTGTGCAATATGCTTCAAATATTTTCCTCTCTTTCCCCTCTTTTAGTGATCACTAATGTTGACTAATGTCCAATGCCCGGAGTGCCATTGTTTCATATATTTTGTCTGCTATTTTAATCCTTTCAGAGAGGATAGTAAATCTGACTCCTCTACTCCGTTTGACTGGAAGTAGAAGTGTATATTTCTTTAACATATTATAATCTTCCTCTAAGTGATGTTACACCATTTTATGTATAGTGTAAGAACCTCCAAAATAACTCTATTTTTTCCCTCTTGGCCTTTGTGCCATGGTTGTCATATATTTTGCTTCTACCTATTATAAATCCTTCAGTACATTACTTTTGTTTTCCTATTTCTTTACTTAACAATTTTAGATATTATCTGTTGATTTCTCTGATGGTGGATATAGACAGCCCACTGATCTTTTATCTCTGGCCATCCTTTCTTTCACTTCATTAAGATTACACCACTGTTTTTAGATTCTTTTTATTAGTTGCCTTTGTAACTATGTAAAATATAGCTTTGTATACTCACATCCTCATGTTTATCACTGACAGTGTCTCTTAACTCTATGCTTAGTGAGGTCAACATATGAATGTTCTTACCCTTTTCTTCATTGCTGTAGGCCTTCTCATCACAGTCAACTGCTTAATTTTAACTCATGATGTCAAGAAAGAACACAGGGACCTTGTTCTGCAACCAGATCCAAGTCTTCCTTTTGTCTGGCTTGTAGGTTGATTCCAGAAGCTAAAAATTGACCAACAGTGTTTACAACACTATGACTATGTAAAGATTGGTCACAGCTCAGCTACATGGTATACTATGATTGCATATCCTTTTTAGTAGTTGTGTGTTTCTTGGATTTCTAATTGTTTCCTCCTCCCCATTCCATTTCCTGCATTGCTGAGCTTTCTTTTTTTACAACTTTATGTTCAACTTCTTAAGGAAGGAAGGAAGGTAAAGTCGCTCAGTCGTGTCCGACTCTTTGCAACCCTGTGGACTGTAACCTACTAGGCTTCTCTGTCCATGGGATTCTCCAGGCAAGAATACTGGAGTGGATTGCCATTTCCTTCTCCAGGGGATCTTCCTGACCCAGGGATCGAACCTGGGTCTCCCGCATCGAAGGCAGACACTTTAACCTCTGAGCCACCAGGGAAGCCCCTGTCTTAAAGGTAGTATCAAATCTGTGAATTCATTCTGCTTATATACATTCTCTTCCTAGACACCTGTCTTTTGGAGGCCTCCTTCCACCAGCTCCAGATTGGACTCTTATGCCCTAGATTTGATGAAAAGCTGTCACCCTTGAGTCTTCCTTCCATTTTCTTTCTGATTGGGTTAATTATTTCTTGAACTTCTCATTTTTTGGTTTACTCTCTTACTTTGGTGGAACACTTCCATAGAAAGGGGATGTGGGAGGTAAATGTATTGAGTTCTTCCATGACATAGAATATCTTTACTCTCAAGTTTTCTCTCTGAATTTTGAAGTGTTCCATTTCTCATAGCATACAGCATTGCTAAAGAGTAGTTTGATGCCATTCTCAATTTTACAAAATACAATTTGTTTTTTTTTTTTTTTTTCTCTCTGAAAAGTTTTTGGACATTAAAACACTTTGATGTTCTGAAATTTTAACATTCTGTGACTGTCAGTCATTTTCCATTCAGTGTTTCTGGCATTGTAGTATTTTTTCCCTCCTTCTTTCTTCAATCTAGACACTCACGTGTTTCAGCTCAGAAATCTTTATTATTTCTTTCTTTATATTCTCCTCTCACTTTGTCTGCCTTCTCTGGAGCTTCTATTCATTGGACAGTAGCCTCTTGGATTATACTTCATAATTTAGTCTTTCATATTTTCAATCAATCCTTATTTTCTACTTTCTTGGAAACTTCTGCTTAAACTATCATATTTTTAATTTCAAAGAACTCTTATTCATTCTCGGGTCATTCCTTTTTTATAGCATCCAGTTCTTGAATTATAAGCTTAGCTTTTTTTCTTTCTGAGGATACTTTATAATTAAAATATTATTTTATACTAAATGTTCTTAAAATGTGCAAGTTTGTTTATATGGACAGTGAGTCTGAACACGTTCATGGACATACATTTCTTAAGTGTTGGCATTTGTAATATCTAGCAAGAGACATTATTTTTCCTCTTGGTAGATGTAAATTTCAGTATGAGCTGAGTTTTCAAAATATGGCATGCACATATTCAGAGTATATATTTTCTCACCCAACTAGACCAGGTACTGCATTGAATTAGTCTCAGTGAAATTTGTTTTCCTCCTTTCAGAAATTTTGGGGGGAGTCTTTTCCTTTTCACTGTACATTTAGTCTCCATGTTAGTAACTCATCTGAGTCCAAGTAGCCAGTATTGGAGTAATGTTTGATTGGAGCAAAGTGGGGAGATTTAGCAGCCAGGACAGAAATCTTGAAAGAGTTTGGAAGTTGATTGGTGTAGTCCCTTAGAAAACTCTTGAAATGTGGGTGCCGTGGGGGTAGGGGGGTGAAGGTCACTATCTTGGTATTTTGCCCTTCCTGCCTCTACCTTTCTTCTAAACAGACTAGTTGGGTGATCTGATTGCATGGTTATTCAGTTTTAAGAGTAAATGTGGATTGACAAACTATGCATCAAAATGTTAGCCATGTTTATTTCTGGATTTCAGGATGTGAGGCATTCTATTGCCTTTTTGTTTTAAAGTACATATTTGTATTTCTAACTTTTCTACAATAAGCACAATTACTTCTGTAATAAGAAAATATTGTTGGAATAGTGGTAAAGAATCTTCCTGCCAATGCAGTAGGCACATGAGATGTGGGGTTTGATCCTTGTGTTAGGAAGATCCCCTGGACTAGGAAATGGTAACCCACTTCAGTATTCTTGCCTGGAAAATTCCATGGACAGAGGAGCCTGGCAGGCTATAGTCTAGGGGATCCAAAGAGTCAGACGTGACTGAGCACACACACACACACACACATACACACAATAAGAAAATAATTTATTTTTCAGTCTTATTATGTAAGACTTTCTTCTGAATCTTCACTTACTATATTTTAAAAGTAGCAGAAAAAAATAAAGTAAAAAAAAAAAAAAATTTAAACCCCAGGACTGATGGCTATACCTAAGGTGAAAGAACTGAAGTCTACTTGGCTTGAGCCAACATCCTTAGACTAAATATGTCATGAAGAAGAGTGAGTGAGAGAAGTGAGTGGGGGTGAGAATGATGAGAGGCTATAGGGAAGGAGGTGGGAGAAGAGAGGAGAAGGGTCTTCAGTTGTACTCTTCTGCCTTTCTCAAAGCTCACAAATAATGGAAGTGTGACTTTGGG
This sequence comes from Capricornis sumatraensis, assembly GCF_032405125.1. NCBI lineage: Eukaryota > Metazoa > Chordata > Mammalia > Artiodactyla > Bovidae > Capricornis > Capricornis sumatraensis. The sequence goes on from NC_091069.1 coordinate 223,876,673, forward strand.
GGAAAAAAAAAAACCCAGCCTGGATTTGGAAATGGAATATAATTGAAATTGGACATCTGAACTTTGAGGATCACTGTAGTACATGCTAATGAGTTAGGTTTCTTGACCTGGTATAATACTTCGGAAGTAAGTTACCCATGTGGTTGGATGGTATGTGCGTCACTAACTGCCCATTTAAACAGGCAATTTTCAGGTCACCCATGCCACCCAAGCAGTCTCTGCTTTCAAGAGGGGTTTTGAGGGGAGGCTGACTTCTCCCTACTGAACATCTATTCCTCTGTAAAATCAGTAAATGCAATGTGACCTGTACCGAAGTTTTTACAGAGGCCAGACTTTTAAAATGCTGTCAAGACTGAACAGAATGTATAAACCACATCATCACAAAACTGCATTCATGAATGATCTAGGATGTGAACTAAAAGTAAAAGTTTGATGGGTTCTCAAGAGGATGAGAGCAAAACATTGGGAACTGACTTTTTACGTTTTTCCCCTTTGTTGAAAGAAGGATCAGTGTTATCCATCAGAGAGTTCTCTCTTTTGTAAAGATGCTTACAGTTCAGGGATTTGCAACTCTTGGCGTTATTAGGAAACACTTAGTTTTCACTTTCATGCATTGGAGAAGGAAATGGCAACCCACTTCAGTGTTCTTGCCTGGAAAATCCCAGGGACGGCAGAGCCTGGTGGGCTGCCGTCAATGGAGTCACACAGAGTCGGACATGACTGAAGCAACTTAGCAGTAGCAGTAGCAGTAGCAGTGGTTTTAAATCTTGTACCTTGAGGGGTTGTTGGGCTACAGTTCAGCTGTTTGAACCACACAACCATCAACTGGCCTCAGAGATTTATTTTAAAATTGTAACTCTAGAATATTTTAAAAGACTCTGAACCAATCTCTGTTTCAGAAAGGTCAAATTCCAGAATTGCAAAATTCAAGCTACAGTCTTTTATTGTACTTTTGAGTTAGTGATAATCACCAGAAATGAATTAACAATACCTAGTAATTAATCAAAGGAAAATGTATGACATACCTCTCAAATTGAGTCATGTTCAAGCTTATGACGAGCACAAAGATTCTCTGTCTCTTGTCCTATCTTCTTTTGTATTATCAATGTTGGGAACTGGCACGTCTTTCATTTTGCTGTATTCTAAGATCAAGAACTGAAATCACCCCTACCTCTCCTCAGCTACTCCCCAAAAACATCTATACTGGAACAGCAGAGTTTTTACCAACTTATTTTTAAGGATGGGTCACCTTGGTATAACAAAATTTTAAGATGTATAATACCATTAGCTAATGCGTGCTGCAGTCCATGGGGTTGTAAAAGTCAGACATGACTTAGCAACTGAGCAACAATAGCAAATGTTTTTGAGTGCTTATGCTGTACCAGTGACTATTGTTAAGTGTTTGACCTGTATTAGCTAATTTAATCTTCACAACAATCTGATCAGGTAATGTGGTTATGAATTGAATTGTGTCCCCCTTCTAGTGATACATTGAAAACCTAACCACCCCCCATGACACCTCAAATGTGACCTTATTTGGAGATAAAACTTTACTGAGGTTATCAAGTCACAGTGAAGTCATTAGAGTGGGCACTAACCCAGTGTAGTGTCCTTATAGAAAGGAGACATTTGAACAGAGACAGACACACACGGAGAAAGACAGCGTGAAGAGACACAGGGAAAAGGCAGCTATCTATTAGCCAAAGAGAATAGAGCCTTCCCTCACAGCCTCCAGAGGAAACCAATCCTGTTGACACCTTGATTTTCGGTTTTTCTAGCCTTCACAACTCTTAGACAATAAATTTGTGTTGTCTAAGCCATTCATGTTTGTGGCATGCTTTTATGGCAGCCCTGGCAAATGAATACACTGTCGCTATTATTATCACTCCCATTTTATGGTTAAGGACACTGAGGGGCAGAGAGGTTCAGTAACTGGCCCAAAGTTGTTCACCTGGTAAGAGGAATAGGGGCCCAGACAGTCTCGCTCCAAAGAGTCTGTTCTTGTAAATAGATAGATAGTCAAGCTTTCTGAATTCAATTATTGCAGACAGTGCTCTTGGGTTCATTGCTCCTTGGCCGCCTCCTTCCACACAATGCAGGGCACTCTTATGATGAACCATTGATTAAGGTGCACATCAAGTGAAACAAGGGCTTCCCTTGTGGCTCAGCGCGAATGAATTTGCCTGCTAATGAAGGAGATGTGGGTTTGATATATGGATGGGAAGACCCCCTGGAGAAGGAAATGGCAATCCACTCCAGTATTCTTGCTTGGTAAATCCCATGGACAGAGGAGACTGGTGAGTTATACTCCAAGAGGTCCGCAAGAGTCAGACACGACTTAGCAACTAAACAACAACAAAGTGAAACAAAATAACATAACAACAAGCACAAAAAGAATAATAAGCCCTTGTACTGAGCACTAATTACCAGTCAGATGTCATTCCAGCAACTGATTCTATTATAAAGAGTTTGGGTCTGTACCTCAGGAACCTGGGATCAGTGGGGGAGGCTGCCTGAAGGCCCAGAATCAGGGGATCCTACTGAGGCAGGGGTGGAAAACATGTATACATCTGGATCTTCGTCACATTTGACCTTCGCAGTATTGGCTAACACTGATTGTTGTTGTTCCGTTGCTCAGTCGTATCCAGCTCTTTGAGACCCCATAGACTGCAACATGCCAGACTTCCATGTCCTTCACTGTCTCCTGGATTTTGCTCAAACTCATGTCCATTGAGTTGGTGATGCCATCTAACCATCTCATCCTCTGTCGCCCCCTTCTCCTCCTGCCTTTAATCTTTGCCAGCTTCAGGCTCTTTTCCAAAGAATTGGCTAACACGGATAATCAGCAACTTCCTAATAATATTCAGGATTTCTATCTTCTCTTTTAAAAAAGTCCAAGAATCTGGCAGTACTAAGCCAGTATTTCTATAGGGGCTGTCACCTTGTTATATTAGGGGACACCTCTCTGCTGTGATTACAATAGACCTGATCATGTAAACAATCAACTTGGCAAAACTTTGTTTCTTAGTTTCACATCAAAATCTACATGTTGATGTAATTTAGGCAGCTCTTTTTAAGTGTGACCCAGGGATCCAGCTTCTAGCCTATGGTTCTGCCATATCCATTGCATCATTGCATGGCTCCTAAGATTTCCCCGAAAAAAGAGTACAGGATTGAACAAGAACTTTTTAATGGGTGAGGCATGGATATAGCATTCATTCCTTCTGTCCACATGATGCTAGTCAGGACTCAGTCACATGGCCCCACCTAATTACAAGGTAAACTGAGAAATACCGTCTAGCAGGAAGAAAACGAAATAGTTTGGTAACTGCACAGTAAACACAGATGTGTTCTCCAGTTTACCATAGTTTCCACTCAGCCTTCTTTGCTGACTTGTTATCTACCTGACATCTGTGGACATTGGGGTTTGCAGACTTTGACTTAGGTATTGAGAGTTGTAATGGAAATTACCGAAGTTTGGAATTACAGAGGACTATGTTAGAAAATTTGTTGGCCATGGTATTGGTTAAGATAATGGTGTCTTAAAGACACAGCAAAACACAGGTAGCTTAAATGAAATAGAAGTTTATTTCTCTCTCTTAAAGGGCTAATGTGGTAGATGATCCCAGGATGGAGGGCAACTCTAATCCATGAAGTCATTCAGGAGCCCAGGTTCCTTCTGTCTTGTTGCTCTGCCATCTCCTGAGGTGTTAGTCTGGTCTCTGTGATTGAAAATGGTCCATCACCACCACTGGTGGGAAAAAGAAAAAAAGGGACTGGAGGGCATGACCTGGAAATTAATAACATTCCTCTTTGCCACTCATATCCCACTAACAAAAACATAGTTATATGGACCACAAAGCTTCAAAGAAGCCTGCAAAATGTGAACCTTCTGCTGACCAGCCACATGCCAAGCATAACTTGGGAAATTATTAAGAGAAGAATGCTGCTGCTGCTACTAAGTCACTTCAGTCATGTCCGACTCTGTTGCGACCCCACAGGTGGATACAGGGGGTCAACTATCAGTAGACCACAGTCACTATTAGTGTGGCTTTAGAAACATACTTGATCTCTTCATGTCCCTTTAATTTGTTTCTTGATCAGTAAGAAGGTGATAAAAGGACCTTCCTGTATGAGTTAAGAAAATGTTTAGCTACAATTAACAGAAAACTCACCCACAGAAGATTAAACAAATAGAACTTTAATTTTCTTATATAATAAATGATCTGAAGGTAGGTTTTTAAATAGGTTGATGTTTAGGAAAATATTTATGATTTTTTTTTTTTGGTCTTTTTTTTTCATGGGACCAACCAAGAGAGTTGCTCGAAGGCAAGAAGAATGGGAAAGAGGACAGCACTATCTGCAGCTTTCACATTAATCAAGATCAGCAAAAATCTTACCAAGCTCCAGTGCTTTCAGTGAATGACAAACGCATATGATCTCAAAACAATTACTTAATTGCTCTGAACCTCAGTTTTCTCATTTATTTATATCAGATGCTAATACCTCTCTCATGGGGATGTTGTGAGAATCAATGAAATAATATTTTTAACATGTTTGGAACACTTCCTGGTATATGATAGGTGCTCAACCAAGGAAAGGAATTGTTATCCGAGAAAAGAGAAAGAGCATCACCTTTGACAGGTCTATGTTGGAATCCTGACTCCAATCCATGTGATTTTAGGTTGTTTACCCTCTTTGAATCTGTTTCCTCTTCTTGAAAATTGGGGATAATAATACCTTCTTTATAGAGCTGTTGTGAAGATTAAGTGGAATTATAGATGCTAAGCACCTGGCTCAGAAGAGCAGTTCTTTCAAAGGTAAATCAGGAGCCACCCTGGATTTATGTGGGGTGAGTAGGAGACACCTGGATATCTTGGGTGTGTATGGCTGGGCTAGCTTCTTCTGGGGCACGCACAGCAGACTGGGGCCAGGTAGTCATGATGAGAAGAGCATAGCCCCAACACAGAGGCACTACTGGAAAGTGGGAAAGCCAAACACAGGTCTGGTCTGTCAAAGAAGCAGAAGTCTACTGGGCATATACCCAGAGGAAACCATAGTTTGAAAAGACACATGCACCCCCAATATTTATTGCAGCACTGTTTACATTAGGCAGGACATGGAAGCAACCTAAATGTCCATCAATAGATGAATAGATAAAGAAGATGTGGTAAGTATATACAATGGAATATTACTCAGTCATTAAAAGGAATGGGTCATTTGTAAATGAAATTGGGTCATTTGTAGAGATGTGGATGGACCTCGAGACTGTCATACAGAGAGAAATAAGTCAGAGAGAGAAAAATGAATAGCATGTATCACCACTTCATGGGAAATAGATGGGGAAACAGTGCAAACAGTGTCAGACTTTATGTTTTTGGGCTCCAAAATCACTGCAGATGGTGACTGGAGCCATGAAATTAAAAGACGCTTACTCCTTGGAAGAAAAGTTATGACCAACCTAGATAGCATATTCAAAAGCAGAGACATTACTTTGCCAACTAAGGTCCGTCTAGTCAAGGCTATGGTTTTTCCTGTGGTCATGTATGGATGTGAGAGTGGGACTGTGAAGAAAGCTGAGTGCCAAAGAATTGATGCTTTTGAACTGTGGTGTTGGAGAGTTGAGAGTGGTTGAGAGTCCCTTGGACTGCAAGGAGATCCAACCAGTCCATTCTGAAGGAGATCAGCCCTGGGATTTCTTTGGAAGGAATGATGCTAAAGCTGAAACTCCAGTACTTTGGCCCCCTCATGCGAAGAGTTGACTCATTGGAAAAGACTCTGATGCTGGGAGGGATTGGGGGCAGGAGGAGAAGGGGATGACCGAGGATGAGATGGCTGGATGGCATCACAGACTCGATGGACGTGAGTCTGAGTGAACTCCGGGAGTTGGTGACTGACAGGGAGGCCTGGCGTGCTGCAGTTCGTGCGGTCACAAAGAGTTGGACATGACTGAGCGACTGAACTGAACTGAACTGAACTGAACTCGTATATATGGAATCTAGAAAAATGGTACAGATGATCTTATTTGCAAAGCAAAAGTAGAGACACATAGGGAACAAACATATGGATACTAAGGGGGAAAGAAGAGGTGGGAGGATTTGGGAGATTGGGATTGACATATATATACTATTGGTACTGTGTAGAAAAAAGATCATTAACGAGAACTTACTGTGTAGCCCGGGGAACTCTACTCAGTGCTCTGTGGTGACCTAAATGGGAAGGAAATCCAAAAAAGAGGGGATATATGTATACATATAGCTCATTCACTTTGCTGTATGGTAGAAACTAACACAACATTGTAAAGCAACTATATTCCAATAAAAATTAATTTAAAAAATTTTTAAAAAGGCAGAAATCTAGCAGCCAATTCACCCTCTGCTTTGCTCAAGGCAGAGACTGCTATCTAGATAAGTTTGAACAGGACTGGTTACCTGACTAAACAGGAGGCTGGGCCTTTCTCAGCCAGACAGCAGTGGTGAGCTCTGATGGCCTGGAGATGACTGGCAAACCCTGATAGGGTCGTGCAAGCAGAGGGCCCAGGGCAAGGCTCCAGGGGAAGCCTTTAGCAGGGTGCCCAAGTTGCTGTGTTGGGGCAGGGGGATGTGACTGAGGTATGCCTCAGTAATTACAAGGAGGTTGGGAGGTCATGACTGACTAAAGACTTCATTTGCTGGGGGCAAATTTGACCAACTAAAGGAAGAGGGCCTCCCTCCCCATAACTCCAGGGAGGAGCTTATTGGGGAAAGAGATATTAAAGGGACAAGACTAAATATAGTCAGTGTTTATCCCAACCAGTCAGCTTCCTTCCTTTCCTTCCTTCTTTCCAACACCTTTGTTGGTATATCAGTTATGTACCATGAAATTCATTCATTAAAATGTACAATTCAACCGTTTTTAGTATTTCAGAGTTGTGCAACCAATACCACTATCTAATTCCAGAGTATTTTCATCACTCCAGAAAGAAAACCTGTACCTGTCAATAGTCACTCCCTATTCGCTTACCCACACCTCAGCCTGGGAACTATTAACCTACTTTTTGAATCTATGGATCTGCCCATTCTGGATAATTCACAGAAATGGAATCGAACAATATTTGGTCCAGCATGACTGGCTTCTTTCACTTAGCAAAATGCTTTAAAGGTTCATTCATGATTAACACCTATCAGTATTTCATTCCTTTTTAATGTTGAATAATTTCCCCTTGCATAAATATATTGCATTTTATTTGTCCACGTAACGGTTGATGGACAGTTAGGGTTTTCCCCTCTTTTTGGTGATTACGAAGAACACTGCTATGAACATTCATGTGTAAGTTCCTATGTGGACATATTTTCATTTTTCTTGGTAATAGAACTGCTGGGTTATATGGTACCTCTACATTCAGTCTTCTGAGGTACTGCCAGAGTGTTTTCCACAATGGCTGCACTATTTCGCATTTTCACAACTATATATGAAAATTTCAATTTCTCCACATCTCCACCGAAAAGTTATTGTCTGTCTTTTTAAAAACTAACTTTTATTGGAGTATAGTTGACTTATAATGTTGTGTTTCTGATATGCAGCACAGTGTATCAGTTATACGTATATCCATTCTTTTTAAGATTCTTTCCCCATATAAGTCATTACAGAGTATTGAGTAGCGTTCCTTGTGCCATACAGTAGGTTCTCATTAGCTACCTATTTTATAAATAGTAGTGTGTATATGTCAATCCCAATCTCCTAATTTATCCCTCACTCTCACTTTTCTCCTTTGCAACCATAAGTTAGTTTTCCACATCTGTGATTCTATTTGTTTTGTAGATAAGTTCACTTGTACCATTTTTAAAAAAGATTTCACACACATAAGCAATATAATATGATATTTGTATTTTTCTATCTGATTTACTGTCTGTCTTTTTGAATTAGTGGTTCCAGAGTGTTACCTCCTAGCTGTTTTTGATTTGCATTTCTCTGATGCCTACAGATGTTGAGCATCCCTACCTTTTCTTAAGCAAATGGAGATCCTTCTGTAGGAAATGCATGGAGATTAAGCAGTTTTTGAGGGAGGGACGGGATGAGCCCCACTGCATCCCAGAATGACTTCTGAGACAAAACTTGTGCTCAGTTATTCAGAGAAGAACCAAGAAGAATTGAAAAGGGGGTGTTCTGAGTCCGCTGACAATTTGCCTCTAATTTCCCAACTTGGATTATAGAGATTGTTTTCTCTCCCGGAGTTGAAAGATGGAGGTTCCTGCTCTAAGTGGAAAGTTGCTCTAAAAGGCAAGATGGTTAGCATAGCCAAATATTCAAGTGTTAAGGCTGCTCCATTTGACTTTGCTGGAAACAAGTTTTATGAACAAGGCCAGGAATTCATCAGGTGCCTCAGCAAGCCTTAGGCAAAAAAGATTTAGTGTTTAGAGCTCTGGTTTCCAGCCTCTTGCTGAGTTCTCCTTTCCATGAGCACAAACTGGTAATTAAAGACCCCAAATGGGTGGAAGTAAGTGAGCAAAGAGTTTCATGGTCATTTCTGTAGAACTAGATGGAACTGCTTCCTCTTCCTCTAGTGCTAAGGTCATCAACAGGCTGCCTCATTCCATGCCCTACCCTCCCACCCCCTTCCTGCAGGACAGAAAATGAACTGTTTCACTAGTGAGCTCTGTTTTTAAAAAGCACTAAGCCCACCACTGCCTCCTCCCCCACAATTCCCACTTTTTCTCCTCTCTAACCGTAAAACAAGGCAGTAGGCCTGAGATCTTCGGAAATCTTGTTTTAAGTGCTTGTCATGAGGAATTCTCTTTGGGCTAGTTTCAGAAACTAGAAAGAAAAAAAAAAAAAAAATCCTCCCCCTCTGCCTGGGAAGAATAGGGAAAAGACGAGACTGAACTCCTCTGGAAGAAGCAATAACTCATGGCTTGGCTGGCTGTTCTTTGAAGTGGGAGAACCTGGTATTTTCTGAAAAACCACCACTATTTCAAACTGTATTCTAATAGCCCTCTGGTGGGGAGGTGGGTGGGGAGCATGGGAACTGGTTTGCAGAGGGAAGAGTCAGTTGTCTGAAAGATCTGCTCCTTTGAAATGCCTGAAGTTATTTTCCTCAAGGAACGAATGGCTAAGTGGAATCTGGCTTTCAGATTTTCAGCAACTTTTGTAGCTTGGGTGAAGACCACTCATGTACTTAAATAATAATCTGTAAGGTCTATTGCATTCTGTGTCTGTTCTGGGTAAGTTCCCAGCCATGAAAGGCATGAGTCATGCTCTGTGGAGAAGGGAGTTGGCTCTATCTCTCATTTTGTTGGTCAAAGATGAGGAATGAAGGTGGAAGGGATGATTCTAAAAGTTAGGAAAGGAAGTTAAACACATACATATGTTGCAATATAGGACCAAGAGATGTACTGATGTGCTTTTTTGTGACTTGGAGTGAAAATTTGGTTGTGGTGAATAAAAGAGGACAGGAAAAGAGCTTTCTTCTGGAGTGTTCTTGGGTGGGTGGGAGATGGGTAGGGGGGAAGACCAATGGTATCAGGAGAACATATCTTTGTGCTGATGACTGGTATTCTGATGGAGGAATGAATTGTACCATCCCTAGACTAGCTCCGAAGCTATAAATTTTCCTAGGACCAAGAAGCTGTTTTCAATCGAAAGAATTTTTTAAATTGCTTGTTATTTTTTTTTCCGCAAATGTTCCTCAAACACTAACAGTTGACTACTCACTTCTCTTTTTGGGGTGAAGGGATAGAAAAGGAGAGAGAAGAGGCAGTGGAGAAGCTGCAACCAGTTTGTCATCCTGGTGTGATCTAGGAATCCAGAAATCAAAACTTTCCTGGTCGTCATTCTATTATAATTAATCCTTTTGGATTCTTAGAAGGATTAAGAAAATTTACATAAAATTTTTTCTTCGTCAAACTCACCCTGTTAATCTCCTTGCTGGAGGAAATCCATAGTCTCACTGAAAGTTAATGAGCTCTTAAACTGAAAACTGGAGTGTGTGTAACATATTTGTAGCATTTAGCATAATTATGTGGGAGGTTAGAATGCTGCAACTATACTGGTTATTTAAAAATAAAACTCTTTACGTGCCAAAATTGATATAAAAGCATTCCTCTGCATGAATAAGAAAATAAACACAATATTCTGGAAGAGGCTGTATAATCTTCTGGTAAAGAATTGCCTCACTGAAGAGAGACATTAATGTATATATTACATCTTCCACGGAAATCCAAGACAATTTGTTTGAAAAATGAGATTTGGAAAATTAAATAATTTGCATAATTATTAACATAGAGACTTAAAAATCGTAAAAAGATACGTTAAGTTGCTTATCTATACCTATTATACAGTTAGAGACCATAGTTTTAAAATCAAAAGCTGGGCACATCACTGGTACATTGCTTGAGAGCCTACAGTGTGCCAGGTACTGTACTAGTTTCTGGGTCTATAATGATGAACTACAGAGTCATCCAAGGGTGAAAAGAGAGCAGAATTTTTTAAGTGTAAACTGCCCCAGAAAATAGATGACTGATTGCTGTAATTACACATTGTGACTTGTTAGACATTGCAAATTTTGCTATGTCCCTTGATTGAATTTAATGAGTAACTTTTTTCATGTGACAAAATATCAGTGTTTATACATAGGTTTCCACAGGTGGTTTATGGGCTTTCATTAATCTCTAGTCCCTGAAGCTTGCAATTTAGAAATGGCTTGCATTCCACAAGTTTGTTTACAAGTCACTTGTTTGGTGGTTGGTTTCCAAAGCCAATCAGTGAAAACCTATTTAATCTAAAAAAATACCTGTAACAAAGCACCAGTCATACAATTAAAACTAACCACTAGGTTTAGCACTGCATTGCAGGGTGAGGGCATGCAAAGTTCAGTTTGTGGTTCTGGAAGCACTTTTTTCCTAAAAGGGGCAGGCAGAGGAGTGGGAATGTTCCCCTAATTCCAAGAAAACAGAGGGAGCAATCACCCAAATAGGGGCAGGGCTGGGTTTTGTGATGGTCCAAGGTTATAGCATGTGGGGGCCTTCTCTAAGAAAAAGAATACACCATTATGAAGACTGAATTAGCCATGGGACCTCAGAAGGGAGCTGTGTGAGGACCCCTGGAGATTAAACTTCACTGGCACGCCAGTAAATCTGCCCCTATATCTCTGATAGATCTGGCCAGGGGTAGCAATTGATGGATGGGATGTCGGACAGAGGAGGTGAAGATGGGTGGGGAGCAGTTAAAGGACGAAGAGGGACAGACCTCAGGACCTTCATAGACAGGACATTTTTTGACAGCTGGGGTTTTTGTTCCTGGGGTTTCCCCAGTGACTCAGTGGTAAAGAATCCTCCCTCAGTGCAGGAGATGCAGGAGACTCATGGGTTCAGTCCCTGGGTTAGGAAGATCCCCTGGAGGAGGGCATGGCAACCTGTTCCAGTATTCTTGCCTGGAGAATCCCATGGGCAGAGGAACCTGAGGGGTTACAGTCCACAGGGTTGCAAAGAGTCAGACACGACTGAAGCAACTTAGCATGCACACACATTTCTGTTCCTGTGTCAGGGATAGTGTGGATAGTTGGAGCTAAGGCAACTTGTTGGAGGGACAGGCCTTTGGGGTGGCAGCGGGAGGACTTTAACAGGGTCAGTAATAGAACTGGCAGCACTGGTTCAAAGGCTAGGAGTAGAGGGATGGGCACAGGGACAGATTCTACGACTGAAATGGACCAAGCGGCAGGAGGGCAGATTCTCGCATGTTATGTGATTTGGAGGTAGAAAGATTGGGTCAGCAGTAGGACAGGGATTGTAAGGGAAGAAGGGAAAATACATTCTCACCTATGGCAGGTGGAGGAAAGAAGCGACAGAGGCAGGTGTGGTGAGGAAGGGCGCGGTCCCACCAAGTCCAGAAGGGCAGTGCTATGAGAGCCATGTGTAAGTCAGAAGCCTTGAGTTGGGCACTGCCTATTATTATGAGGACTGATAAGGCTCGTACCAGGCCAGAAGGGAATTTGGGTAACGACTGAATTGAGAAAACCCAATCATTTACAGCAATTTGTTAGCAAATGCTCATGATCCTATAAATCATGTGTAGTAGGTAGGCTTAGGTTAAACATTAGCAAGTAACCTGTGCAGACAAGAGATAGGCCCATGATCTTTACATAAAGGCCACTGACTTTGTCACTTCCCAAGGAATGGGTGAAATGGGATTTTGATTTCTTATGCTAGACCAGCTGGAAACGAAGCCAGCTGAGAAAGGGAGAGTCTGTATTTGAGCACCCTGTAGTCATTTTCCCTCTGAAATCTCTCACAAGAAGAAGCTCTGATTCTGAATTTCCATAGCTCAGCTAAAGCATGAAGGCTGTCTGACCAGAGAGGTTTCCACATTTAATGCCCTATGTTCTGGCTCTGAACAGAATGCAGAGGCTGTTGTTGCTAAGTGTGTGTCTACAAATAGTGTCATTGAAAAAGCCATCTATGGCATTGGGCAATGATAAAGAATGGCCGTTGTGAAACCTAAGGGTGGAGTGCAAAACATGACATGCTCCATGTGTTTGGAGTTCTGCAATCTGAATCCAAGATCATATATTATAGGAAAGAATCCTGAGGGCAAGTGATTGCAAAGCGGAAACTAGAAAACGTGTACTTTTGAAGAACATCAGCAGGCTCTCTGAACAGAAAAACAGAAGCCATTCCAGGTTTTCCCAAGAGGGAATTTAATACAGAGAATTGGTTCCCTAGGAAATGAAGGACTGAGAAGCCAGACATGGAATCCAGAAAAGAATTCCAGAGTTGAGCAACAGTAGGAAGCTGCTCCCAGCTTAATGCTGGAGGGACCATAGGAGGAAGTGGCATTATCAGAGACCAGATCAGGGTCTTCCAGTGGGAACCAGAACCATGATGGAGGCTTTGCAATTGAAACTGAGACCATATAACTAATGCTGCAAAGAGAAAAATACCCTAGTTATTTCCTTCCTTCATCCTTCATTCTAGTGTCCTTGACCTCCATTGGCTGAACCTAGTTGGAAACTGGAGGTCAAAGAAACCTGAGAAAGGTCGTTTCCAACAACTAAGATGGACTGCTGGGTTTCTATGAGAGGAACTGAACGTGGACGGCACCATCACAAAATAGCTGCGTTTTGTATAATGCAGGGTGTTACCAACCACCGTGGAATTAGGAAGCCCTCATACTATCAATGCTGCATTAGTTTTATAAAGTGACTAGGGAATGTTACCACATCCCCAATAAAATGTTTGAACTTAACTTTCATTATTTTTTAATATAAAAATTATTTGTGAGTAGTTCATACAGACACATGAAACATAATTCAAAAGTTACCTAAGAATCAGTGGTAAAAAGTCTCAGTCACTCCTCACCAACTCTAACCACCTGATTCTCTTACCCAGAGGCAACTTTCCTGGCCAGTTTTTTTGTGTGTATCTGTTTATGTATCTATACACCTTTATGTACATTTATATCTATGTCCACCTCATGTGAAGAGCTGACTCATTGGAAAAGACTCTGATGCTGGGAGGGGTTGGGGGCAGGAGGAAAAGGGGACGACAGAGGATGAGATGGCTGGATGGCATCACTGACTCGACGAACACGAGTTTGAGTGAACTCCGGGAGTTGGTGATAGATGGGGAGGCCTGGCGTGCTGTGATTGATAGGGTAGCAAAGAGTTGGACATGACTGAGTGACTGAACTGAACTGAACTGATATCTGTGTCTACCTATATCTATGTCTTTACCCATATCCATATCTTAACCTATATCTCTTTTTTTCTATATATGAAAGATGCATAATTCCCCACATGCAAATGGTAACATACACTATGCATGCTCTAATGACCTACACTTTAGCACCAGTTGGCACCTGCTAATTTAATACTGAAAATAGTTATTCTCTTAGGAAATAAAATGGGTGTGCCCATTGGGTCAGACGTGTGCCCAGATGATGAAGAGCTATAAATCATAAGGCTTGCAGATACCCAGTGTTCAACTAGTCATGCAAAGAATTCTCCAAGGCAGTAATTCAGCAGAAGCTTTGTCATGTCCGTCAGAATGATTCAAGGGGTTGGAATGACTCGCTGGGGCTTGAGTTAAATAATCTTGGCTTAACCATATCACTTGGAGCAAAGGTAAGTTGAAGACTGAAATCCTGGTAGCTCAGTATCTCGTCTGGACACCAGCAGAGGAATTCTCTGCCCAGCAACAGTTTCAGGGTAAAAAAAAAAAAACCCTTGATGTCTCATAATGTTCAGCAAGATAATGTCCACATGGGTTATAGAATTTACATATTGGTATCTATGTATGTACATACAAATACATGTACATATAGTCATACATATTGCATACATATACTTGAAAGAAATATATTTGAAAATTTCTCACATCTGTAGAGTAAGGATATCTTTGTAAGCTTAGAAATGGTAAAAGAAATCACAAAGACAAAGACATATTGAGTTTATTATAAAAATATTACTACGTTCTGCATATAGAAATGTGAGAACACAAAAAATGCAACACACTGGGAAAATACTTTTAATAAATGTGGCAGATAAAAGGACACTATCTTAATTATTTAACACATTCTTATGAGGTCATATAGTGTTGTGAGAACAAGAGCCTTAGACCTGATGTTGGACTTCCCATAATGTGAAACTATTTAGGTCTTAGTTTCTTCATCTATGCTTCCCTGGGAGCTCAGATGGTAAAGCATCTGCCTTCAATGCAGGAGACCTGGGTTCAACCCTGCGTTGGGAAGATCTTGTGGAGAAGGAAATAGCAACCCACTCCAGTAACTCTTGCCTGGAAAATCCCATGGACAGAGGAGCCTGGTAGGCTACAGTCCATGGGGTCGCAAAAAGTTGGACACGACTGAGCGACTTCATTTAATAATTCTTCACCTATAAAATAGTGGCAGTAATAATACTTATTGGGGCTTTGTGAGCTTGAAATATGAGATGTCTGTATAGTACTCAGTAGGATTTGCTATTATTGTTTTTCACACACAAAAAATTGTTAAGTAAACAGAAAATACTAAATGGTCAATTCACTAGATGCAATTAACAAATCAACATAAGGGAAATGTTCAAATTTATATTTTTTTCCCAAAAATACATTAACTTTTATCAAAGTAGTTTAAAAAACTAATACCCAGTGCTAATGAAGATGGAATAAAACCAAAACATTTTTACTTGGTGGCAATAATATTAGAACTATCCTTTGGAAAATTGACAATATCTATTATGAGCTATAAAATGTTTAAATTCTTGTTTAATTTGATAAGTTTACTACTTAGATAAAGATATAATTCAAAGAGATAACATGTTATAAGCTTAATTTTTTTTCCACTATTCATGAGAACCCTATAAAGTCCAAAGCAGTCAATCTGTTTATTTATATTCTGGTACAATGATCAAATGTAAATGAATTAATACCAAATACCAGGTGATAGTTATCTGCAACAAAATGGCAATTAATAGACTATAGTTATGTGCATGCATGCTCAGTTCCTTCAGCTGGGTTCAATTCTTTGTGACCCTGTGGACCGTTGCCTACCAGGCTCTTCTGTCCAAAGGATTCTCCAGGCAAGAATACTGGAGTGGGCTGCCATGCCCTCCTTCCCAATCCAGGGATCTCTTCCCAATCTCTTCCTAATCCAGGGATCTAACCTGTGTCTCTTATGTCTCCTGCATTAGCAGGTGGGTTCTTTACCACTAGTGCCACATGGGAAGCCCATTGTTACGTACTTTATACCAAAAATTTTAAATTAGATGATCATGTATAGACATTCTTATATAACTTGCAATTTTGTATGCTTTCCACATAATTAGGCCCATATTAAAAGCCTAGAAAACAACATAGAAAATAAAAATAGTTGTTTGTGCTATATATAAAACAGATTACTAATAAGGACCTTGTGAATAGCACAAGGAATGCTACTCAGTACTCTGTAATGGCCCTTATGGAAAATGAATCTTAAAAAACAGTAGGTATATGTATATGCATAACTGATACACTTTGCTGTACACCTGAAACTAACACAATATTGTAAGTCAACTATATTCCAATAAAAATTGTTTTTAAATTCTTTACAGTAAAGTCTTCCTGCCACAGCTTCCATCAGTTCAGTTCAGTTCAGCTGCTCAGTTGTGTCCAACTCTTTGCGACCCCATGAATCGCAGCATGCCAGGCCTCCCTGTCCATCACCAACTCCCGGAGTTCACCCAAACTCATGTC
Organism: Capricornis sumatraensis; assembly: GCF_032405125.1. NCBI lineage: Eukaryota > Metazoa > Chordata > Mammalia > Artiodactyla > Bovidae > Capricornis > Capricornis sumatraensis. Next base: position 223,892,872 of record NC_091069.1, read on the forward strand.
TATCGAGCCAGTGATGCCATCCAGCCATCTTATCCTCTGTCGTCCCTTTCTCCTCCTGTCCTCAATCTTTCCCAGCATCAGAGTCTTTTCCAATGAGTCAACTCTTCGCATGAGGTGGCCAAAGTGTTGGAGTTTCAGCTTTAGCATCAGTCCTTCCAATGAACACTCAGGACTGATCTCCTTTAGGATGGACTGGTTGGATCTCCTTGCAGTCCAAGAGACTGTCAAGAGTCTTCTCCAACACCACAGTTCAAAAGCATCAGTTCTTTGGCACTCAGCTTTCTTCACAGGCCAACTCTCACATCCATACATGACCACTGGAAAAACCATAGCCTTGACTAGACGGACCTTTGTTGGCCAAGTATAGATGGGGGGAAATAGTTGTTTTTGGATGAGCCAATTACACGTGATCATTTTTTCTTTCTTTTTTAGTCTTTAAATTTTTTCTTTAAAATGACTTTTAAGTTATACAAGACTGCATGCTTATTGTTAAAAAGCAAAAGGTAAACATTGCAAAGATATATAAAGAGAAAGTAAATGTCCTCCAATAATCCCTTCCTCCAATTTTTCACTCTCCTTCCTGTCTCTATTTCCTCTCATCAGATTCCATTTCTTTCCTTGGAGATAATAATTTATGGATATATCCTTCTAGATACCTCTGTCATCTTCTACACACAATGTGCATTTGGATGAGCACCACATACATTTGTTTCCTATGTTAATGGAATTCCTACCATTCTATAACTTACTGGTTTGGTTTCATCAACATATAAATATACATACATATGCATTTTATCTAACCATTGTCAGTTCAAATAGAATTGCCTTACTGTTTTTAATGAATGGCTACATTGTTCCATAATATGGACATAGCACAATTTGTTTAACCAACCTATTAACAATGATGTTTTGTGTAGTTTCCTTTCTTTTTTTTTTTGCTGTTTAAAACATCGCTGTAATCCCTGTACTGCTCACAGGTATACATGAGTATTTCTTTAGGATAGATTCCAAGAAAGAAATTGCTGGATCAAAGATTCAACATCCTTTGAATCTGCACATTCAAATTTCTGATAGCTACTTCCAAATCAGACTGTGAGAAGACTTAATCAATTTTTATCTTCATGAATTTTCTTTTTAAATGAAAGTAGTCAAATACAGAAGTCCCATGAAACTAACATGACACAGTCAAATGTACCCACACTCAGCTGGTCTTTACCCCAGAAATATGTCGTTTAATTTTAATTTTACATTTTCAAATATCCTCATGAGTTTGACTCACTCGTGATTCTACCATCTCCTATGTTCCTTTTTTTTTATTTTTGAGAATTGTGATTATCATCTGTTCAGAATGCCCATTTCTGGGCTAGGTCCTAGCAATGGATATGAACTGGGTGGAACACATTAAAGGTCAACAGCTTTGTAAATTAATTTGTACAGCCTGTTGCTGTACCTGGTTGTGCAGCTGCCTGGGCAAGTGGGCACTAACATCTAGTTTGTGTTTCACTCACCGAAGAACCTGTGCCCTGGGTGCAGGCAGGGAAGGGCAGAGTTCACCTAGAGAATTCTTTAGCCTTTTATTCACCCAGAGGAAATAACTCCTTTTCAAGTTCAAAATGCCTTATGGCATTTCAACTGCCCTGATAATTCATAGTTAAACATTTCTTTATATAACTGATTCTTCAGCCCTTTATTTAACTGGTTTCATTGATGGAGCTCATCATATTAAAAGGATAATGAAAGATTTATAGTAACAGTTAGCCCTAGGATTTAAAATATGAGTACAGTTCAAGCATAAGTTGAGCGTTTGGCTATGGTAAGAAAAAGTTTTGGTGAACTAAGCCCAAGGAGTATACAAACCATCAGATAAACAGCTATAATTAAAAATACAGTCTGATCATTTCCATATCATTGATAGATTTTCAGAAATTATAAAGCTGAACTCTGAAATATATTACTTCCAAGTAATGAAATGAGTCTAAGGTTCATCCACAGCAAAATTGCTATAGTGATTAAGTGTAGTTTCACTGTTAAATTATATTTTTCTCAAGTCCAAATTGAGATTTTTTTTTCTTTTTTAAACATTTTTATTATTAAAATTTATTTTTATTTATTTAGTTATTTGGTTGCACTAGGTCTTAATTGTGGCATGTGGTATCTTTAGTTGCTGCATGTGATCTCTTAGTTATAACATGGGGGATCTTTTTCCCTGACCAGGGATTAAGGGATTAAACCTGGGCTCCCTCCATTGAGAGGGCAGGATCTTAGCCACTGGACCACCAGGGAATTTCCCAAATAGAGATATTTTAAAGCAGGTATAATTATTGCTGTACAACGGATGTTAAACAAAATATTTCACTTTATCTGAAATCAGGCACAAGTAACAGCAATTTCAGTAGTTAGCTGTCTGATAAGTTGTGGATTCTCTCCTAATTTAGGGAGACAAAATCTTGTCTTGTTGTCTTTAGGGAGACAAATTCACATTATTTAAACTGGAGCAAACACAGTGTGTCTGTAAAAGTAGTCAACAGTGAATAATTAAAGGAAAACACTGAGCTGAGATGAGGGAATGATGGATGTAGACTAACGATCTAGCAAAACCCTTAACATGGGGTAATCTTGTGGGCCTAAATAGAATCAAGGAAGGTTAGGTTAGATCCAAAGAAAGGTTTGAGGGAGGGAAGGAAGGAAGGAGGGAGAGAAGGGGAGAGACAGCGAGAGAGATCCAGAGAGAGAGAGAGAACATGAGCAAGAGAGAAAGACAGAGAGAGAGACAGGGCTTGAGCAAAAGCGGGAGGAATGAAGAAAGGAAGGAGAGGTTACCTGGAGTTTTCAGGGTAAGCACATTAGCTTTGGGGAATATCTTTATGAACAAGGCACATGAGTTTATGAAAATAGGCTTTTTTTTTTTTTTGGTGATGGCAAGGAAGTTAAGTCTTAAAATTCTGAGAATGAAAGAGACAAGCTCTTGATTAGAGATTCTTAAATTCCACAAAGTAATTCTTGACTGATAGTTGGCAGGCATACATCTGATAGTTCCAACAAAAGTAGTGATCTGTGTTTAGCAAGGAGAATTACTCTCGCTTGGCTTTCTGTGACTTTGGATCCATTAAGAGGGAAAGGAAGAACCGAAAGTATTGTATCCCAGCTCTCAGGCTCTTTCTGGAAGCTCCAAACCCTTCACAGCCTGCACAGATTCCTATCCTGTAGCTACTTGCAGGGGATGGATGGATCTACTAATGTGAAGTTGCCAAGTTAGAGTGACAGAGTCCAGCCTGGGCCCAGCTGTTGAGTCCCTGAAGGTCTCAGACAAAATGAGAATTCGTAAGGGCTGGTAGGAGCAGAGAGTCAAGTGGGAGGGCAACATAAGACTCCCACGCTAGAAAGTGGATGGGGAAGGAGGGACATGGCAGCCATGACTATTTGCCAAATTCTCTGATGGCAGAACCTTTGGGGCAAGCCATTCTGAGTTACTGGTAACATAAACTGGTTAAGTCAAGTGACTGGAAGCCCGTGTGCTTTTTAAATTTTTTTTAAGCCTTGCAATCTAGCATCTTTGCCAAACTCCTGAGTCTGTTTACAAATAACACTGGACTGATCCCAGTTACCTCATCAGTTCTTTTCTTTTTCACAAGATTATTTCCTGATGTAGAAACTGGTCTCTCCCTCTCCTACTCCAGTTCCTAAAAATGGAGTCAGAGCAGTATGTCTGTGGGATGAGCCCCTGGTTAATTGAGTGTAGTCTACATGTTTTTATCTTGAAGCTGCAGACCCTGAGGTTCAATCCCAGATCACGATAAGACACTCATCACTTAACTTTAGACAAGACAGGGGCTCAATTGCAATGACAATAAAAATGGTTAACATCCATAAAGCCATTATGGTGAATTGGAAACTGCTAAGTGCCTACACACGTTGCCTAATGCAATCTAGACAATATGCTTTTTGAAATGGATGTAGACTTGTATTTTTTATCCTTATTTTACAGTTGAAGAACTTGAATGATAGAGAAATCAAGGAACTTGTACAAGGTCACCTACCTAGGAAATGGCAGTCACTGAGACATTTTGACTCCCAGGTGGAATTATTATACTACATCCCCAGCTAAGGAAACCCTAAGCCTGAATAGACTCAAGAAGCAAGCTAGATCCATGTACCTATTGTAGCAACCCTGAATATTTATTGGAAGGACTGATGCTAAAGCTGAAGCTCCAATACTTTGGCCACCTGATGCAAAGAGCTGACTCATTGGAAAAGACCCTGATGCTGGGAAAGATCGAGGGCAGGAGGAGAAGGGGCAGTAGAGGAGGATGAGATGGTTGGATGGCATCACCGACTCAATGGATGTAAGTCTAAGCAAACTCCGGGAGATAGTGAAGGACAGGGAAGCCAGGCAAGTGTTGCAGTCCATGGGGTCTCAAAGAGTCAGACACAACTTAGCAACTGAATAACAACAATAAATTATTCTTCAACATCACCTTGGAAGGAGAACTTTGACTTCAAAGGGCATGCACCTCTTTTGTGCAGATATCAGCCTGCTTAGCATTCTGCAGCCTCTGAGGCCCCTTGCAGGAATTTCAAATCAAATTTAGTGCTCCTGAGAAAGAACCTTCCTCCCTCAATCACAGAGGTCAGTGAAAACACTGAGAGTCTATAAACCATGACACACAGTGAAGGAGGAAATGACTTTATCTGTGGGGACCAGTGATAAGGGGCAGTATGAGTGGGGGGGTGGTTTCTTTCCTTGTGGTTGGCAGGAGACAGATCAAGCTGCCATCAGCTCCTCCCATGCCCAAAGGCTTAAAAAAAAAAAAACAAACACACACACACACAAAAACTATGTCACCCAGCAGCTAGAACATGACATGTGACCGACCTACACATATTCTGCCAAGTACTGTGTTCACAAACTGGCTCCAGCATTCTCTTTTGCTAGGGTTGTGTATTTTCCTTTCGCCTCTTAGTATGTTGGGAAGGGACAGAAAAGTGTTAATGTAGTGTCATGCCAGCTCCACAGACAGGAGATAATTCCGATGGTGTCTCCTCCTACCCTTGGCTAAGATGACTGTGGGTCAGCATTTGAGATACAGTTAGACTGCATCCAACTGAACAAGGGAATACCTTGCAACTTGCTAGTGATCTGGAAAGTGTTCACAATGCCCTGTTAAGTGAAAACAGCAGCATATAAAACAGCGATACCCTAGAAATAGGCACAGAAAAGTCTAGAAGGACAGATAGTGCAAAGTTAGCAGTGGTTACCTCTGGCTGGTGGGAATACAAATGATTTCTTCTTTCATTTTAGTTTTTATTTGAATATTACTTATTGAGTGGTTAGCATAATCGAAGCATAAGAAATCCTCAATCAGCCTTTTATGTTTTAAAAAACACATGATGTAGGAACATCCATTTCTTTTGTAATAAGAAGTTTGTTTAAAGCTTTACTATTAAGGAAAGTTTTACCTCCTTGAGAGGAAATCCAATGCACAAAACCCCAAACTTAGGTGCAAATAAACTAGGAAGTGACAGTTCATTTCACAAATGAGTTCGACCACATGATTCTTTGAAACAGAACGCTCTCTAGCTACTCAATATCTGATTCAGTTCTCAGTAATTTTCCTTGGTTATGAGGGAAATGTAAATTCAAACTTTGTAAATTGGGCTAAAATTATTTACAGGCCTTTTGGTTTAGCTTTTTTAATACAAGTTGGGATCAAGAAAATGTGAAAAGTAAACTCTACTAATGAAACGTTGTCATCCATGGAATAGAGAGACACAGAGTCGCGCTTCTAGCAGAGGTGCCCTCCTGCCTACCAACACCTCCAACAGGCCTGGCAGGCTGAGCTGGTTGCAGGGCCTCGCCTCCCCCGCTCCTGCCCCAACCCCACCCTGCCTCCCACTCCTGGAAACCTCGCTGCTCTCCCTCTTTGTTTAGGTGCCTGGGCCACTTCGGAGGCAGGGGGAACTCTGAAGGGTGTGATGAAAGACAAATGATGTTGTGCAGCCTGGCGACCTGGCCTAATCCTAGTGCACAAAGGCTAGGACAATGACCTCACCATTTGTGGAGTTAATCATAGGACTCAAGTATCGATCAATGGGGGCTTTATGTGGTCCAAGAGGCTGCAGGAGGCCTTGCGGGGAAGTGAGGGGTGTGTTGAGTGCTGAGACCCTATACTCTACTCCTATGGGAATGGAAACAGTAAGGGGTGGAGAGGAGAGGTATACTTGGTATACCCATTAGAGGTCATTTCTATTCTGTCCCTTTTTTTTGATGGAAAAGGAGTATGTCAAGGCTATATATTGTCACCCTGCTTATTGAATTTATATGCAGAGTACATCATGAGAAACGCTGGGCTGGAGAAAGCACGAGCTGGAATCAAGATTGCCAGGAGAAATATCAGTAACCTCAGATATGCAGATGACACCACCCTTATGGCAGAAAGTGAAGAAGAACTAAAGAGCCTCCTGATAAAAGCGAAAGAGGAGGGTGAAAAAGTTGGCTTAAAGCTCAACATTCAGAAAACTAAGATCATGGCATCTGGTCCCATCACTTCATGGCAAATAGATGGGGAAACAGTGAAAACAGTGTCAGACTTTATTTTTCTGGGCTTCAAAATCACTGCAGATGGTGACTACAGCCATGAAATTAAAAGACGCTTACTCCTTGGAAGGAAAGTTATGACCAACCTAGACAGCTTATTAAAAAGCAGAGACATTACTTTGCCAACAACAGTCCATCTAGTCAAAGCTATGGTTTTTCCAGTAGTCATGTATGGATGTGAGAGTTGGACTATAAAGAAAGCTGAGTGCTGAAGAATTGATGCTTTTGAACTGTGGTGTTGGAGAAGACTCTTGAGAGTCCCTTGGACTGCAAGGAGATCCAACCAGTCCATTCTAAAGAATACCCAGTCCTGGGTATTCATTGGAAGGGCTGATGTTGAAGCTGAAACTCTGATATTTTGGCCACCTGATGTGAAGAGTTGACTCATGTGAAAAGACCCTGATGTTGGGAAAGATTGAAGGCAGGAGGAGAAGGGGACGACAGAGATTGAGATGGTTAGATGGCATCACTGACTCAATGGACATGAGTTTGGGTAAACTCTGGGAGCTGGTGATGGACAGAGAGGCCTGGCATGCTGCATGCAGTTCATGGGGTCGCAAAGAGTCGGACACGACTGAGCAACTGAACTAAACTGAATTTATTTATTTGGCTGCATTGGATCTTTGTTGCATCACTTGGGATCCTTAGTTGTGGCCCAGGGGCTCTGTAGTTGTGGTGCATGAGCTTAGTTGCTCTGTGGCTTGTGGGGTCTTAGTTCCCTAACCAGGGATCAAACCTGCATACCCTGCACTACACTTAACAGACTCTTAACCACTAGACCACCAGGAAAGTCCCTCTATTTGGTTCTTATCACTTGGCAAGCAAAGGGCTAGCAACAAGAGATACAAGGGTTGTGCCTCTCAGGAGGCTTCCAGGGCAGGGGAAGGTAAAGCTTATGGAATACACAAATCCCATGATGCTGGAGGGAGTAAGCTGAGAGCTGAGAGAGAGAAGGGTGAACAGGAAGTTTGACCATATACAGGAGCCTTCTTATAGGAGGAAAATGTTTCCTGGATTGGATGGCATTCCAAGGGGTCACAGATTCTGTTGGGCAGAGAAGGAGAGAGGGTGATCAGTGAATGTACCAGCCTGAGCAGAAGCCCAGAGCTGGGAAACACTACACGGCCCTGTCTGGGTGGAGTGTAGGGTAGAGATAAGCACGGTGATGCCGTCTGTGCCCATCCAGGGGAAGTGCCAGTGACAGAATAAATAGTTGGCTATGTTTTTCTTTTAAAACTACAGAAAGAGATATCCCATGGGCATTTTTTCTTGATTTTGTTTTTTAATGTATAATTTAGTAGTGATTTTTTAATTCACTAAGTTGGGCAACCATCACCACTGTCTAATTGCAAAACACTTTAACACCCCCGTAAAGAACCCCCCCTACTCTCTAGCATCTCTCCTCTCTCTCCAGCTGCTGGCAATTACTAATCTACTTTCTGTCTCTATGAATTTGTCTATTTTAGGCATTTAATCTAAATGGAATCACATAATATGTGGCCTTTGTGTCAGGCTTCTTTCACTTTTAACATAATATTTTTAAGATTCATTTATTCTGTAGCATCTATCAGAACTTCATTTCTTTTTATGGTCAGATAATATCCCACGGCAACCCACTCCAGTACTCTTGCCTGGAAAATCCCATGGATGGAGGAGCCTGGTAGGCTGCAGTCCATGGGATTGCTAAGAGTCAGACACGACTGAGCGACTTCACTTTCACTTTTCACTTTCATGCATTGGAGAAGGAAATGGCAACCCACTCCAGTGTTCTTGCCTGGAGAATCCCAGGGACGGGGGAGCCTGGTGGGCTGCCTTCTATGGTGTCGCACAGAGTCAGACACGACTGAAGCGACTTAGCAGCAGCAGCAGCAATATCCCACTGTATGAATATACCACATTTGGTTGATTCATTCATCAAATTGATGGACATCTGGGGTGTTTTCCATCTTTTGATTATTGTGAATGACACTGCTATGAATGTTTGTTTACCCACCGCCATCTGTCTCAGTCAGCTCAGGGTGCTATGTTAAAAACTGTATACTGGTTAGCTTATAAACAACAAAAATTTATTTCTCATGGTTCTAGAGTCTAGCAATCCAAGATTAGGATGTGAGCATCTTTGCATTTTGGTGAGGACTTCTTCTGGGTTGCAGATTGTCATCTTGTTGGTGTGTCCTTAGATGGCAGAAAGAGAACAAGAGTGCTCTCTGGGGTCTCTTTTATAAGGGCACTAATCCCATTTATGAAAGACCCATCCTTATGACCTAACCACTTTCCAAAGACCTCCTAATGCCATCACATTAGGGGCAGGGTGGGAATTCACCATGTGAATTGGTGGGAGGGGGATGTGGATAGGAATCAGACCTGGGTTCCATGCATTGGGAGTGTGGAGTCTCAGCCACCAGGCCACCAGAGAAGTCCCCTTATATAATTTTTGATAGCCAACTTGTTATTGTTCTTTTTGCAGGCTTTGGAGTGAATCCATTTCTGAGTTCCTACCTAGTAGTTTCTTAACCTAAGATTGGATATTTCTTTCTAATTCCACATACAAACAAGGCTGAGGCTGCCACATCTTCGTGTCAAGCTGGTGGTTATTTTGCAGCTGGGACCTCAGCTCTCATGCATACCACTCTGACTGCACAGTTGTCTTTAAAGAGGCAGGAAAGAAAAAAAATGAAGTTGCTCAGTCGTGTCCAACTCTTTGGACCCCATGGACTGTAGCCTACCAGGCTTCTCCATCCATGGAAATTTCCAGGCAAGAGTACCGGAGTGGGTTGCCATTTCCTTCTCCAGGGGATCTTCGCAACCCAGGGATAGAACCCGGGTCTCCTGTATTGCGGGCAGATGCTTTACCATCTGAGCCACCAGGAAAGCCCAAAGAGGCAGGAAGAGAGAGAATTAATTCTTAAACCATCATTAATGCAAGGGAATACTGCCAAAACACTTACTTTAAACAAGGCAAATTACAAAGTTAGTGTTTTTTTTTTTTTAATTCACTGTATAATACTCAAGACTTATGTTATTTTAGGTATAATTTTGAAATGTATCTAACTGTAAACTCAAGGCTAAGATAAGTAAATATTGGCTGGAATCCACAGATCACGTCTTAAAACTACTCTTCTTTCTCCTATTATCTTTTCTTTTAACTCCCTTGTCCTAACTACATACCTCTTCCCTTATTTCCTTCTCAATAACTACAGACCCTCCTCTCAAAAAGTTACTAAATCATAACCTCCCTTCTGAAAAGTCTTTTTCCAAACCGCAGCCCCTGGCCCTTTCTTTCTAGTTACCTCATCCCCGCAAACCACAGCCCTCTTTTCCAAAACTTCTCTTTAAACTCATTTCCCAAATATTGTCTTTTCCCTAAAATCTACATCCCTGAGTGTCTACTCTCTGAAACCAAAAGACACACATATCTTGTCATTCATCAATGGAGCTGGGACTGATTCCAGGAGAGACGTTATCAGAGGGTTATGACACGTGGAAGATGTGGAACAAGGTGACGAGTTTGCAGTGGATAGAGATTTAGTGCCCTCTGGATAAGCCCCAGGCTGTGGGCAGCTCCCTTCACTTGGCTGGGCCTTGATTATCTCATCTGGAATGGACTCAACCTCTGGCTCATGGGATGCTCTCAGCAATAATATTTATTGGCTTGGTTAAGTGGTCGGATAAAGGACTAGGATGAGGTGAACTCCAAGCTGCTTTTGCTAATATGCATGTGGTTAAGATGGAGATCAGTAGAACTTTGTAATTAAATTATTTGACCAATTGCCTCCATTTTGTTCTTCACTTTGCTTGTGTAGGTAGTCTTTCTTTGTCGAGGAGAAAAATATGTGGAATTTTACTGGGGAGAGATATAAGACAGTTATTTTCCCCTTTGGACTCCAAACTCCTTGATATCTGTCAGTGGGCTGCTAATGAAAATAGTTTCAGTTCTATGGGACTAACTGTGAGGACAATGAAATCCAGAAACATGAACTAGGAATACAGGATGTCTAACCAGGATTGTTCTAAATTGCTCAGAAGGCACCCGTGAAAGTGAGATGCCATTGTTAATAAATATTTGTTGATTAACTAAAGAACATGAATACTGGGTGATAAAGATGTCTTGTAGCTCTGAGTTTATATACCAGAGACCAAATGTAAAAGGGCATGGTGGTTTCAATAAACAAGTAACTCCTTCCTAAAAGTTCTAAAAATTTTTAAACTCAAAATGGATCATTTATAGAAAGGTGAAAAGCTAAACTATACAACTTTTAGAAGAAACCAAAAGAGAAGATCTTCATGACTGTAGGTTGGCCAAGGATTTCCTAGATAAAACACCAGAAGCATGATCCACAGAAGAGAAAATGATATATTGGTCTTCAAGAAAATGGAAAAGTTTGCTCTGTAGACACACTGAGAATGAGAAGACAATTTACAAATCTGGGACAAAATCTTTAGAAATCACATATCCATTGAAGAATTTGTATCCATACTAAATGAAGAACTCTTGAAAATTCAAACAGTAAGAAAACAAACAACCCAATTAAACTAGGCAAAAGACTTGGACAGATACTTCACCAAAGAAAGATACAGAGGTATCAAATAAGTACATGCAAATATGCTCAAAAGTAAATTTGTCATCAGGGAAATGTAAATTAAAACTACAAGGTATTGCTACACGTTTATTAGAATGACTAAGAATAAAAACAAAACTGATACTTCTACGTATTGGCAAGGATTTGGGCAAACTGGAACTTTCAGACATTGCTGGTATGAGTGTAAAATGATATAACTATTCTTAAAAGGAAAGAAAGTGAAGTCGCTCAGTCGTGTCTGACTCTTTGTGACCCCATGGACTGTAGCTTACCAGGCTTCTCTGTCCATGGAATTTTCCAGGCAAGAGTACTGGAATGGGTTGCCATTCCCTTCTCCAGGGGATCTTCCCAAACCAGGGATCGAACCCAGGTCTCCTGCACTGCAAGCAGATGCTTTACCGTCTGAGCCACCAAGGAAGTCTCAAAAAGAGTTTGGCAATTCCTTATGAAATAAACATACACAAACCACGTGACTAGGAGTCCCAGTTCTGGGTGTTTTTACTGTACAGAAATGAAACTCAAGTTCACACACAAACCTGCATCCAAATGTTTATAAAAACATTTATAATTTATAATTATTTTCAATTGCCAACACTGGAAACTAAAATATCAATGATTTTCAAATGTGTTATGCTAAGTACAAGATGCTGGAACCAAAAGGTTACATAATATGTAATTCAACTTGTATGGCATTCTGGAAAAGCCAAAACTATAGTATAGAGTTGTTAAATCCTGAAGACTGAGCGAACTCTGGGAGCTGGTGATGGACAGGGAGGCCTGGCGTGCTGTGATTCATGGGGTCACAAAGAGTCGGACATGACTGAGCGACTGAACTGAACTGAACTGAACTGAACTGAACTGAACTGAAGGCAGGTGGATTCTTCCAAAGGGAACATTTTGGGGATGTCCCTGAATTTATGCATTTGTTAAAACTAACAGGATTGTACATCTAGCTGAGCTATTTCAAATCCCAAAAGATGATGCTGTGAAAGTGCTGTACTCAATATGTCAGCAAATATGGAAAACTCAGCGGTGACCACAGGACTGGAAAAGATCAGTTTTCATTCCAATCCCAAAGAAAGGCAATACCAAAGAATGTTCAAATTATTGCACAATTGTACTCATCTCCCACACTAGCAAAGTAATGCTCAAAATTCTTTAAGCCAGGCTTCAGCAGTACACGAACCAAGAACTTCCAGATGTTCAAGCTGGATTTAGAAAAGGCAGAGGAACCAGAGATCAAATTGTCAACATCCACTGGATCATTGAAAAAACGAGAGAATTTCAGAAAAACATCAACTTCTGCTTCATTGACTTCACTAAAGCCTTTGACTGTGTAGATCACAACAAACTGTGGAAAATTCTTAAAGAGAAGGAAATACCAAACCACCTTACCTGCCTCCTACGAAACCCATATGCAGGTCAAGAAGCAACAGTTAAAGCCAGACATGGAACAACGGACTGGTTCCAAATTGGGAAAGAAGTACGTCAAGGCTGTATATTGTCACCCTGCTTATTTAACTTCTATGCAGAGTACATCATGAGAAACGCTGGGCTGGAAGAAGCACAAGCTGGAATCAAGATAGCTGGGAGAAATATCAATAACCTCAGATATGCAGATGACACCACTGTTATGGCAGAAAGTGAAGAGGAACTAAGGAGCCTCTTGAGGAAGGTAAAAGAGGAGAGTGAAAAAGCTGGCTTAAAATTCAACATTCAAAAAATGAAAATGATGGCATCTGGCCCCACCACTTCATGGCAAATAGATGGGAAAGCAATGGAAACAGTGACAGACTTTATTTTCTTGGGCTCCAAAATCACTGCAGATGGTGACTGCAGCCATGAAATTAAAAGACTCTTGCTTCTTGGAAGAAAAGCTATGACAAACCTAGACAGTTTATTAAAAATCAGAAACATTACTTTGCCGATGAAGGTCCATCTAGTCAAAGCTATGGTTTTTCCAGTAGTCATGTATGGATGTGAGAGTTAGACCATAAAGAAGGCTGAATGTTGAAAAATTAATGTTTTTAACTGTGGTGTTGGAGAAGACTCTTGAGAGTCCCTTGGACAGCAAGGAGATCAAACCAGTCAATCCTAAAAGAAATCAATATTGAATATTCATTAGAAAGAATGATGCTGATGCTGAAGCTGAAGCTTCAATACTTTGACCTGAAGTGAAGAACTGACTCATTAGAAAATACCCTGATACTGGGAATGACTGAAGGCAGGAGGAGAAGAGGACGACAGAGGACGAGATGGTTGGATAGCATCACTGACTCAATGAACATGGGTTTGAGCAAGCTCTGGGAGTTGGTGATGAACAGGGAAGCCTGGCATGCTGCAGTCCATGGGGTCACAAAGAGTTGGACATGACTGAGCAACTGAACAACAACATCAAAAAATGGGATCGAGAGGAAGTTATTTTATTAAATGTAAAAACTGGGGGGGGGGGAGTTCTGCAAGTGATGAAGGTAAAAAACAAAACAAAAACCAACAACAAAAAAACTGTGGTCAGGAACTAGCCTTGGCTAATCATGAATCTTTCATTTTTACCTGGAATAATCCTGTTGTCCATGCTTCACTAAAAGCACAAATAGTACAAATGAATGTTTTTCTGATACTGTATTTACTTACAGTAAGTATGGTGACCCTTAAAGTAAGGTGACCCTTAAAGACCTTCCCAAACAAGGGGTAGCTATCTCCCCTTGCCTTTCCAACCAAGCTATCTGACACTCAAGATCCTGTGACCGCGGGAGAATTATGACTGCCCAGCCAAACAAAGCCTTGATAGCACCATGCCCTGCCCTTTCCACCTGAGCAAATGTCACCAAGACCTCTTGCGTGTCATCTGCCTTAGTGAGTATGCTGGCCTGAATGCAGAGTACACAGGAAGCTTCCATGACCTGGTCACCAAATCCTCCCTGGCCTTGCCCCCTGGATTAGCTCCTACTGTGATGACAGGTGAGACCTACCCAGGCAACTGCCCCTGGGCTGGGCTCAGCTGAGAAAAGCTGGATTTCGCGCTTCATTTCTTTCCCTCACAAAGCCACCTGTAGCTCCATGACCATTCATTGTCTAGGAATTAAAGGTCTCCTTGAGAGTCTTTTGTGCCCTTGCCAAGCCCTTGCCAGGCTATTGCTACCGATGTTCCTCTCCCAGCCCAGGGCTTCATTCTGAGGCTCTAGGGAAGTGACAGGGAGCGTCAGTGCTCGTATCCCACACTTAACCTCTTAAATTCTTTAAGGGCCACCCTCCTGAAAAATTATCAAAGTCCCAGGGGAACATCTGGGAGTCCTGGCTGCCCAGGAGAGCTTTCGTATTTTGTTAGTATTCCAAAATTTATTATATGAAGTGTTAGTGCTTCACTGGAGTCTGTCCTATATCTGGATAATGAATAAGTTTCAAAAAAATATCACTAATATGAGTTCCAGTTAGATTTCCAAGGCTAATAGCACTGTGTTCTTTCTTTCTCTCTCTCTTGCCTCCTCCCCCACCATCTGCCACCGCATATATTAAAAACTGACTTGCCAAACTTGCTTTCCTGCAGAAATTACCTCGGAAATGGAACTAAGATTCCAGGGGTCTAGGTCTTGGAGAGAATCTAACTCATGAAGACAGGCAGACAGAGAAGCCGAGGAAGACTTCAAGTTGGCAGGAAAAAATTCACAGCTAATTTGGGGAATAAACAGAAAAGGAGTTCTGCAAAAGGTGAACATTTTCCCCAGTGCTGAGGCAGAGAAAGGGGCCTGGGGATATTTACAGAGGGGAGCTGCCCTCCCCATGTTAGCTTTCCTTTCTCGGGCTTAGCACTCAAGCACAAGCAAACCATCCATGAATCCTTGCCCCAGGATTCATGCAGCTTTCCTATCAGGTCTCCAACAATACCATGGCTTCCTACCTATTTTTAAATTTTTCTTTTGATTGCTCATGAGCCCTTCTTACTACTTTAATCAGTTTTGTGTCCTGAAATTTCACTTTGCCTTGCAGGGCCTTCCTCTGTCACAGCTGAAAGAGAACTAAGACAGGCTTTCTCTCAGGAGTGAGACAGAATGAGCCATCTGGGGTGGTATTGGTTTCTTCCTGCACTAATCATTCTACTGGTTTTTAAACACTTGCTTTTTAAAGGAAATGTAATCCTTATGTTTATTTTTAATGAAAAATTTTATTTAAAAGCTTTTGAAAAAGTAGATCTTAGTTTATAGAGAAGTTTTAGGTTCACAACAAAATTGAAAAAAATGTATAGATATTTCCCATATATTCTCAGCTCCCATACAAGGATAACCTTTCCTGTTATCAACATCTCCTATCAGAGTTACAAGTTTTGAACGTACTTTACTTGTCTTTGTCATCCAGAGTCCATAGTCTAATTTAGGGTTTAATATTGGTGTTGTACATTCTATCGGTTTGACCCATTTATAATGCTGCTGTTTTTATATCTTATTTACACTCCTTTTGGGCTTCCCCAGTGGCTCAGACAGTAAAGAATTTGCCTGCCATGCAGGATACACGGGTTTGATCCCTGGGTTGGGAAGATCCCTTGGAGAAGAGAATAGCAATCCACTCCAGTATTCTTGCCTGGAGAATTCCCATGGACAGAGGAGCCTGACGGGCTGCAGTCTACAGGGTCGCAAAGAGTTAGACACAACTGAGCAACTAGCACACACTAAATACTTACACTCAATTAAAGAAAACCCTGTTTTCAAAAAGAGTCACATGAGTCATGTGATGTCTAAATAGCTTTCTTGAGCCTCCAGAAGTCTTCTCCTGAAAGACATGTCATTTCATGAGCTTTTTCATGAAAAAGCTTCTAGAAATCTTCTGTTGCTAAAGTGGGAACACACACACATACATATACACACAACTTGCAATTCAGATGAATGCCAAGAAAGTTTAGCCCTGAATTTTCAGAAAATGACTTCTCTCACTCAAACATATGAGAGCACTGAAATTTTAGAATCTCGAAGGAGCCTATGGTGTGTGCTAACAATTCATTTCTCTAATGTCAGTAAGCTCTGACTCTGTAGCTTGTCACATTACCAGGAAGCTACACTTTTGAATCCTGCTCCTTGTAGCAACACGGAAGTCATGGGCTCTGCTACAGATACCCTGCATTTGAATTCTATCTTTACTCTCTTAAGATATTGTAAATATCAAGTCACTTAAAACAGTAGAAGCTCTTAGTGCAACACCTGATTTTCACCAGTGAGTCCGCATCAGCTGTCATCTCCAGGCGTTTGCACACTGCCCTTAGCACTTTTTTGGGAACAATATAAGAAACTGCTTTATCACAGGAAGATGTTTTTGCAATGATTGTAAAACTGCCATCATTTTACTTTTCGATGTCTCTCATGGAAAATACTCAAATTCACGTGAGATCATTCAAGCTAGAAAAACAAATTTACATCTCCTGATAAACTGGCAGTCCTCCTTTAATGAGGAAAATGCAGATGAATAATTGATTTTGAATTCTTATTTTATTTTTTGCTTTGATTGCCAGGGAGTCATGGTTTATGTTCAGTTGCAGTAGTAATCTTGAGTTTAATAATAATTACAGCTAAATAATAGCTCTCACTTTAAAAAAAATTAAAGATTAAGAGCATTTTTGAATGTTATTGCCTGATTATTTGTATTAGTTCCAAAATGAAAATGAAAGGAGGGCTATTATTGCTAATAAATACACCTGAAATGCATAGACAGGGTCTTTTTGAACCGATTGCTTTATTTCTGCCCTGACTATGACCTATGGTATAGCCTCCTAATATAAATTGGATGAAAGTACAGTCTAATGTTACAGATTTCAGCAGCTGTTAAAATTACACAGTAATTGTCGATTCATACTGTAGAGTTACACCGTGGTGAATTGGCTGCTAGTGAACAAGGAAGAAAATGAACATTTAGGCACTAATGAGTACTCATGAAATCAGATACAGAGACACAAAACATTCTGGTTGACCCCTCCTTTTTTTTTGGCCTGTATTCCAGAGCTGTTTAAAATATACAGCTAAGGCCCTGTGGGAAAGTTTCCTGTTTTCCACTTCTTCAGGATCCTCAGCTGTACCCCAATAGTTACAAGTTACTCCAGACACTCCAGACCAGAGGACAGCTGAGAAGGGCCCAAATTGGGATTATGGTTTCTGGAGATGCTGATTGGTTTTATTTATAATTTATCATCTGAACTGGAGTATCTTTGAAGTAAAAGGGAGCACCATTAATAGTTTTGCTGGCATAGGTGTGAGCATATCCTAAATAAGTCAAGATGTATGATCCCTGTACTTAATAGGATGAGATTGGTGGGAACACACTAGCAATGGTTCCTGGGGCCCCAGGAAGGCCTCTGAGTCAAAATATTTCTGTACCTTCCTTCCTTATTGATGACTTACATTCCATCAATACTGATTCGTTCCTTTTGACTAGACATCCTCAGTCAGGGGTTATCCCTTCTCCCCACCCAATGGGATATTTACTAATGTCAGGATATTTTTCACTGTCATGACTGGGAGGGATGCTGCTATTGGCATCTAGGGGGTAAAGGTCAAGTTGTCACTAAACATTCTACAATGCACTGGATAGTCTCCACAACAAAGAATTATCCAGCCCCAAATGTCAATAGTACTGAAATTGAGAAATCCTGCTTTGGATTAAGCACTGTCTGTCCTCTGGTTTCCATTTGAAGATACCTGGGGGTCAAAAGAACGAAAGGACAAGCCACAGACTGGGAGAAAATATTTGCAAAAAATACATCTGATAAAGGATTATGATCCAAAATATACAAAGAAAAAAAGACCTCAATAATAAGAAAGCAAACAACTTGATTAAAAAATAGGCAAAAAATCTGAATGCACAGCTCAGCAAAGAAGATATACCAATGACAAACATGCATATGAGAGGATGGCAGCATCACCTGTCATTTGTTGTTTAGTTGCTCAGTTGTGTCAGACTCTAGGCAACACCATGGACTGTAGCCCACCAGGCTCCTCTGTCTGTGGTTTCCCAGGCAAGAATCCTGGAGTGGGTTGCCATTTCCTTCTCTATGGGTCTTCCGACCCAGGGTTTGAACTCACATCTTTGGCATTGGCAGGTGGATTCTTTACCGCTGAGCCACCAGGGAAACCCTGTCATTAGGGAATTGCAAATTAAAAGAACAATGGAATGGTACCAGACACCTATTAGAACTGTGAAAATCCAAAATACTGACAACATGAAAAACCAGGGAGGAGGTGAAGCAACAGGAGCTCTCGTTCATTGCTGTAACCATTCAGAATCGTTATAAACACTTTAGAAGACAGTTTGGGTGATTTCTTACAAAGATAAGCATTATTCTTACTCTATGATCCAGTAGTCACTTTTCTCGGTACCTATCTAAGTGAACTGAAAACTTACATCCTTACAAAAACTTGCACATGGCTATTTATGAAGTTTTATCTGCAGTTGCTAAAACTTGGAAGCAACCGAGATCATTTTTCAGTAGGTGAGAGGATAAATAAACTGGTACATGTACACAATAGTGTACACAATAGAATATTAAAGAAATGAGTTATCAAATCATGAAGAGACAGGGAGAAATCTTAAATGCTTGCAACTAAATGAAAGAAGTCAATCTGAAATGGTTATGTATTATATGATTCCAATTATATGACATTCTTTCCAAGACAAAATTTTGGAGACAGTAAAAGGATCAGTAGTTACCAGCATTAAAGAGGAGAGAGAGATGAATGGATAGAGCACAGAGGATTTTAGGGCAGTGAATCTATTCCATATGATACTACAATGGTGAATATGGTACATGTCCTTTCACATTTGTCAAAGCCCTTAAACTGGACACCACCCAGAGTGAACCCTAATGTAAGCTGTGGACTTTAGGTATTAATAACTTTTTACTATAACAACTGGTGTGTGTCCGTCAATTATAACAAATGTATAGCTCAGTGGGAGATGTTGATATAGGAGCAGAGATATATGGGAAATTTCTGTACCTTCTTCTCAATATTGCCATGAACTTAAAACTGCTCTACAAAATTAAGTCTATAAAAAAAGATTCATGCAGGGAAACACATAAGTCCCTCACCCTTTGTATTAAATGATTTCATCAAATGGTAAGGGAAAGTGACAACTTTTAAAAGGGGTCCCAGGGTCAAGGGACTACCAGCTTTAGACTGTTGCCTACACTGACTCTACTATAGTGACCTGGGAAGTGGTCAGGAGATGGGAAGGTGACTGCAACTTCCTGATGCTTTCAGAGATGTTAGCATAATCATTTTTTCACTTTATAACTTACCTTCATGTTGTGGCCTAATCTAATTGAAAAAACTATGATCATGGCACACAGTCCATCACTTCATGGCAAATAGAAGTGAAAATTTGGAAGCAGTGACAGATTTCCTCTTCTTGGGCTCTAAAATCACTGCAGATGATGCCTGCAGCCATGAAATTAGAAGACGATTGCTTCTTGGCAGGAAAGCTATGACAGACTTACACAGTGTATTAAAAAGCAAAGACATCATTTTGCCGAAAAAGGTCCATAAAGTCAAGGCTATGGCCTTTCCAGTAGTCATGTATGAATGTGAGAGCTGGACCATAAAGAAGACAGAGTGCTGAAGAATTGATGCTTTCGAACTGTGGTGCTGAAGAAGACTCTCGAGAGTCCCTTGGACAGCAAGGAGATCAAATCCGTCAATCCTAAAGGAAATAAACCCTGAATATTCATTGGAAAGACTGATGGTGAGTCTGAAGTTTCGATACTTTGGCCACCTGCTGGGAAGAGCCGGCTCATTGGAAAAGACCCTGATGCTGGGAAAGACTGAAGGCAGAAGGAGAAGGGAGTGACAGAGGATGAGATGGTTGGATGGCATCACCAGTTCAATGGACATGAACTTGGGCAAACTGCAGGAGATGGTGCAGAAGAGGGAAGCCTGGCATGCTGCAGTCCACAGGGTCGCAAAGAGTTGGACATGACTGAGTGATTGAACAACAACAAATCTAATTAACAGAAAGAAAAAAAACCAGATGATAGGAACAAATGGGCTAAGATCATTAACCACAGTTATTTGGGTTTGTTAGAGGACCGGCTCTCCCCTTTCATTCATGGGGTTGGAAAGTTGGCTCTCAGAGCTCCTCTTCCTGGATATCTTCTGCAAATGTACTTTTCTCCCTGCCTTGATGACATGTGCACTGGAGGAGTTTCTGGAACAGACATTTAATAGCCTTTAATGATTTGTGAAAGAAATTAGACAGTATTGCCAAAAACATCAGAGAACTAATGGTGAGGCAGTCTGAGCAGAACAGTAAGGATGTCACACAGAGAGGGTTGAGGAATTGAGAAACAAAGAAGGAACCGAAATACCCTACTGCTTAAGGAAATCTAAGTCCGAGTGAAAAACACCAGGGCCACGTCTTCAAGTTCCCTAAGAGCTGTGTTAAATGACTTCCAGCTTTACTTTGATGAATTACTACTCTATAGCAGAGAAGCCACATCACATGGTCCCCATTGGTCAAGCTTCCTTTTGATGAAACCTGGGCCCAGGTTCCCAGACAGCTAGTGTCCTAAGGAAGAATAGCAAGAACTTCAATTTGTGCCTAGGGATCAACAATTCACATCTTCTGTATAGCACTCTGCAGATACACTTGAAAAAAATCATGTGGACATTATGCAGTTTCAAGTATTTCTTGAAATAGGCCGCTGACTCGGGATGATTAGATTCCTTTTTGTATTACTTATTAGGACGAGAATTTGCCTGTAATAACACAATTGCAAATTGGCATGTAATGTACATTTATTGGGGCTTCCCAGGCAGCCCAGTGGTAAAGGTAGAAAATCTGCCTGTTAATGCAGGAGGCGAGGGTTTGATCCTTGGGTCAGAAAGATACCCTTGAGAAGGAAATGGCAACCCACTCCAGTGTTCTTGCTTGGGAAATCCCATGGATAGAGGAGCCTGGAAGGTTACAGTCCATGGAGTCACAAAAGTGTTGGATACAACTTATTGACTAAAATAATATATTGAGGGTTAGAAGTGTATCTTTTATAACAGCATATCTTCATAGAAGCTAGCACAGAGGTCTGTATATTGTCAACACTTAAATATTTCTGGAATCAGAGCACAAAGGAATTAATCCCTAATTTTAGTGAAGTTGGAGGGACCCTGAATGATCTGCATGCTTCTCCATTGGAATGAGCTAAATGGACACATTCACATGAAGGGTTCTTTCTTCCTGGGTTTGCTTTTAATATAGGAACAACAGGGTCAGTCCTTCATTTGTGAGGGTCCGTGGGGAATTAACATTCACAAGCCAAGTTCCCAGTTTACAGGATGCTCCCAAACAGTTTGACATGGACAAACTGGGTAACGTGTATCACTTATTAAGGGCCTTCAGCAATCGAGCTAGGCATGTCAGCATAGTCCTGGGTCAGTAAACTATACAGGCGAGGTAGCGCAGGAGATTCAGACAAAATCAAAGAGCAAAATCATGCTTTCTGAGAATCAATATTCCCAAACTAACATATAGATCTGATTAAATGCAAAACTGTTCTTTTTCTCATCAAGTCAGGGAAAATAAGGCTAAACCAAAAGACTTTCTCTTTTTCATGGTTGGAAAAAGGAGGAGTTTCAGAAAGGTGAAGGGGACAGAATGAAAATACCACACAGGTATTGTTAAGAGAATTTATAGCACGAACCAGCAGTTGTTTTTTCCTTTTGACTTGTGTAGTCTGTGACTGATGACTGGTCAGTGACTAAGCAACCTCAGGACTAAGCAACCTCAGAACGAGTGTAAGGAAATGAAGATTAGTTCTTATTAACAGGAATAATTGTAACAGTTGAATAGTAATTGAAGTGTGCTGTGTGTTGGCACAACTCTAATTGAAAGTAGTGTTTCTACAATATGAACCTTGGGATTGCTTTTAGTACATTCACTGCCCGTAACAAGACTTTGGCCCTCTTTACTGCACACATGTTTAGTGAACAATACCATACACTGAGCACTAGGTACTAGTGATAAAGAAATGAAAGACAGAGCAACTGTTTTGTGAAAGGAGGATTTTGTGATGCCAGCATAATCTAAGGGAAGCAAAGAAATTCAATCCTCCAGTGACATTTTTTTTTTCGTCCTCGAAGGGATAACATGCATATTGTTGGTCTAATCTCCTGTTCCTGGCCTGAACTGTACTCTAACTGGAGTCTCTTTGAATAGACCTGTGATTCAGATGTGATGAAGTCACGGTTTCCAACAAGATGGTATTTTTTTTCTGAAGATCCTTATGTGGTGTAAGTCACCAGGGTCAAATTTGCTATAAGTGGCTATGTTGGAAACTGTAATTTCATATGTATTTTCTTGATAAGTTTTGATTATTTACTTAAATACCTAACAGCTGCTGCTGCTGCTAAGTCACTTCAGTCAAGTCCGACTCTGTGTGACCCCATAGACGGTAGCCCACCAAGCTCCGCCGTCCCTGGGATTCTCCAGGCAAGAACACTGGAGCGGGTTGCCATTTCCTTCTCCAATGCATGAAAGCGAAAAGTGAAAGTGAAGTCGCTCAGTCGTATCCGACCCTCAGCGACCCCATGGACTGCAGCCCACCAGGCTCCTCCGTCCATGGGATTTTCCAGGCAAGAGTACTGGAGTACCTAACAGCTACACAGTATTTATAATACTTCTTAACTGAGCCTCACTCACATACAAATTTTAATTAAATCTTTAACATAGTATTGTGATTGAATTGAGATATTATGTATTGAGATATGGCATTGATTTGTTCAGCAAGTACTGTCAAACAGATTGTCTTATTTACTCTCAACATCACTTGCTTGTTGGTTTTACTTCTTTCTCTTCTAGTTCTATTTTAAATAAGTTTTCTCTTTTAGAAGTTCCATGTACAGCAGAAAGCATGGAAAACAAAGAAAAACTCAAAGGAAGCAGGTAGATAAGTCATCCTAAATCCTGTCATAGAGAGACAGTCTCTGTCCTGTTTGGTGAGGCCTTGTGCTGTGTTTTTTCATGTCTATTTATTGTGCATGGCTTGATGAAAACTGTATACATCATACCCATAGCTTTGCACTTGTGTTTCTCACTTAACAGTATATCAGGGTTATTTTCTCATTGGAGATGTTGAATGGCTGAATAGCATCAAAGTCTAAGTCATGGTCTGCTGCAGGCTGCCTTGCCATGGTCCAGTGGAAATTCAGTCCCTCCGTCCCCGCTGCAAGCCATGGTTTGGTCTAGATCAAGGAGCCATATTTTGCATTCTCGGTAGAGGGTCGTCCCCTCAGGAATGTGGAGCTGATGATGCCAAGTGCGTCCCTGACCTTCAGGGTAGAATGGAGAGCTCTTCTATTTTCTCAGGCTTCTGCCTGATAAGGGTGCTCAAACAGCAAGATTCAAGATTTATTACTTGGGAATCTAGTTTATTTGCAGTTGTTTAGACCTCTCACTCATGTCCTGATCCCTTGATCCAGTTGCTGTCTTAATTTAGAAACTCACCAACTGAAAGCAATACCAATTGACAGAACCCCAAAGGTTTCAGTTTGCACCCTATTTACCATTCAAAATCAGTTTCTTTTCTTTTCTGTTGTTTCTCTTTCCTTACCATTGCTACTACTGTGATCAATATCAATATTTCAAAGTTGCTGAGCACTTTATTTCTGTAAAATGCATCTCAAACATGTTCATTAGTTGTTAAAAAATGTGAAGCAAATGGAAAATTTATCTCAAAATCTGATAACAATGTGTACATGAATGGTGTATATAGCTGTGATGATCATATTCTTATATGTGTAATTTTAAATAGTGAAAAACCAGTTTTTAAACTCTTTTTCTCAAATGTATCAGTTAACAATTCCTGAAGTTGTTAGCAAGGTGATTTGGGACCTTGTTGCATTTTACAGCCTAGGTTTTAGAAGTCCTAGAAATAAGCCTAGGTCACTGAAAATAATAATCTTTTTTCAAACCATGAAATAATAACAACAATATAATAATAACAGTTATTTCATTCATACCAGGCCTGTTTTACTTAAGAACTTTTCATATTTTATTTCACTAACTTCTCAAAACCACTCTGAAATATAAGTACTCTTATAAACCCCATTACTGCAGATGAGGAAAGTATAAGTGAGTTCTTCAAAGCCTAATTTTGAATAATTTTCACTACATTTCTCCTTTAGGAAGCAAAGTACGAATCTCAATGCTAACTGCTCTCCTCTCAGAGTTAACAATGATACTATTAATAGGAACATGAGTCATCATACACTGACTGAATGTTAGGAAGAAGGTTCCCTAGTGGCTCATATGGTAAAAAAATCTGCCGGGTATGCAGGAGACCTTGGTTTGATCCATGGGTTGGGAAGATCCCCTGGAGGAGGGCATGGCTACCCACTCCAGTATTTGCCTGGAGAATCCCCATGGACAGAGGAGCCTGTTGGACTACAGTCCATGTGGTTGCAAAGAGTTGGACATGATATAAGCATCTGAATGCAGAGTTCCAAAGAATAGCAAGAAGAGATAAGAAAGCCTTCTTCAGCGATCAATGCAAAGAAATAGAGGAAAACAACAGGATGGGAAAGACCAGAGATCTCTTCAAGAAAATTAGAGATACCAAGGGAACATTTCATGCAAAGATGGGCTCAATAAAGGACAGAAATGGCCTGGACCTAACAGAAGCAGAAGATATTAAGAAGAGGTGGCAAGAATACATGGAAGAACTGTACAAAAAAGATCTTCACGACCCAGATAATCATGATGATCTGATCACTAATCTAGAGCCAGACATCCTGGAATGTGAAGTCAAGTGGGTCTTAGAAAGCATCACTATGAACAAAGCTAGTGGAGGTGATGGAATTCCAGTTGAGCTGTTTCAAATCCTGAAAGATGATGCTGTGAAAGTGCTGCGCTCAATATGCCAGCAAATTTGGAAAACTCAGCAGTGGCCACAGGACTGGAAAAGGTCAGTTTTCATTCCAATCCCAAAGAAAGGCAATGCCAAAGAATGCTCAAACTACCGCACAATTGCACTCATCTCACACGCTAGTAATGTAATGCTCAAAATTCTCCAAGCCAGGCTTCAGCAATACGTGAACCGTGAACTCCCTGATGTTCAAGCTGGTTTTAGAAAAGGCAGAGGAACCAGAGATCAAATTGCCAACATCCACTGGATCATGGAAAAAGCAAGAGAGTTCCAGAAAAACATCTATTTCTGCTTTATTGACTATGCCAAAGGCTTTGCCTGTGTGGATCCCAATAAACTGTGGAAAATTCTTCAAGAGATGGGTATACCAGAGTACCTGACCTGCCTCTTGAGAAATCTGTATGCAGGCCAGAAAGCAACAGTTGCAACCGGACATGGAACAATAGACTGGTTCCAAATAGGAAAAGGAGTACGTCAAGGCTGTATATTGTCACCCTGCTTATTTAACTTCTATGCAGAGTACATCATGAGAAACACTGGACTGGAAGAAACACAAGCTGGAATCAAGATTGCCGGGAGAAATATCAATAACCTCAGATACGCAGATGACACCACCCTTATGGCAGAAAGTGAAGAGGAGCTAAAAAGCCTCTTGATGAAAGTGAAAGAGGAGAGCGAAAAAGTTGGCTTAAAGCTCAACATTCAGAAAACGAAGATCATGGCATCCAGTTCCATCACTTCATGGGAAATAGATGGGGAAACAGTAGAAACAGTGTCAGACTTTATTTTGGGGGGCTCCAAAATCACTGCAGCCATGAAATTAAAAGCCACTTACTCCTTGGAAGAAAAGTTATGACCAACCTAGATGGTATATTCAAAAGCAGAGACGTTACTTTGCCGACTAAGGTCCGTCTAGTCAAGGCTATGGTTTTTCCTGTGGTCATGTATGGATGTGAGAGTTGGACTGTGAAGAAAGCTGAGCACCGAAGAATTGATGCTTTTGAACTGTGGTGTTGGAGAAGACTCTTGAGAGTCCCTTGGACTGCAGGAGATCCAACCAGTCCATTCTGAAGGAGATCAGCCCTGGGATTTCTTTGGAGAGAATGATGCTAAAGCTGAAACTCCAGTACTTTGGCCACCTCATGCGAAGAGTTGACTCATTGGAAAAGACTCTGATGCTGGGAGGGATTGGGGGCAGGAGGAGAAGGGGACGACCAAGGATGAGATGGCTGGATGGCATCACTGACTCGATGGACGTGAGTGTGAGTGAACTCCAGGAGATGGTGAGGGACAGGGAGGCCTGGCGTGCTGTGATTCATGGGGTTGCAAAGAGTCGGACACGACTGAGCGACTGAACTGAACTGAGTGACTAAGTTCACTTTATACACATTATTCCTGATCCTCATGTGGTAGACTGTATTTGTAGCCATAGTAATCTCTTTTTTTCCCCCACTGGCTCCTCTGCACTGTGACCTTGCTACTTCCCTATCAAGTGACGTTAATTTCTCCACCTGCTTTGATCTCTGTGGGCTCTGTGATTGCTTTGACCAAGAGAGTATGGCAGAAGTGACATTGTGCCAGTTTCAGGACCCAGGCCCTAAGAGCCCAGTCGCCTCCACTTCCTGTCTCTAGAACACTTGTTAGATAGAAGCTAGCCATTACCTGAAAAAGTATGACCGTCATGCTGCAAGAAGCCCAAGCTGTATGCAGAGGCCCTGAAGTAGGCGGTCAGCAATCTATGGCTCACGGGCCAAATCTAGCCCACTACCTGTATTGTAGGGTGTGTGAGCTAAGAATGGTTTTTAATGCTTTTTAACAGTTAGGGTGGAAAATCAAAAGAAGAATAACATTTTGTAGTGTGTGAAAAGTATATGAAGTTTACATGTCAACGTCATAAAGTTTTATTGAAATAGCTGTTTGTTTACATTATTGTCTATGGCTGTTTTCACACTAACAGCAGGGTCGAATAATTGTGACAGAGAACATAAGACCCTCAAAGCCTAAAATAGTCACTATCTGGCCCTTTACAGGAAAAGTTTGCCAAGCTCCCACCCTAGAGGAACAGAAGGAAAGGCTGGGAAACACTAAGGCACTCATACACAAGAAGGTATATACCTACGTCATGCGTCTCCAACCTTCAGCCCAGCCAACTCAATGGATGCCAGAACTCAGTGGCCGAAACGGAGACAAATTGCCCAGCTGTGCCCTCCTCAAATTCCTGACCTACAACATTGAAAGCAAAATAAATGCCTCTTTTAAAGTACTAAGTTTTGGTAGCCAGTTACATGGCAATAAATAATCAGAAGACCTTACAATCTTACCCTATAAAAATAAGTATTATCCAAATATTTACGATGAGGAAACGAAGGCTCAGCACGATGGAATGACTCATTCAAGGTCACACAGCTGGTGAACAGGGAACTGGGATTTTAACCCGGGTCCTTTCGCTTCCTAAACCTTATTTATGACACAGTTAACACCGTCATATTTGACCTTCTCTCTACTGCTATTCATTGTATGCCCAAACTCAGTCTTCATTCATTTAACAAATGTTTATTAACAAATAAATACTTAACAAGTGTTTAACCAATGTTATTACATGTAAGCACTGCACTTAAGCTTTGTGGGGAAACAAAAGTTGAAATCATATAGAATCTGAAGATTTTACTAATTTTTTACTTAGCTAAGAGGATCAAGAGTAATAACAATACGAAGATACTGAAAGTTCCAAATTCAAACTCAGCACATTTATTCTGAAGCTCAAAATTTCAGAAAAGCCCTACCTTTGATCCTAATGTCACAGCCTTAAGATTTTTTTTTTAAAGAATAAGTCAGTCAATAGATGAAAAAAAAGGCTGATTGAAAGCTCATTCCACCTACCCACAAAGTTACTTACATGTCAGTTGTTTTTTTAAACTTCAGATTAACTGTGTTCTCCCATGTTCAAAACAGATGTAAAAGGCACCTGAATAGAAGTTAGACAGCTGGAAACCATTAGGATTGAAAAGCAATGCAGAGAGGCAGCAAATCCTAGGGAAGGTAATTTTGAGGGACCAGGGTAAGGAATGCGGAGGGAAGGACAGAGGATATTCTACCATCCTGTTTGCCAGTCTTTTTCTGAGGTCATTAGTAGAGACAGGTCACTCAGTGAAGACCGTCAGCTGGGAACACAGATAGATGAAAGCACTAAGGAGAGAGCTAAGGCAATCATGGGTTTAAGACTATTTCCTTGCCTATTAAAGGCATCTTTGCCATCCTACCTGGTGTCTTGAGGGCAGAGAGATGACACACAGTCTGTGGTGTGTGACCACTGGCTCATGTCAGCTTGCAAGAGCTATTGTTAAAATTTCAGAAATGTTGGGGAATCATTTGTTAAATCTCAGTAGCTTGAAATCAGTTATAGGAAGAGTATTTACACCATGGAAATTGGCAAATGCTAAATATTAGGGCTTTTCCCCAGGAAAGCCAATTTACCAGCACTCCACAAAGACAGAATCTATTATAATGATTAACCAGGAGTCAGCAATCCTTTCAATACATAGTTTATAATAAATACAAGCAATCATTACAATTATGCTTTAAATTACTTTGTGACATGAGAAAAAAAGTTGGAATTAAAATCTTATCTCTAAGATAGTCTCAAGAATATTAAAACACAGCTATGTATTGCAAAAAATATTAGAAAGAAAATAAATCAATATCTCCACAGGCTTATCTTTCCATTGTGGATTTAGAGGTGGCTTTTGTCTTCTTCATTATAATTGTACCTCTCAAGTATTTTATTCTATGAAAATAAAGTGCTAACTTCTGAATTTAAAAGTCCATTAAAAATGATGTGCTTATGCATTAACCCCTTTAAAATTTTATTTACAGAAGTGACAGAGGGAAGAGATACAGGAAGAAAGAGTGGGAGGGGAGGGCTTTCCCTTCCACCTCCTTTCAATCCTGTGAGAATGGGATTGAAGAGTAACCATCACAGGACTTCCCTGGTGGTCCAGTGGTTGAGAATCTGCCTGCCAATGTAGGGGTATGGGTTCGATCCCTGGTTGGGGAACTAAGATCCCATATGCCATGGGACAAGGCTCAAAAATTAAAAACAATAAAAAAGAAGACTAATCATCCCCATTTGATGGGGCCAAGGGTTCTGTCAGGAGTTGGGGGTGGGAAGGGTGGAGAAGTAGAAAGACAAATGGATAAGGAAAGGCAGCAAATACATTGATAGTAGAAGGAATGCTATAATGAGAATCAGAAGTTCTCTTGCCAGCAGCTAACTTGAGAAGTCATGTGATGATCATATAAGTTTGGGAGCATCAGTTTCATCTCTAAAGTGAGTAGGTTACATTAGAAAATGATGCATGGGTTTCATTCTAATCAAGACCTTCTGGGCTTGCTTGGTGTTCCAGTGGTTAAGAACCCACCTTGCAATGCAGGAGACACTGGTTTGATCCCTGGTCTGGGAAGATCTCATATGCCGCGGAGCAACTAGGCTGAGCCAGCACTCTAGAGCCTAGCCTCAACTACTGAAGCCCACTCACCTAAAGCCAGTGCAGTGCAGCCAGAGAGCAGCCCCCGCTTGCTGCCACTGGAGAAAGCCCTCATGCAGCAAGCAAGACACATCACAGCCAAAGAATTAAATAAACAAATCTTAAAAAATAAACCAGACAAACTTCTGTGAGACCTTCCTCTTGAGGACAGCCAACAGTTAAATGGCCTGCAGGGTGGGGGTGGAGGGGCAGTGTGTACAGCATGCAGCTTCCCTGACAAATGAAAGGCAGTGCCAGAAGGCTCTGGAGAAGGAAAGCTTGCTAGGGGGGAAGTGAATCTGGGCAAGGGGAAAAGTGTTATTTAATGATGATGCTCGAAAAAAGCTTTGTCCTAATTAAAAAACTCAGAAGTATCATCAAAGGGATGTTTGGGGACAAAAATAAGACTTCAATTTTGTTTTATTTTATGCATAGATGCAGAGCTCCTGCTTTTACAGATATATTTCTAACTTCTACCAAGGAATTTCTACATGTGGTCTGCACTCCAGGATCCCTGATTACATGTTCTAATGAGTAAATCAGGCATTTTCTAATATATACTATCAGTTTCCTGGAACTCTAATTTCTTGAGTACTGCAGACATGTCTCTTAAAAATCCAGATCTTTTCTAGGAGCACATTATAAAATGGACGAATCTCAAAAATATAGTAGAATTTTCACTAGTCATTAACTCTGATACTAGTTTAGTTAGTCTGATACTAATAATTGTTCAGTGTGGGTTCTAATTATCTATTAGTTATCTATCTATATACATTAGTTATATTAAGTTACTGGTTATTTTTACAGATGGTTTTATGTCTATTATAGTTATTCTTAATCATATGGAAGAAAAAATTCTCTTGAGGTAATAAGATATGATGGTTTCAGACTACATATTTTAAACAGTGCATTTTTATCTTCTTATAAACCTTGATTCAAAACATGCCATTTGCATGCCTTTTCCCCAAAGAGTATGTGGTTCTTTTTAGTGACTTTGTCAGTGAGCAAGTCATATAAGTATATGAAGCAGCAACTAGATGGTTCTTTCTCTCTGTTTTAATTGTATTTTTGAGACATTGCAAGATTAACATCAATACAGCCTTTCACTGAGCCCATCTTCAAAACAGACCTGGCTTGGTCTGGCTTCCCCAAGGCGCTCTGCTGTGCTGTGTGGGGCTGGGCATTGAAGACACAGACACATCTGTAACCAAACCAGCAAGCGTCAGTGGGGGCTGAGATTCATTTCTGTGGAATGAGAGCCTCTCATTCCTTTGTTCTCGATATTTCCTGGCAGCATGTCCACAAGCACATGCTATTAACAGATGGTGGAAGGCATATTTGGGATTTTTATCATAACACATCCCCATGCTTCCATCATGCACCAAAGAACGGAGATGTATGGGCTAGCTGGCTCTATCACAGCAGGATAGAACACATCAACTTCAAAACCCCAAAGGTTCCCATGACAGCCTTCTTCACTCAATTTGATGTGATTTTTCCATCAGAAGAACAGAACCCACTTCAGTAGACCAGTTTGTATCAGATTCCTTTTAAGATCACTGGCTACTATGAGAGAGGTTGGTTTCTGCAGAGCTGAGTAGATCTGGTAAGTTGAGGCACACATCTGTGCCCCAGAGCTGAGGCCAATAAGATGGTCAGAGACCTGAACTTTGTGCAGACAGCTGCGCTTCAAAACTCATGCAGATGACAAGTTCTCATTTGCTTAACCCCATAGTTATGTGCTGAGCAAATTTAAAAGCAAAAAGAGCAGGAATAAGTGTGGAAAAAACTTATGCAAAGAAACTGAGAGGATTCATTTTGATTTCTTGTTCTTGACCTGACGTTTGTTTCTTGTGTGTCTTCTTAGTGCAGTATCAAAATTGTTGAGGCTGGCTTTATAAAAGCATGTATCTATTGCATGTTTTCTTAGGGAAAATTAAATTCTTCGTGATTAATTGGGCTCTGAAGAAGTACCATCCATGATGTTCACAAGACTCTTGTGTACTTATGCAGCTTGCATTATCCAAAGAATTTGAGGGGTTTTGTTAAAAGTATTTACTGGTTGGGAATATTCACATTACATCCGAGATGATTAAAATTGCAAGACTGTCCTCTTGGCAGATTCCTGAGCGCTGCAATCAGTGAGGTTTATATTTGGTGGTCAGTGGCATAGCTAAAGAAGTAGCTCAGAAAGCTTGAAATCTAAGATGGCACTGTGTTTTAGCTGGTGGGTGGGGCCTGGGACTGACTCTGGAATCAGATGGCTTAATTCAAGTCTGACTCTTTCTCCTACTAGCTAAGTGACTTTGACCAAGACACTGAACTTTTCAAGCTTGATTTCCTTATTTCTAAGTGGGCATGAAAATACTATCTACTTCATAGGGTTGTTGTAAAAATTAAATATATGAAGAGAACCTTGTATAGAGCATGGTGCATAGTATGTGCTCCATAAACATTAGCTATTATTATTCATACAAAGTAATAAATAGGCCCAGGTACATAATTTTCAGGTCCCAAGGCCAAGTGAAAATGTGGGGTCCCTTTTTTAAACATGCAGGAAAAATACCATTGAAGGTGTTAAAATATGAAACATATATTTTATTCCATTCCCTCTCTTTCTTGACTGGTTATGATATTGTTCTTGTTTTTATCTAGTAGATTTTATGTTTTTAGAGCTCGGAGAAGGCAATGGCAACCCACTCCAGTACTCTTGCCTGGAAAATCCCATGGACAGAGGAGCCTGGTGGGCTGCAGTCCATGGGGTCGCTAGGAGTCGGACATGACTGAGCGACTTCACTTTCCCTTTTCACTTTCATGCATTGGAGAAGGAAATGGCAACCCACTCCAGTGTTCTTGCCTGGAGAATCCCAGGGACGGGGGAGCCTGGTGGGCTGCCGTCTCTGGGGTCGCACAGAGTCGGACACGACTGAAGCGACGCAGCAGCAGCAGCAGCAGAGCTCTTCAGGTTTATAGAAAAATCCAGCAGAAACTACAGAGTTCCCATATACCCTCCCCCTCTCCAGTTTCCTCTTTTATTAATGTATTTATTTCCACTAGTGTGATACATTTGTTATCAATAGTGATACACAATTATTAACTAAGATGATAATTTACATTAGGGTTCACTCTTAGCATTGTACACTTCTATAGGTTGTCACAGATGCACAGTCATGTATCCACCACTATAATATTCTCAAGACTAATTTCACTGCCATAAAATTCCTGTGTGCTCCACCAATTCATTCCTCCCCCATGCTCCCCCAAATCCCTGACAACCACTTGACATTTTTACTGTCTCCTTAGTTTGGCTTTTTCCAGAATGTCCTGTTGGAATCATACAAAATGTAATTTTTGTTCAGTCTTTTTTTTTCTTAGCAATAAGCTTTTCAGATTCCTCTCCAAGACTCTTCATGGCTTGATATCTCACTTCCTTTTATTGCTGAATAATATTCCAGTGTGTGGGTGTGCCACAGTTTGTTTGTCCATTCACTTATGGAAGGACACCTTGGTTTCTTCCAGTTTTTGGCAACTATGAATTGCTATAAACATTCATTTGTAGTTTTTGTGTGTGTGGACATAAGTTTTCAGCTCAATTGGATAAATACCTAGAAATGCAATTGCTGGCCCATATCTAAGACTATGCTTAGCTTTGTAAGAAACTATCAAACTGTCTTCAAAAGTGACTGAACCATTTTGCATTTTGACCAGCAAGGGTTGAGAGTTGCTCCACATCTTTGCCAGCATTTGATGTGCTAATGTTTTGGATTTTAGCCCTTTCAGTAGGTACGTAGAGGTACCTCACTGTTGTTTTAGGCACAGTTTAAAACAATTGATCTCTGGGTCAGGAAGATTCCCTGGAGAAGGAAATGGCAACCCACTCCAATATTCTTGCCTGGGAAATCCCATGGACAGAGGAGTGTGGTGGGCTATAGTCCATGGGGTTACAAAGAATTGAGCACAACTTGGTAACTAAATGCACACATACACACATATACAATGACATATGATGTTGAGCATCCTTTCATATGCTTATTTGCATCTGTATATCTTCTTTGGTGAGGTATCTGTCTAGATCTTGTACCTACTTTTTAATCAACAATTCTTATTGTTGAGTTTTAAGAGTTCTTTGTATATGTTGGACACAAGTCCTTTCTCAGATATGTCTTTTACAAATATTTTTCTCCTAGTCTGTGACTTGTCTTTTCATTCTCTTGATGGTATCTTTCACAGAGCAGAGCTTTTAGATTTTAATGAAATCCAACTAATTTTTTTCATGAATTTTGTTTTGGTATTATGTCTTAAAAACTCACTGCCAAGCCCAAGATCATCTAGTGGGGAATAATAGAAAAAATAAATACATTGGTCTCTGCCCCTGTTTCTGGCAACAAGCTTCTAAAACTGTAGTAATTTCCTAAGTTATAAAAACACCAGGAGCTCTCTTGTCCACTATATCTACTATTAGTTCTAATATGTAGTCTCTGACCTCTAACATGGAGCTCCTAAATCTCTTAAAATTTCCTGGGGGATCAGAGTGTCTTTTGTTCTAATGAGGTGACTCTTGGTTCACTCCTGGTAACTTCAAGATAGAGGCCTGTTATCAGAAAGACCAAGCCATGATTAGGATTTTCAGCCTCACCACCGCCCCCCCTCCCCCAATCTCTAGGAAGGGGACAGGGACTGGCATTTGAGTTAGTGATTGCTCATACCTGCATGATGAAGCCTCCATAAGAATTCCAAAGGTAGAGTTGGGTGAACACGTCTGTATGCTGGAAGGATTTTGAGTGTATGCATGCTCAGTTGCTCACTTATGCCTGACTCTTTGCAACTCCTTAGACTGCAGCCTTCCAGGCTTCTCTGTCTGTGGACTTTTCCAGGCAAGAATACTGAAGTGGGTTGCTATTTCCTACTAGAGGGTGACTTCTCTGTTGGCTCAGATGGTAAAGTGTCTACCCCAATGTGAGAGACCAGGGTTCAATCTGTGGGTCGGGAAGATCTCCTGGAGAAGGAAATGGCAACCTACTTCAGTATTCTTGCTTGGAAAATCCCATGGATGGAGGAGCCGGTAGGCTACAATCCATGGGGTCCGTGGGGTTGCAAAGAGTTGGACACAACTGAGCGACTTCACTTTCACTTCACTTACTCCAATTCTATTGGAACAGAAGCTATTATGATTAGGACTCTTCCCCATACCATGCCCTATGAATCTCTTCTATCTGTATCCTTTAATAATAAACCAGTAAATGTAAGTGTCTTCCTGAGTTCTGTGAGCCATTCTAGCAAATTATTGAACCCAAAGAAGAGGTCGTGAGAATGCAGATTTATAGCAGATCAGTCAGAAGTACTTGAGAATTTCAACTGATGTCTGCTTGGGGGGAAGGGCAGTCTTGTAGGGCTGAACCCTTAACCTGTGAGATATGATGTGATCTCCAGATAGACAGTGTCATAATTGAATTAAATTGTAAGATGCCCAAGCAATTCTGGGAGAATTCCTTGATGTGTGGAAACCCCACACATCTAGGGTCAAAAGTGAAGTGAATTGTGGTAGCAGTGCAAAAAGAAAGGATAATCTAGGAGAGATTTTCCCATATGCCTATTTTTTTTACTATATTATCTTCTAATACATGATTTTTTTTTACTATATTATCATGTTATCTTCTAGAATTTTGGTAGTTTTATATTTTGCATATAGGTCTATGACCTTTTTACAATTAATTTTCATGAAAAATATAAGACCAGGGTCTAAATGATTTTTAATTTTTTTAAGTAAAGATTTATGATTTATTTAGGCTGTGCTGGGTCTTCGTTGATTCGTGCAGGTTTTCTCCAGTTTGGGTGAGTGGGGCTTACCCTCTGGGTGCAGTGTTCCGCTTCTCATTGCGCTGGCGTCTCTTAACCGTGCAACACGGGCTCTAGGCTCTTGGGCTTCAGCAGTTGTAGCACATTTGCTTAGTTGTCCCACTGCATGTGGGATCTTCCCAGACCAGGGATCTAACCTAACCTGAGGTTTCTGCATTGTCAGGAAAGTTCTTTATCACAGAGCCATCAGGGAAGCCCTAGATTATGAAGATTATTTTTTAAAAATTGCATGTAGATGTCCACTTGTTCTAGTACCATTTATTGAAAAGAATATGCTTTCCCAAATCTTATCCATGAACATGCAATCTTTCTCCTCTTATTTATACTTACTTTGATTTCTTTTATTGGGGTTTTATAGTTTTCCTCACAGAGATCTTATACATATTTTATTAACTTTAGACCCACATATTTCATACCATTGTGTCTTTTATTCGCTATTTAATGTTGTTCTAAATAAAGAAAAGTTAAAATGCTATGATGAATTTTAACATTGATTTTATATCATGCAATGCCAGCTTTAAATGTAAATATAAGAACACTTCACTCATATGTGGAATTACCAAAATTATCCAATTTGTTTTTCATAGCTTGTGGCTGCATATGTATTTTGCTCTTGACAGAATAGTGGGAAAGCTTTACAAAATTCATTCAATGGCTTTTATTTCACTCCTTGATACTCACACATTCTACCAATGCTCTTTGCCATCCACTTTACTGATGAGCAAGGAAGGACTGGAAAAAAAAAAAAAAGACCTAAATGGGTTTCCCATCTTTCCCTTTCCTTCTTTGTCATCATTTTTGGCATAAGTGGTTAGGTAATACAGAGAAATAAAATGAGTAATGAAAAATATGTTAGTATTCCTTGATTATGTGCTTTAGAATGTCATAGCTTTCTTTCTATACTTAAAGCAAGTTCTGGTTTGAATAGAAAGCTTGGTTTCTCAGAGCTGTGAGCACCCCTGCTTCCTCAGTCAGAGACATAACACTTTGTACTTGCATTGGGTCTTAACTGAACTTCCATGCATTGTTGCTTCACTGAAATTCTGTGCCAGTGGACATCTTGAAGGTAATGCCAACAGGGTGGCAAGGAACAATGTATCCTTGCCTGTATCCCTTCTGCTTATGTGCATTGGATTTCACTTACAAAACACAAGTTGAAAGATAAAATATTAAGAATTTCAAGATTGTAACAGCTTGATGCTGCTGCTAAGTCACTTCAGTCGTGTCCGACTCTGTGCAACCCCATAGACGGCAGCCCACCAGGGTCCCCCATCCCTGGGATTCTCCAGGCAAGAACACTGGAGTGGGTTGCCATTTCCTTCTCCAATGCATGAAAGTGAAAAGTGAAAGTGAAGTGAAGTCGCTCAGTCGTGTCCGACCCTCAGCGACCCTATGGACTGCAGCCTACCAGGCTCCTCCATCCATGGGATTTTCCAGGCAAGAGTACTGGAGTGGGGTGCCATTGCTTCTCCACTGTAACAGCTTAGCATTACCCAAGCACAGGGCCCTCTGACTGACTGTGAGGCCCTTTGTATACACAGGATACTTGTCCATGAAACTAGCGCTTCTGATAACTAAGCAGCAGTGAAGACACATGGCAGTGCAGCTGATCACAGAAGCATGTTAACTGCTTAGAGAATAAAGGATTCAGCTGGAAGGGGCATAGAGTTGATCTCTGGTTCAAGAAACTAGGCCCCCAAATATAAACCAACTAGCCAGGATCCCACAGGTAAATAATGGGATGGGCACTCCTCTTTCCATCCTAGCAACATTGTTGACATTCACTATGTGATATTATTTCAGACTTCCTCTTCCCTGAATTTCAGGTCTGATGGCATCCAAAAGTTTAACAACTTGAGTTGATGCCTCTGAAAATACCCAGATTTACACACAGGGACTCCACGCTGAATCCCAAAGCAGCACTAACTGTCACAGCTATAAGCACTACTACTCATCACCAACACTTGTGGAAGGGGCAAGCTGACTCACTGGAAAAGACCCTGATGCTGGGAAAGACTGAAGGCAAAAGGAGAAGAGGGCAGAGGATGAGATGGCTAGATAGCCTTACCGACTCAATGGACATGAGTTTGAGCAAACTCTGGGAGATAGTGAAGGACAGGGAAGCCTGGAGTGCTGGAGTCCATGGGGTCACAAAGAGTCAGACACAACTTAGCAACTGAACAAAAAGTCTTAGTAATGGTGTGTGTTTTTTTTTTTTTTTTAGCATTGGGCATTGGTCTATGGGGAAAGAGAAAAGGAGGCATCTTCCTTCATGTGGAGAAAAGTGACTGGCCTGTGTGTATCCTTGGCTACAGTTTTTGCCACTTGAGCCAAATTCAGAAGTGGAAAGAACAAGAGATTCAGAAGGGACTTCAGAGATAAACTCATCCAATGGCTCCTAAACTGTGCTCTGTGAAAGCCAAAGATCCCACAAAACTGCTTTCAGGGATCCACAAGAATGTGAGTGAACTTAGTTTTGGTTATTTTAAAACTAAAAAAATGCACGCTATTCAAATATATTATAGACCAGAGTTGGATGCAATGGTGGTCACAGATTGTGGTCTTTTACATTGTCTCATTGGGAAATGTTATACTTCTCAACTTATGAATAAAATAGGCGTTCCCCTTTTATCTATTCTACGTATTGGGGAGTCATGTGAGACTTTAAGAAAGGGTTCCCTTGAATAAAAGTAAAATTTAAAAAACTCTGATCTATTTGTCCTCTTTTGTTTACACTGCTTAGGATAGTATCAGAAATCAGAATAGATGCTTAACAAATATTAGCTGTTATTATATCCTACAGATGGAGAGATTGAGGCCCATGTTGACCAAATGACTTGTACACAGCAAGATATTTAGCAGCAAAGCCAGATTCCAGCCTGTGTCCTGACTCCTAGATCATTTCTCTTTTCATTCTATCACAGTTGCCTCCACATTCTATCCCAAGAAAACAGCTAAAATTTTAAGGCAGACGTGAACTGTTTTTACTGTCCCGTTGATCCTACCCTCTTCTTGGTCTTACTAAAAGCTTCACAAGAGAAAGGACAAAGAGGAGAGAAAGGAGAAGACAGGATCTCTCTAAAACATGTTTACAAATCCCAAAGTCCCTCTACCCAAGAAGTTAGAGGATGAATTAAAAAGAGCCCCACACCCCAATCAAAATCCCAGCAAGTTATTTTATGTGCATCACCAAACTTATTTTAAAGTATATATGAAGAGCCATTGTCTATATAGCCAAGACAATGCTGAAGTTGAAGAACAAAGTTGGAGGACTGGCAGTACTAAACTTCATGACTTATTGTAAAGCTATAGTAATCATGACAGTGTGACATTGGTGAAAGTCTAGACAAATCAAACAGTGGAACAGAATTAAAAGCCCAGAAGGTGACCCACACAAATATAGTCAACTGATTTTTGACAAAGAAGCAAAGGCTACATAATGGAACAGAGATAGTGTTTTCAACAAATGACGCTGGAACAACTAGATATCCATGAATCTAGACACAGCCCTACATCCCTCACAAAAATTAACTCAAGATGGATCATTGGTCTAAATGTAAAATGCTAAACTATAAAACTTCTAGAAGAAAGTGGGAGAAAACCTAGATGACCTTGGGTTTGTCAGTGAACTTTTAGATAAAACATGGAAGATGAGACTCAGGAAAGAAATAGTTGATAAGCTAGACTTCATTTTTAAAAAAGTCTGTTCTTCCAAAGATACCATTAAGAGAATAGAAGGACAAGTCATTGAGTGGGAGAAAATATTTACAAAAGACCATCTGATAACTGTTATCCAAAATATTCAGAGAACACAAAACTCAAAAACAAGAAAATAACTCAATTTTAAGATGGGCCAAAGACTTTAACAGATATCTCACCCAAGAAGATGTGTAGGTGGCAAAAAATAATATGAAGAGATACTGCATATCATATGTCATCAAGTAAATACAAATAAAAACGAGATACCACTACATACTTAGGAAAATAGTTAAAACACTAGTGAAAATACGAAGAAACAGGAACTCTCATACATTGTGGGTAGGAGTGCAGAATGCCACTTTGGAAGACAGTTTGGTGGTTTCCTACAAAACTAAACATAGTCTTACCATATGATCCAGCGGTCACAGTCCTTAGTATCTATCCAAAGGAGCTGAAAATTTTTGTCTGCATGGAAACCTGCAGAAGAATGTTTAAAGAAGCTTTATTCACAATTGCCAAATCTTGGAAGCAAGTAAGATGTCCTTCAGTAAGTCAATGGATTAAAAAACAACAACAACAAACCTGTGGTACATCCATACAATACAATATTTTTCAGCACTAAAAAGAAATGAGTTATTAAGCCATGAAAAGACATGGAGGAAACTCAAGTGCATGTTATTAAGTGAAAAAAGCCGATCTATAAAGGCTACAGGCTTTTGATTCCAACTGTATGACATTCTGGAAAAGACAAAATTTTGGAGACAATAGAAAGATCAGTGGTTGCCAGGGATGGGGTGGGGATGTTTTTGTTGTTGGGAGGAATGGTGGGGAGAGATAAATAGGCAGCACAGAGGAATTTTAGGGCAGTGAAAATACTCTGTATAATCTTCTAATGATGCATATGTCACTATACATTTGTCTAAAACCAAAGGAATACAATATCAAGAGTGAACCCTAATGTAAACAATGGACTTTGGATGATACAATAAGTGTACCATATCATTCTGGTGAGTGATACTGTACATTTTGATAATGGGGGAGGTTATGCATGTGTGGGAGGAGAGAGTATATGGGAAATCTTTGTACCTTTTTCTCAATCTGGCTATAAAACTAAACTGTTCTAAATGAAGCTTAAAAAAAAAGATTAAGGGGACTTCCCTGGGGAATCTAGTGGTTAAGACTCTATCCTCCCAGTGCACGGGCCTGGGTTTGATCCCTGGTCAAAGAACTAGATCCTGCATGTCTCAACTAAGACCCAGTGAAGTCAAATAAATAAGTAAAAGAGTCCTAAGCAGGATGGGAGGGAGAGGAGGAAGCTGAAATAGAATCCTGCTGGTGCGTGCGTTCTAAGTTGCTCAATCATGTCTGGCCTTTTGCAACCCCACAGACTGTAGCCCCTAAGCTCCTCTGTCCATGAGATTTTCCAGGCAAGAATACTGAAGTGAGTTGATATGCCCTCCTCCAGGGAATCTTCCCCATCCTGGGATCAAACCCACTCCTCTTATGTCTCCTGCATTGGCGGGCAGGTTCTTTACCACTAGTGCCACCTGGGATTCCCAGAATCCTGCTCATTGAAATTCAAATTAGCAACTAATCCCTGGACTATACCAGGGGCACTGTTCTAGGCACTAGAGGGTTTCAAAGGATTGTCTTCAACAGGTTAAAATCTTGGTATAGAGACAAGGCAAAAACACAGTTAAGTAAAACAAAAGCTGCAATTTCCAAAACTGTGAGATAAATAAATGGAATTAAAGTCATTCTCAAAGGGATTAGAACACGGCCTCTCATGAAGCCCAGTAAATTTCAAGCTTAATAATGTTATACCAAAATAGGAATGGCATTTTCCCCATCTCCTGCCCAATTCCTAAGTAAATGGTGGGTGTAGTGAAGGTGTTAGTCACCCAGTTGTGTCTGACTCTTTGTGACCCCATAGTCTCTAGCCCTGCAGACTCCCCTGTCCATGGAATTCTCCAGGCAAGAGTACTGGACTGGGTAGCCATTCTCTTTTCCAGGGGATCTTTCTGGCCCAGGGACTGAACCCAGGTCTCCCACACTACAGGCAGATTCTGTACCATCAGGTGAGTGTAGTAGTTGTTCAGTCGCTCAGTCATATCCACTTCTTTGAGACCCAATGGACTGCAGGACGCCAGGTTTACCTGTCCTATGCCATCTCCCTGAGTTTGCTCAAACTCGTGTCTATTGAATTGGTGATGCCATCCAACCATCTCATCCTCTGTCATCCCTGTCTCCTCTTGCTTTCAATCCTTCACAGTATCAGGGTCTTTTCCAATGAGTTGGCTCTTTGCCTAGGATGGCCAAAGTATTGGAGCTTTAGCTTCAGCATAAATCCTTCCAATGAATATTCAGGGTTGAGGTGAGTATAAAGGGATGGTCAAACCATGCACTGTGGAGCGATGCTGTCTTGGATGAAATCCTGTCACATTCTTCTGCTGTCTGGGTGATCTTGTGTGTTATCCAACTTCTCTGTGCCTTGATACCCAGCTTCTAAATCAGTAATAATACACCTATTCTTACAGTTGTTGTGAGGATTAAATGAAAGGCACTTTGAACAATGCCTGACACATAGTAAGTCCTTACTAAATTTTAGTGATGATAATTCTCTACTTTTTTCTTGAGAATTCAGGGCCAAAGGAGTATTTAAAGGCTTTTGGTGATCCTTCCATGCCACCCCCACTGGCTGTCATTTTACTGTCTAGTCCAGATTCTGTTTTGACATTTAGTCAGTGTTGTAGACCAAAGAAAAAGAAAATTATCTCCCATATAGGTAAAGCCTCTTCCAAGAAATCAACCGAAGACAAACAGATTTGATCTTTGGAGATGACAGCCTGTGATTTTAAGGGAGAGAAGTGAGGTGAAGAGACTGCTCAGTTTTGGGCTAATATAGGAAAACTAACAGCAGTCATCAGAGAAGGCAATGGCACCCCACTCCAGTACTCTTGCCTGGAAAATCCCATGGATGGAGGAGCCTGCTAGGCTGCAGTCCATGGGGGTCACTGAGGGTCGGACACGACTGAGCGACTTTACTTTCACTTTTCATTTTCATGCATTGGAGAAGGAAATGGCAACCCACTCCAGTGTTCTTGCCTGGAGAATCCCAGGGACGGGGGGAGCCTGGTAGGCTGCTGTCTATGGGGTTGCACAGAGTCGGGCACGATTGAAGCGACTTAGCAGCAGCAGCAGCAACAGCAGTCATTGAAAACACCAGGCTGTGGGAATGTGTCTTGAATGGAAATTAGGTCTGGCTGTAGACCATGAGAAGGAGGTTAAATTTTTTCCTTCCTTCATGGACCTTGGCTGATAGAGCAGCTGCCATATTGAACATAGCTGACCTCCGTGCCAGACAGAAGAGTGTGCTGGGGACTCTCAAAACAGCAATTAAATGCTCTGATTTATTTAATTTTTTTCAGTTTCTCTGTCAGAAACATTCACATGGCCTGAGGCAACCAAAAAGGGTGGAAAACATGCAACCTGACCACATGTCAGATTGTAGAGCGCTGGAAATATCTGGTAAATAGTTCCTCTAGTAAATG
This sequence comes from Capricornis sumatraensis, assembly GCF_032405125.1. Lineage (NCBI taxonomy): Eukaryota > Metazoa > Chordata > Mammalia > Artiodactyla > Bovidae > Capricornis > Capricornis sumatraensis. The sequence goes on from NC_091069.1 coordinate 223,935,567, forward strand.
CTGATGAAAATATAAATATCTGTAGACTGGGATAGATTAGAGAAAAACAAACAAAAGCAACTTCTACATTTTCCAGCAACCAGTACTCTTTGCTAAGTCTTTGTGATATTGTTTTAATTTGGGATCCATTGACAGTGGAAAATTACTTTGCTTGGCTGAGCCTAATTCATGCAGCTGACAAGGAATGAGTTTGAAGTAGGTCTGACGTGACCCGGTTTTGATTCATAATTTGCTGTTTACCACATTTATCTTTAGGGCAAAGGACTTCCTTGTCCATGAGGCATGATTTTTCCATCCCTCAAGAAGCCCATAAAGGTTTGCTGGCCATTGCAACCATACACGTTGGTTTTTCTGTGACAATCTCAATTTAAAATCTTCAACACATTTTCCTCATAGATATGTCAGATGGTCAGAAATTAGGTCTCTCTTCCAGAGGTCGAGAGGATAACCTGTTGTTTAGAGTCTGGAGGACAGAGAAGAGCCCACAGCCTCCATGAGTAGTTCCTCCATAAATAGAATAAATGAACTTCCAACGCCACTCTCCAATCTACACACTCTGGCACTACACACAAATTTTAAATATCCAGAAATCCCACTTTCGGTAACTTGTGTCACTTATAGCTCTTCTGGGGGTGTTGTACAGCCACTCTTCTTATCGTCTTTCATCAATACGCAGCTTATTGGTCTCCTCCAGTCAATGGCCCTCCATCTTCTCTATGTTGATCCACTCTTATCTGCAGGGCAAGCGTAATTTTCACAGTATCATCCTGGAGTTATTTGTGTAACAATCTTCCCAGTCTAGGAATGCGTTTGAACTAGGGGCTGGATAGACAAAAAAATGAGAAAAACCCAGCGACCAAGATCTCTTTAAAAAGGTTTGAAAGTATGCTTAAAATAGTTAAATATCTATATTGCAAATAACAGGAGCTCAATAAATGCTCAAATTAGTGAATTTGTGTTTTACATATTCTTCCTGAAGATTTCCTGTTATCTTTCTACATGTCAAAGTGATTGTGAAAAGTGAAAAGAACACAGACTGATAAAGTGAATGTCAGGAAACAAAGCTATCACTTATTAGGAAGGTTCAGCCCATGTAACCCTGCTAGCTCATAGTTTTTTAGGAAGAGTGATGAGTGATTTGCCCGAATCCAGTCATCTCTAATCTACTCCCCCTTGTGGTCGGTGTGAGACTTACAGGCTGGTTTGGGTTTCCTCTTTGTGGCTTTCACTCTTTTAGCACCATGTTCTAACCTAGAGAAACAATCATTCACTGACAAAAACGAAACTCAGACTCCAAATATTTTAACAGTAGACGTAGTCCAATGTGAACGCAGAAAGACCCAGGGAGCCGGTCCTTTTTCTTTAAGAACCAGTTCACAGTCTACCCCGTTCAGAAAGTGTTATCTGATTTCTTGCTCTTTGGGTCTTGGGGTTCACTTTGTGGCTTCCTGCTTCAAGATGTCTATCACGCAGCACTTCCTTGGTGGTCCAGTGGCTAAGAATCCACCTTGCAGTGCAGGGAACATGGGTTCAATTGCTTGTCCAGGAACTAAGACCCAGTGAAGATCCGGTGTGCTGCAACTAAGACCGGATGCAGCTAAATATATATATATTAAAGATGCTTATCAGTTTGTATGTCTGCTTCCTAGATAGTCATCCCTACTGGACTATGAACCACTTGGGCAGGGCGGGGAAAGTAGGAGCAGGAACTGTGTCTCTTTATCCCAAAACATGTCTAGCGCCAGGTATAGAACAGAGGTTCAGTAAATGTTTGTTGATATAAACCAGTGGTTTTTGCCATTAAAACTTTAGGCCAACAGCATAATGGCTTGGGATCTCAATTTTCTCATTTATAGATTTAGCATGTTATAAATGGTATAAACTTCGGACGTTAAGTCCCAAAAAAGGCCATGAATTGGGCATTATTTTTTATCATCAGAATATTCTGCAAGGACTGCTCACTTTTTGATTATCAGATCTTTTTCTGTGGGGCTTTTAAATAACTTTTCAGTGTTATAAGATTGCATGCTGCATGTCGTGGTCTGGTGATGTTAGAGGTGGGAATGGAAAATAGCCCTTTTATGACTAGCAATGGAGAAGGAAATGGCAACCCACTCCAGTATTCTTGCCTGGAGAATTCCATGCACAGAGCAGCCTGGAGGGCTATAATCCATGGGGTTGCAAAGAGTCAGACGCAACTTAGTGACAAAAACCACCACCACCACATGACTAGCAAAGATGGAATTAAAGAGATTTGTTTATGGTATAAGTAATTGCATGAATAGTTCTTTTTCAAAGAAAAACATCTATTTCATGAAGAGGTCAAAGAAGTTCATATTTACATATTTTTCAAACTGAAGACATACCAGCTCATTCTTGAAGTATTTCTTCCCCTTGGCTTGGAGCTTCCTTTAGTCAAATTTCTCAACATGTCAAATTTTAGCAATTTGACTCGAAGGACCACAAAGCATTATTCAGTAAATATTCAGTTTGTGTTCAAGACATTTGAGGATGATGAAAATTTAAGAAAAGATTACTGAGCTTCCCCCCAAAAGTTTTACATTTCTACTTTGGTTCAATGAATGAACATTGAGAAAAATGTATATGATAGTGAATCTAAGAACTTCAACAGTTAATACAGATTCTGCCATAAAACAAAATTGTATCCAAACTGTTCAAGATCTAGAGGACATTAGAAAGGGTCAATATAAGTTTTTCAGTGAGACCTAATAACTCAATGTCTTATTCTGCTCTATTGCGGTTTTGTGAGAATCTGGGTCTGTATGAGGCAGAGAGCTGTGCTCAGAGGGTTACTGAAAGCTGAAACTTTGTTCTCCCGGAGGTGAGGAGCATTCAGAAGTGGGAATGTTTGGAGGAGACAGTTCTTGCAAAACAGAGGTAAAAATTTTTCAACTTAAAGTAAATTTGAAAGTCTATGGATATTTTTAATGAACTAATTTAGGAGGGAGGAAATCTTCAACTCATCAGAAAATAGAATATGGAGTAAAGAAAAGGAAAATAAATTATTTAGATAAGAGAATCTTTATTGCTAACCTTTTTTCCTTTCTTTCTTTTTTTTTTTTTTTTTAAGAAAACCTCACTACTAGCTTGTAAAGATGGGCTGTTAGATTATAAAGAACTGCAGCTTGAAATGTAAAGTGGCCCCATAATGAGGTCTTTCTGCCTTTTTACCTTTATTGCAATCTTTCCAGGAATGTAGGTGCATGTAAATCTGTGTGGATAAGATTGCAATGACTCCTTGCAGGCTAGCTGGGAAAAGGTAGCCCTATTAAAATTAGAAGGGCCTTGGTTTCTCAGGTTTTTACTTTTCCTAGGTAAAAAATCCACCAGAAAGTCTTACCAAATATCTAAGGATGATTACCAGGAATGATCTCAAATCTTCCATTTATTATCCTTGAGAATAAATAAAGTTCATGTCATTTTGGAGTTCTAGCAAATAAAAAGTTACTAACTTTGTGACCACATAGACGTGTTTTCTTTACTAAAGAAACTTCCATTTTTTTCCCCTTTGGTCTTTTCCTAGGAAAATAATTGTATATTCATATATCAGAGCTATTGGTCTTTTTGTGTGTGTGTGATTTGACAGAACCAGGCTTCCTTGGTGGCTCAGGCAGTAAAGAATCTGCCTGCAGTGCATGAGGCCCATGTTCGATCACTGGGATGGAAGATCCCTTGCAGAAGGGAATGGCTACCCACTCCAGTATTCTTGCCTGGAGAATCCCAGGGACAGAGGAGCCTGGTGGGCTATAGTCCATGGGGTTGCCAACAGTAGGACATGACTGAGTAACAACACTCTCACTTTCAGGAACAGAAGAAATACTCAATAAATTGACTGACAGATGGTTAACAGACATCCATTTTAGGGATATAATGAAAATTCCATTTGGGTTATAACAAGTTTATATAATTTATTTTAATCACAGTCATTATTTTATCTAAAGTTTTCATTTTTCTCCTTTCATCTGGATTTCCTGACCTCAGAAAGATGAAGGACTTAGAATGAAGTCATTGAGAAAAGTCATCTCTAGAATCTGTGAAATAATGTCATGTGTGAGATTTGCTTCAGAATAGCCTGTGAGGGGGCACGTATGGGAAGGGTAAAGATAAACAAGACTGGCCAGAAGTTGACAATTGATAAAACTGAGTGGTGGGGACATGGGTGTGCTTTATACTATTATCTCTACTTTCCTATATATCAGAAAATTTTCACTACATAAACTTAAAAAAAAAAATTGGTAGGGTAGAGACAGAGCCCTGTGTTATTAGTTCCTGGGTCTTTCCCAAGTGTTTCGTTTGGCTTTTTGTTTCTTTTCTTCTGTGTACCTTACTTCAAAGACAAGCGGGGGTGGAGAAAGCATCTCTAGGATCAGCACTGTGATAGTCTTATTTATCTCCCTGGCCCCAGGCCTCCTCTTAAGGAGTTTCTAGGCAGAAATGAAGGCTTCTGGAAATTTCTCAATACTTATGCTTCAGCTCCCTACCTTAGTTCGCTTTACCTTGTTTTCTAGGTTGGAGGGAAATGACCTTTGGTTTCAACAATCCCTGGGAATGCGGTGGGGGAGGTGGTTTTCTGTCTGAATGACATCATGGCAGCGTTCCTGCCTGAGGAGGGTGCTGCAAGAATATTTTTTCCTGTTGCCTCCAGCGACACTCTGTATGCTAAGTCACTTTGGTCGTGTCCAGCTCTGTGCGACCCTACGGACTGTAGCCTGCCAGGCTCCTCTGTCCATGGAATTCTCTAGGTAAGAATACTGCAGTGGGTTGTCATTTCCTTCTCCAGAGGATCTTCCCCACCTAGGGATCAAACCCAGGTCTCTTTTGTGTCTACCTGCACTGCCAGGCGGGCTCTTTACCACTAGCACCACCTGGGAAGCCCAGGGATACAGGTCAACTCAAATCAGCTGTTGCTGACTAAGCCAGATTTTCATTAATTATTTTGGTAATCATGTTGGCAACAAACATATAAAGCTGATTCTATGGGATCGCACAGAGCTGGACACGACTGAAGCGACTTGGCAGCAGCAGCAGCATGGTGAATGGAAGAAAGATAAGATTTTTAACCAAACTAGTGTACCTTGACCAAATTGTATTGTGTCCTGTGGGCGAGGACTGCCACTGTCCAGACTATCTGATCTGTCTCTTCTGATCTTGCACATTTTACTGGTCATTGTGTTAGTCGCTCATTCATGTCTGATTCTTTGCAGCCCCATGGACAGGGGCCCACCAGGCTTCTCTGTCCATTGAATTCTCTAGGCAAGAATACGGGAGTGGGTTGCCATTCCCTGCTCCAGGGGATCCTCCTGACCCAGGGATCGAACTCAGGTCTCCTGCTTTACAGGCAGATTCTTTACCATCTGAGCCACTAGGGAAGCCCTTTACCGGTCACATGTCTCCACAAAAGAGAAAAGATATTCAAAGGTTGTCTTCGCTCAAAATTTTCTCACACTCGTCCACTGTGTTCACTTTGCTTACTTTATATAACTGAGCCAGTGTTAGCTTTCCTCTTTTTCTCCAATTAACAAATGCTCAAATTTACGCATAATACAATGGAATTCAATATGTTTCTAAGAAGTCTACTCTAAGCATCATAATATGTTTGTAACACTACAATAAGGTAAAAATTGCTCTGGTCAACTTGGTGATTAAATGTTGGTTAACAGAATCAAAGTATTTTTGAGCTAGAGAGAGTTTTTGTTTAGTCTCTGAAGATTATTCTAGCTAACTTTCTTATTTTACCCAGTGGAGGCCCCCCAAAACAAAATATCTTTTCCACCATCACAGGTCCCTTAACAGAAAACTTGAGTTGTTTTTGATGTCTCTGAAGAGCTGTTTCACAAGGCTTGACAAGAAGATAAACTGAGCCTGTCCATAGTTCAAAAGTTAGTGGTAACCTCTAGGAGCTACAGCTGAGTAGAAAAACAAGTTGATATCCTCAGCTTTAGTTCATGCAGGACACGTCCCAAGGAGTCTAAAGCTTTAGAATTCTCTGGAAGACAATGTCATGTTTCTGTTACCGAAGAAAATAGAGAAAAGAGCCACAAAAAGATCCAGTTCCAGAATTCCGTTAACGTGCATTTGGGAAATCAAAATATCCTTCTCATATTCAAAGAAAATAATTATTGTTAAAGTACATTTTGAAGACGTCTGCTTTTAATAATACTTTCTTTAGAGAATAGATACTCCAAAAAATTGGGAAAATAGATTCAGCCTCAAGTCAAATATTCTCTATGCACCATACTGATAAGATGGAAATGGGGTGAGGGGGAAGCTCTTTTGAAAAGGATCAGTAAAAGGAAAATATATTACCAACTGAAATGCATTCAACATTGAGTTCTGTTGAAAGAATAAAATATTTATAAGAATCAACTTTCTTCTTCTTATGAACTGTATATTACTTATAGCTGTGTAAAGGTACTTGAAAGAAAACAGAAAAAGGCAATTTCAAACTGTTTGCATTCACTTATCTTTTTTAAAATTTTGACTAATTCCAACCACTGCCACCAAATGTAGAATCTTTTCTAGTCTAGAGGCAACAGGGGCCAATTTAAACAACAGGAGTGGCCTTAACCACTCTTTCTCTTGTGGTTTTGAGAGAGTGGAGGGAAGTGGAGGGAAAAAAAAAGTCAGGAGTGTAGATGAAAGGGCTACTTTCTAACAACCTTTTAAAAGTAAGATTCTTAGAAATATTTAACCCTTGTAAACTTTGCCTCCCGTATTTGCCAAGCGTCTAAGAGAAAGAAATGAGAGAGACTATAATAGTGGGTTATTAAGATAGAAAGAACAATGGCAACAAAGGTAAATCCAGGGGAGAAGGGCGCCTGGGTACAGACCCCAGAGAAGGAATCAGGTTGTAAACGTTGGGACCCTTGGCGCTTGGAAGCACTTGACCTTTTCATCTGTGGACAGTGTAAAATAAATAACACCCTACACTTCTTATTTTCATTCCAGTTGGCTCAACTGCACGAACTTTGAGAACTGGGTCATCTGTTCTTGCTACTACTGAGAAAACAAAAATTTGAGCTGAGTAATTTTACCATGTATATACCTGATTATGTATCAAAAGAATCTTTTGAGAAAATTGGATAGTGAGTGGACCTTTTAAACCAGAGACATTATTTTAAGGGTCCTGGAGCAGCCTGTAAACCAGTGCCTTTCCAAACTGTTTTCGCTCATATGATCCATTGCAAGAAATATATTTTATATCTCAACACAGGTATAGGCACACATACAAACAAATCTGAATTACTAAAAAGTTTTGTGAAAAAAATACTTTTCATTACTAGGTATGATACATTCTGATATTTGTCATTTAACTCTAACCTTTTTTTCCTGAAAGTTCTGGTTTGTAACCCACTAAATTGATTTTCAGAGAAGGCAATGGCACCCCACTCCAGTACTCCTGCCTGGAAAACCCATGGATGGAGGAGCCTGGTAGGCTGCAGTCCATGGGGTCACTGAGGGTCAGACACGACTGAGCGACTTCACTTTCACTTTTCACTTTCATGCATTGGAGAAGGAAATGGCAACCCACTCCAGTGTTCTTGCCTGGAGAATCCCAGGGATGGGGGAGCCTGGTGGGCTGCCATCTTTGGGGTCGCACAGAGTCGGACACGACTGAAGCAACTTAGCAGCAGCAGCAGCAAATTGATTTTACCAACAACTAAAGAACTGAGACTCAGTGTGTGAAACCCAGACATGAACACAGCAGGGTGCTGGATGGACTCAAGAATAATATGAGATTCAAGCATATTTGATTTGAAGCAGACAAGGTTTGTAGAATTCAGAAGTTACTACCTTTGTTACTTATTTGCCGTAATGTAAAGCTTTGAACTTTTTGAAATCAAGCAATTTTTGGCACTCAATATGTAGCTTCCACTGGTAAAAAAATTATTTGGCAATATAGTTCTTTTAAATATACATGGTACAACGAAAAGGATGGTTTCTGAGTTCTAGAAGGTCCAAGTATGAAATTGGGGCCTGAAATAGTAAAGCAAAGAGTCTAAGCAGGAAGCTGCAAGGAAGAAATGGACAACAGTCTGGAAGTAGCAAAGAGTTCTGAAACACTTCAAAACATTCACTATGACACTGCATTTTTACTACTCAATTTACTTTTCCAAGGGATGATGAACACTTCCAAGAATTTCACAATTAAGGGATCTTAAACTTCCTCTATGCCCCTGTTTGATAAATGCAAGTTTTCTCTCTGTGTTATTTCTTCATTCGTTAAAGATAAATTTATTGAACATTTACAATGTGTCTAGAAATCTAGAAATGAGCCAAAGGGGGGGAAAAAAAAGCCTATCCTCAGCATGACAACAATTCATTAGAAGGATTAAAAGATTAGCATAAGTACCCTACGCAAAATAGACAATCTTCCCCAATAAGAAGTGAGATCCCTCTTCTGACTGTTGAGTCCCCTTTCAACCCCTTATTTCTCCTCCCAGAGGACTCAATTCATCCAGTGGCAGGCTTTTTCTATATTGGACAACTCTGGCTGTTAGGAAGTTCTTTATATTAAATTGTTTACTCAGTGACATCCATCACCAATCCTATTTCTGTCCTTACACAGTTTAATAAGAAACAAATTTGGAATAAACTCAGCTTTGCTAAATTGACATCAGGAAAGAATGCACATTCCTAAGACACGATGAAAATCTGAGCAGGTCCTATTCTCTGACATCTCAGTCTGAGAGAGGTTACCTCCTGGACTGAATTTCTAAAACAGAACCATAGACTATTTTAGCTGACAGAGACCCTGCAAAGATTAAGCCAACTCCTATAATTCTTCAAACAAGAAGATGAGTTTGTAACCTAATCCACTGAAATATTTTCTAGGAAAAAAAATTCTGATTTCACTAAGACATCAGCAGGAAAATGAGATTCACTTTTAGGAAGTTAATTGTCAGCCCTGCTGCAATTGATTTTTCTTCCTGATGCTGACATTTGATATGGTTCAGCCCCTGAAATAACCTTAAACCTAAAGCTTTTTGCTTTATGATGAAGAAAATGTGTTGGTAATATCCCCAACTGGGCTGAAATTAGGAAACATGTAAATTATAGTGGAAGCTTTTTTAAAGCTGCGGATTATTATTCTTATAATATATGTTTACCAAGTACATTTACAAACCTGCTTGTATAAAGCCTCACAAAAAACTTTGAGGAAGATATTTTCAACACTTTATTTCATAAATGTAAATTAAAGAAGAACACTTTTACACTCAAACTAGAACTGAAAATGAAAAGTGAAAGTGAAAGTTGCTCATTTGTGTCCAGCTCTTTGCGACCCCATGGACTGTATAGTCCATGGAATTCTCCAGGCCAGAATACTGGAGAGGGTAGCCTTTCCCCTCTCCAGGGGATCTTCCCAACCCACGAATTGCACTCAGGTCTCCCACATTGTGAGCGGATTCTTTACCCTCCAAGCCACAAGGGGAGCCCAAGAACACCCGAGTGGGTAGCCTATCCCTTCTCCAGCGGATCTTCCTGACCCAGGAACGGAACCAGGGTCTCCTACATTGCAGGTAGATTGAACTGAAAATAGGTGAAATGATTCTCTAACTCCTTGGTCGTTCAGAAACTTAAGCTTGAAAGGGTTAAGCAATGTGGTAGACTCAGTACTAGAATTTAAGAATCAGACTCAGCAGATCTTATTGCGCAAGGTTCTGCAGGTGTTTGTCAGAATTCTACAGGAGTATTTTGTAAGTCTCTTTATATTCTTCTAACATTTATAAGTAGAGTCATGCTATACATACAGTCATGCAACTTTATTTTCTCACTTGCCTATAACTTGGACATCTTTCCATGTTGATACCCATGTTTCAATCTCATTGTTATTTTTGAAAGATGAAGTAACTGGTATTCAATACATATGATCCAACACAACCATACCTATTATTTGTGGCTAGCATGGGTCCTGGGAGAAGGCGATGGCACCCCACTCCAGTACTCTTGCCTGGAAAATCCCATGGATGGAGGAGCCTGGTAGGCTGCAGTCCATGGGGTCGCACAGAGTCGGACACGACTGAAGCGACTTAGCAGCAGCAGCAGCGTGGTTCCTCACTTGTCCTTGCCCCTGCCATACGGATGATTAGTATTTTGAAGACTTATTTCTAGTCCATTTTCTGAATTCCAAAAATAGGGCAACTGAATCTTTCAATTCTTGAATGTAGCTAATCATATTTCTCAAAAAATCTAGAACTCAACAAAGGCTAGCACTATGTGATAAATACGCAAATCTTCACAAAGCAAGGTAGACAATTTAGTATTCTGAGAGCAAAGCAGAGGTCTTCCTATAGTTACCTCGGCCAAATTTGGACTCTGATGTTTGGCAACAAAAGATAACTTTCATCCTTTGATTTTCAACAAGAATTCTGATGGTCGGAGCACCTTCTGTGAATGTTGTAATCATTTTTACTTTTGAATTAATTTAAAGAAACTGTAAGCTCTAATGATATTCTCCAGCAGTTAATAAAATCCAGCTGATTTTTGAACAAGGTGAGAGTTTGGGCAGTAGTTGAAAATCCAGTATAAATTCACAGTTGGGACTCCATATCCATGGTTCCAAATCCCTGGATTCAAACAACCACAGATGGTATAGTACTGTAAGCTGTAGAATCTACTTTTGAAAAAAACCTAGTATTGGTGGACCCGTGCAGTTCAAACCCGGGCTTTCCAGGTGGTGCAGTGATAAAGAATCTGCCTGTCAATCCAGGAGACCCAGGTGACCGGAGTTTGATTCCTGGGTTGGAAAGATCCCCTGGAAGAGGAAATGGTAACCGCCTCCAGTACTCTTGCCTGGAGAACTCCATAGACAGAGGAGCCTGATGGGCTCCATCCATGGGGTCACAAAGAGTCAGACACGAGTGAGCACAGCTCACTGCTTTGAGCAGTTCAAACCTGTGTTGTCTGAAGGAGTCCCTGTAGAATTTTTCCCTGCTACCATCTTTGGTCATGGGAGCAAACAATTGAACAGAACACTATTTTGATGCCACCATGAAAATGGCTGAAAAGGACAATGATTTGATTGATGGCAAAAATTGATGTTTGTCATTTGATGGTAGAATTGGACAAGAAAATATTTTGTAATTTTTTCTTAATTTTCTCCCCGGCTGTAGTTTTGACAGAACACACTTCGAACTTCAAGATAGAAAACTTTCAATACCTTTGTGAATTCCCGATTCAGTTTCATGTGTTGCCGACACCTGTGCCTTGAAGAAAAATAAGCAACTTCATAGCATTTTAAAGTAAATTTGCACGATCCTGACTCATGTCTATCAAAATGATAGTCAGTCACACAGTCCTGTTGAGTGTTGAGATTTAAAGCACACTGGGAAGTTGAATTTTTTTTTTGCAATAAACAAGAAACCATAATTGACATGAGTTTCTTTTTTTTTTTTCTTTCAGCTATAATGAACCACATTCCAAATAATAATAACAATGTAAAAATGAGGAGTACTGAAGCGAAAGTGTCTAGTCAGCTTGGTTGAGTAATGAATGAGGCTGCTGGTGGTGATGGTTGTTTTTTCTCCAAAGATTCAGTCTTTCTAGATCTCTGAGAAATTGAATTTTTATTTTTCATCATTACATTTACTCTTAGTATAATACCTGTCATCATTTACTTTGATAATCTCCACTTATTTCTTGCAACTTTCCCAATATATGGGCAGGAAGAAATAGAATAAGAGATAGAAATACATTTTGAGGGCCTGAAAGCTTTATTTTTGTACTAAATTACTGTAAAATCAAGGCAAGTTTTAAAATAAAACACCTCATCTTAAAACATAAAACATTATGTTCATGTTATGATATAGAACCGTGTATATTATACCACATGGCTGTTAACATCGAAGTAGCTAATAAACATGTCCTACCCTAAATTAATGTAGGACCAACTCTGAATACTTCTTCATTCTAACTTCAGCACATTAGACTAGTCAATGTGATTTGGTTTAGGTTTTCTTATTTTAGATACTTTTATGAAAACAAGTATTGCTTTTGATTCTGCTCCCTGCCCCTGAGCCAACCCATGAAATGTATTATAAAATTGTACATGATTTTCAAATGACAGAAAACCCTCTCTGAAGGTTCTGTAATTCTAAACTCAGTTTTCTGTACCAACAAGCCTATTGTGACATCTGTATATTTGCTATTAGATATTCCTTTCTTTGATCTAAGAAGGTGAATCCTGTTTAAATGAAAGGAAACATTGCCAAGAGGACTCCTGTGTAAAGATGGTGCCAGTCATTAACATTAGCATAAAATGTTGAATTCAGATAATTAACATATATTGCAGGGTCTCTGAGGACCTGTGTCAGGCTCAGTGATAGCAGGGACATGCTCCTGAAGAGCAGTTGACCTTTGTCATTGGTGTTTCATTGGGCAATGCTGGACAAGCTGGTTTACTTTGGGGCTCAAGATTGTCATCTATGAATTAGATTGGTAGTTTTCTAAGCCTGGGGACTTTCAGATTTCCCCTTGGGAATGGAAACTAACCACAGTAGCTCTTGGTTACCTTATTTATATACAGATTTTTACTTTTATATATTGCTTTTCTTAGATATATATTTCTACTCTATATTATATACTGCTTTTTTCTTTTCAAGGCTTCTTTGGAAGAAAAAGTTTTGCAGCTAAAATATTAAAAATGAATAATTCTGAAAATAATTCTACTAGATGACTTTTAAAACTGTAACCTCCAATGACTTTAAATATTCTGTAACTTGATCCTGTTTTCTCTATTTACAGTTGCTAAGCCTCCTGCAAGGGCATTTTTCACAGAGAGGAGAGAAGAGAGGTAGGGGGTGTTCTGGACATTGGCCAGACTAGGGACCATGCTATCTGGTGTATGCCTAGGTGGTGGGTGTGTAGGATGATTCAGCAATGTCTAACTTTGCCAGTTATTCAGTTTTGCCAAAGGCTAGCCCAGGAGCTCACCAGAGCATGGACCACCTACTTTGAGGTCATTCCTTCTGAGTGAGAGAAAAATCCCCCCTGAGAGACTTAAGAATTTCCACAAACAGCTCCATTTCAGAGATGTCATCTCTCTCTAGGAAGGGCATTTTCTGCCCCTTGTAAGAAAGACGTTTGAGGCTCAGTAAGCAATATGTAGTTAAAAAAATAAACATAAGAGAAAGGAATTCTCTATACAACAATCTTATCTGATATCTTTGAATATAAAACATATTGTGCCTATAGCTCTTTTCTCCTGTTCCCATTTGGAATGTTTTCTAAAGTTGTTCCAAAACAACTCTTTTAACAAGGTCAAAAGAAATTTTAGGACTCTCTTTCAAAAGTCCTTTAAAATATCAGGAAGTGCAAAATCACTAAATAACTGACTTGTACTGACTGAAACAGAGCAGGATTGTTGATATTATTTTATGATGCTTAGATAAAATCCCTTCTTGGATTGGGAGCAAGACTGGAAAAGAGTAGAAGCTCTCTGGGATCAGTTGTCCCCAGAATCTTTTTCACTTAAGCCCATAAGCTTTGAACTTCATCTCCCTCCTTCCCCCTCTCCTTAAACTCTAGTCAGAATGAAGTCAAATGGGCAAATCTACAATGAGGTAGAGGAGATGAGTTCAGCTTGGGGGGTCCTAGCATCCTGCTGTTGATCCCGACTATGATAGCATATGTATGGAGGTCTGAGACATGACATTCACCTTATAGAGAACAGAGGGAGATCAGCAGAGTAGGAAGTTTCCCAGAGATTAGAGGGAAGTTGGCAAACAAAGGTAAAGGCTACCTTGAGGACTGAGGTACAGGTAAAATGAAATTGTCCACAGATGATTCTCAGTGATCTTTGAATTACTAAGCCTTGTGAGTGACTTCTGGCCAAGAACAAATTTGAATTTTAGGTGTGTGGTAGGTGTAAATCTTATTTTTGATTTCTTTTGCGATTTCTTCTTGACCTATGTGTTGTTTAGAAGTCTGTTATTCAACTTTCATGTATTTTGGGATTTTCCAGTTATCTTTCTGTTATTGATTTCTAGTTTCATTCCATTGTGGTCCAAGAGCAGGTACTTTATGATTTTATTCTTTAAAATTTGTTGTGTATTTTATAGCCTAGAATGTAGTCTATCTTGGGGAATGTTTCATATGACCTTGAGAAGAACATGTATATTGCTGTTACTTGATGAAACAGTGAATCATGCCCAGTTGGTTGATAGTAGTATTGAGTTCAACTGTATCCTTATCAATTTTCTGTCTGTTTGGTGTGTCCATTTCTTCTAAAGAAGTGTTGAATCTCCAACTACGATAGTGGGTTCATCCATTTCTTCTTTGGTTCTATCAGTTTTTGCCGCATGAGATTTGATGCTCTATAAGGTGCATGCAGACTGAGGATTGTTATGTCTTTTTGGAGACTTGGCCCCTACCATTATGGAATGCCCCTCTTTATCCCTGATAAGTTTCCTTACTTTGATGTCTGCTCTGTCTGAATTTAATATAGCTGCTCCTGCTTTCTACTGGTTAATGTTAGCATGATATATTTTTCTTTATCTTTTAACTTTTAATCTATATATTCCTTTACATTTAAAGTGAAATTGTTGTAGAAGATATATAGTTGGGTCTTATTTTTGGGTCCACCCTGACAATCTCTATCTTTTAATTGGTACATTTAGACTATTGACATTCAGAATGATTATTGATATAGTGAGATTAATATCTACTATATTACTTACATGTTTTCTATTCATTGCCCTTGTTTTTTACTCCTACTTTTGTCTTCCACTTTTTTTTCTGCCTTTTGTAGTTTTATTGAGCATTTTATATAATTTCATTTTCTATTCTTTCTTAGCATAGCAGTTATGATTTTTCTTTTCCCTTTTCTTGATGATTACCCAAAAGCTGCAGTGTGCATAATATAGTAATCCGAGTCTACTTTCAGATGACACTCAACCACTTCATGGGTAGTGTGAGTACTTTATAAGAACAAAATAATACTAATTCTTCCCTCCCATCCCTGTATCATTGCTGTTATTCATTTCATTTATGGTGTGTACGTGTGCTGAGTCGCTTCAGTTGTGTTTGACTGTGTGCGCCCCTGTGGACTGTAGCCCACCAGGCTGTTCTGTCCATGGGATTCTCCAGGCAAGAATACTGGAGTGGGTAGCCATTCCCTTGTCCAGGGGATCTTCC
This sequence comes from Capricornis sumatraensis, assembly GCF_032405125.1. Classification (NCBI taxonomy): domain Eukaryota; kingdom Metazoa; phylum Chordata; class Mammalia; order Artiodactyla; family Bovidae; genus Capricornis; species Capricornis sumatraensis. The sequence goes on from NC_091069.1 coordinate 223,950,723, forward strand.
CTACCCAGGGATTGAACCTGGGTCTCCTGTATTACAGGCAGATTCTTTACCATCTAAGCCACCTGGGAAGTCCTTCATTTATATATAAGCATATAAATGCATGAGGTATGTACATGTTCAATCAAACAGTTTAGTTCAAATAAAATTAAGAAAAATAAATGTTTTATTTTACTTTCATTTACTCCTTCTTTGGAATAAGATGCTCTTCCTTTTTTTCTGTAGATCTGAGTTTCTGCCCTATATTATTTTTCTCCTCTCTAAACAATTTTTTCAACATTTCTTGTAAGACAGGTCTACTGGCAACAAATTTTCTCACTTTTTCTTTGAAAAAGTCCTTATACCTCCTTCAGTTTTGAAGGATAATTTCATAGGGTGCAGAATTTGAGATTGTTATCTGGAATTTGAGATTGTTGTCTCAAATTATATCTCTTGGGCTTCTCAGGTGGCACTAGTACTAGGTAAAGAACCTGCCTGCCAATGCAGGAGACTTAAGAGACCAGGGTTTGATCCCTGGGTCAGGAAGATTCCCCTGGAGGAGGGCACGGCAACCCACTCCAGTGTTCTTGCCTGGAGAATCCCTTGGACAGAAGAGCCTGGTGGGCTATAGTTCATAGGGTTACAAAGAGTCGGACATGACTGAAGTGGCTTAGCACACACGCATGCATCTATCTCTTCTTCCTTGCACAGTTTTCAAAGAGATTGAATGTAGCTCTTATCTGTATTCCTCTGTGGGCAAGGTTTTTTCCCTTTAGCTTCTTTCAATATTGTTTCTCTTTATCTGAATTTTTAAATCTATATTCTGTATTTTTATTTTTATCACTTTATATTTTCTGTAGTTTGAAAAATGATATGCCTAGGTACAGTTTGGTTTTTTTTTTTTTTTTTTTTTGCCTGCTCAGTATTCTCTGAGCTTCCTGGATCTGCTGTTTGTGTTGGAGAATTCTCAGTTTTTGAATTCTCAGTTTTGAATATCACTCATGAATTTTAGCAAATTGAAATTATTATTTTAAATATTTAATTTGTTCCTTTCTCTCTTTCTTATCCTACTAGTACTCCCATCGTGTATGTCTTACATCCTTTTAGTTTTGCCATAATCCTTGGATATTCTTTTCTGTTTCTTTTCAGTCTTTGTTCTCTTAGTTTTTAAATTTTGGGAATTTTATTGATATATCCTCAAGTTCAGAGATTTTTTTTTTTCCTCAGCTGTGTCCAGTCTACTAATAAGCTTCATTTCTATCACAGTGTTCTTGATCTCCGGCATTTCTTTTTTAAAAACTTTATTTTTAATCGACAGATAGTTGCTTTACAGTATTGCATTGGTTTCTACCAGACATCAGCATGAATCAGCCATAGGTTTACCCCTGCCCCCTCCCACTGGAACATCCCTCCCACCAGTTTGCTTGATTTCTTTTTTCTAAGATTCACATCTCTGCTTACATGGCCAGCAGTTCTACTTTGTTTATTAGATCCCTTAGCATATTAATCATTGTAGTTTTAAATTCCTGGTCTGTTAATTCCAACATTCTGATTCTTGTTCTCTATCTCTTCAAACTGTGTGTGTGTGTGTTTTTAATTTTTCAGTATGCTTTGTATGTTTTTGTTTATAGCTGGACATGATGTACTGGATACAAGGAACTGCTATAAATAGGCCTTTAGTAATGTGGCAGTGAGGTGTGGGGAGAGGGGAAGTGTTCAATAATCCTATGATTAGGTCTCAGGCCTTTAGTGAACCTGGGCTTCTAGACTAAGGATTTGGCAAGGATTTCTCTGTGTTTTTCTTCCCTCTTATGTGAGACATAATGGATAGAATGGGCTGATGTTGGGTCCTTCCCTTCCTGTGTCAGTTAGATTCTGGTAATACCCTAGCAGCTTCCCCGGTGACTCAGTGGTAAAGAATCAGCCTGCAATGCAGGAGAAGCAGGAGATGCGGGTTCGATTCCTGGGTTGGAAAGATACCCTGGAGGCGGGCATGTCTGACCCACTCCAGTATTCTTGCGTGGAGAATCTCATGAACAGAGGAGCCTGGCAGGCTACAGTGCATGGGATTTCAAATGGTTGGACACCACTGAAGTGACTCAGCTGGTAAAGAATCCGCCTGCAATGCAGGACACCCTGGTTTGATTCTTGGGTTGGGGAGATGCCCTGGAGAAGGAATAGGTTACCTACCCCAATATTCTTGGGCTTCTCTGGTGACTCAGACGGTAAATACCGCCTACAATGCGGGATACCTGGGCTCAATCCCTGGGTTGGGAAGCTTCCCTGGAGGAAGGCATGGCAACCCACTCCAGTATTCTTCCCTGGAGAATCCCTATGGACAGAGGAGCTTGGCGGGCTACAGTCCACGGAGTCCCAAAGAGTCGGACACGACTGAGCAGCTAAGCACAAGCACAAGAAGGGACCACACTCACAACCCTAGCAGACAGGGTCAGATTAGATAGTTTGTTCCTAAGGGCAGTCTTTGTTAAGAACAGAATGCTGTGGTATATTTCAACATAGTTTCTTTTCCCCTTCTCCTCCAGGAAGCACAAGGAGATTTTTCTTCAGTGTTTACTCTGGGGACCTGGTCAAGCTCCTGGAGGAAACCCTTAACAATATTGTAAGTCCCTCTATGACTGGATCCTCCTGGGGTTTTTAACCCTCAGACTTGTTCTCACTTGGCCTCTGGCAGTTCATCAATTACGGATCAGGTTTTCCTACCTTCCAAGGGTGGTTTCCATTCCCCAGTCTCTGCTCTGGTAAGCAGCGACTCCCTGTGTTTGCTTGTCTGTCTCTTCCATTTGGGGAGCAGCAGTTTACACTGTGCCCTCCCTGCTCTTACAGATCCAAGAAGAATCGTTGATTTTTCAGTCTGTTCAGCTTTTTGCTTGTTAGGACAGAGTGGTGAGTTTCAAGCTCCTTATGTGCAGAACCTGTTGTAGATCTTATTAAATGCCAGTGTCACTGAGAAAGCTTTTTATTCAAGGTGGAAGAATTTAAAATATATCAAGGGACTCTGGCTAGCCACTGAGTTCTAATTATTAATATTTCTCTCTGTCTAGGAGGATCAGAGCAAGCGTGAAGTGTTTGGTTGAAGTGAAGGATGGGATGGGAACTAAGAGAAAGTCTTGCTCCAGTCACCAGGCTGCCCAGACATGATCCTGGCCTCCCTTAAAGCTCTATCTCTACAATCTTTAGAAAAGCAACATCCATAATGAAGGAACTACCTTCCCTCAGGCTCTATCCTCTATGTGGCAGTATCTATAAAATGGGTATATTGCTAGTCAGTAAAGCTGCTTGGGGCTTCCCTGGTGGTTCAGTGGTAAAGAATTCGTCTGCTAATGCAGAAGCTGCAGGTTCAATCCTGGGTCAGGAAGATCCACTGGAGAAGGAAATGGCAGTCCACTCCAATTCCATGGACAGAGGAGCCTGGCAGGCTACATCCATGGGATTGCGAAAGGTTTGGACATGGACATGACTTAGAGATTAAACAACAAATCTGCTCAGGGTATTTTTTCTGAGTGTATAATGTGTAATTATTTTTCTCCATAAACCCCAAGTAGGTATCAAATGCCAGTTCTTTCTTTCTCTATCTCATTTTTAAATGAATGAATGAATGAATTTTTGGCTGCACTGGGTCTCTGTTGCTACAAGCAGGCTTTCTTTCCCTGTGGTGCGTGGGCTTCTCAATTCTTTGGCTCCTCTTCTTGCATAGCATGGGGCTCGAGGGCACACGGGCTCAGTAGTTGTGGCACACAGGCTCAGTTGCCCCTCAGCTGCTCAGTGGCATGTGGGATCTTTCCAGACCAGGGATTGAACCCATGTCATTTGCATTGGCAGGCAGATTCTCAACCACTGGACCACCCGGGAAGTTCCAAGTGCCAGTTTTTTCTATCAGTTAATTTTTTCTAACTCTCTACTTGTTTTTTGAATAGGAAGAGATGAAGTATGATCTGTCCTATATATTGAGAGTTTTAGGAAAACAGGCTGTTCTACCTAGGGAAAAAGTCAAAACCACAGAAAATTTATATTTTTAAGTAAAAATCAGCCAAAGAAATAATACAGTGTTTTTGTGTTGCTGATGATATCGTAGTGTTGTTGTTTTTTTTTTTTAAACTCCTGCTATAGTCTAGTAAAGAATCTACAACCCTGTGATGAGAAAACTGTGTTCTCATAGACAATGGAAGAGATAGAAAGCCTGTGCCTCCAACTATAATAGAAGTGCCTCCTGGCTTTGCGGTATCTCCAGTCAATGAAACCACAAGGTGAGATCATTTGGAACATTTTATATTAACTTAGGGCAGGGTAGATAAGAGAGAGAACAATCTGGTTTAATCAAAACCAGGGAACCATGAACTGTTTGGGACTCAGAAGGAAAAAGGAGAACTTAAAAGCGATGGTAATATACAGGCATCCAATGCTGCTGCTCTGTGACAGCTTCTGCTTAATGGGAAAGCTGTGGGTTTTTTCCCGAGGTAAAGATAACCAATCTGATTAGGGATCTGGCTAGAACAGGGAGTGTACTCTGACCCCTGAGAAGGTTTTGCCCTCTCAGGAAGCCTCACCACATCCTATGTGTACATTGGATGACTAATATTTATTATAGAGTCATGTGATGGAACAATGAACAAAGGTTGTTCCTGGTCTCTGTAGGTCTGTCACCACAATCGCTGCTCTTGTGGAATGTGACATACTGCCCGCCTCCTAGGACAGTTTTTGAGTCACCAGCAAATGCTATTTTATAAATACAACTCAGAACCCCCCAGGGATGTGTTAGGACAACTTATCAAACATATTGCCTGCTCACCCTGACTGAGTTGCAAAGGATTCTCCCAACACTTCCTTTGTCCTCGTGGCTGAGCTTTGATTGGCTATGAATGATGTCATGACACTGTTTACTTTTCTTAGTGGAAGCAAGGATTGGAGTGTGGTAAGTGTGTCTACACTGCGTTAGGTAATAGAGAAACTGTACACATAGATCTCAAGCCATGTTGTACTCATTTACTATGAGCCTATGATGTGGCAACTCAATGAAATACACATCATCTGTGTGTCTTCTGTTATTTACAACTTTTGAAAGTTTCTGTTTACCTTGGGTTCTTCCTCTAGGATGCCCTTTCTAAGTTTAGTATTTGAGTCGTATTATTAACAAGCTGTGTCTTTCCACAAACACAAAGCAAATTACTAGGCACAATTTGAAATGAGATTTATGGATAGAGCTCTGTCTTGACCAAGTTTTAAGACAAGTAGGCTTTGTTTATAATTGAGAGTTGATTTGCCAGGTCTTTGCAGCTCGTTACCACAAAGCAGAAAATGCCTGGAAAGGAGGCATTTGACTAGGTGATTTTTAGAAAAATATTAACATATCTCATGGGTTTAGAAATATTTCTGGCATTTCAAAATGCTCTTCATAGAATCTACAAGTAACTCTTTAAATAGATAAAGTAGAATGTGTGCAATGCTATTCAGCTAGATAGCATAGATTAGATCAAAAGGTTTTTATGAGAGGAAAATTCTATCAAAATATCTTCAAAGCTTTTTGTTGTTTTTTTTTTTTACTCTTAAAGAGTGACTTCACCCTGCTCCATACAAAATGTATTCCAGAAATTTTGGTTGCACAGTCACAATAAGAACAATAATTTTCAAATTTCTTTAATTACAATTTGGACATAGAATGTCCAATAAAAAGTTATGAACTTCAATCAAATAAAAATTTCACTTAAGAATCCAAGGGGCATCCTAAGGCAATGTCCAGCCTTTGGACATTTAATGCTTTTGTATCCTGAGTATTTCAGTTGCATGACAAACCTCACAAATTGTTGATACTGATGAGAGATAGTTCACATGATTTTAGCATACTCTTTAAGAACATTCATATATTAAAATATCCCTCAAGGTTACTTCTTGTTTCATTGACAACTTTGGCTGCTTCCATGGGATTTCCAGAAGTTGCATTCTTCTTTGAAGGCATTCAACACAACTGGAAACTGCTCACTGGAAACTGCTTTCCTGGACAAAATTCAAAATGTGCTATCTTTATTAAACACATTTGTATCCTAAAATGTAAACTTACATTATATAAAGACAAATTTGGATTCTCCCTAGAGTATGTATTGGCTTGTAGACTTTTTAACTTCTTTAGATAAATACTATTTATAGATATTAACCCAAAATTCTCTGAAATAGCTAAAATCTTGAACATAAGAGGTAAAATCACTGTAAAATGTATTTGAAGTTAAGAAATTCTGTAAGGGATTATGAATCACTAATCTTTACCATGCTTTGTAGAATCACAGCTTGGACAAGACCACAAGAACCTAAGGATAACCAGTTCAGTTCAGTCACTCAGTCATGTCTGACACTATGCAACCCCATGGGCTGCAGTACGCCAGGCCTCCCTGTCCATCACCAACTCCCAGAGTTTACTCAAACTCATGTCCATTGAGTCAGTGAGGCCATCCAACCATCTCATCCTCTGTCGTCCCCGTCTCCTCCCACCTTCAATCTTTCCCAGCATCAGGGTCTTTTCCAATGAGTAAGTTCTTTGCATCAGATGCCCAAAGTACTGGAGTTTCAGCTTCAGCATCAGTCCTTCCAGTGAATACCCAGGACTGATCTCCTTTAGGATGGACTGGTTGGATCTCCTCGCAGTCCAAGGGACTCTCAAGAGTCTTCTCCAACACCATGGTTCAAAAAGCATCAATTCTTCGGCACTCAGCCTTCTTCACAGTCCAACTCTCACATCCACACATGACCACTGGAAAAACCATAGCTGTGGCTAGACGGACCTTTGTTGGCAAAGTAATATCTCTGCTTCTGAATATGCTGTCTAAGTTGATCATAACTTTCCTTCCAAGGAGTAAGCGCCTTTTAATTTTATGGCTGCAGTCACCATCTGCAGTGATTTTGGAGCCCAGAAAAATAAAGTCTGATACTGTTTGCACTGTTTCCCCATGTATTTGCCATGAAGTGATGGGACCAGATGCCATGATCTTAGTTTTCTGAATGTTGAGCTTTAAGCCAACTTTTTCACTCTCTTCTTTCGCTTTCATCAAGATGCTCTTTAGTTCTTCTTCACTTTCTGCCATAAGGGTGGTGTCATCTACATGTCTGAGGTTATTGATATTTCTCCCAGCAATCTTGATTCCAGCTTGTTTCCTCCAACCCAGCGTTTCTCATGATGTGCTTTGCATATAAGTTAAATAAGCAGGGTGACAATATACAGCCTTGACGGACTCCTTTTCCTTTTTGGAACCAGTCTGTTCCGTGTGCAGTTCTAACTGCTGCTTCCTGACCTGCATACAGGTTTCTCAAGAGGCAGGTCAGGTGATCTGGTATTTCCATCTCTTTCAGAATTTTCCACAGTTTATTGTGATCTACACAGTCAAAGGCTTTGGCATAGTCAATAAAGCAGAAATAGATGGTGCAGCCAAATAGATAAACAAACCGGATCAGGTCTTCCCTTTAGAAGTCCTCATATCCACACCCTCCATAGTCCCCTAGGCTGTTAACTCCAACAAAGGCAGAGACCCCATCGATTTTATTCATCCTTTGATTCATCTCACTGAGCCCAGAGTCTGACATAAGGCAACTCCATGTAAGTATATGTTTAATAAAAGAATAAATGAGTTGTATCCAGGAGCTAATGGGGAGCTACTAATGGGCGTCATGTAAAGTAGTGGCATGAGCTTTCTTTCCCTTATTACTCCATCTGGAAACACACAGCTGGTAGCAACGGGGATATGGATCAAAGGAGACCGTGTAAGAGGCCATGTGCAATAATTCAAGTAAGGAGTAATGAGGTGATGAGATAGGGTGATGCTAAGGATACTGGTGGTGGATACATCAAGGTGGGGTTAGCCTTGATATTTGGATAATGAGGGAGGTGAAGAAGTAAGAGGAGTTGAAGTTTATTTTCTGAGTTCTGGTTTTGTATTTTTCCAACTAAGTCACGTGGGAGGAAGAGCAGTCTCTAGAGGCAGACCATGAGTTCAGCTTTGAACAGGTTGTGCCAAGTATGACTATGGATGGTAAGATGGGGAGATGCTCATGGGGCAGTTAGCAGGCCAGGTCTGGAGCTGATGCTGCAGACGTTGTTACTGACTCCTCAACGTCCATCCTGCTACTCTTGCAAAGTGATTCAGGAAATGGACCTCATCTCAAAGGAAAGCCTGATTGATCTGAGAGTGTTGATCCCAAAATCATCCTACTTGTTAGAAATTAGTTCAGGGAAAGTCACGTGACCTAATTTCCATCAATAAGGTGTTTGCAGGTGGCTTCTAGGAAAGGCACAGGAAGCCAGGCTTTCTCTCAATGGATTTGGATGAGGAAGCCTACAGCCTCAGTGCTCCTTTGGTCACCAGCCACTGGGTGACAGCTAAAGTTGAGGATATTATTACCTGGGAAACACTGGCTGAAAATAGAGTTCTAGGCACATTAGGCACATTACACTTATGGTTGCATCCAATTTTAACCTATGACTCAAGAGTTTTTTTAGTCAAACTCGATCTTATTAAGGCTATCCTTTAATTGAGTGGCTCTATGACTCTGGAGAGTCTACAGATCACAGCCTTTCTGTATTTCAGTGAGCTGAATGGTGAACTGGGGGGGATATAGCTGGTCTACACACTGACTATACACTTACATCTATATGAACAGGTTCGGGTTTGTAGGGCTTGAAGCATATATAATCTTGAGGAGTGAAGTGAAATGAAAGTCTCTCAGTTGTGTTCAACTCTTTGTGACCCCATGGACTACACAGTCCATGGGATTCACCAGGTCAGAATACTGGAGTGGGTAGCCCTTCCCTTCTCCAGGGGATCTTTCCTACCCAGGGATTGAACCTAGGTCTCCCGCATTGCAGGTGGATTCTTTACCAGCTGAGCCACCAGGGAAGCCCCATAATCTTGAGAAGCTCCATTAAAAACTGGGTACTGAGCCTTGCAAGGAAACAGAACATGTGAGTGGCCCTAAAGCTTCAAGGCACATCTTCATCTGCTTAACTTCAGGCTGTTGTGTGGAGCGAGTAAGATAAAGCATGTGACATTAGCACATGGTTCACTAAAGCTTAGCTGGCATGATTAAGAATATCTTAACATATAATTTAAATTTAAACTATGGTGATTCACTGATATCTGTATTTATTTAATTTGTATGTTACTACTTTAAGCTCTTTACCCCACATTTGAGCAGAGTTCTTGCTCTCTTTCCCTCATTCTGTCTATAAGGCCCACTTTTCCAGTAGGCATAAGAGAAAGGTGCCTTGGGCCCATAATAATACAGAAGCACACAAAAAAGGTTTTTATTTATTTTAAAATCAGATGAAAAAATAAGCTTTCAGGTTCAAAAATTAATATAGTCACTTTTATTCCAATGCTGTAGTAACATCTAATTTTTAATATCTTCTTACGGAAAAAGAGGTTTCCCTGGTGGCTCAGAGGTTAAAAAGTGTCCGCCTGCAATGCAGGAGACCTGGGTTCAATCCCTGGTTTGGGAAGATTCCCTGGATAAGGAAATGGCAACCCACTCCAGTATTCTTGCCCAGAGAATCCCATGGATGGAGGAGCCTGGTGGGCTACAGTCCATGGGGTCGCAAAGAGTCGGACATGACTGAGCGACTTCATTTTCACCTATGGAAAAAGAAACCTGCAAGGCAAAAGTTCCCAGGCCCACAAAAGTCAGAATCATCTGTGTGTCTTCTATTGGCTTCTCTCTTTTAGTCAATTTTTTTTTCTTCTCCATTACTTTCTATAGCTTCATCTCTTCCTCGCCTCTCCCCACTCTTTACTATTTTAGACCTCTTATTCTCCTAACTCTAGCATTTTCTGGCTTATATCCATATGACACTTTCATGTAAAATGAAAAAAATAAAAAACAAGCATTTTCCTTGTGCTAGCTTTTCTTTTCTGTCTCAGCCTTTTAATTCCTTAGGTTATCAGCTTTCAGAGTGAAGACGCATAATCCCTTAGAGAATGGAGAACTCAGAATAGAGAGTTTGAGACACACCTTCTGAAACTGCGGCCTCTTGAAAGCCTGATTCCTAGCAAACAGTGTCACCACTCTGCTTTTCATATTGGAACGCGGTGTAGACGATGAACATTAATTAGGATTATCGAGCCAGGGAGGCTTACCGCACTGTGACAGATCACAAGAAAGAGAATGCCGCTTCTTTTTTTGGCTGCAGTTCTGAGTGTCATGTATGTATTAATTCCTGGACTCAAGCCAAGTTACTTTAGGGTGAGATGCAGTCTATTATTTTTAGGTCATATTGGGTAGGGATGGAGGCTATTATTTTAGGTTAGTAAGAAGGTAGGTTGGGTTAATTTCAGATGATCAAGTTTCCTATTATGACCCTTCCTTCACAAGCTAATTTTGGAATGTTATCATTTACAGTTCATGCTTACAGAGAACTTAATGTTGGAAGCATTCCTTAGTTCAAGGGGATTTCACACTTAGGTGGTTTTCAAGTTTTATTGTTTTCCAGCTTACTTGTCTGACTTAGAATCCCTATTGCTTCTTAAATGTCACAAATGAATGAGTTAAAGAAAAAAGCATACACACCAAAAACAAATCAGTACTTAACCCCCTCTTCCAACAACTCCGCTGTCCCAAGGGAGATATACATAAAGGAAGAAATAAAGTGGCAAGTTTCCTGTTTCATAAATGCCTTGAATTCAAATTATATCTTAAAGACAGAATGAAAACAAAGGCTGTTATGAATAACATACAGATCATTAAGATCGTAATCTCTAAACTCTGGCATATAAGTCTTTGATTTACTGTAGAAGTTCACACTGATTATCCAGGATGATTTCCAGATGTTTACTCTCTGCATGTAATTAAATTTTAGTAAAAATTATAACTGACTCAGTTACTTTAAAAAAAAAAAGAACTGTCAACAGAAATATGGAAGAAGTTTTCAGTGACATATATTTTTTCCCTCATGGTATCACTTCTCTCATGACAGAAATCTCCTTCCTCAAATATTTCTGACTCACTTACACCTACCCCTGATTTTAACCAGAGAAAGGAAAGCTGCTCTGAGAAATGTGATGGATTTGATCACTTCAAGTCTATCATTTGGGAGGAAACTGCCACAAAATTTTCATGACAGAACAGAAAATTGGCACAAGTAAATTATTGAGTCTGTATTCACAGACCTAAGAGGGAATAGAAAAATATGACAATGGCCAGTAAAAAGAAATCTTCAGGGAGTATCAAAGTATCATGGAAAAACAGGATATGAGCATTGTCTTTTTATGTGTTGGGAATTGAAATTATAAGTTTGGGAAAATCTATGCACTATATCAGCTAGAATGTGAGTATCATGTACAATAGCAAATGAAGAGACGGATGCCATGTGATGGAAAAAGAACAAAAGTCAGGCCAGAAAATAGTTCAAAGATGCATATCATGAAGAAATCATTTAAATATATTATAAAGAAGGAGATGGCAGGATAATCAAATACAGAGAAATAAAGCAGAGGGGAAACACAGAGAGAAGAAGAAGGAGGCACAATAATTTGACAAGAGAGGAAAGATGAAAAGGTAGAATGAGAGTGAGCAGCAGGCGATGGTTCTTAATGACCTGTTTCTCATGAAAAATGCATTATCCTAGAAGGGAATGATTTTCCTCCTCCCTCACACTACTTTGATTTGTGGGTCTACAACACACCAAGCCCACTGGGATGCAGCCGATGGATTCAGAGCCTCCAGAATGATCAACCAGAGACTGCCATTCCAGACACCAAATGCAGTGTAAATAATTAAATATCAATGGAAGTCAACTAACACGGATAAAGTGTGTACCTTCAGAATGAAGCAGACATCAACATTGTGACAGAGTGTAGGGTCTTGACAGAAGTGCAAAAATCCAAGGGAACCAAAATGGTGATTGTGGGTTGAGGGGTGGGGGGACTCCAAAAGGGTAAGTGTAACTTAACCCAGAAGTTCTTAAGCTTATTCTGAATAGCAGACTTTGCATATTTGATGAAAGCTTCAGGCTTTTACCCAGGAAAATGCACATTTGTGTGTATAAACAAAATTCAGTTTATGTCAGAAGGTTTATAGATCCCCTGAAGTCTGTGTTCCCCCTATTGTAAAATCTTAGAGTTCTGAATTTAATAGAGATACAATTTTTTAATAGCCCACTATTTAAACTGCTTACTGATTCACTTCAGTTACAATCTCAGGAGTTATTGTAATTACTGAATTTTAAATAAAGAGTGAGGCACAATGTTGTTCCTCTGTGAAAACTTTATTCAAATAATGACTTCCTCAATCTTCCAGTTGGATTTTTTGTTTATGTATTATTTATACCTTGTTCTGTTCTAGAAAAAAATTCCACTCATATATGCATATAATACAAAATAACAAGATAAATACTTGGAGGAATTGGGGTGAAATAAAAGCATAGGTAAAACCCCAACAAAATCCAGAAAAAAATTAACAGTATATATTCTCATGGTAGACATCAGTTACAATTTTGTAACTTTGTAGTAGCCAAAACTAAGACAAAGACAGGCTTAATTACAAGATTTATAACAATCTATAAAATAAAAACTGATTATATGTTAGGCTGCAAGTAACTGACAGCACAACTAATGCTTTAAATGAATCAGTGGTTATTTTTCTTGCTTAACAAGAAATACGTAGGTGGGCAGTTGTTCAGTCATGTTATCAGAGACCCAGGTTTTCTCTATCTTCCCTGCTATCCTTAGGGTGTTGAGTTTTTTTCACTTTGTAGCCTCGCTGCCTCAAGTGGGCTGCTGCAACTCCAGACATCACATCCATAATCAAGGTAGAGAGAAAAGGTAAGGGACAGACTAGAGAGCTCTCCTCTCACATGTATTTTTCATCAGGAAAGCAATCGCTATCCTAGAGGCTTCCTTGCCCACTTCTTTCTGTTTCATGGCCATAACTGGATCATATGATTTCCCCTTCACTACAAGAGAGACTAGAAAAGTGAGCACTGCCTTTTTGGCCTTTACAGAGAAAGGAGGGCAAGCAAAGGCCTTGAGAATGGCTTTGGTTTAGTGTCTTCTGCACACAGTATGAACAGTTTTTCCTGATGTAGAGCAGCCTCACTTCTGGCATCAAAAGGAGGATACTGTGTGATTCCTCAGACTTTGCCCTAAACATCAATGGCTGCAGTAAATAAGTGCAGCAGTAAGTACCATAGCATCCCATGGAACTTTATGTTTCTTTCTATAGGCTGATAGTTTAGGCTAAGGCACAAATTTGGAAAAGGGAGGCCTACAAGGAATCAAAACTCAAGTCCACAGGCTTGTTATGATCTTGTTTAATCCAAGGGCAACATTTAGCCTATTTACAGTAATGTGTGGGTGGCAATGCTCTTGAACTACTTCTTTGTAAACTGGACTTTGAATGAGAATGAGACCACAGAAGTGAAAGGCTGTAATTGCCAGCACAAACCTACCTGGAACATGAAAACCTACATTGCTGATAAGAGCAGATACAGATGCTTTAACAACCTACTAGAGAGAGAGGAGGGTTAAATGCTCCTTATACAAATTCAGAAGCATAACCAAAACGTATACCTGATGGACAGATGTTCTCTGGTGGAGATGAGCCTCAAGAAGAGGTAATCATTCTTTCCACTCTATTCCCCTAGCACTTTGTCTCTGATTGCATGCGCAGCCCAGATTTATGTAACTCTATTACTGCTTACAAGTCTACTCATTTTGCAGCCTCAGACCATGTTATTTTTCATACAATAGACAGGTATATTCTTAGAAATATCTAGAAAAACAATTCTTTCATTGAACAGTGGGTGGTGGTTGCTTAGATAATGTTTGAAGGAATAACATTGCACAAAGAAATCAATGATAACTTCCTTCATGCTATTTTTTCATAGTAACGACTTGAAATAAGCATTGTTCGTGAATTCTTACTGCTTAAAGATTGGAATACTAGCTGCAATGGTTTAGACACAAAAGGATAAAAGTTCAAGGGAAGAAAGATTACTTTCCTTTGAAGAAACTGTGAACTAGCTGAAGGGAGGGGCATATAAAACATGTATCTGAGGAAGGAAACCAGAACGTTTACAAATGCTGTTTTTAAGATTATTTTTGGCTGTGATGGGTCTTTGTTGCTGTGCATGGGTTTTCTCTAGTTGCAGCGTGTGGGCACTGCTCTCCAGTGGCGGTGCTTGGGCGTCTCACTGCAGGGGCTTCTCTTGTTGCAGAGCACAGGCTCTAGGGCATGTGGGCCTCAGTCGTTGTGGCACACAGGCCCAGCTGCCCTAGGGCATGCGGAATCTTCCTGGACCAGGATCCAACCCATGTCCCCTGCATTGGCAGGTGTATTCTTAACCACTGGGCCACCAGGGACACCCCACTGTTGTTTTAATAAAGGGTAAATTTGACACTAAGCAGAAAAAGGGTACAATTAAATTATAATGTTTTTGTGTCTAATTCCATGTTTAAGGGCTTCCTTTGTGGCTCAGCTGGTAAAGAACGTGCCTGTAATGTGGGAGACCTGGGTTCGATCCCTGGGTTGGGAAGATCCCCTGGAGAAGGGCAAGGCTACCCACTCCAGTGTTCTGGCCTAGAGAATTCCACAGACTGTATGGTCCATGGGATCTTAAAGAGCTGGTCACGACTCAGCCATTTTCACTCACTCACCATGTTTAAGGTTTTCTGCTTGATAAAGAAGATTAAGGTCTATGACTTGCATTATAATTGGAGGTGTTCCATAAATAAAAAGAGTTGGGGAATAGAGTCACCTGATAACAAATTTTAAAATATACCTTGAAATAGATTCTTCATCATGTATGATCAAGCTACCTCTTTTGCACTAATTGTGGGTTCCCTGGTGGCTCAGTCGGCAGTCCACTCACAATGCAGGAGACCTGAGTTCGATTCCTGGGTCAGACAGCTCACTCCAGTATTCTTGCCTGGAGAATTCTAAGGACAGAGGAACCTGGTGGGCTACAGTCCGTGGGGTCACAAAGAGTCAGACACAACGGAGTGACTCAGTTCAGTTTAGTTCAGTCACTCAGTTGTGTCCGACTCTTTGCGACCCCACGGACTGCAACACGCCAGGCCTCCCTGTCCATCACCAACTCCTGGAGTTTACTCAAACTCATGTCCATTGAGTTGGTGATGCCATCCAACCATCTCATCCTCTGTCGTCCCCTTCTACTCCTGCCTTCAATTATTCCCAGCATCAGGGTCTTTTCCAATGAATCAGTTCTTCGTATCAGGTGGTCAAAGTTGACTAACTTTCACCTTTCACTTTTTTAGATTGGAAATGAAACATAATCTGTTAAGTGTTTTCTTATTGCTGTAAACATTAAAGAGGCATTCCCATCTTATTTGGGGTTTAGGAGCAAATGGAAAATGACATCATATAAATTACACACTAAGCTGCAAGAATAACAGCAAATGAAAGATGAACAAGACATGTGGGGAGAGCAAAGAAGCTAATTTATTGGCACTGAAAGTTAAAGAATTATGGGATGGGATGTCAAGAGTGTCAGTTAGCTGGAAAGCATGAAATTTGGGCAAAGAACTTCAGATTTCATATGCTAAGAAACAGTGAAAGTATTTTTTTAAAATCTGACTATTGGATTATAAAATATTTGAGAGTAATGACTGACTTCTAGGTTTACATTAATTCACTTGATAAACATTATGAGACTATGGGGGATCAAAAATAAATAAAAAATAAAAATAAGAAATAACTCCTCTATGGTCCTTGGTCTGCTAGAGAAAAAATGATTTTTAAACAAAAAGCTGTCATACAAGGTGGACTGTTTTAAATTCCATGGCAGGAATACAGGTCAAGTTCCAGGGATTCTGCTATATGAAGGAGTTTCCCAGCTGTAGGACATCAAGAAAGTCTTCCTAGAGAAGGTGACATCTGAGCTAGGGAGATGGGAAGAAGAACATCCTAGGGAAAAGAAACATAGTAGCTAAAATGTTGGTGGCAGAAAATAGAGGCATATGTTTAGAGGTTAGAAACCAATTCGGTTTTTCTGGTCCATAAGAGCTCAGTAAGTGGAAAAATGAGAGATAAGGTTGAAAACCTTAGGTTTTCAAGAAACTGTTAGGTTTAAATGAAGGTACTTGGACTTCATTTGGTAGATAGTGAGGACTATCAGTGGTTTTTCGAGTCCCTTACAGAAACAGGATATATGTTTTCTGAGTGGAAGAGGCAGCAAATGATAGGAATCAAGCTATCATTCTGTACACTTTGAAGAGCCCGACACTGTCTTGTGGGTCAGTCACTAAGTCATACCCTACTCTTTGTGACCCCATGGACACATGTAGCACACCAGGCTTCTCTGCTCTCCACTGTTTCCAGGCGATTGCTCAAATTCACGTCCATTGAGTCAGTGATGAGTGATGCTATCAAAACAATCTCATCCCGTGCTGCTCCCTTCTCCGTTTGCCTTCATCTTTCCAAGCATCTATTTATTACAGTATAGATGACAATCTTTTTAAATTGGCTATTAGAGACATACATGAGAAAGGAAGCCATCTAGGAAAGTTATTGAGAATGTCTGACATCTCCGGGGGGACAAACAAAGGATGGATCAGGTACGCTTTGTTGGCACTCACTATCCATACCCACCTCCTGCACGCTCCCTGTGTCACAGAGGCTAGAAGGCTAACATTTACATTTCTCTGCTCTCTTGCTCCCAGAGTTCGAAATGCCTCCCATGAGATTTAGAAGATGAAATGCAGGTGGAGGCCAGTTTTATTTCTGCATCAGTGATAGATTCTGGCAGAAATGAATTTCTGCGGTAGACAGACTTCACATCCCACTGTCTTGTAACCAGCTTCACGGATATGGAGCACCCGTGAAATTGGCAGTGGTTCCTTGACCTCTGGGTGTTTGACAGTGAACTCCTGCCCTCTTGTTCAGAGTTACAGGGTTATAACCTCAAAACCTAGCAGTGCCACTAGCCTTGCATCTAACAGGACTTCCTCACTTACATTTAACTCTTTCAATCATTTTGTAGTGCTCAATTCCCTGGATTCAATTCCTTTCTACTTGAGGTACCTAAAATGGTCTGTTTCCTGCACTGAACCTTGACAGAAACAAGGGACTAAGAGACTTGCATTGCAGAGGGAGGTAGTCATTCAAGGGAGACAAGTCACTGTGGGCTGGAGGAAAAGAAATTGAAGTCAGAGGGCTTTTGGCACTCCCAAGGGCACCAATGTCCTTTTTGCCCAGTGGTCACATCTATTTGAAGAGGAAGGAGAGCAAGGTAATCTTTATCCTGCACAGCTGTGTACTCAACTAAAAATAGGGAGTGCCATTAAGGAAGGGGGCAAGGAAAGATATGGGAGGACAGTTAATACTTTCAGTCACATCACTGTAGCATCCAGTCTTCCCTCATAGGGAGACTGGCAGTTCCCCTTTTCTTGGCCTCTCAGACACCATCCTCATCCACAGTTATAACCTTAATGCTACTGCTTTTGTCATTTTTTGGTCATGTTACCCTCTCTCCCTTTCTGGGGCATTTTTCTTGGAGTAATTCTCCTAGCAATAGTTACTTTAAAATTCTTTATCAGTCTACCTCTGACCATCTAAATTTCCCCTCTCACTTGTCTACCTAAAAATTGAACATCCCTCAGGCCACACTTCCGTAATGTCTTCTTCTAGAGTCATCTTGAATTTCTAAGTTCTGTCCCCAAAAGGGCTTCAGGTTGCATTGCCCTTCTCCTGACCCACCTTTCTATTCTTCCTTCCAGAAGTCCAATAGTTCTTGAAAATATCTTCTGTGAAGCTTTGCTGGACTAACTGCAGTCCTCTGTATACCTCAGATGAATCTCCAACCAATGTCCCTTCTGCTGTGCCTTACCAGGGCTGAAAAATACTTTCTGTAATATAAACTGCATCTCTTACAATTTTGCCAGTATTCTTTCAGAGTTATTTTTAATCTGTGAGTTTTCTCCAACCATATTTTTTTTTCCTTTTCCACTTTTTCCATTCTTATATTAAAGAAGCTCAGGGACTGAAGCCATCATAGAAATAGATGAAGAGAGACTAAACTCACATATTCTGTTGATAAAGTTTCTCTCTTGGTTTTCTTTGAGACCCAGTGAACATCTTCCTGCATCTTCTGGGACCTATCATGGCTCTTATCTACAACACCTTGGGCTTCCCAAGCTTCAGGCTTAGAGATGCAACCACAGACAACTGACTTACTGTGCCATTCCCTCGAGAAATTCCCTGGCTGTAAAAACTCCTATTGCCTGAATGGAGTGAGGATGGTTTCCCTTGGAAGTCAAGAATCAGTTCGATATAATTCAATATCTAATCTCCAGGCAACAGGACAAGGAAAGAGGCATCTTCTGTGTCTTCAGCATTTACGATAGTCCAGGTTATGTTGCTGTAACAAACAACCTTCAAATATGAGTGACTTTAAACCAAACGCGTTGATTTCTTGTTCATGCTACTTGTCCCTTGTAGGTTGGCAGGGAAACCCTGACATTATAGTTATTTAAAGGCTCAGGCTGATGGAGAAACTACCGCATTGAATACTGACGGTCCCCATTCCCGAGAGGAAAGAGAGCTCCAGAAAGCCTTGCATCAGTAATTCAACACTCTAGCCAGGAAGAGATCCATGTCACTTCCATTCATTGGCTAGAACTAGTCACATGGCTCTGCCCAACCACAAGGAGACCGGAAAGTGCAATCCGCTTTGTACTTAAAAGGGTGAAAAACTGAAACTATTTAGAGGACAGCACTAATAATATCCACAAAATCTAGCCGATTGTAATTATTAATATTCACAAGCCACTATGTGACCCAGAATAACTTGAGGCAATTGCAATCCACATTTCTAAACCTCTTTGTGTTTCAATCAAAGGAAATCACTTTCAACATTTTGCTCCTAATTACTGTGTATCTCTCTCAAATTGTTCATACTTCAAGGTAAAAGGTTTTGAGAGCACTGGTACAAACTCCCAGGCCTGTCTCAGCTTCCTTGTTTAACATGCTTAGCACCTGGCTCTCCTTGAGCGTCCTCCCCACCCCTCCTGTCAGCCCCAGCCTCCCCCCTGCTCTTGCCCATCACCCTGGGAGCAGCTTGCATGCATCACTGTTTCAGTGGATGGCAGCAATACACAAGGGCACCTCATTGTTGGAAAGGAACTGCCTTCTGCCTGCCAAGGACAAATGCAGACACACAAAGCAATATCAAGCAAGACTTCACATCAAAGGGAACCCTGCCTGGGCTTGCCAAGAAAAGGGCTGCCTCTGAGCCTCTCCCTTCAGCCTTGTTAGTATTCTTAGGGCCCACAGGGCCCAGGGTGTTCCTGCCAGGCCCTCTCCCCATTCACCCAGCACTCCTGTTCCCTCTGACACCTAAAGCTCAGACTCTCTCTGAATCCGGCCCCAATCACTTGAACAGAGCAGAGTGCCAAGTGTTTAAAAATGTTGGATGATTAGGAAGGAAAATCCATGAGAAAGATTTACCCTGTGAACTCTGTTTGAGTAGGAGAACCAAACACTTCACTCCACTTGTTCAGTGCGAGAACACAGAGGGAGTTAAGTCCCAGCCTAGAGCTTAAGGGGGAAAAGCACAGCAGGGAAACTTACCTACTAAGGAAGGAAGGATGCTCTGGGAACAGAGGTTGGGGACCATTAGAACCAATGCTAAAATGGAGACTGGCTGTCCCAAGCACTCACACCTAGATGGGGAGAAGTGGTTTCCAGAGAAACTTCTAGTTCTATTTTTGAATCAACACACGGAGTTCAGGTTCCATTCAGGAAAAGAAAAAAGTCTCTGTTTTAGAAGGAGGATGAGGAAAAAATATAAAAAGGGACTAACAGTGACAGACAAAGGGAAAGAAACTATTTTAGAAAGCAAGTGAGGCATTCTGATCTGGATGCTAAAGAACTCTTTTGGAAAGCTGCACTAATCATCAAAATACAATAGAAGATTTTGAAAGTTATAAGCCAAAGATTGTGATAGATGGAAGAGGAATTTACAGATTTTTAAAAAAATTGTTTTGAGTTAAATTTCTGAGGCTCTGGGACGTCAAAGGACTTTTTGTCACACTGATTAGTGACAAAGCAGTGGCTAGAACCCTGAGCTCCTGGCTCCCAGGTTCGGTGGAGCAGACCTAGACATGGAATGGGATCAGAGTGAAGGTCTGAAGCTTCATCAAGTACAGTATTTTTAACACATGGCTTCAACCCTTTGACTAAGATCTTCCACTGTGGCCAAGCCTACTGCCCTGTTCCAACAGTTTCCCAGAACGGTAGTAATTAGAGCAAAAAAATAAAAATAAAATAAAATAATGGCCAGGGCCCAGAGAAAATGTCACAGTTCTAGAAGTGGGAGGAGGTAGAGATAATGTCTTTATATAATTTCCTGCTTCATGTGACTGTGTATCCATGGAGAGAGCTCAAGCTTTCCATGATGGGGAAAAAAAATTGACATCTTTTACTAACCTCCCACTGAAAGGCAACATTTCCTTCACTATGAAGGCAGGCAACAAACTAAGACAGTATTTGCAGAACTTGGACTTTGTCACTAATAAAAATACGAAATATTCTCATATCAGTTTAGCAGCTATTTTGGTATATCTTTATCCTCATTAAAGTCAAGTGAAGTGAAGTCGCTCAGTCATGTCTGACTCTTTGTGGCCCCATGGACTATAGCCTACCAGGCTCCTCTGTCCATGGGATTTTCCAGGCAAGAATACTGGAGTGGGTTGCCATTTCCTTCTCCAGGGAATCTTCCCAACCCAGGGATTGAACCTGGGTCTCCTGCATTGCAGGCAATTGCTTTACCCTCTAAGCCACCAGGGAAGTCCTTAATTACTACTTTGCAATTATGGTAGTCATTTGATCTGCCACTGGAGCTTGTTATTCAGTACTTAATAAATAAGCACATATATGGCTATGTTATAGATTTTTATAAATATTTTGAAAACAAAATTTTATTATAATTAGATTCCCTCGTAATCCTCTGTATTTTATGTTACTTTATGCAGTCAAAGGCGTTGTTCTGAGAAGGGACCCATAGACTTCATCTGGCTATCAAAAGGGTCATGGCATGATGGCTGCGAACCCTTGACATATAAGGGGTGAGTAAGTGTCAGGTTGCTGACGGGCACCCATGTCACTCGAGCCATGTCTCTGTGCCATCACCCTGTGG
This sequence comes from Capricornis sumatraensis, assembly GCF_032405125.1. Lineage (NCBI taxonomy): Eukaryota > Metazoa > Chordata > Mammalia > Artiodactyla > Bovidae > Capricornis > Capricornis sumatraensis. The sequence goes on from NC_091069.1 coordinate 223,971,844, forward strand.
GCTCAGAGTGACAGAGATGCTCACTTGTCATTCCGGATTGGAGAACTGCCAGTGTCTCTTGTTTGAGATTCCAGGATGTGCCAACATTTGAAAACTAGTATGACTATATTACAAACATGACAGAGAAGAATCCATTGTTTGGCACTATTATTAAAATGAAAGCTCATAGGGATTTGGTGACATTTATATTAAGAGGGCTGTATTCATATGTCTCAAGGAAGTTTTTTTCCCAGGGAGTTTGCATTCCAAAATCCACTCGAAGGGAAGTCAGATTTTTCAAAGATGGCAAATGTTGGTTTGGCATGGCAAATAAATGTTTAGAAAGAATGAAATTTTAAAATACCCAGGCACCATTTTCCACCTCTCCAATAGGCAAAGAATTTTAAAGATGACAGTTCGCAGGAATGGTGGGGTGTAATGAAATGGGTGCTTTCATAGGCTGCCCACAAGACCAAGAGTTGGCATAACTTTTCTAGATGGCAGTTTGGACTCTATATTTTCAGGGCTTTTTACCCAGTAATTTCACTTCCAGGAATTCATCCCTATACACAGAATTACAAGATATTCTTTCAAGGATATTCATCAAAATATTATTTATAACAGTCAAAACTGGGAAACAACATGAATGCCAACAATATGAGGTTGGTTAAAGAAATTATGTTACCTCTGCAGGGCACTCTATTATGTAGCTAATTTTAAAAAATAACCATTCTGAAAATATTTAATGATATGGGAAAATGCATGAATATAATGTTAGACTTAAAATGCAAGACATAAAACTGCATGTGTAAAATAATCCTGTTTTTTAGTTTCAAAAATAGTCACTGTATTTCTTTGTAATCTTATTTATATGCATTTGCATGTAGAGCATATATGTGTTTAAAAGAAAAACTTGGGAAGAAAGGCATCAAAGTGTCAGTCCAAATTGGCAGTGTTTGAGTGGTTGTGTTTAAATCCTATATTTTTATTTATTGACTTCGTTATACTTTGTCTGTGGTTTATTCTGACATTAAATAAAGCAGTAAGACACTGTGTTTTAAATGATGAGTTGGTGCCACCAGGGCTGATCTCTGTCTGCCGGGCCTTCTTGTTGCTCCAGACAAAAGTTTGTTTTGCTGGTTGCTACTGAGTGTTATTTTTCTCCTAACCTTTGCTCTCTTTCCTCACCCTGGGCTTTGAGATGTCCGATTTAACCAAGTTCAGAGTATTCTACTCATGTACATTTCCCCCTCTAGCTTAACCAAAAACTTCAGAAACTACATCAGGGCTGCCAAGCTGATAGAATCAGCACCAGCATGAACGTCAACCAGAAACCTCTAGGCATAATGAGAAATAGTTCAGTGGGGGAATTTGAAGCTTTTGTAAACAAAACTGAGGATGGAGCTTAAAATAGGGTGAGAATTTGAGAAAGCATCTGCCCCTCTTCTCTTTTTACTTATAGCTGTTTCTGCCTAGTTGTGCTTTGTGCATGTCGAAGGCCAGGAAGGGCAATGAAAAAGAATTCTTCTAGAGCCACTTAACCTTTCATTGATATTTGCCTGAAAGTCATACATTTTCAACTTTCAGTGATTATTTAGTAGGTAGTGTATAAAATGGCTGGAAAGAAATGTTTGGCTGGATGAAGATATTATCTATTGATTTTACCTTGAAAGAGAATTATGAAGGCAGTTTTCTGTCTGGGAATGTTTGTTTTAGGCATCTATTATCTGCAATGCCATTTGGAATTTTAAAAACACTAGAGTCTATATTCCCTTCCTCCTCTCTTTCTTAAACTTGGATCGATGCTCTCCTGGGTGAAGTTTAAAATAATAAAAACTGAGAAACCATTTACTCAATGCCTGCTGTTGCATAGCAATCTAAACAAACAAGCCCCTTTCCTCTGTTAAGAACTTCCAATAAAACAAATCACAAAGGTTGTGTTTAAAGAAGATGATTTCCAAGACTCCTTTTTTCTTCTTTAAAAGCTTCCTTAAAAAAAAAAATTAGAGGCCAAAGATTGCAGGCAAAAATTGACTTTTTTGTGAGTCACTTCTCATACTACTGCAGGGATTTGAAAACTTTCGTTTGTGGTGAGGCCAGAGGGGCTGAGCTGGACACACGAGTACCAAGCCAACCAAAACAGGAAAAACAATAAGAAATAATACTAACCATCAAGGGTTCAGCATCCTCTGTGTGCCCGGCACAGGGCCATGTCAATTACCTAATCCCCTAACTAACCTCTTGTGTTGGGTGTCTGCCATCTCTATGTCCAGGCCTTCCCTTGACTCTTCTCCATCCTGTTCTCTGCTCAGGAACCATGATCTGTGTAGACTTCAACAAAAGGCTCCCTTGCCCATGGGCACTGGCAAGAGACAGGAGGGAGGAGGCAAGGATAGTGTACTTATTTTCCTGGCGCCTGACCTGCTGGTTACGACAGGTTGGCTGTGTCCCTCTGTTCAGAGTCACAGCCCTGGCCAAACAGCCCTCCCTGTCCAACTCCCCTCTTTGAGTCCAGGAATTGCTCCTCACCCTCTGCCCCTTCAGGCCTCCTGGTGGTAAGAACTCCTCACTGTTGCTAGCTCCAGAGGGTGACCCTATCCCCTTTTTAAAATTACTTTTTATCTGCACTGGGTTTTTGCTGCTGCACAAGGGCTTTCTGTAGTTGCAGCATGCGGGGTTACACTTCAGTTGCGGTGCTTGGCTTCTCACTGCAGTGACTTCTCTTGTTGTGGAGCAAGAGCTCTAGGTATGCGGGCTTCAGTAGCTGTGGCCCACAGGCTCAGCTGCTCCACAGCAGGTGGCATCTTCCCAGACCATGGATTGAACCTGAGTCCCCTGATCTGGCAGGCAGATTCTTAACCAGTGGACCATGATGGAACCTAATGATAGAGTCCAGCCCTACCCAGACCTCTGCAAAGAGTCTCTTTGTTCACTCACTTCAGTCACCCCTTTTTTGGGTGCCATCTGTCTCCTGCATACCTGTTACCCCTGCCTCCACCCTCAGGCAGACACTGGTAGTTCTTGCTAAGAGGGCTATTATAGTTCCTTGTTACTTTCTAGATTATTTTATATTCTCTTGTAAAGCAAATCTTTTTTAAAAATTATATATATGCGTATATCTATATCTTATTGACATATAGTTGGCTTACAATGTTGTCTTAGTTTCAGGTATACAGCACAGTGATTCAGCTGTGCATACGTACTTATATATGCATAAATATATAGAGACTCTTTTTCAGACTCTTTTCTCTTTTAGGTTGAGTATAGTTTTCTGTGCTATACAGTTGGTTCTTGTGGTTATCTGTTTCATATAGTGTGTATATGTTAATCCCAACCACTTGATTTACCCTCCGCCCTTTCCCCTTCTGTAACCTTGTTTGTTTTCTATGTCTGTGAGGAAGATCTTTCTAAAGCTCTGCTAAGACACTCAATTTGCCCCTGCTCCCCACAGAAAAGCATTCAGACATGCCAGAGCTCTTAGTCTGTGCTCCATTTCCAAAAGATGGTGCAATTTTCTCTTTCCTTATGATCGCTCACACCATCAATGGGCCTTTGCTACCCGCTTCCAAAACTACACTCATCCATCAAGATTCTCCTCCAGCCCCAACTTTTCCAGTTAGTCTTTCCTCCCTGATGTTCATGTTGGAATGTCTTTCTGTGCAAGTTACTGGGAAATCAGTGACCTATCACTTTGCCATACATCCTCTAGTATTTTAGAAACTTTGTTTAAATTTTAAATCATTTGACTTTTCAAAAACATGGGCTTTGCCGCCAAGTAGTTTTGGCCTTGACTAGAACTCTGTCAACAGTGGAAACTTGCGTTACTTATGAACCTGGCAGAATCTCCTTGACTCCAGAATGAAAGGGATATAGTAATACCTACCTTTCATGGTACTGTGAGGATTAAGGGAATACCTATAAAACTCTTACTATACACAATGGCAGATAAATATTATTTTACCTCTCTTGTTTTCTCTTTCTTTCCACTAGGGCTCAAAACTAGCTCAGTTCAGTTCAGTTCAGTCACTCAGTCACGTCCGACTCTTTGCGACCCCATGAACCACAGCACACCAGGCCTCCCTGTCCATCACCAACTCCCGGAGTTCACTCAAACTCACGTCCGTCAAGTTGGTGATGCCATCCAGCCATCTCATCCTCTGTCGTTCCCTTTTCCTCCTGCCCCTAATCCCTCCCAGCATCAGAGTCTTTTCCAATGAATCAACTCTTCGCATGAGGTGGCCAAAGTACTGGAGTTTCAGCTTCAGCATCATTCCTTCCAAAGAAATCCCAGGACTGATCTCCTTCAGAACGGACTGGTTGGATCTCCTTGCAGTCCAAGGGACTCTCAAGAGTCTTCTCCAACACCACAGTTCAAAAGCATCAATTCTTCGGCATTCAGCCTTCTTCACAGTCCAACTCTCACATCCATACATGACCACAGGAAAAACCATAGCCTTGACTAGACGGACCTTTGTTGGCAAAGTAATGTCTCTGCTTTTGAATATGCTCTCTAAGTTGGTCATAACTTTCCTTCCAAGGAGTAAGCGTCTTTTAATTTCATGGCTGCAATCACCGTCTGCAGTGATTTTGGAGCCCAAAAAAATAAAGTCTGACACTGTTTGCACTGTTTCCCCATGTATTTGCCATGAAGTGATGGGACCAGATGCCATGATCTTCATTTTCTGAATGTTGAGCTTTAAGCCAACTGTTTCACTCTCCTCTTTCACTTTCATCAAGAGGCTTTTTTGTTCCTCTTCACTTTCTGCCATAAGGTTGGTGTCATCTGCATATCTGAGGTTATTGATATTTCTCCCAGCAATCTTGATTCCAGCTTGTGCTTCTTCCAGCCCAGCGTTTCTCATGATGTACTCTGCATAGAAGTTAAATAAGCAGGGTGACAATATACAGCCTTGAAGGACTCCTTTTCCTATTTGGAACCAGTCTGTTATTCCATATCCAGTTTTAACTGTTGCTTTCTGACCTGCATATAGGTTTCTCAAGAGGCAGGTCAGGTGGTCTGGTATTTCCATCTCTTTCAGAATTTTCCACAGTTTATTGTGAGCCACACAGTCAAAGACTTTGGCATAGTCAATGAAGCAGAAATAGATGTTTTTCTGAAACTCTCTTGCTTTTTCGATGATCCAGCGGATGTTGACAATTTGATCTCTGGTTCCTCTGCCTTTTCTAAAACCAGCTTAAACATCCAGAAGTTCATGGTTCACATATTGCTGAAGCCTGGCTTGGAGAATTTTGAGCATTACTTTACTAGCATGTGAGATGAGTGCAATTGTGTGGTAGTTTGAGCATTCTTTGGCATTGCCTTTCTTTGGGACTGGAATGAAAACTGACTTTTTCCAGTCCTGTGGCCACTGCTGAGTTTTCCAAATTTGCTGGCATATTGGGTGCAGCACTTTGACAGCATCATCAGGATTTGAAATAGCTCAACTGGAATTCCATCACTTCCACTAGCTTTGTTCGTAGTGATGCTTTCTAAGGCCCACTTGACTTCACATTCCAGGATGTCTGGCTCTAGGTGAGTGATCACACCATCGTGATTATCTTGGTCGTGAAGATCTTTTTTGTACAGTTCAACATTTATTAAATGCTTACCACATTTCATGCATTTTGCACACATTCGTTTCCTTATAGCAGTCTTACATATTTTTTACCTTCCCGGGTGGCAGCAGGGGTAAAGAATCCACCTGCCAGTATAGGAGACACAAATGGCAACTCACTCCAATATTCTTGCCTGGAAAACTTCACAGACAGGGGAGCCTGGTGGGTTACAATCCATGGGGTCCTAAAGAGTCAGACATGACTGAGCACATGCACAGATTTATGTATTATTATTCTCCCTATTTTATGGATGAAGAAACTAAGGTACAGAGAGGTTCAGAAAACTTGCCCGAAGACTACAGTGGGAGCCTTAATTCACAGGTAGATCGGAGGCTTTTTGAGACAAAAACCTAGCTTTATACCAGATTTCTTTCTTTCACAGGGCCAAGCATGATGTCTTACATATAGTCAGTGTTCAATGAATGTTGATTTCATTCCAAGAGGGGAAGGCAATTAGGCCAGTTTCGCAATAGGCAGGGGGCTAGAAAAACACTTTGTCGAAGCAGCAGCTGCTTCCAGGAAGTAAGCGGTAAGTAACAGCGCAGCTGAGAAAGAGCTAGGACGTGCGGATCCAAGGAATGCGGCTGCTGCCGGAAGTCACAGGGAAGCCAGCTGGGGTGACGTAAGAAAGAAGAGAACCTGAGCAGGGAGGCCCGCGAGGTTGGAAACCTGCACCCACGAAGCCGGAACTCCTCTCCCAGCCATCCCCCTGGCCCCGCGGAGACACTAAATCTTACCCCATCCCGTGGTTATACCGCTGGAGCATCCTTAAAAACACTTAACCCCAAACTGATGGGCCCTTTCCTGTTGCCTCTCTTACTGAAGCCAGTAACCTCAGAGCTTTTTGGAATTTCTGTTAAAAAAAAACAAAAACCAAAAACCCAGATCCTTGGACTCATTCGTTCTCCACCAACACAACTGTCTCTCACACCAAGCATGGGACATATGGCCGAGCATCTGGGTCGGGGCAGATCGGCCAGCAGTGCTGGCGGGCGGGCGGCACAGGCTTTCATTAGAATGGATATGTCACAGTAAATCATTTTGTAAAAGTTCCCTCCCGTTCTCTCTGCATAGCGAAACATAAAGGAAGACTGATTACCCACAGCTCCATAATGCTGTTTGAATATGCCAAAGTTTGTGCCTGAGACACTTACTGACACTGCCTTAAATATCTTTTTAATATCTTGGCCAGGTCAGGCATACCAATGGCATTACAGAGCTTGCAAATCAATGCCCCAGCTGTTTTGGTTTTTTAATAAAACTGAATGTGATCTCTTTTAAATGATTGCTTTCCACCCCCTAGTTTTCTGCAGGGCTTTCAGAGAGTGGGACTCTCGGCAGCCTTGAAGTCAAGACTTGGCTCTGAAAGAACAGTTGTTCCTTTGGGGTGGGGGTTGGGGGTAGAAATTGGACATTTGCGGGATTACTGTCGTCATCTTTCTCTAGTTTTCCCGGCCTCACAAATCTGGTGATGGACATAATTCACAAAACCAATTTGTGGTTTGCTGTTTTCAAAAATGAATTTACCAAAATGTTGCTGACGAATCTGAAGTTCTCAACTTCTAAAAAATCACATCGGTTTCTCTGTCTGGGTTCAGTCCAAGTGATTTATTCATAATTTTATTAGAGATCTTTTCCCAGACAAATTCTCTGTATCTGAATATCAACATCATGGAAATTGAAAGAGCCCCTACCAAGAATTCAACCATATGCATGTGACTTTTGCCCTTGGGGGGGGGGGGGGAATGGAATATGTAGAACTGTCATCAACAGGAACCATCTTGCCTTCTGTATATATATGGTCCCCAGTTACGACAGGAATTCCTCCTGCAAGTAGGGAGGTGATCTTGTCAAATCTGAGGTCCCAGTAGGAGGAAAAATCCAATGTAAGTGCTTATAAATCAGTTTTATAATGATATTAGTTGACTGCTACTTGTGTGGGTCATAAATGTGACATCACGATAAACAGTCTAGTTACTTTGAGGATGCATTTGAAGGACTCTTTTATTGGCTTTGAGATATTACAGTACCTCCAACAGGAAGGTCTCATCTGCTCTTGCAGTTTATTGCTTTTACTTTCTATAGTTGGTGCAAATTGTCTAAGCTTTGTTTCTTCTAATAGTTTGCCTGGGGTTACATTTGTGGAAGTCTGTGTTTTCCCTGGGCCTTTGGAACCACAAGCCAAATTAAGAGGAATAGGGAATTGGAGCTTCAGCTGGGCCCCTGGAGAGGCCTTCTCCCACCGCCTTCCCGCCCCTGACTTTTCACAAACCAGCTCCGAAGCAACTAAAATTTCTCCCCACCCCGCCTCCTTTTTTTTCTGACCACAGGCAAAGTTCTGTCTCCTTGGTTCTCTGAAAGATATCCATTCCTGAATTTCACCCTCAACCACAGTGGAGGAAAGGGAATAACTGAGGTCAGGAAATATGGAAAGAATGTTAACAATTTACCACTAAAATATACATTAAGAATATTTTCAGTAAGTATAATCTCCACGTTGAACTTCTAAATCTAGAATTCTCCTGCCATGGGACCATCTTCACATTTACACGTGCCCCTTTCAGCTTCAACTCAGCCCTTCCTGAAGGAACGATCTTTAAAAAATAGAGCTGATTAAAGTAGACAAATAAGGTCTCCAAGTTTCACTCCTTGTTCAACCCTGGACTACACTGATTATCACTGTTAGAGCAGATAGGCTAAAATATTCATCTTTTGCATGAGCGAGTGCCTGAATATCACCAGAGATGTGAATAGACATAAAAATAGAAGTGAAAATACACTCACAGGTAATGCCTTCAATTGAATAATAAGTTCTGTTAATAGAAATCCAAAGTCATGAATACTTTTGCTTTAAGAATGTCACAGAGGGACTTTCTTGGCGGTCCAGTGGTTTAAGACTTTGCCTTCCAATGCAGGGGGTGTGGGTTCGATATCTGGTTGGGAAGCTATCCCACAAGCTGTGCAGCCAAAAAAAACCCCATAAAACAGAAGCAATATTGTAACAAATTCAATAAAGACTTTTAAAATGGCCCACATAAAAAAATCTAAAAAAAAATAATGTCACAGCATGTCAGCACTAGAAAGGGACTTAGAGATTCTTTTTTATTTTTTAATCTTTATAGAATTTGTTGCTGTATTGCTTCTGTTTCATGTTTTGATTTTTTGGTCCCAAAGCATGTGGGATCTTTGTTTCCCGACCAGGGATTGAACCTGCATCCCCTGAATTGGAAGGTGAAGTCTTAATCACTGGACCCCCAGGGAAGTCACTTGCTGCTGCTGCTAAGTCACTTAAGTCATGTCCAACTCTGTACGACCCCATAGACGGCAACCCACCAGGCTCCCCCGTCCCTGGGATTCTCCAGGCAAGAACACTGGAGTGGGTTGCCATTTCCTTCTCCAATGCATGAAAGTGAAAAGTCAAAGTGAAGACGTTCAGTTGCGTCCGACTCTTAGCGACCCCATGGACTGCAGCCTACCAGGCTCCTCCGTCCATAGGATTTTCAAGGCAAGAGTACTGGAATGGGGTGCCATTGCCTTCTCTGAGGGAAGTCCCTTAGAGATCCTGTTATTCAACCCCTCACTTTGTGATACCAGTAACAATAAACACCATTGCTAGTATATGGTTATCTCATTTAATCCTAACAATTGAATGTCTCATCCCCATTTTGCAGATGAGAAACCAAGGCAAAGAGAGGTTAAGTAACTTGCTCAAGCTGAAGTGGTAGAGGTAGTATTCAAATTGAGGCACTTAGGTTCCTAATTCAAACATCAGTTAGAGAACCTCCAGGGACTTGAGCCCTTGTCTCCAGCAACTGGCCTCTTTGCCCTGCCCTGGGGCAAGTGGATGGTTGAGAACTGCCTGACTTTATCAGCTCCTTCCTTGTCACATGGCTCCCCCTCACCCTAATCTCAGGTTGGCCTGGAGTGGCTGTCATGATCTAAGATGAATCTGCCTTGGTCCCAAGAGCTGGAGCCAGGGCCTCCCCAGACATGCATGCTGGGCTGCATCTGTCGCTAATGGGATTTCCAGATTTCTGCGTCTTGATGAGCCCCCACTTGGCAGCCTTGCATATCTGAATCAAATGTGTGCAGTCATGCTCTTCAGCTGTTCCAGTCTGGCAAAAAAGTGAGGATGTCTGTGGTCAGGTTAACTCTGAGAGCAGACTCACTGTGAAAGAAATGGACCTCTTAGCTGGCTTAGGTTTCTGAGTTCATCTTTGCAGGGCTGAAGCTACCTTGAGAATGCAACATGTAATGTGATAATAATGCCTCCAATACTCATTTTCCTGAGATCCTGAGCATTTCCTGTATTATTTCCTTAGAGGTATTTTTTTCCCTCTTCCTCTCTTTTTTCCTAAGTGACATATTATAACTTTAAGTCCACTGTCTTGTTCAGCATTGTTTTCTCTGTATATTACCTAGCATAGGGCATTAAACTTTGAAAACCAACCAAGTATTATTAAATCCAAAAAAGAATAGCTTGTACCCATGCCATATTTTCTCACTGACCTGTGTAGTGAAGTGAGTCACTCAGTTGTGTCCAACTCTTTGTGACCCCCACGGACTGAATTCTCAAGGCCAGAATACTGGAGTGGGTAGCCTTTCCCTTCTCCAAGGGATCTTCCCAATCCAGGGATCAAAGCCAGGTCTCCCGCATTGTAGGTGGATTCTTTACCAGCTAAGCCACAAGGAAAACCCAAGAATACTGGAAGGGGTAGCCTATCCCTTCTCCAGCGGATCTTCCCGACCCAGGAATCCAAGCAGGGTCTCTTATATGGCAGGCAAATTCTTTACCAACTGAGCTATCAGGACCTGGGTAGTGGACTTGGGCATTTCTTGGCTCCCCACGCCCTTTCTATATCCCAACATATCCACTTCATTTTTGGAGAATTCTCTTTCCCTCACAGTGTGAGATCTTAGTGATCACTAAGTCCCAGTGCCCACTTCTTGCTCTGGCAGCTGCAGAGGCAAGTCTCTATCTCATAAGGTTGTAATGTGTATTTAATGGGTTAATTCAGAATAGCGTCTAAAACATGCAGTGACTTCTCAGTAAGTATTAGCTCTTCACTTGCTGTTATTGTTCTTCTTCATCTTGTTCTTGTTTACCTTCTCATTTTTGTTTTTATTATTAGATTACTATCCTTTTATGGCAGTGGGACAAGGGCATTTGACCTGAACTTGGCCACTGAGACTCTTTTCTCCTGGCATGTTGAACGTTGTATGGTTTACATAGGACAGAAGATGTGGTTCGATTTTTTTTTTAATTGCAAAATATAACAACACTTAGGAAAGAGTGCATAAAGCTATATGGTTGGTGGGTGAGTCGCTAAGCCATGTCCAACTCTTGTGACCCCCATGGACTGTAGCCTGCTAGGCTCCACTGTCATGGGATTTTCCAGGCAAGAATACTGGAGTGGGTTGCCACTTCCTTCTTCAGGGGAACTTCCTGACCCAGAAATCAAGCCCAGGTTTCCTGTCCTGGAATCCCATGACAAAGGAGCCTAGCAGTGGACTGGCCTCAAAGCCCAGTTGGGAAAGAATCTGCCTGCAATGCAAAACTACATGCAAGATTTACAAATAGCTGAACACGTGCCCACAGAGCACCACTGTGAAGGTTTCAGCCTCCTAAAGCTTCCTGTGTGTCCCTCACCAGTTGAAACCTTCTCCCTCATCAGGGACAGCTTCATGGGTATGTTGGCTGTGCAGTGGCAAAGGACGCTGTGCTCAGAAGTGTCCCAGGCTTGGTTTCATGCTTTGAGTTGCCATCTTAAAATTCCTAATAAACTTTGACCAAACAGTCATACATTTTCATTTTGCATTGGGCCCTAAAAATTATGTATTCTGGTCCAATTTTCACTTCTTGAGGTAACCGTTGTCCTGACTTTTATGAAGATAATTTTCCCGCTTTTCTTCTTTAAAAAAATTTTTTTTATTTTATATTGAAATATAGTTGATCAATGATGTGTTAGCTTCAGGTGTACAGCCAAGTGAGCTATACTTATTCATGTATTGATTCTTATTCAAATTTCCTGCTTTTTTTTTTTTGTAATTTTTTACCCTTGTGTGTATCTGGAGCTCTTCACCCCAGTGGTATTCTCTGACAGACTCCTGCTACCAATCTACCAATCCTATGGTTCCTGTTTCATAGGCATCAGAGATGCCCTGTCTGTCTGCTTTCAATATTCTCCCAATACATTTTATTTTGCTCAGGTTTGCCAGTGTCACTTTCTGTTGTTAGTAATCAAGGAAACACGACTGGTCCAGTCTGTTACTAAAAGACTCTTGATAGAGAAAGAGACAGTACATAATATTTTTATTTGTTTTGTTTCTTTTGCCCGTACCCCTAAGTCTGATGGGTATTCTACAGATTTGAGATTTATTTAAGAAGCCAGATTTATTTAAGAAACATCTAACCTGACAAATTCTTGTTCTCTAGCAGAAGAAACTGAAACTTAAAGTTGTGAAAGCAGTTACCTGTGTTTAGAAAAATATCTCCAAGCAAGCCATGAAGCCCAATGTACCTGCCAATGACACTTTTCTGAAAAATTGCTTCAGGTTGCTCATGGATCGCCACTTTTTGGAGAACTCCTCCCCACAACATACGGTTGCGGTAGGACTCCCAGTTATTTAACCTCAGGTGATTGGTTCAGCCATAGGCATGTGACCTAGAAACAACCAATAATAATCTTCCCTAGGAGCTTTCTGCTTAAACCATCAAAAGGTCTCTGGCTTTGGAGACCCTGGAATGATACACGCTAGGGCTGTCGTGGTAAATTCAGGGAATGGAAAATGGGGAAATTTTCTATTGCAGTAAAGACTGAAGCCAACACATAAAAGGCAGTAAGTAGAAGCCATGAGTTACCCAGAGGGTTGGTAGTTGATGGTGGCACAAAAGCAGAGAAATGCTGGTTGCCAGACTGCTCTGAGCCTCTTGGGGCTCTGTGATGTCTTGAAGAACATTTCACCACTCCATGACACTTAGCTTTATTGCTGTCAAGATGGTTCCCTCCTCTTCCCATGTCCCTGTGTGTCCTAAGACAAACTTTCACCAACTTGCAATCTTGTTTCCTTCAACTTCATTCTCCATGGAGCAGCCAAAGCAAACAATGAAATTAATATTTTATAACTGCTCTCAGGATATGGCTTCAAATTCTTAGTATCATTTGGGATGGTTTATGATCTTGGCCCTTGCTTACTTCTCCAGCCTTGTTCTCACCACCTTCCCCCGACCTCCATCCCGTCTCTTACACGCTCTGCTCCGGAACCACTCTCTCTCCCTCTTGCTTTTTACTTACCTCTCCCTACCTTGCTGTGAGTTTCCTCACCTCCCTCTATCTTGCTGTCTCCTACTCTTCCTTGAGGGTTTCATTTGAGTGTCTCTTCCTCCAAAAGATTTTTCCTGACCCCAAAGGCTGGGGTTCACAATCATGCACTATAGAGCTCTTTTATTTTAAAATTTATTTTATTGAAAGATAGTTGAAATACAGTGTATTAGCTTCTGGTATGTGTGGGTATGCAAAGTCGCTTCAGTTGTGTCTGACTCTTTGTGGCCTCATGGACTATAGCTCCCCAGGCTCTTCTGTCCGTGGGATTCTCCAGGCAAGAACGCAGTGTGTTGCCGTTCACTTCTCCAGGGGATCTTCCCAACCCAAGGAATGAACCCAGGTCTCCTGCATTGTAAGCAGATTCTTTACCATCTGAGCCACCAGAAAAGCCCAAACTAATATAATTATTCATTATATTCTATATTCTTTTTCATATTCTTTTCCATTATGGTTTATCAAAGGATATTGAATATATATAGTTTCCTGTGCTATGCAGGAGGATCCTACTGTTTATCCATTCTGTATATAATACTTTGCATCTACTAATCCCCAGCTGTCAGTTTATCTCACCTCCACTGCCCCTTGACAACCAGAAGTCTGTTTTCCATGTCTGTGAGTCTGTTTTGTAGATAAGTTCATTTGTGTCATGATTTAGGTTTCACATGTAAGTGATGTTGTATGATATTTGTCTTTCTCTTTCTGACTTATCTCACTTAGTATGATCATCTCTAGTTTTATTTATGTTATTGCAAGTGGCATTGTTTCATTCTTTTTTATGGCTGTGTGATACTCCAATAGAAATATTTATATGCATCTTCTTTACCCATTCATCTGGAAATGGACACTTAGGTTGTCTCTATGTCTTGGCTATTGTGAATAGTGCTGCTAAGAACATGGGAGTGCAAGTATCTTTTCAGATTTGGATTTTGTCCAGATATATGTCCAGGAGTGGGATTGCTGGATCACATAGCAACTCTATTTTTATTTTTATTTTTTTGAGGAACCCAGATAATGCTCTCTCCATAGTGGCTTCACCAGTTTTCATTCTCACCAAGAGTGTAGGAGGGATCTCTTTTTAGAGCCCTTTATTTTAAACTGTAGAGTTTAGAGAACTGTGGAGTTCTTTATTTTAATTGAATGATTCTTTAGTTTGTCTATTTCTGACTTGGCTGTATGTTCCTTAAGGGTGACAGGCACATGGCTGGTGCATAAATGAAAGTATGAGATTAGAAGAAACAATGGAACACTACACTTCTGTAGCTAGAACCCACGGCTGTAGTGTGGGTAAAGGATTATCAGAAATTTGAACATGAATCTCGGCCAAAATGTGGGCCAGGGCCCAAACACTAGTTGAAGAAGACTGCTAGGGACCATGAATTACTTTGGAAACTACCTCCTTAATCAGGTTTGTTTAAGACAGCCTGGCAAATCCATCCATTTTCTTCCCTTCCAGAGGAACTGAGTCTGTGAGCACTGGATTTGGGAGAAGTGTTCCTAAGCAGAAGTTGTGAGGTCAGACTTTACGATATCACTTAGCAGTAGGAAAGCACAGGAATCACAATTTCTTTGATCAAATTATCTTGATTTAAATCCCCCCCCCCCCCCCACCTCATCAACTCTGCTAAAATCTCAGGCAATTTTTTACAATGTCATTCTGTGTTTAATGCTCATCATCAAATTTTTCATCAATTTAAATCAATAAGTTGGCAAAATAGTTGCAGGAACTGAGGTTTCCCTTGCTTTTCAGTACAGAGAAGGACATAGAAGGAATGTTCAAGAATGTATTTCTTTCTGGGTCTCAATTAAAGGTGGCCGTTGGTAACAGTAAGGACTGGACTCAGGATAATCACAAGCACATACCTAGCTACATCGCTTTACCACGGTAGACATCAAGAATCAACCACAGCACTTTCCCCCTCAAGCTTGCAGTTGGCCTCAGAACCCTTCCCAACACAATGGTAACTTGAGCAGATCAGGGTGAAATCCATTTGTCATGCCTGGTCTAGGCACTGATCAGAGGCGTGACTCTTCAAAATTAAGTTGTTAAACAGCTATTAGGTGATGCCCTAATGTCCTACTGAGAATATAAACTAGCAACTTGCAGCTTTGTGACTTATTATTTCATTTTAAGAACACTTACTGATTGCACTTAATTCAGAGCAAAGCAAATAGGGTAGCAGAGTTAAACCAAAATGCCTGGATTGAGATCCCATAGAAGTTTCTCTCTCTTCTTCCAGCCACACAGGATATTCGATCCTTCTAATGCTGTTAGCTGTTGGCTTCCAACAACTGTGAAGAAGAGGAGGAAACCTGACACTTCAGTTGGATGGTGTTTGTACAGATGTAGCTTCTTCCTTAGCATATTCGGTTAGGAGGAACTCAGGGAGCTAGGAGCTGAATCTCAGGAATGTGCAAATAAAATGACTTTGACACAGACCTTTAGGAACATTTGCAAGACCCATTCTAACCCCACTTAGAGCAGAGGTTCTTAATCTTTATTGGGCATGAACTCCTTTAGCAGTCTGGTTACGCTTATAAATCCTTCTCAGAAGACTGTCTTTAAAGAAGACAGTCAAAGAAAACATATTAGGTTATAAAGGAATCTGATTATAATGAAATACAGTTATTGGAATATTTGTTTAAAAAATCTGTGATGTAGAGACTTCCTTGGCAGTGCAGTGGCTAAAACTTCACCTTCCAGTGCAAGGGGGTGCTGGTTCAATCCCTTGTTGGGGAACTCGACTTGCCATGGTGTGGCCAAAAAATGAAAATGAAGCAGTTAAAAAAAATAAAATCTGTGACATAGTAATATATGTGTTTCTTGATTAAGCGTTAAGATCTACCTGAAGGTCAAAGAGAAGTGAAGTGAAAGTCACTCAGTCATGTCTGACTCTTTGTGACCCCATGGACCATGCAGTCCATGAAATTCTCCAGGCCAGAATACTGGAGTGGGTAGCCTTTCCCTTCTCCAGGGGATCTTCCCAACCCAGAGATCAAACTCAGGTCTCCCACATTGTGGGTGGATTCTTTATCAGCTGAGCCACAAGGAAAGCCCAAGAATACTGGAGTGGGTAGCCTATCTCTTCTCCAGTGGATCTTCCCAACCCAGGAATCGAACCGGGGTCTCCTGCATTGCAGGCAGATTCTTAACCAACTGAGATATCAGGGAAGGCCTGAAGGTCAAACGCCTACTATAATTTTGTAGTAAAGATGAGTGCAACTATCTGGGACAACCGCAACCTTCTGTAGCTTATGTGTGATTCCTGCCAATGAACATGTCACAAGTACTGATTGAATGATACTACTGTGCTTTGTAAGCACATTGAAAATAGAAAAGTTGTTTGATTTCAAAGAGGGATTAGTAAAAATAAAGGTGGAATTTTTTCCTGCATCCAGCTAGTTCATGAACCCTCTGAATTATGTGCTGGGACCCTAGTTACAGACCTCGGACTTAGGTAAACTTGGACATAGGGATCTCTGACTATCAAGCAACATCCTTACCTCTAGCTTCTCATTCGGAGAATATCTTATGGAAAAGAAAAGGGTCTTCTATGGATGCCTTTGCTTTGCTATGAGACTACCACATTCTTCTCTACTATCAGAGCTCTTCCTCGAGGATGGAAGGCTGCTTAAGCATGTTCTCTGGCATAGAAACTGTGCACCTATCATAGACATGAAGAAATGGGAGCCTAAGAAGGATAAGCAACCTGACCTACAGAACTGAACAGTGAGAAACGACATCAAACACCACAGTCTCTGATTTCTAGAGTTGGGAGAAACTTCTGTTACTTATATGCATTTTCTATCTCCAATAAGTTGAAGGGTTAGGCAAGTCAGACACTCTCTCTAAGTCTGACTGGAACCAGAGGTCTAGGAAAGCAATTTCAAGTAGAATCAGGGACTCCTCGTCTAGGGGAGTTGATCTGATACAGCAGGTTACTTAGAACTTTTCTGCAGGGGAGACACCAAAGAACTCAATGTCCTAGTACTGGTGGGAAATCTCTAACATGATGTCATTGAAGCATTGTTAATGCAACATACTTCTGTTTTGTGGTTGGTTTTACATTGGATCAAATGAAATCTAATGACGTTTTAGTGGAAGTGGGAGAATGGGTAAGAGGAACTATTTTTGAAAATACTGCCTTTAGGTATGTATGACACAATTTTGTAATTTTTCTTACTGAAGTATGGTTGATTTGGGCTTCCCTGGCAGCTCAGCTGGTTGAGAATCTGCCTTCAGTGCAGGAGACCCTGGTTTGATTCCTGGGTTGGGAGAAGGCATAGGCTACCCACTTCAGTGTTCTTGGGCTTCCCTGGTGGCTCAGCTGGTAAAAATCCTCCTGCAATGTTCGATCCCTGGGTTGGGAAGATCCCCTGGAGAAGGGAAAGGCTACCCACTCCAGTATTCTGGCCTGGAGAATTCCATGGACTGTATGATCCATGGGGTTGCAGAGAGTCAGACATGACTGACTTTCACTTTCACTTTCCCTTCATGGTTGATTCACAGCAATGTCGTGTTAGTTTCCGGCTTACAGCACAGTGATTCAGTTATCAATATGTTCTCTTTCAGATTCTTTTCCCTTATAGGTTATTATAAAATATTGAGTATAGTTCTTTGTGCTATACAGTAGGTCATTGTTTGTTTGTTTGGTTTTTTTTTGGTCATGCCATTCGGCTTGTGGAATCTTAGTTCCCTGACCAGGGATTGAACCTGTGCCCTGACCAGTGGAAGCTGAGTCCCAACCACTGGACTTAATTGCCAAGTAAGTTCCCAGTAAGCCTTTGTTATCTATTTTGTACAGTAGAGCACAAATATTAATACAACATTATAATTTAAATTCACATTAGTACTTCAATTATGCCCTTTATGACAGCATTAAAGTTGATTGACAATTTATTTTAATGACAATATCTCTTCTTTATTTATTTGTAAGTGATTACAAAAGGGCTCCCCAGAATTACTTAACATTAGAAAAGTAATCCTGAGAGAAAAATCAAATTAACCACCCTCTTCCAACAATGTGGAAGCCAGCAAACAAGTCGATGGCTCCTAGTACACCAGCTCACTTTGTTTTTTTATTTTTTATTTTTTACCAGCTCACTTTGGTTCTCTCATTTGGGTGTTATTTATGGTAACAGTTACAAAGTTGAGCTTCTGGGGCATCTCGGTCTCCCTGAATTTAACTGAGTGTCCAGAATGCAGGTAGCATTCTAGGTAGTGCTAATGGTAAAGAATCCACCTGCCAATGCTGGAGATGCAAGAGATGCAGGTTTGATCCCTGGGTGAGGAAGATCCCCTGGAGAAGGACATGGCAACCCACTCCAGTATTCTTGACTGGGAAATCCCATGGACAGAGGAGCCTTGCAGGCTAGGGCTACAGTCCAAGGGTCACAAAGAGTCTGACATGACTGAGCCAAGGAAGAAGCACCAGATGCAGGAATGTGGAAGTGAAAGACACGGACAAAGAAGACTTTGTAGCATTTCTCTGAAGAACTTTGTCCTTCTATTCAAATACTTTTTCCCCACGTTAAAAAAAAAAAGAAAACACCTCAAGCAATACATGCTTTGGTTAAAATGCAAATACTATAGAAGTGAACCTAATAAATTGTGAAAGTCCCTCTTCCTCCAGTCCTACACCCTTTCCCAGAAGTTGAGTATCTTTGCAGAATTTTTTTCTGTATGTTTGTATATGCATGTATATGTACAGAAAATAAATAAATTCAAGTGAAGTTTCTCTTTCTTTACAAAAATGGGAACATATTTTACCTTTTTCTATGATGTACTTTTTTACTATTTCTTAGATAGCTCTTTACATATATAAATCTATCTTGTTTCTTTTAATAACTATGTACTATTCCACAATATAGATGGATGCACCGTATATGTTTAACCATTTCCCTGTGCATAGGCATTCTGGTTATTCACAGGTTGGATTTTTATTGGTTGGTTTTGCTGCTATTACGCATTAGAAACAATACTCCAATCCGATATTTTCTTTAAGCCCCAAAAAACCTGTTTGATTTTTCTCTCTTCCTGCAGGGATAAGAGTGGGAATGAGGAGAATAGGAAAAAGAGACGTTGCAATTCTTTTTTTCCCCCATCACCCCCTTCCCAACTCCCAACAAGCCTACATCGATACAAAAAAAGCTCCCTCTGCGAGGAATGCTCTTCTCCTTCTCCCTCTCACCTGAGCAACTTCATCCTGCAAGTCACACCTCCTGTTTTATTTCCCCAAGGCCCTGTCCTACCATCCAGACAGAATAAGGGCCCCTCTTCCATCTTCTCTGCATCTCATTCATTTTAAAGTTTCCTGACCATGCGCCTGGCCCCTGAGGGGACAGAAGGAGCTCACCATGTCCTCTGTGTACCCTCAGCCCCTAGTAGCACAGTTAGAATGTAACACGGGCCCCGTGACACAACTGGTTCCCTGAACTGAAGGGCTTTCAGGTGAGTAGTTCCTGGCATAGAATACACTTGGTCTAGTTACCTTTCGACCTGTGTTGAAGCCAACAACCCTAGATTAGGAATCATCTGGATAGCATCTGAGCATGGAACGAAATGTACGGACCTGAAGAGTGTGGCAGAGGTTAAAACAACAGAAAATCTCACCACATTCATCAGTTCTTTCTCTGGCCTACCCCCACACTCATCACATCCATGGGAATCACTTTGATCTTGGCAGTAGGCTCCAGCACACTGAAAAACCTGTTCTGCAGGTTCTATTTTTAATTTTGATGAAAACTGTTTACCGTGCCCTGCCTATTTCTCAGGCAGGTGGCTCTGATACAACTGGTTGGGTTATGCCCTTTCTCTGACTGACCACCTGACCATCCGGGTGCCTCCACTAGGGCTGGTGGGAGCTGACAGGCTCCCCAGTGCCTCCACACTCCCTCCTGTGTAAGACAGGGAGGGCTGCCACAGGGAATGATGTACCTCTAGCCTGCTGGAGTAGAAAAGGAGGGAAAATAGAGTACAGAAGGGCTGGCGAGAGAGTCCACCTGAAGCAGCTGGTAGGTCAGACCCCAGTGCTGAGGCCAACATTTTGAATCCTGAAATTCTAGACTGTAAGTTATCTTGGGGAAGAGCTAGTTAGAAATAGAGTCAGCAAAGGCTTGGGGGAAATGGATACCATGGTATGTAAAGCCCAGTACATGCTAATTCCACCCTTTCACCAGATGGCTGCTCCCTAACTTGACCCGTATAAAAATTCTGGCGTGAACTGGCAATAGGCCACGGTTTCTCACTCCAGCTTCCACAGCTGGACAATAGACTCTGATATCTACACAGTGGCCCCGACAGTGAGGGAGAAGGACGAGGGCCAAGTGGAGGAGATGGAGATGGAGTAGTATGAATGAATCTTCCTCCCATCTGTCATTCTTCAGAGAAGCAAACTGAGAGAGGTGAAGGGTAAAGCCCAAGACACAGTGCTGAGAGCCAGCAGAGGAACTCAGCTTTCCTCCATGCCAGTCTCTGCACTTTGCTATGCCTTGCATTTTGGAGTAGGTAGAACAGGTATCTGCCACACATCTCATATAATCCATGTCCAAGAGAGGGATGGGTGTGCTGTGGCTGAAATGCCTCCTCCACCTGAGTTGCCAGTTCCTCATCAAGATCAGATTTTGTTGTTGTTCTTGTTCTTGTTCGTCTTTGGTTGCACTGGGTCTTTGTGGTTGACAGTGGGCTTTCTCTAGTTGTGTTGAGTGCAGGCTACTCTCTAGCTGCGGTGCTCAGGCTTCTCATCGCAGTGGCTTCTCCTGTTGCAGAGAACAGGCTCTAGGGCATGGGTTCAATAGTTGTGGTTGACAGGCTTAGTTACCCCACGGCACGTGAGATCTTGGTTCTGGACCAGGAATCAAAACCGTGTGTCCTACTTTGGAAAGCAGATTCTTAAGCACGAGACGACCAGGAGAGTCCCCATCTATATCAGTTTTAGTCTTTGATCTCTAATATTTTCATTTTTCATAAATTCAAATGCCCCTTGGAGAGACAACACACTGGTAATAAGTTCATTAAAGCTTTTCTGTAAAGCAGTTGAGTAAAGTCATGGGCTAATAAGGAAGAGAGAGACAGAGAGAGATTGTGCATATGTGTTAAGTTTCCAACCATCCCGAGAAAATATGATGTCGAAAGAGAAGAGATGCCTCTGGGTTTACTTTTTGCCTAGAGATCAGGCTGATATCAGGGACTTTTCCCTTGAGTGTGTTCCTGGTCACTCTGGCCACAAAGTGAGATATGGAGTCACTACAGTTCATATCCTGGACTGACGGATCCTACAACCATAAATTCCCATTGACCCAGATTCTTCTTGGCAGCCCACAGGAAGATGAGTCTATGGTGATCAGCAGATTAATTCTTTAAAGTGGAAGACTGCCAGCAAGATGTGTCAGCAGCTCTCCTTGGCGGCAGAAGGTGGGAGAGCCTGCCTTTTAGGTAAGGTGTGTCCTGGGTCAGTCAATCATTTCTGAGTTCCTGAAGTCAATGGCTTATTCCCATGCATTCCCTCCATCACATGTGGATTGCCAAGGTCATTCCCTTGCTACAAAAGCAGGGGTGCCTCTGAAAAGCCTGACAAGTGCCCCTGTTCTGGTGGCTCTGCCTTTAGTAGTTATTTTAGGGTTCCTTCTGAACCTTGCTCACCCTTCACATTTCTTCTTAGTTGGAGGAGCCCAGAGTGAAAATGAAGAGGTGTGGTATTCCAACAGCTGAGTATGCTAGGAGATTGTTTAATGCACTCCGACCCCCTCTGTCTCTTCGTGTCCCTTGTGAGGATGAAAAAAAGACAGTGAAGTCTCCAACACTCTTTGAGGGCCTTGGGGAGAGGGATTATGGATGGCCAGATTCTGTGGTTTATACAGGATATTTAATAATAATACCACGAACAGTTAGACTTTCCCTTCCCTGACAGAATTGGATGACATGCACTCCCAAAGGTTTTCTCTGCAATAGAATTTTCTGAAAGTCAGCAAAAGGGGAAAACATCACAGTCTCCCAGTAATGATTGACCCCAGGCAAGGTTCTGCTCAATCTTGGAAAGGGGCTGCATTTCCCCTGGGACAGGCAGAACTCTCCCTCTCTCTGGGGCATCTCAGAGATGGAGCGGTAATGGGAAACATAAGAGCAAGTTTGCCTACTGAGATTTAATAAGCCCTGACATTTCTATGCCTAATCCTCATATATATGCCATTATAGTGATTTTTTGCAAGACAGACCTCTAAAACCAGGCCTTCTTCTGTACATGAAGAGAGGCAGAAAGCAAAGAGAGAAAGAAGGGACTATCATCATTATAAAAATAAGAGCAATCAGGCATAATGCCAACAAAACTTCTGGAAAAACCAGCCCTGATTTCTGTTTGAAATTCTCCCTTTGAATTATCAGCCAGACTCCAGTGAAATCCTAAACTAAGTTCTTTAGAATGCTTGAAACACAAAAATCTATGTAAAAAAGCAAATATTTTAGAAATAGATACACAAAAAGACCTCGTAGAAAGCTGGAAGAACGAGAAGGTTTGGTAAGTCAATCCTTTCCAAACTATTTCAGCCTGCCTGGACCTAGACAAGGGAGGAATTTAGAACTCAGCTGCCTGGCTTCTCTCTGTGGCTGCTCAGACATTCTTCAGTGGCTTCAGTGGCTTTAGTGGTTAAAAAAAAAGAAAAAGAAAGAAAAACCGTCATAACTTGCTTCAGAAAGACAAGTGGCTCCCATTCATGACTGTTAGAAATCACAGAAAGTAGACTGAATTTACACCAACCCCATCAATGAAAGATCGCATGTCTCATGTAAAGGCTTCAGTACCATCTGCCCTCCAACAGAATGAGGAATTTTATGCTGTTTTTGCATGGTGTGGGTCTTTAAAACAAAGTGATAAATTAAAGTGGCCTCGGTAATGCACCAAAAATGTTAAGCTGTTTTAAGGCAAATGGAAAATGTGGTCTTCTCGTACAAGGAAGGAGTCAGCAGACAGAAAAGTTTGGAGTTGGCCCTCAGATGAATTCAAGAGAATTTCAGCCAATTGGTCCATCTGGTATTGAACTTCAGAAATTGCACTGTGCCCAGTATTGTGCTTGGGCATGAGGATTATTTCAGAGAGATTATTTGGGGGGTT
Organism: Capricornis sumatraensis; assembly: GCF_032405125.1. NCBI lineage: Eukaryota > Metazoa > Chordata > Mammalia > Artiodactyla > Bovidae > Capricornis > Capricornis sumatraensis. The sequence continues at coordinate 223,994,867 of NC_091069.1, forward strand.
TCTGAATCCCCAATTAGTAGAGAATTTTTTAAGAGAGAATTTGTTTTCATATAATACAACTCACCCAGCCAAGTTCACATCCCATCTTCTACAGTTCTCCTAGGCTACTCCAAACAGCCTATTTTTGGTCACTGGAGCCATCCACCACTTCTCGCCAGTGCTCTCTAAGTCCAGGCCTTATTTCTCCACATTTCACTTAATTAAATCCTACATCTCACACATCCTTCAAGGTCTAACATAAACCCCCTGTTTTCCCTTAATGATTGCAGCCTGTGACGGTGGCTCATTCTTCCCCTCTCCTATTGCGCTTAGGGTGGACCACACAGAGATGTTTAGATGAGCTGTTCAGAGAAGGGGGACATCCCAGAAGCAGCATGGACAAAGGCAGATTGAGTGCACCCCAATGATGCAGGGGAATGGGGAGAGTGGGAGAGAGCGGCGGGGGCTGGGAGGAGGAAGAAGGTGGATCCAAGTTCAAATCCAGGTCCCTCGACTCCCGAGTTCAGTGATACTGGGCAAACCATGTCTGGGAGTCTTGTTCCTCCAGTCTCAACAATCTCCCTCGAAAGCTTTTGTGAGAGATTGCCAGTAGTATCTGTAACACAAACGAATGAATTTATGCTAAACCCATCTAACCTAAACCAAAGTGGCTCACTGGGATGAGGAGGGTATGAGGAAAGGCAGTTTGGGGAAAGCTTTCTGAATCAGGTCTCCTCGGTGATCCCACCCACAGGTCCAAGTTCTTTTTAGTTGCTGTTGCCTGTATCAGTTTAGTCTTAGGGCAGTGTATGCACGCGCGGCTGTCTGACTCCCTCATGTACTCTGTGAGTATGTAGAATCTTGATGTACTGTTGTGTCCCGGGGGCTGAATCCAGTGCCTCAATAAATTCCTGTGGGAGAACTGAAGTTTACCCTTGATGCCCTGGTAGCATTTTCAAAAGTGCTTTAGAAAGGGTGTCCTGACGATGGTGTACTGCACACATTAGAGAGAGTGAGGCTCAGAAGCAGAGCTTTGACAGCTTCTGGACTTGAGAAATTCGTTGTGGGCACATTTTATGTTTTGCCAGTGAGGATAGCTCTCTTCTCAATCCCAACAACAGTTTCCGTACTGAGCATCACCACTGAAGATCTTCCAAGGGAACCCTGGAAGGATTTCAGGGTTAAAGGAACAAGCTTTAACCTGTTTGATTCAATATAATGTATCTTAATACCAAGCTGTATTGAGTGCTAAGTATGTACTGGGGGTTCCCAGGTGAGGCAGTGGTAAAGAATCCACCTGCCAATGCAGGAGATGCAAGAAACTCAGGTTCCTTTCCAGGGTTGGGAGGATCCCCTGGAGAAGGAAATGGCAACTCACTCCAGTATTCTTGCCTGGAGAATTCCATGGACAGAAGAGCCTGGTGGGCTACAGTCCATGGGGTCGCGAAGAGTCAGCCAAGACTGAGCATGCCACGCCACACCAAGTATGTGCTAGACTCTGTCCTGAGAACTCCATGTGTATTAGTCCAGAGAAACTGAAACCGTTGCAGGAAGGGAGATCCTTTCCAGGCCTTGTAAGGAGGTTCTTGTCTAACACCTTGAAATGAATTGTCCAAGGAAACACACAGGCTGACAAAGCAAGAGACATTATAGGGAAGGGGTACCTGAGCAGAGAGCAGGAGGGTAAGGGGACCCAGGGGACTGCTCTGCCATGTGGCTCACCGTCTTGGGTTTTATGGCGATGGGATCAGTTTCCATCTTGTCTTTGGGCAATCACTCTTACTCAGGGTTCTTCCTGGTGGCACGCACATTGTTCAGCCAAGATGGATGCCAGTGTGAAGGATTCTGGGAAGCTGTAGGACATGTGGTGCCTCCTTTTGACATTTCCCAAGTTCTTCTGGTTGGTGGTGGCTTGTTAGTTCCGTGGTCCTTACCAGGGCCTCCTGTTGTAAAATAACTCACACATATGGTTACTATGACGCCTGGCCAAGATAGGTGGTTTCAGTCAGTGTGTTTCTTCTAACAAAACAATAAGAGATTTACATACATATGTGTACAGAGATTTATTGAAAGGAGTTCAATAATGTGATTATGGAGGGTTAGAAATCCTAAGAACTGCAGTTGGCAAGTTGGAGGTCCAGAAAAGAACGTGAAGTGCCAGCCCCTCAGTCATGTCCAACTCTTTGTGGCCCCATGGACTGCAGTTGGACAGGCTCCTCTGTTCATGGAATTTTCCAGGCAGGAATACTGGAGTGGGTTGGCATTCCCTTCTCCAGGGGATCTTCCCGACCCAGGTATTAAATCCAAGTCTCCTGCATTGCAAGTGAATTCTTTACCTTCTGAGCTACCTGGGAACAGCTGTGGGTATGGTTCTAGTTTGAGTTCACATTTTAAGGCAGGAGATGTGGTCCTAGCTTGAAAACAGGTAGAGAGAGAGAATTCTTCCTTCCTCAGCCATTCTGTTCTATGTAGGCCTTCAACGGATCCGATGAGGCCCACCCACAACAGGGAGAAAAATCTGCTTTACTCAGATACTTTATTCAGATAACTCAGATAATTGGAACTTTGTTCAAACTCACATCCACTGATTCAAATGCTAATTTCACCCAGTAATAACCTCAAAGACACACCCAGAAGAATGTTTAATCATATGTCTGGGCACCCCATGGCCCAGTCAAGTTGACACATAAAATTAAACACCTTATAGGTGTTAATTCAATTAATCTTCATTACAATTGTGTAGCTAGGTAACACTATTATCCTCTTTATTTGGTGAGCCAGGATTTCTTGACCAGTCTATCCTCACAGCCAGTAAGTCTATAGCTAGTACAGTGTCCTACACGGCTCCACCCTGTTCGAGAAAGCCATCCGAGGGCTTCCCTTCACATGTTCAAGGGATGTTTCTTTTATTTTGTTGAATAAGATACTTAGAAACATCAAATAAAAATTTTAAAAATAGCTTATTATTTTTATGTGTTACTTCTGGTCCTTATTCACTTTTGCACATAACTTCACAAAGCGTCCTGGTTTGCCACAGTTCTACATGTAGACTTGGAAGTTATGTTGGCATAAAGACTGTCATCTTCACCGGGCCCTGGTTAGTCATTCAGTAACAATGAAAATGGTAATAATCATAACATGAAATTATTATTGCCAATGAAGTTTACTAAGTAACCTTTATCTAATGAATTTTTAATGTATGTCATTCTCATGGATTGGTTTACTTTCCTGAGTTCAGTTCAGTCGCTCAGTAGTGTCCGACTCTTTGCAACCCCATGAATCGCAGCACGCCGGGCCTCCCTGTCCATCACCAACTCCCGGAGTCCATTCAGACTCATGTCCATCGAGTCGGTGATGCCATCCAGCCATCTCATCCTCTGTCGTCCTGAACATGACCAAAAAAATGACCCTCCAGTGGCCTCCCTTATCACACCTCAAACCAGAGCAGATTTCAGAACTTAGTGTTGTCAAACTGAAGATGAGTTGGCTTGCCCAGCACACAGCAGAGCCAAATTGCTGACACAGGTTGTAGAGAAGGAAAGTTCAGAATTTACTGCAGGGTGCCAAGCAAGAAGAGTGGGCAGCTCAGCTGTTGCTCGAAAGACCCAAGCTGCCCGATGGCTTTCAGGGAAGGATTTTTAAAGTCAGCTCTAGGAGTGAGAGTCCTAGTCCTGATTAGCTTGTGGACATTTTTCTGATTGGTTGGTGGTGCGATAAGGGTGATTTTTCAGGAATCTTAATCATCAGCCTTCTCATTCTAACCAGTCTGGGATCTGTGTATGTGCCTGTGGTCACCACATAGTCACCATCCTCCACCTGGTGGAGGGTCTTAATTTCTGCAGAACAACTCAAAGATAGGCATCAGATTGTTATGTATATCCCTTCAGGAGAAACTAGGAGTCAGATGACCTCACTGTTGTAATCATTAACTCTTTGGAAGTCAGGAAAAGTCAAAAGGGGGCTGGAAGGGAATTGTACTTGGAAGGGCCCCCAGGGTCCTGCTCAGCTTCAATCCCCCTTTATCTCTGATACTCAGCAGTCCTGATGGGAATAGGGGCAGGACAAGAAAGGGAATAAAGTTTTGAAGGAGTGGTTAATTATGAACTCATTAGAAGAACTCGGTTACAGGAGGACTCGGTTTAAATAGGGTTCTCAATCTGTTACAGATTTCTGCCAAGCTGTTGTTCACTTGGTAAGCTGTGTCGGACTCTTTGCAACCCCATGGATTAGAGCATGTCAGGCTTCCCTGTCCTTCACTATCTCCCAGAGTTTGTTCAAACTCACATCCACTGAGTCAGTGATACCATACAATTATCCCATCTTCTGCTGCCCCCTTTTCCTCCTGCCCTCAATCTTTCCCAGAATTACGGCCTTTTCCAATAAGTTGGCTCTTTGCATCAGGTGGCCAAATACCAGAGCTTCAGCTTCAGCAGCATTCCTTCCAATGAATATTCAGGGTTGATTTCCATTAGGATTTTCCTTTAGGATTTTCCTCCAAGATTGAAAGCTGTTTAGTGACAGACCAAAGAACAGAACCCAGGCTTCCTGATTCTTCCTAATTCGGGGATGCTTTTATCCCAAATGAGCCAGCTTCTTGAAACTTTCTTACTAAGATTTTATCACCTGCATTTTCCTACTTTGCATTGGGTCCATGGGCTCATGGCTGCTGCTGCTGCTGCTGGTAAGTCGCTTCAGCCGTGTCCGACTCTTAGCGACCCCATGGACGGCAGCCCACCATGCTCCCCTGTCCATGGGATTCTCCAGGCAAGAACACTGGGGTGGGTTGCCATTTCCTTCTCCAATGCATGAAAATGAAAAGTGAAAGTGAAGTGGCTCAGTCGTGTCCGACTCTTAGTGACCCCATGGACGGCAGCCCACCAGGCTCCCCCGTCCATGGGATCTTCCAGGCAAGAGTACTGGAGTGGGGTGCCATTGCCTTCTCCAGGCTCATGGCTATAGGAACATAAATGTAACTGTGTGCAGGAGTAACAGAAACATGGTGAACCTCCCCCGTTCTGCTGGCTCCTCACTCCTGGCAGGCACTATTAATGGATCAGAGAGTGCTCTTCCCTGAGTTCAGCCTTCGTTCACATCCTTCCCAACACATTGCTCTGGGAAGTCATTACAGAGAGTTGGTTCTAAGGATGAGCCTCCTTGCTCTCCCTGAATGGAACAGTGATGGCAAACTTGACCCTACTTTTCCTTGCCTTAGTATTTGGCCGTGGTCCTATGATTGTGGCTCCAACACTGCACTACTTTTTTCTTCTTTAAAAAAGAAAAATTTGTTTTAACTATGAAAGTATGATAACACATTTTTAGTAGACTTGAAAAATACAGAACAAAGTTATATGTAGTTCCACTGTATATTACATTTATTTTTTAAGTATATAAATTCAGATTTTTAGTTAATTTCAAACTCTCAAAAATTAACAGAATGAATAGACAGAGAAGTAGAAGGATATAGCAGACCCTAAAAGCACTGTGACCAATTCAACATAATTAAGATTTATACAATTTTCAACAGCAAGGTACAAATTCTATTCACGTTCCCATAGACTATAAACCAGGAGACTCTGGGACATATTCAGGGACATAAAACAAGGTGTAAACATTTCATGGTCTAAAGGTACTGAAATCATACAGAGCCTGTTCCCTTATCACTGTGGAATTATGTTAGAAATCAGCATCCAAAGATACTTGAAAATAACCCACATATTTTCCAGTGCAGCATTGCACTGTTTTCTCCTTCTGCTTGAGAGAACCTATTCTGAAAATGGTTACTTAGCTTGGAAGCTACTTTTCTTCCCACATAGGTTCCCCAAACACAGGGGAATCACACTGAACCTATTTATTTTGCATGCTTAGAACTCCCTACAAGATTGGCTGAAGCTTACGCAGCTGTGTTCATGAGGGAACAGCAACTAACCCCAAGCTAGCTGACGCTATGTCCAGTGCTCTTTTCACCACTCTGCCCATCTGACTCTGGGCTTTATCAGACAGAACAGCAAAAATGTTCCTAGGGCCTGACACGTGTAAACACTCCTCCACCACCCCGGCCATGGCAGCTTGCCAAGACAGGAATGAAGCCAAATTTAGTGGGTCCTTCAGCCCGGTGACCCCGGTGGAAACAATCTCCTGATAAAGAACAGGGAGAGCCAGAGAAAAATGTGCTGTCCTACAAAGAACAAAGCCTGGGATGATTCACCCTCCTCATCCTGGTGATTTATCGCTGGACACGGTCATTCATACGTGGCTGTCAGCAACTTTGCAGGAATTCTAATCTGGATGTTCGTCCTGAACACATAATTCCCTCCTTACTTCCTCCAGGTTCCCAAACATTCAGAAGTTTCCTGGGCATGCTTTCCTGCCTGTCCTCTTGGTGTATAGCCAAATAGTCTGGGGGCCTTGGGTAACTCTTTTAGCTTCTCTAGACCTCAGCTTTCTCATCCTTAAAATCAGGAACTGAAAGAGCTGGTCTCAAAGATCCCTCCTGGACCTAAAATCCTATGACAAGACACATTTAGGAAACCCTTTTAAATAAACAACTTATTTGGATTTTCTGTATCTTACAGCTTAACTGTTTACCTATGCACCGATGGGACCCTGCAGGGAGGATGGGGCAGGGCCTCTTGGGAAGTGTGGCCTTTGGGGCGGGACCCACCACCCTCCCAATCCACTGCGGTCCTCTCTCCCACTTTGCCACGGAGACTGCTCCTGCTCGGGTCACTTATGATTTATTCACTGCGGCATTCACATACTTTATAAAGTAAAAGAAAATTATACAAGCACTATGAGTGTATTCTTACAAAAAGTCAACAAAGCATTGTATGTATATATACGAAGTCATGTACATATTAAACATTTACAAATATGCCTTTTTTTTTTTTTAGGAGGACTTATTCTGCAATTCATGGGGTCGCAAAGAGTCGTACACGACTGAGCGACTGAACTGAACTGAACTGATTCTGGATGTTTTAGTTTAGTTTTATTTTTGCAGAAGTGGGATCAAATGGAACATCTACCTTTGTAATATGCTTTTTGACTTGATAATATGTCCTAGAGCTCGTAACCATGTCAACCTGTGTAGTCTTTTTATAACTGCTGTGGAGGGTCCCTATATCATGTTTTAACTACTTCTTTTTATTAAGGACAAGAATCTGCTGGCTCATTCAGTAAAGAGTCTGCCTGCAATGTGGGAGACCCAGGTTCAATCCCAGGGTTGGGAAGATCCCCTGAAGAAGGAAATGGCAACCCACTCCAGTATTCTTCTCTGGAAAATTACATGGACAGAGGAGCCTGGTGGGCTAGGGGTGACAAAAAGTTGGACACGACTGAGAAATGAGAAAGTTTCACTTTCTCTATTAATGATATTTGGTTTGTTTCTAGGATTCTGCTATATCAAAAATAAATCTAAAATAAACTAATATTGTCCACACATTTGACCATTTCTCTAAGAAAAGGTAGAAGAAAAACTGTTGAGTTTATACAAATGCACATTTTAAATTTTGAAGAATTCAGCCAACTGATTCTTCCATATGGTAGTGCCAATGGGAATATCCATTCCCCCATATTTTTATTAATCTTTCATTGCCTTTTCTTTATTACAGCAAAGTTGAGCACATTTACAAGTTTTTTGGCCATGTATATTTCTTTCATGAATTGACTATTTATACCCTTTGCTTATTTTTCAGTTAGGTTGCTTTTCTGTATTATCAGTTTATAGAAGTGTTAAAATATTTTTCAAAAAGTGGACTCAAGCACTCATTACCAAGTTTTGATATCATCAACTCATAGTCAATATATTTTCCCATCCCCATGCTATTATTTTGAAGCAAATCCCCAACATCATATCATTTCATTTGTTAACATTTTAGCTAGTCAATCTAAAAAGAAAAATCAAAGCTCTTAAAAATATCCATCATATATAATAAGAAAAACAATTCCCTAATGGCATCAATTATTCAGGGTTTATAGTTCCCCCATTAGCTCTTTTATTTATTAAAAGTAATTACCTCAATGTCATCACATATCCAGTAAGTATTCAAATTTCCTCAATTGTCTCATAAATCTTTTTTCAACAATCTCTTTGAATCCAGATCCAAAGAATGTCTATGAATTTTAATTGGTTAATATGCCTTTTAAGTCTCTTATAATTAATAGGTTCTGTCTCTCATTTGTTGAAGAATTCTGGCTAATTTTTCCTATGAAGTTTCCCACAGCCTGGATTTTGCTAACTGCCTCTGATGATACTATTTAACACATTCCAGTGTCCTGTATATTCCTTGAATGCTTGCAGTTAGATCTAAGGCTTGATCAGATTGCTGTTTTGACAAGAATGCTTAATAGATGTGTTGTATATTTCCAACAAGACCACATAATTCTGGCTGTCTCTTTGTGAGGTAAGCAGCCATTCACGGTTGTGTGGTCTGGGTACACTCAGAGAAACAGAAACCACACAGAAATTCAAATAGGGGACATTTAATATAAAAAATGATTAATTCTGATAGGAAAGTAACTATGAAGATATAAAGAGACCCCTACTGGGTATCCTCTAAGAGAGGGCGCTCAGGGCAAAATAAGCTTGGCAAGAGGGGCTCCCAGCAAGGCTGGGGCTGCAGCTCAGTTGGAGAAGGCATGGCTGAGCACACAAGATGGAGGTTAAGTTCACTAGGCTGCTCGGTCAGAATTCAGCCACCAGGCGAGCAAGAAAGATTTCACGGATGTAGGCGAGCTGAAGCTGGTGAGTGCTGCAATGGTGCGCGGCACTCACGTTGGGAGTATGGTGGGAAATAGCATTTTGGGGTGCAGGCCAGCTGATCCTGGAGATTAGGATACAGGAGGAGGTGGGGTTCCACTGCAAGTGTGAGGCCTGGAGGACAGTGTTCACAGCACAAAGGCTGGGGCAAGTCGGTCACTGGGCCCAGGCTGGGGGTCTCAGAGACCTGAGAACTCTACAGCCTGCAGTCTGGGCACGTGGCTGAGGTGGGCTGCACACTGCTGACAGGCCCTGCAGCCCGGGTGAGGGAAACGAGAGATCAATATACCAGGACTGAGAAGCCCCTTTGTCCTGCGATGTCCCTCTGGCACCCTCTACCGATAAAGATTAACATTGCGCTCATTGTAAAAGAGTCTTATCTATTATCACAGAGCAGGTACTGAGGGGTGGATCCCCGCTGAGAAGGAATAGATTGATAAGGGACACAATGCTCAGTGGCGAGGTCCATGACTTCATTCGTGGTTGCGATTCTAGCTACCTTCATATAGTAGCTGGACTGATTGGTCCTAGAGGGAGGATCTTCCCACATCTCTTCACCTGCTCTGAGACACAGCATGTACCAGAACATGGCTCTTTCCCCACGGCCCCCATTTTTCGTCTTCTCGCATAGTCTAGGTCCCTAGGGTCACAGCACTTTTTGCTCGTTCATCAGGTCTAATCTGAACTCTTTCTGTTTTGGCCTTCACGTATTTCCTTTTCTCTCTGGTCTCGTGCCTGATTTCAGGACAAAGCTATTTTCTCATCACCTCCTGAATCTTGACTCTGCCCGTAAATCCTCTGAACAGAATGTTTGGGAAGTGGAACTTTTCATTCACACCTTGTGCAATCCTCACCTTGTGAAATGCATGTCAGTGTCCTGGTTTTACAGATGGGGCACCTGAGGCTTAGAAAGGTGACGCAAGTACTTCCAGATACTTCCAGAACAAGTTCCAATTGGCAGTGGGCAGAGATGGGATTAGAACCTGAGTTCTGCTTAACTCTGACTCAGGAGAGCTTGCCACCTGCTGGGGGCAATCGCAGCTTTCTGCTTATTTTTCTTCTGGAGAGTTGACTCATTGGAAAAGACCTTGATGCTGGGAGGGATTGGGGGCAGGAGGAGAAGGGGACAACAGAGGATGAGATGGCTGGATGGCATCACCGACTCGATGGACATGAGTTTGAGTGAACTCCGGGAGCTGGTGATGGACAGGGAGGCCCAGCGTGCTGCCATTCATGGGGTCGCAAAGAGTCAGACACGACTGAGCAACTGAACTGAACTGAACTGAACTGAACTTCTGACTCACTTGTCTCCTGGCTTCTCACCAATTCTGCTGCTTTTGAATTTCCAGGTTAAAGTGTTCTCCAAGAGTGTCACACTGAGTGAAGTGAGACAGTCAGAGACGGAGAAACATCGTATGACATCCCTTATATGTGGAATCTAAAAAGAAATGATACAAATAAACTTACAAAACAGAAGGAGAGTCACAGACTTAGAAAACGAACTTATGGCTACCGGCAGTGGGGGAAGGGATACTTAGAGAGTTTGGGATGGTCATGTACACACTGCTATGTTTAAAACAGATAACAAACAAGGACGTACTGTATAGCACATGGAACTCTGCTCAATGTCATGTCGTAGCTGGATGGGAAGGTGGTTTGGGGGAGAATAGATATGACTGGGTCCCTTTGCTGTTCACATGAAATTATCACAGAATTATTAACTGGCTGTACACCAGCAAGTACAAAGCAAAAAGTTAAAAAAAAGAAAGTGTTCTCCCAGAATCATCACTGAAAAACTCTCTCTTAGGATCACCTCCTCCAATATCCAATTCAGGTCTTTATTACTTTTTAAATCAATTTTTTTTTTTTTGGCTGTGCCAGGTCTTTGCTGCTGCGTGTGCTTTTCTCTAACTGTGGCAAGCCAGGGCTGCTCTCTAGCTGTGGTTGCTTCTCTTGTTGAGGTGCACAGGCCCTCAGGTACACGGGCTTCAGTAGCTGCGGCTCCTGGGCTCTAGAGCACAGGCTCAGTATTTGTGGCCCGTGGGCTTAGTCGCTCTGCGGCATGTGGGATCTTCCCAGACCAGGGATTGAACCTGAGTCTCCTGCACTGGCAGGCGGATTCTTCACCAACTAAGCCACCTGGGAAACCCCTTTATTTTTTAACTGGGGTTTCTTCTCTAACAGTTGCCTAATAACATCTTTTTGCATTTCGCTCCATGCAATTTAATTACAGTTTATTTTCTCTGGTCTCAGTTTGATGAGACGGATACCTAAATCCTCTCTAATTGTGAAGATGGTGTTTTTAACTCCTCCATCACCCTGTCCCCAACAAATGCACACACAGATGGAAGGGAGTGTGGCTAGAGGCGAGAATTTCTCTTCCCAGAGGCAGTTATGCTACTCAAGGGATTATAAAGCTGGAAATAAACAATCTGGAATCTGGCACTGACATGAAAACTGGCCCTCTTCATCCTCTATTCTCAGGAAACCAGGACCTTGCTGTGAAGTCCTGACCATGCCAGCTGGGTAGAGAGGGCTACAGAGCACGTTGCAATCTTGCCTCTCTTCCTTCTCCAGTTCATCCGTCCTCCTTCAACAAGTCACCTGCCACGTCTCCTTTTCTCGTGAGTCATGTCCTCCAGCCCATCATTATCACTGACGCCTCCTGGTCTTCCTTAGCCCCCCACCCCTCTATTCCTTCCTTCTGGTCTATGGTCCCCTCTCTTCCTCCTTCCTTCCTCCTCCCCAAGCTTTACTGGCAAAATCAAACAAAATAACAAAAGAATGGGGAATAAGTAAACAGCTGCCTGCCCGCTCATGGAAATCCCTGGAAGCCGCTTCCTTCACCTCCACTGACAGAGTGTCTCTGCCTTTCAAAGCGGTTGGCCCTCGTTCAAGGCCAGTCCCAGTGGCGTGGAGTCATTGTGTTGAGATGAAGGTGCATCTAGGCAGTTTCTATATTTAGGCGCAATTGTGTTTCTGGAAAAGGCTGCACATCACATAATAGGAAATCCTGAGAGTGTGAAGACTGTTTCTTGCTTGTCGAAGCACTGTTGTCTTTGGCTGTTCTGACAATAGCAGAAACCTTCGAGTAAGTGGGCAAAGGTGGAGGGGCAGCAGGAGGAAGGAACCCGCTGCACTGGGTAGATGAGAAGCAGTGAAGTGTTGGGGGGAAGTGGGAATGGCTGGGGAAGGCGATTTAAAACTATAAGTGAAAGCAAATTAAGTTACAGAATCCTGTCAGAGGATGAAAAAAAGCCATACTGGTCACGTTGGAAAAATATGTGCGGAAATGAGGTCAGCTAGAGCAAGGCATTATCTGCTCAGTGTATCCTTCTGTAGAAATGGTCCTTGATTAAGTGAGATGTAACGGACGCACTCAATGGTGATAACGATGACAGTCAATGGTGATGACCGGGGACCTGCCATTCATTCAGGACCTGCCCTGGGCAGGGTGATGGAGGAGGTAAAAACAGAATCTTCACAACTAGAGAGGGTTTAGGTATTTGTCTCATCAATCTGAGACCAGAAAAAATAAACTGCAATTAAACTGCATGGAGCTAAATGCAATGAGATGTTATTAGGCAACTGTTAGAGAAGAAAGCCCAGTTAAAAAATAAAGACCTGGGACTTCCCAGGTGGCTCAGTGGTGAAGAAGCTGCCTGCCATTGATGGGGACCGTTGACAATAGTGTTGGAGCAAGTCATAGCTATTTTATTCAGGCTTAAGGAACTGAAGACTCGGCTGGGAGTCTCTGGAGAGTTCTGAAGCAGTGCTTTCTCATCCTTAAATGTACATATGAATCACCTGGGGTATTGCATTTGCAAGCTGGTTCTGATTCAATAAGTTGCGGACAAGTGTGAGATCCTGCATTTCTGATAAACTTCTTGGTGAGTTCTGCCAGCCGACCAATACATCCATTCTGTTTGCATACAGGGAGGGATGTGAAGTGTGAAAGTGTTAGTCGCTCAGTCTTGTCTGACTCTGTCTCCCCATGGACTGCAGCTGGCCAGGCTCCTCTGTCCATGGGATTCTCCAGGCAAAATACTGGAGTGGGTTTCCATTCCCTTCTCCGGGGGATCTTGCTGACCCAGGGATTTAACCTGGGTCTCCCACATTGCAGACAGATTCTTTGCCATCTCAGTGACCAGGGCAGCCCACAGGGAGGGATGGGAGAACATATCTGGGGATGGATCTTTAGAGCGTTGGGAGGGGTTGGGAGTCAGGGTTGGGAGACAGCAAGTAAGGCAGGGTTTCTTGATATGGGGCGCTCATGATTCAGGATTCATATCCTGGTGAGGGCATGGAAAACACTCTCATTACTAGAGTGATAAGGAATCCACTAGTTAGAGATGGGGGACACCGACATCCCTGAGAAGCACAGCAGGGGCTGTTTTCCGCAGGCCAAGGTTGACTGTAGGAGATGCTCCATCATTAGACTTGGGCTCCATGTTCATCCTGAAGTACTGAAGGCCAACTGGAGGCACTTAATCATCAGCAGCAAGCTGGGAGTAATTGTCATAGTGAGACACAAGGCAGAAGCACAATCTAGGGGCTTTGACCTGCAAGGGCCTCCAGTGGCGACAGACCAGTGTGTCTAGGGATGAGGTCATAGGCAGCCCTTGGCAGTGCTGCTTGACCTGTGTATCCAAAAAGGTCAAGAGCAAATGAGCAGAAGGCTGGTATCAGCTGCCACTGTGAAAAATCACCATCTCTCCTCCAGTTTTTAGATAGGAGTCAGTTCTCAGACCCAGAGCACATTATTAAAGGAGGGATCAGGCCTTTTCAGCCTTCCCAGGTGGTGCTAGTGGTGAATGCAGGTGTGGTGTGATGACAATCAATGGTGACAATCAGTGGTGACAACGGGGGACATCTGCCTGCCGATGCAGGAGACAAGAGACACAAGTTCGATTCCCAGTTGGGAAGATCCCCTGGAGGAGGGCATGGCAACCCACTCCAGTATTTCTTGCCTGGAGAATCCCATGAACAGAGAGGAGCCTGGTGGGCTACAGTCCCCTGGGTTGCAAAGAGTGGGACACAACTGAAGTGACTAACACACACACACACACACACACACACAGGTGCTTCTCAGGAAGAATCCTGCAACATACCACATCAGATGTATTGGGAAGCTCATCCCCTAATCTCCCCCCAGATCCCACAGCCATTTACCACAGTAATTCTATGCTAGGGAAAGGAGACTACCTAGTTCTTTCAAGGATCTGAGTTGGTACTGATAACAGAGGACCCAAAACACCACCATGGCCCCCTGTTAGAGTGATGTACACAAAGCCGTGTGATAAATGTCTCAAGTCAGTCTCAAAGTGGTTCCAGACTGGGTCTGTGAACCACACGGAGATCTCTTCCCCATTTCAGTGGTATGCTGGTAAACCCGCTCTCCACAAAGAAGGAGGAGAAAGAGGAGGAGGGGGAGGTACGGGAGAAGGAGAAAAGGAAAAAAGCCCTTGCCTGAACATGTGGCCTTTACTGATTTTTATATAGTCCATCGCTAAGAGTCGGACACGACTGAGCGACTTCACTTTCACTTTTCACTTTCATGCATTGGAGAAAGAAATGGCAACCCACTCCAGTGTTCTTGCCTGGAGAGTCCCAGGGATGGGGGAGCCTGGTGGGCTTCCGTCTATGGGGTCACACAGAGTCAGACACGACTGAAGTGACTTAGCAGCAGCAGCATGCTCCAACCATGGCTAATTTCCAGCCACCGACATGAAGGCATTGAACATGACCTTGGGAAAAGATGCCTCAGACTCTCCCTGTAGAAACAGGTTGGATGCACAGTAGGACTCACCTAGAGCCCGTCAACCCTCAGGCCAGGTCCTGTGGCTGTTTGGGTGAGCCCCATCTCTTTCCTTCGACCCAAGCCTTTCTGACACTTGACCATAATTGTTGATCTAGCAGCACTGAGGAGTCACAGAGCAGGTCTTTAGGACAGCGAACACTCTCTAACAAGGTATTTGGCTGGGGGAGGCCTTTAACTCCCCGGTGAGGGGCAACTGTTCTCCTCTAGCAAGTGGGAGGGGGTGACTTCTGCCAGCCCAAAGCTCCAAGGAGGGTTCAGGCTCTTAGGCTCACCTCCCAGGGTTTCCCATCTCAGGTTCTGGGTCCCACTTCCTCCTTCTCAGGACCCTCGCTTCCCTGCAGGAGACACGCCACAGCTGTGATCCAACCTCCTCTGTTACTGCAATGCTCTGAAAATCAGGTCCCAGACCTGGTTTTCTTCCTGAGCAGCCCTTCAGCTGCAGAAGGTGAGGATTTTAAAAAATGCTGCCATGGAAGCCTTCGGGTTTTCACACTATGTTCTAAGCTGACGGTTGGCTGCGCTGAGCCTGTTGTTTTCTTCCTTTAGGTTTCAACAGTAGTTAACAACAACTCAGCAACTCTCTAGACTTAGACGTGCCGGAGCCATTGCATGAGCTGATGCACCTCCTTCCAGCAGATTCCATCTGAACTCACTGCAGATGAGAATTTTAGGGAACTCATCCAAAGCTGAGTGAGATAAGAACCTTAGAGAACCTTTCAGAACTTCCCTTAACACCAGCAATGGGGTCTGCAATATTGGGCTGATAAGTGATCCAGTTCCACAATTCCATCCTCAGGGTGTTCATCCAGGACAACTTCCACACCTACTGTCTTATGTTATTGTGGTTGTTCAGCTGCTAAGTTGTTTCTGACTCTTGCGACCCCATGGACTGCAGCACGCCAGGCTCCTCTGTCCTCCACTATCTCCCAGAGTTTGCTCAAATTCACGTCCATTGAGTTGGTGACACTATCTAACCATCTTATCCTCAGCCATCCTCTTCTCCTTTGCCTTCAATCTTTCACACCATCAGGATACTTGATAGATGGATTTGAATCTAAATATTTTATTTTTGAGAGGATCCCAGGAAGCACCACGAAGAAGGGCAGGGGCCTAATAAAGGGAATATAATCCAATAGGTGCCCTCTGGAGAACACTGAGGCTAATGGCACTGGGAAATATTCTGGAACATTCCTCAGAGTTATCCACTGTCCTGAGGGATGAGGAAGCTAATGTGTTTATCCACCCACATCTCAGCTATCACTGCTTGAGGGCTGTGTCTGGGGGACATTAACTCCTTGGCAGCCCAAAACAGCCCTCAGCAGAGAAAAATTAGGTATTTACAAAAGTAGCAATAGGTATTTTGAGGCGAGCACCAAGGAGATGTGGGCTGGGCATGTCAGTCCCTGCTACAACCTTGCATTGTAGAACTGGTTAAGGGTCACTTCACCACGGCAGCAGCAGCAATGCCAAAAAGAATTCAGAGTAAAGCCAGCCCAAGTGGGGATGGCACCTGGAAAGTCTTGGAGAAAGGGAGACCTCAGTGCTGGAGCCACTGATGACATGATGGTCAGGAACCACAGATCCAGCTGAAGACTGGAACATTGCCCTGCCATGTTGGATTAGTCACCAAGCCAGTTCTTGCGAGACTCTTCACAGAGTGGGGTGAGCCCCTGAGCCAGCTCCCGAGAGACTGTCCATGCGGATGCCAGGAGACGTGGTCCACAGATGGGCTGGTGGAAGTTTAGTTGTGCAGCTGTGTCTGACTCTTGCAACCCCATGCACTGTAGCGCTCCAGGCTCCTCTGTCCATGGAAGTCTCCAGGCAGGAATACTGGAGTGAGTTGCCCTTTCCTTCACAAAGGCATCTTCCCAACCCAAGGACAGAAACAGGTCTCCTGCATTGCAGGCAGATTTTTTACCAACTGAGCTACCGGGGAAGCCCACGCATGAGTTAATCTGACAAATTAACCTTGTGCTCGCAGGTAACAACCCATGATCCCAGCAAAAACGACCCCTGAAGGGGTGAAACTCTCCTTAGATGAGAGTTTCAAGCACAGGCTGTAGGGAAGTGATAGATATACAAGTTGGTTTTTTTTTTTGGTAGGGACCCTCACATTATATTGAGAATACTAACAGCAACTAGTTAACATTGCTATGGAGTTCTTGGAGCGCTTTCACATATTCATTAGTTCATTTGACTTTCATAAGCCGATGAAGACAAATACGAAGGAGATTTGTCCTCATTTTAGAGATGAGAACACTGAGATGCAGAGAGATTAAGTGACTCACTGGAAGGTCCCGATGCTGCACAGTGGCTGGAGAAGAGGCTCAGCCTCCCATCTTTGACTGCCTGTCATTCAGAGCTTGTTCCTAGAGCAGCATTTCTCCCATTAGCTTAAAAGAGCACCTTGGTAGCAGCAACGTGCTGGGTATGTTTTGGCATCCCCAATGCCGGCATATTCTGAGTATTTAATATCTGTATATTAAGCAAATGAATTTTGAAGTCCTTCCAGAAGACTTATAAACTGATACAGCAGCTTTCATCAATTCTCCTCTCCTTTGTCTCTCCTCCTAGTTACACCTACACACAACACACACACACACACATACTCTTCTCTCACACATACATTCACACACACACAAACACACACACTTCAGTCCTGCAGGCTATACTCTGCCCTCCACCCCCAGGTTTATTGAGATCAAGTTGACATATAAAACTGTAAACTATTTAAAGTGTACATCACGGTGATTTGATATACATATAGATAGGGAAAGTATTCCCCTGTTTAGTTCATTAACACATCCATCACATTTATCTAGAACATTTAAGTTCTACTCTTTGAGGAAATTTCAATTAAACAAGGCATTTTTGATACTTCTTGGAAAGCCTTGGAGAAACTGAGAAATCTAAAGATTGAAAAGGAATCAGAGCTAACCTAACATTTATTAGGAGACTCAAACTGCTCTCTGGAAGTGTCTTTTCAGTTAGAAGGTGGAAACTTGGCGGAGTCCTGAGTGTTCAGTTCACTTGCCTCTTGGGATCTGCTCTTCCAAGGTCGGAGAAGGAATGGCACCCCACTACAGTACTCTCCCCTGGAAAATCCCATGGACGGAGGAGCCTGGTGGGCTGCAGTCCATGGGGTCGCTAACAGTCGGACACGACTGAACGACTTCACTTTCACTTTTCCTTTCATGCATTGGAGAAGGAAATGGCAACCCACTCCAGTGTTCTTACCTGGAGAATCTCAGGGACGGGGGGAGCCTGGTGGGCTGCTGTCTATGAGGTCTCAGAGTCGGACGCGACTGAAGCGACTTAGCAGCAGCAGCTTCCAAGGTCAGACCTCCCTTCAGTGGTATGCAGTGCCCTGCTAGAGCCACAAGAGGGAGCCAGTGGCGCGGAGAGCCCGCCTTAAAAGAGCTGCCTGCGTCAGGAATGACCCTCCAGAGGCTGGGCTGGACCCAGTAAGAAATCTGAAACGAACGCCCAAGTGGGAGAGGAGGAGACCTTGCGGGGCGGGAAGCAGAACAGAGAGAACGTGAGAAAAACCAGAACTGTGGAGTAAAGCAGAGGGGGAGGGTGTTAAAATTGTAATTAATCATATTTCATATTAAAGAAATTCAGGCGAACTTTCAATTTTACTTTGCACTGTTCTCATTGTTTTCCCAGAATAAACATACATTTTCATAATTAACAGCGAATAAACATATATTTTAAACAAATGGGAAAGATAGAATAAACTAAGTCAAAAGATGGAAAAATCCTGTAGTTGCTCTGGAGTTCTGGGACAAATCAATGTCGTTTCAGGATTTTTTTTTTTTTTTTGCTTTGTTACCAGGCACTGCCCCCACATCTCCTTTCCCTTGACTCTCTCTCTTATGAATTGTAATTGTCTTCTGAGCAAACTATCTTTAGCTGGAAATTAGTATAAATTAATAGCAGATAGTTTCAGTGTTTTGCAATAATTCTTAACTGAAGCTGTTATCATTTCTACTTTTTTATGAAGATAAACCCCTAAGTGATTGATGCCATTAATGAGCTGTAAATGCAACTGTTAAAACTTCACTAGAAACAACAGTAAAATTATTTTAGTTGCCTCTTTGAAACCTCTGTTTAGAGCATTGGTTTTGTGTATCCTGAGAGGTACAGCTATAAAGCAATGGGAATGAATTTAATTAACCATCTTAGACCTCCTGTATCTAATTGACACTTTTCCTGCAAATCACAAGTACCAATATGATTATTACAGGCATCAAAGCACTTGGCTTAGGAAATTGCCCTCTGAGTCCACTTAGAAAACATACCCAAGGAAAAAAAAATCAATTTATGTCATGCCTCTTTGGGACTCCAAATGTTATTAGCCATCTTAAAATGTGTTTTATTCATTTGAATATAGCCGCAGGTGTCTCAAAGCTTTTCTGGAGATTAATCCACCCTCAGAGGATGACGACTCACCACCTCCATTAGTGGCTATGGGAGAAGGGGAGGGGGTGATAAACAGAATCTGGCCTTGGTGCTGGGGCTGGAGCGCTCTGATGGGAGAGGAGGTGGAATGCTCAAGTTGTCTTTGGAGAGTGCCCTCTTAGACTCTCCCTGGTACCCACACAACTGAGAGGAGCCTAGGGTACAGCCTTTTACTCTCCCACCTCCAGAGGTGCGCCCTGACGCAGTTGAACTTTTTCTGTCCCCAAGCTTTAATCATTTATATATCATAAATACATTGAAAGGGCTAATGTCAGAACTAAAAACTAGAACTGGAGGATACCTAGAAGCATCTACAGATGGAGGGCTGATGAAAATTCATTCTTTTGTTAAAATATTATAGGAAGTATTGAACTTATATGAAACTTCCAAATAAAATCTTTGAATATTTTAAGTAAGAGGATTTTTTGCTTCTGTCTACATGGTTTTCTACCTTCCTTCCTTTCTTTCTTTATTTTTGGCCGCCTGTGCCCCCTGCCATGAAAGCTCAGAGTCCTAACTGCTGGACCACCAGGGAAATTCCCTACATAACTCTCTAGGATCAGATTTGTGTTTGCAGCAATTCCTCAAGACTTCTTAATAATAACCTCTTTAGAATTTTGACAGTCACCATCAATGACTTTGTCTGCAAAGGAGAGTGATGCAATTTTTAAGATTAGTTTCACAGCCATTCAAAAGTTTACTCCATTTGAATTTATGACAAAAGAGAATCCAACTCTATTCCTCTTCTTTTGAGATGGAGAATGTTGGCATTTCCTGGATAAGGGGAATATATTTTGATTTCAGTGAAACATTTTCAAATCAAGTATCTCAAAATAAGGAGCTCTAATGTGGAGAGGTTTTTCCAGTAGTCATATACAGATGTAAGAGTTGAACTATATAAAAGGCTGAGTGCCAAAGAATTAATTCTTTTGAATTGTGGTTCTGGAGAATCTGTTAGACAGCCAAGAGATCAAACCAATTAATCCTAAAGGTAATCAATCCTGAATATACTCATTGGAAGGACTGATGTTGAAGCTCCAATACTTTGGCCATCCGATTTGAAGAGCCAACTCATTGAAACAGTCCCTGATGCTGAGAAAGATTGAAGGCAAAAGGAGAAGAGGGCAGCAGAGGATAAAATGGTTAGATAGCATCACCGACTCGAAGGATATGAACTTGAGCAAACTCTGGGAGATACTGGAGGTCAGGGAAATCTGGTGTGCTCCAGTCCGTGGGGTCACAAAGAGTCAGACACGACTTAGCGACTGAACAACAACAACCTTGTGCAGAGGGAATGTGCACGCATGGTTAGAGTGCTTACTTTGAAGCCAGGAGCCAGAAGTAGCCCATGGATACAGAGAGAGAGATTAGGGAGCTGTGAAGGCCAGAAGCCCCTTGCTTCTTGGGTCCCTGGAGAGAGACTCTTCTGGCATCTGCATAAGCCCCTCATCCAGGCAGGCGCTGCCACCCTCTATGTGGGGTGGAGCTGCCCACGTGGTAGGGGGGAGGGCACCCCCTTTGCCACTCACCCGCAGCTCACCCCTGCACAGCAGCCAATGAGATGGTCACAGTGATGCTCCACACTCTCTGGCCCAGAGGCTTCAGGAAACCAGGGTCTTGGGGCTCACTAGTAAGCACCCCACTACAAACTGCTGTGGGAAAGCTCTCTTCTACTTTAGACTCAAGGAATTTTCTCCACTCGTGTCTTGCTCAGCCAGTCGGCAGAGAGAGAAACAGAAGGATTTTCTGAGCTAAAGCTCCGTAGGTACCACGATGCTCTAGGCTGCCTATGCCCCAGGCCTGAACTCTCTTGGAGCTTACCAGGGTTAGCATAGCCTCAGGAAGATGCTTTGAAGTGAAGTGAAAGTTGTTTAGTCATGTCTGACTCTTTGCGATCTCATGGACTATAGCCCACCAAATTCCTCTGTCCATGGGACTTCCCAGGCCAAGAATACTGGAGTGGGTTGCCCTTTCCTTCTCTAGGGGTATTCCCAACTCAGGGATTGAACTCGGGTCTCCTGCACTGCAGGCAGATTCTTTACCATCTGAGCCATCAGAGAAGTCAAGGTTCCAGTCTTAGGTATCTGTTACTACTGAGATGTGATCAACAACCTCTCTGCTGTTCACAGTGGAATATCTAAGAGTTATTTCAGATACGGTTGGAACAATGGTATTACCAGAATGTGTCCACTCACCCAAGGTGACTGTTTTTGAAGGAACGGTGCTCATTTGGGTATTTTCTCCTGTTGGAATAACCTGCCTCTTCTTATCCTTACACATAGTGTTCTTTTATCCATAGATCAAGGGTTCTGCTCTATCTTAGAAAAACTGGTTTAATGCTCAGGTGTGTCAGCATGTAACTATATTTGTGAATGGGCTTCACCTACTTTTAATCAGTTGTAGCTTTGTACCTCTCATTTGTTTATAGCCTCTCACTAAAGAACAAATGACTCTTTAAACATAGCAACTTAAAATAACTCACATTTATTATCTCATAGTTTCTGTGGGGCAGGGATCAAGTGGGGCTCAGCTGGTGCCTCTGGCTTTAAAGCCCTCGTGTGGTCGCTGTTGAGCTGTCAGCTGGGGGCTGCGGTCTCATCTGAAGACTTGGCTGGGGGAGAATCAGCTTCTAAACTCATTCACGTTGCTGTTGGAAGAATCTAGTTCCTTGTGGGCCAGCTTCCCCGATGGGTCAGTGGTAAAGAATCTGCCTGCCAGTGCAGGAGACACAGGACACCTAGGTTTGATCCTTGGGTCAGGAAGATCCCCTGGGTAGGAAATGGCAACCATTCCAGTATTCTTGCCTGAAGAATCCCATGAACAGAGGAGCTTGGCAGGCTACAGTCCATAGGGTCAGAAAGAGTTGGACACGCATGGGCTGTTGGACTGAGGGCCTTGGTTCCTGGCTGGCTCTTGGCTGGAGCTGCCCCTCAGTTCTTTGCCATGTGAGTCTTTCCTTAGGGCAGCTTATACAACAGAGCAGTTGGCTTCTGTCTGAGTGAGCAAGACAGAAGAAGCCCCTAAGATAGAAACCACTAGATTTGAAATTGAGCAGGACCCTGCAGGAGCTTCTCAGGGGAGACTCCTCTGTGTTCCCACTTACTGCTGATTGGGAAATTCAGTCATGAAATATACTGTGACCTCCTAGGCCCTCATGTAGAACAAAGAACAGACCCTAGTGGTTAATGTTTAGGGGAGCAAAGAATGCCGAAACAAAGATAGGACAGTCAGGCTGGAGAGTAACCATAATTTCAACACCAAATCAGTCACAAGGACTCCCAGTTCTGTTTCAAAAGTAAAAATAAGTCTGACGCACACGCCTAAGTTGTTTTGCAGATACTAAACCCCCCACCAGGTAGAAGTTAACTGAATGCTGAACACCAACGTGTAGCCCTAGACTTGGAGCCAGGAAACTGATAATTGAGATTCTCCAACCATCATCCATCCCACGACCCTCTCCCTCACCCTGTCTTTGAACACCCTTGCCTGAAGTCATCAGGGAGTTCAATCTTCCGACAGTGAGTGGCCCGCTCCCTTTGCGGGTGCCTGCAATAAATGTCAGACTTTTCTTCACCCAGACGCAGCGTCAGCAGATGGGTCTTACTGCATGCTGGGTGAGCAGACCCAGGCTCAACTCAGTGACAGATTTGTGACCCAGTCTTTGGAGGAATTTCTCACTAAATCAGCCATAAACTTAGAAACAAGTCAGTAAGTCCAGCCCTTCCTCAAGGGGAGGAAGTCGCACAAGCCTGAATAACAGGAGTCAGAGGTCAGCATTGGTTATCATGGAAGCTACCCACCAGCCTCTGCTTAAGGTCCATACTTATTCCCTTTCTCTGAGGTTCTTCCTGAAGGATCAGCTGGTTTCCCCATTGTTGGAGGACTGGTACACTCGCTTCTTGTTAGTGCCTCTTTTACCATTCACTCTCCTCTTCATTCAACAAGTATATATTGAGGTTGCTTCTGCTGCTGCTGCTAAGTCGCTTCAGTTGTGTCCGACTCTGTGTGACCCCATAGATGGCAGCGCACCAGGCTCTTCTGTCCCTGGGATTCTCCAGACAAGAACATTGGAGTGGGTTGCCATTTCCTTCTCCAATGCATGAAAGTAAAGAGTGAAAGTGAAGACGCTCAGTCGTGTCCAACTCTTCGTGACCCCATGAACTGCAGCATACCAGGCTCCTCCGTCCATGGGATTTTCCAGGCAAGAGTACTGGAGTGGGGTGCCATCGCCTTCTCTGATACTGAGGCTACCATATACCAAATTTCATGTTACATACTTGGAGGCTGACAGAAAAGAAGCCCCATCTGTATACACAGTTTCTTTCCTTCTGGCCTCTACCCGTGGCCTCTTGCAGTCCTCTCAGAGGCCAGCTGGTGTCCCAGTGGCTTGGGTCAGGACTCCTCCGGATGCCACCATCCTCCAAGGCACCATGTTCCGCCTCCAGCCTGGTCACTCCATCCACCCCTTTTCCATAGCCAGGCTTTGTTTCTCCATCCTGAGCCTTCCCAGATCAGTGCATCTTGCTTGCTCCCTTCTGAGTCAGGGAACCTTGCCAAGCCTCAGTTTCCTCTCGGGGTTATGACTTGTATAGTAAACTAAAATAATACAGGAAAGAACCCAGAACAGCCACTGGCAACACCAAACATTTAAACTGAGGCCTTCCCAATGTTGTGATTATTCTGCACACCTGTTCAGGCAAGCCACAAAATTAGTCATATCGCCGCAGAGTCGTGCTCGCATGAGCGTGAGACTGGGAACGTCGATACAAAAAGGTTATGCTCATTTCCTCCAATTTAACCATCACTTTGAAGCTTTTTTCTTAAAAGCACACCTGATCGCATAATGGAAGCCTGAGCGCTTTCAGTCTTTCTCACTGACCTGCTGCTTTTCTCAGAAGTGCCTGTATTGTCTGCACCCCATCCCCCAGCCCCGGCCCATATTGGGCGACTCACGTGGTCCCTGCCAGTGGCTCTCACAGAGCCTGGCTGCCTGGCTGGAGCCATCTTCATCCTCTACTGGAGTACCCTTGCCTGCAGGGGCTGCAGGCAGGTGGATTTGGGTCAAGATTGCCCTTGCCAGCTCCCAGGGGCAACCGGTCTATACACGAAAAGAAAATGAAAGTATTAGTTGCTCAGTCGTGTCTGACTCTTTGTGACCCAAGAACTGTAGCCCGCCAGGCTCCTCTGTCCATGAGATTCTCCAGGCAAGAATCCTGGAGTGGGTTGTCATTCCCTTCTTCTCAACCCAGCGATTGAACCTGGGTTTTCTATATTGCAGAAAGATTCTTTACAGTCTAGGCCACATGGTAAATTGCACACCAGCTGTTAGGAAAACATCACACAGGAGCCAGTGACTATGTTGAAGCTGGAGTCCCCTCGCATGAGCTGTTGGTGGGCTTTAAGGCAGGAGGAAGTCCCTGGAAGGAACCGTTGGGTCCTGCCCACCCCCACCCCCAGATTCTGGAGGATCTAGCATAGATCACACTTGGCCAAACTTCGATTTCTCCCCGCCTCTGTCAGCGCTGCCTCCAGACAGAAGGCAGGTGTTGCTGTGATGCAGTGAAATTTGCCCTGTCTCTGCACTGCTGCCCCAGCCATGTCCCTGGCTGCCCAGACGGAGCAGCCGTCTGGCTCACCTCCTGTGGTAGAAATAAGTGTTTACATTCTCATCTCAGCCCCCTATCTATGGCTTGATGAACAAACAGTTAAGGAAGTTGGAATGGTTATTGCTTACCACGAGCTAAGGTTACCACAAGTCAAAGAGGAGGGGAGTATAAGACGGCCTGGGGTGGAGTTTGGAGCATTATCATTAAAACATTGAGTTCGGGGGCTTCCCTGGAGGATCAGTGGTAAACAATCCATCTGCTGATGCGGGAGGCATGGGTTGATCCCTGGTCTGGAAAGATCCCATGTGCCACGGAGCAACTAAGCCTGTATTCCACAACTACTAAGCTTGTGCCCTAGAGCCCGGGAACGGCACCCGCTGAGCCCCCCACACTCTAAAACTTGTGCTCTGCAATAGGGAAAGCCACTGCAGTGAGCAATGAGCAGCCGATGCACCGCAACAAAGAGAAGCTCCCACTCGCTGCAACTAGGGAAAGACTGCATGCAGCAACGAAGACCCAGCGCAGCCAAAAGTAACTAACTAAATGAGATTTTTTTAAAAAAACATAGAGTTTTTCGGCCCTCTCATCAGCAGGTGGGTTTAAGGAAGCCTTTCTCCCCGGTCTGGCTGTAACTGCCTGCTCCTCTCTGATATTTGCCCCTCCTCCTTCCAGGATTTTCTTTCTTGTCTCCTCACCCCCATCCCCTGCTGTCATTTCTCCCATAAGCTTATCTCCTCCTCCTGGATTTCCCCTCCTCAGCCTTGGATCCTTCCTCTGAGGAGGGACATCCTCCCGCACGGCAGGTGCTCTCCCTTCTCACACTGACACACCCCTCCTCCCTCCAGTTCCTCTGCTGTGGCTGTGATTGTGGATGGAGAGCAGTGGAACCTGGGCTGGAGGTCCGCCGCCTTGTGCTGGGCAGGTTGACAGAGCCTCTGCGGACGAGAGTAATGAGCATTGGGAAGCAGAATGCACAACTGTTTCTTAAAGGGAGTGCGGGGCTGGCTTTAGAGCAGGGTAGGTGGTTGTAGGGCTTCTCGGGTGGCGCTAGTGGTAAAGAATCTATCTGCCAATCCAAGAGACGTTCAGTCCCTGGGTTGGGAAGATCCCCTAGAGGAGGGTATTGCAACCCACTGTAGCATTCTTGTCTAGAGAATCCCAAGGACAGAGGAGCCTAGTGGGCTACGGTCCATAGGGTCGAAGAGCCAGGCACGACTGGCGCGACTTAGCACGCATGAACTCAGGTGGTTACAGAGCAGTAGGTGATGCTTCAGGTCCCTCCTCACCTCCCACTCCCTTCTGCATCCTGCTTCGTGTCTTTTATTACAGGCAGGTGTGTCTCTACCTGAATCTCTGAGGCTTTCTGACAAGGAGTGGTTGAGTATTAACAGTTAGCAGTTAAGCAATCTCCAGAATATGTAAGGAACTACATCTCAACAACCAAAAGGTAAACAACCCAGTTAAAAAATGCAATAAGGACTTGAATACACATTTCTTTAAAGAATACATACAAATGGCTGATAAACATGGGAAAAGATGCTCAACATCAGTAGTGATTGCTGTTGCTGTTACTGTTAAGTTGCTTCAGTCGTGTCTGACTCTGTGTGACCCCAGAGAGGGCAGTCCACCAGGCTCCCCTGTCCCTGGGATTCTCCAGGCAAGAACACTGGAGTGGGTTGCCATTTCCTTCTCCAGTGAATGAAAGTGAAGTCACTCAGTCATGTCCAACTCTTAGCGACCCCATGGACTGCAGCCCACCAGTCTCCTCCATCCATGGGATTTTCCAGGCAAGAGTACTGGAGTGGGTTGCCATTAAGGAAATGCAAATCCAAACTACAGTGAGATACCACTTCACATCTACTAGGATGGCTATATTATTTTTTTTAAAAAAGGAAAAATAACAAGTGTGGGCAAGTATGTGGAGAAATCAGAACCCTGGTACATTGCCGTTGGGGATATAAAATTGTACAGATGCTATAGAAAACAGTTTGGCAACATAACAAAATCTAAACATACAATTACCATATGGTCGGGCAATTCCATTCCTAAATGTACACTCCAAAGAACTGAAAAGAGGAACTCAGATCCTCGTGTGCCAATGTTCATAGCAGCACTATTCACAATAGCCAAAAGGTGGAAACAACCCAGGTGTCCATCAATGGGTGAATGGAGACACAAAATGCAGCACCCCCATACAATGGGACATTATTAAACCTTAAAATGAACAAAATTTTGATACATGCTACAACATGGAAGAGCCTTGGAAACAAGCTACATAAACTGTCAGCCACAAAGGGACAAATATTGTATTTTTGTGTTTGTGCTGTATTTATCATACATGTATTGGTATGATTCCATGTTAGTAAAATATCTAGAACAGGCAAATTCATGGAGACAGAAAGCAGATTGGAGGTTGGCAGGCGCTGGTGCAGGTGAGGCGTTATTGTTTAATGGATACAATGTTTCTGCTTGGGTGGATACAAAATGTTCTGGAAATGAATAGTGGTAAAGTTGCACAACACTGTGAATGTGATTAATGTCATTGAATGAGGCACTTAAAAGTATAAAATGGCATGTTTTATGTCACAAATATTTTACCACAATAAAAAATTCAAAGTGAAACGAAAAGAGAGCTCCAAAGGGCAGGTGCGTGGACACAGGCTCTAGAGGTGGAGGGGCTGGAGGTTGGAATTTGTGAGCTGCTTGCTAGGAGAGGGACTGTGGGCAAGACTTGACACCTTGGATAAATCCTCCTGAAGTCTCTGCTTTCTCACCAGGAGGCAGGAGAGTGAAGCTCCTAAGGACACAGGCTGTGGCTGCCCAGGTCCAACTCCCATTTTGACACTTGTGTGACCTTGAATGAGTTACTGAGCGGCCTTGCTCCGTTTTCCCCATTTGTAAATTGGAGACAATATAACTCACCTCACTGGGTTTTTGTTTGGATTGGATAAGTTAATTTGTACCAAGTTTGGGACTTCCCTGGTGACTCAGACAGTAAAGAATCTGCCTGCAATGCAGGAGACCCAGGTTCGATCTCTGGGTTGGGAGGATCCCCTGGAGAAGGGAATGGCAACCCATTCCAGTATTCTTTCCTGGAGAATCTCATGGACAGAGGAGCCTGGTGGGCTACAGTCCATGTGGTTGCAAAGAGTTGGACACAACTGAGCAACTAACATTTTCGCTTTTTTTAAAAAAATAGAGACTGGCCGCTAAGGAGTGCGCAATAAATACTAGCTGTAAAATGGAAGTGTGTGTGTGGTGGGAAGGTGGTGGCTGCAGGCATTGGTGGAATTATTTAGAGTTTGTAAGCTAAGAGGTTTTTTATTTTTAATTAAAATGTAAAATACTAAAAGAAAAAAACTTTCATGCATACTCTCATTAGAACACTTTTATTCTCTCTAAATTTTTAGGTTTTGCAAATTCCAGATAAGTTTAGCAAAGCTTAAATTTTTCTTCTTTTTTTCTATCCTGCTGTGCTGGTGCTCTAAGCATTTTTAAAAGCAACCTAAGCAGTATTTCACACTGGCTTTGGGGAAAGTTACTAGAAAAATATTATCTACCTCAAAAGGTGGTTTTGAGGCATAAATAAGATAAATATATGTCAAAAACTTCCTTTCATGGCATGTAATGTTCTTCAGCCCTCTAAGACCCAATGCCCCCTTTCTATAATAGATATTTAATTACCAGCTGTAGCAAGCAGAATTATGAAATTCATACCCCTGAGGTACACACCTTCCGTAATCTCCTACCCTATGGTATGAGCTGGATGAATGAATATAGTGAGGTGTCAGCCCTATGATAAGGGATTACTAATCAATTGAATGCTATTTAATGAAAAAGAAGACAGTCTCAAATCAGCCTGACCTTTAAAAGAAGGCAAAATATTAAATGCTCTTAAACAAACTGCTACATTGTTAGAGGGTCTGCAGGAAGAGCCACCTGGCAAGAATCTGCGGGAAGCTTCTAGATGCTAAGAGCAATCCTGGTAGTTTGTCAGCAAGGAAATAGGGACCCTGATCCTACAACCACAACTGGGCTTCCCTGTGGCTCAGTGGGAAAGAACCTGCCTGCCAAGCAGAAAACCTGGGTTCAGTCCCTGGGTGGGGAAGATCCCCTGGAGGAGGGCATGGCAACCCACTCCCGTATTCTTGCCTGGAAAATCCCCATGGACAGAGGAGCCTGGTGGGCTACAGTCCATGGGGTCACAAAGAGTCAGACACAACTGAGCAACTAAGCACAGCCCTACAGCCACAGAGAACTGAATTTTGCCAACAACCCGAGTGATCTTAGAGTGGATCTTGCCCTAGTTGACTCTCTGGATGAGAACACAGCCAGCAAACACCTTTCTTTATTTCAGTCTTTCGAGGTCCTGAGCAGAAGATCCAGCTGAAGGTATGCTGCACCACTGCCCATGGAAACTGGAGCGAATAAATTTGTGTGGTGTTCAGCCAATAACTTTGTGTCAGTTTGTTATGCTGCAATAGTACCCCCTTTTCCAACTAGAAATAAAATTCACAGGTAACATAGTCTACTTACAATTTTAAAATTTCAATGAAAGTTATTAACTATATTATTAGGAGAGGTAAATAATTTCTAAGAGGAGAATAATATGTATATTTAACAAGTGAGAAACCAAACCAAACACAGTCACATTGGAAGACATGAAAGAACCAGATGTTTGTACTTGTACATAAAACCATCAAGAATGTCACAGGTACAAACAAATGCACTGACCTGGTGTTCAAAGCTGCTCATGATTTTTCCAAAATAGTGAACAATCCTGGTGAAATTATATACAAAACAAAGTACATCCTTCTAGCCATTTGTACTTTAGTTACATCCCCCCAGATCTCAGTGTTTATCAAAACTTTGCAAAAAAAAAAAAAAATGCAGTGTGATCAAGTTAGGTTGTATGCTTGTATAAGTATAAACAGGGGCTTCCCTGGTGGCTCAGTGGTAAAGAACCTGCCTGCCAATGCAGGAGACTAGGGTTCCACCCCTGGGTGGGGAAGATCCCCTGAAAAAGGAAACGGCAACCCACTCCAGTACTCTTGCCTGGGAAATCCCCTGGACAGAGGAACGTGGTGGGCTACAGCCCATGGGGTCACTAAAGAGTCAGACGTGACTTAGTGACTGAACAACTATAAACAAATTTCTCATTCACACGACTGTCCAGTGGGACATTTACAAACCATCCAGGATGCAGAAAAATACTTCTTGTTTGGAACTGGAGCCTGTCCACTAAAAAAGCCAGGAGTCCTGTTCCTCCATCATGGCATGCAGGCGCGCTCAGCCGAGTCATACTCTCTGTCTCCTGCATTGGCAGGAAGGTTCTTTACCGCTGAGCCACCAGGGAAGCCCTTCCTCCATCATAGGTAAGATACCAAACTCCCTCGCAAATTTCCACACCAACTCTCAGGGGAGGCGCTGCTACAGGCTGTACTGTAGCTCCAAGTGCTATTATTATCTTGTGGTGCATCCACCCTCCCACCCCATGCTCCCCCGGATTTGCCTTTTGTGCTTGTCAGGCACATTGCTAAACATTGAAAAAACTTCGGGTATAGGACTTTTTTTTTTTTGCTTTTTTGGCAAAATGACAATGCTAAAATTAAAAATACAACCCCCCCACCACCCGTGGTGATGGCCAAGAAACAAGCCACTGCAGTGGGCCCCTCGCCTCGCACGTGGGCAGCTCCCTGGGAGAGACGTGTGTGGAGGCAGAATTGAGAGCCCCGGTGGGGATGTGCCGGGAAGCAAGCGCGCGCACTTGGATTTCAGTAAGTGCCAGGACTGTGGGCCACAGGGTCTCTCTAAATAGCTCGAGAAATGCAGGGCTTAGCTCGCAGGAGTCACCGGAGCTCATTTCTGCTGCCCTCAAGGGTGACATGGTGAAGAGCAGGGTGCTTCTCGGCCTAAAAGCAAAAGGCACTGGGACAGAGTGCCGCCATCCAAGCAGAGGACCTGAGACACGTGACTGTCCCCACCCTCTGCAGGCGCTGCAGGTGGAGACAGTCCTCACCTCAAGAAGGGGGCCAGAGCATCCAGGCAGAAAAATTCTTGGCTCCCCCTAAGCACCGCAAAACAGCGTCAACTGGATCTTTCTGTGAGAGACTCTGGAAGGAAGGATGCTAAAGGTCGCCTGCCTCTGAGCCTCCCAGCCCAGCGACCGCAGCACAGTGCTGAGGGTTTGCTCCTGGGAATCCTAGTTGCTGAGGGCCTCTGCAGGGATACAGAATAGCATAGTTCTCCAGCAAAACCAGAGCCGTGGTGCCTCAGGGCCTCAGCATCCTGAGCTGGGTTTTACCAAGACGATAGAGGAAAACGGTGCAGAAATCCCCACTGTTTTGCCAGTACTGCCAGAATGAGTCTCCCCCTCCCCCAGAACTTCTTCTGGGTGCTGGACTTCAGTGTTAGTGCCTGGCCAAGAGAATCCGAGGGACAATGCTGCTTCCAGGCTCAGTTCTGGTATGGACTTGTTCCAGAAAGTGTGTGGTATGTTTGAGTCCCGTGTTGGTTCCCATTCCTCACGAATCACCCCCCCTCTCCCTCATTTCTAGACCCATTCTTTTGTAGTCTACCTACAAGCAAACTCCTCTGCTTTAAGTCAGGAATGGGAAGGGCCCCATTTCATTAAATTCGCTGGTCAGACATAGACTGACCTTGTGGTATTTTTTTGCTCACACATAAAAAGCATTTTGTTGAAACTTCACTGGTCAGAGCTTTGATGGTTGAGTGACAATGTTTTCCCCCAAAGCAGTGATGTCTACTCTCTTCGCACCACTGAGGAAAGGGCTCCTCTCTAAATGTGGACCTCAAGAAAGGAGCACAGAGTAAGACAGTGATTCTCAGCTCTAAGACTGGTCCCATGGTGTGAAAATGCTTGGTTTCATCTCCTTAGCCAAACCTGGTACTCAGGGGGACTGTGATCCTCAATTACAAAATACATACTTCACATTTCAACCTCTTTCCAATTGGATGTGTCATACCTTTCAACTTTCTGACACTGGGCAATTTATTTTTTTCTCATCGTACACAAAATAATGTGGTGTCTTAACATGCATGGTCTCATGGATTCTATAAAATGCAGCAAATAGACAAGGCAGCCATGGAAAGAACCTTCACTAAAATTCTAATCAGCAGAAATGCACTGCACAGCAGGAGGAATCTCAGGTGGCACCTTTCGGTGGGGTTATCAGATTACAAATGACATGCAAATAGTAAAGTATTTCCAGAATCAAAGGATACTGTCTTAGCACAGACTGCCATAGCAGAATACTACAGACTGGTGGCTTATATGACAGATTATTTATTTCACACAGTTGTGGAGGCTGTGACGTTCAGGTTCAAGGTGCTGGCAGATTTGATTCTTGGTGAGGGCTCTATTGCAAACAGCCACCTTCTCGCTGTGTGCTCACTTGGTAGTAAGGGTGGGAAGAAGAGAGGCAGAGACAGAGAGAGACACACACACAGAGGGCTCTCTGCTGCTGCTGCTGCTGCCACTATGTCACTTCAGTCGTGTCCTACTCTGTGTGACCCCATGGACTGTAGCCCACCAGGCTCCCTCGTCCCTGGGATTCTCCAGGCAAGAACACTGGAGTGGGTTGCCATTTCCTTCTCCAGCGCACGAAAGTGAAAAGTGAAAGTGAAGTCGCTTAGTCGTGTCCGACTCTGTGCGACCTCATGGACTGTAGCCCACCAGGCTCCTCCTTCCATGGGATTTTCCAGGCAAGAGTACTGGAGTGGGGTGCCATTGCCTTCTCCGAGAGGGCTCTCTGGTCTCTTCTTAGAAGGGCTGCAACCTCACCATGAGGACTCCACCCTCATGACCTCATCCAAACCTCATTACTTCCTACCTTAGTCTGTTCCAGCTAAATACCATAGACTGGGTGACCAATAAATAATGGAAGTTTACTGCTCACAGTTCTGGAAGCTGGAAAAACAACATCAGTGTGCCAGCATGGTCAAGTTCTGGGGAGAGCCTTTTTTCCTGGCTACATGCTGCTGATTTACTTCTATTCCTACAAGGTGGAAAAGCACAAAGGAGCTTTCTTCAGCCTCTTTGCGCATGAATCACATTCATGAGGGCTCTGCCCTTATGACCTAATCACTTCCCCAAAGTCCCACCTCCTAATACTATCAGATTGAACATTAGTATTTCAGCATATGAATTTTGGGGGGGACACAAACATTCAGACTATAGCACCTCCCAGAGGCTTCATCCCCAAATATCATCACACTGGGGGTTAGGGCTTTGGTGTATGAATTGGGGCAGCATACAGTTTAGTCTAAAGCAGATACCATTGTTGGTGAGATACATGACCGTTTGGATGACCATTTTCCCAAGTCATTCCTGTTGCTGTTCAGTCGCTTAGTCGTGTCCAACTCTTTATGACCCCATGGATGCAGCAGGCAAGACTTCTCTGTCCTTCACCATCTCCAGGAGTTTGCTCAGATTCATGTCCATTGAGTCGGTGATGCCATCCAACCATCTCATCCTCTGTCACCTGCTTTTGCCTTTAATCTTTCCCAGTCATCAGGGTCTTTTCCAATGAGTCTGCTTTTCACATCAGGTAGCCAAAGTATTGGACCCATTCCTAGTCGAACATAACACATACAATGTAGTGATTCATATCTGTGTTAGGCTGAGGGTTATTTTTGACATGCGACAAAACACACAGCCTTGGCCCTTTCCTGGTCAATGATTGTGTATCCATAGTTTTAACAAAGGTAACATGAAGTTGCTTATTCAAAGAAAGGAAGGAACAACTTATATCCTGCATGCAAAATAATTCCCACTGAATGGCATCAGTCATTTGGAATTTAACAAAACAAAGGAAGTTTTCATTTAGGTTCAAAGAATCAATGGCATACATACAAGATGAGGGGGCAGTGGGATCACTCCTTAAGGAGAAAGGTTTTCTTCAGCATCAAGTTTGATGGGAAGCAAGAGTGTGATAGAGTTATGAAAATGAATAGCAAAATGAATTGCTGTTTGGAAAGTGTCCTGTCCTGACCTTAAAATAGAATGGTTCTATGGGCTCTAGATGCACATTAATATAAAGTGGAGTTTCTCAACTTCAGCACAGTTGACACATTGGATTAGATAATTCTTTGTGGGGGAGGCTCTCCTGTGCATTGGAGGATGTCAAGTTCCATCCCTGTCCTCTACCCAGTAGATACCCATGGCAATCTTATACCCTCTGAACCCTCTCCAGGTCCTGACTATCAAAAATGCCTCCAGACTTGGCCAAATGTCCTCTGAGAGGCAATGTCACCCTCAGTTGAGAACCACTGATATAAAGTATTGCTTTCAATTTTTGGAATCACAATTTAGGAGAGTAACAGCCCCACTAGAAAAATATCCCCTGAGAAGGGCAATGATTACATTAATGCATTTATAAGAAATGCACAGCATACAGAGCACGTGTTGTTAAGGAGCATTTGTAAGTTAAGTCCTTGGGCCTCAAGAGTCCATTAAATAGCCCTCATTCAATATGGGGTCCTTAATAATCTTCAATTATTTGAAGAGTTCTTGATTAAAGGTGGAACAGACCAAGGACATGGCAGGGGGGGGGGGGGGCGGGTTGAAGGGAGGCAGATTTCAGAACACAAGGAACGCTTTTCTTTTAGTTGCTCTTTAAAAAGATCAGATATTACATTAGTGTGCAAAGTCAGAGCTTCTCCCCAATTCAATCCCTAGTGATAATCACAAATAATGTTCTGGGGAGATTTCCCAGATCCCCCCCCGACCCCCAGGTAAAATGGATTAAAGTCAGAATGAACATAAATGTCCTCTTCCCCTGGCTTCTTAGAGTACATGAAATGGCCAATCAAATGCTTCCCTCCTGTTTCACTCCCTCCTCCTCCCACTTTGTGGAGAGTCTTTCTGTTGCACTGGTCCAAGACTTCAGATTTTTTTTTTTAATTGTGAAAAATTTCCAACCCCCCCCCCCCCACCACACACACACGAGAAAATAATTAAAAACAAAAAACCCACCCATGTTCCCATCATCCAGATAGCTTCCTTTTTTAAAATTAATAAATGTATTTTAATTGGAGAATAATTACTTTACAATATTGTGATGGTTTTTAACCATACATCAACCTGAATTGGCCACAGGTATACATGTGTCCCCATAAATATGTTTTCAAAATATTTATTGAATTTGTTACCATATTGCTTCTGTTTTATGTTTTGGTTTTTTGGCCACGAGGCACGTGGGATCTCAGTTCCCCAACCAGGGGTCAAACCTGCATCCCCCACGTTGGGAGGTGAAGACTTAACCATTGGACCACCAGGGGGGGGTCCGTCATCCAGATTTAACAGTCGTCAAGATTATGCTATTTATTTCCTTTACCTTTTTTCTTTTCTGAAGAACTTTAAAGAGCTCTCAGACATCATGTAATTTAACTCCCACATACTTCAGTGTGTTTCTTAAAAACATACAGAATTCCCAAACTTTTATGCTGTAAAATCAGAGGATGGATAGGAGGCTGGAGCTGGGGAGGGGAGAAAACACCTGGAGGAGAAGGAAAAGAAGTAGAAGGTACACCCATTAAATGTGTTAGTTTATCTTATGAAGAAAATGGAACACATAATTTTCACTTAATATAGTAGACATTTTCAGTCAGTTCAGTTCAGTCGCTCAGTCGTGTCTGACTCTGCGATCACATGAATTGCAGCACACCAGGCCTCCCTGTCCATCACCAACTCCCGGAGTTCACTCAGACTCACATCCATCGAGTTGGTGATGCCATCCAGCCATCTCATCCTCGGTCGTCCCCTTCTCCTCATGCCCCCAATCCCTCCCAGCATCAGAGTCTTTTCCAATGAGTCAACTCTTTGCATGAAGTGGCCAAAGTACTGGAGTCTCAGCTTTAGCATCATTCCTTCCAAAGAACACCCAGGACCAGTCTTTAGAATGGACTGGTTGGATCTCCTTGCAGTCCAAGGGACTCTCAAGAGTCTTCTCCAACACCACAGTTC
The DNA here is from genome assembly GCF_032405125.1 of Capricornis sumatraensis. Classification (NCBI taxonomy): domain Eukaryota; kingdom Metazoa; phylum Chordata; class Mammalia; order Artiodactyla; family Bovidae; genus Capricornis; species Capricornis sumatraensis. The sequence continues at coordinate 224,030,479 of NC_091069.1, forward strand.
AAAAGCATCAATTCTTCAGTGCTCAGCTTTGTTTTAGTCTAACTCTCACATCCATACATGACCACTGGAAAAACCATAGCCTTGACTAGACGGACCTTTGTTGGCAAAGTAATGTCTCTGCTTTTCAATATGCTGTCTAGGTTGGTCATAACTTTCCTTCCAAGGAGTAAGCTTCTTTTGATTTCATGGCTGCTGTCACCATTTGCAGTGATTTTGGAGTCCCCCAAAATAAAGTCTGACACTGTTCCCACTGTTTCCCCATCTATTTGCCATGAAGTGATGGGACCGGATGCCATGATCTTCGTTTTCTGAATGTTGAGCTTTAAGCCAACTTTTTCACTCTCCTCTTTCACTGTCATCAAGAGGCTTTTTAGCTCCTCCTCACTTTCTACCATAAGGGTGGTGTCATCTGCACATCTGAGGTTATTGATATTTCTCCCGGCAATCTTGATTCCAGCTTGTGCTTCTTCCAGCCCAGCATTTCTCATGATGTACTCTGCATAGAAGTTAAATAAGCAGGGTGACAATATACAGCCTTGACGTACTCCTTTTCCTATTTGGAACCAGTCTGTTGTTCCATGTCCAGTTGTAACTGTTGCTTCCTGACCTGTATATAGGTTTCTCAAGAGGCAGGTTAAGTGGTCTGGTATTCCCATCTCTTTCAGAATTTTCCACAGTTTATTGTGATCCACACAGTCAAAGGCTTTGGCATAGTCAATAAAGCCGAAGCAGAAATAGATATTTTTCTGGAACTTTCTTGCTTTTTCGATGATCCAGCGGATGTTGGCAATTTGATCTCTGGTTCCTCTGCCTTTTCTAAAACCAGCTTGAACATCTGGAAGTTCACAATTCACATATTGCTGAAGCCTGGCTTGGAGAATTTTGACCATTACTTTACTAGTGTGTGAGATGAGTGCAATTGTGCAGTAGTTTGAGCATTCTTTGGCATTGCCTTTCTTAGGGATTGGAATGAAAACTGACCTTTTCCAGTCCTATGGCCACTGCTGAGTTTTCAAATTTTCTGGCATACTGAGTGCAGCACTTTCACAACATCATCTTTCAGGATTTGAAATAGCCCAATCCATCACCTCCACTAGCTTTGTTCGTAGTGATGCTTTCTAAGGCCCACTTGACTTCACATTCCAGGATGTCTAGCTCTAGATGAGTGATGACACCATCGTGAGTATCTTGGTCATGAAGATCTTTTTTGTACAGTTCTTCTGTGTATTCTTGCCACCTCTTCTTAATATCTTCTGCTTCTGTTAGGTCCAGACCATTTCTGTCCTTTATTGAGTCCATCTTTGCATGAAATGTTCCCTTGGTGCCTCTAATTTTCTTGAAGAGATCTCTAATCTTTCCCATTCTGTTCTTTTCCTCTATTTCTTTGCATTGATCACTGAGGAAGGCTTTCTTATCTCTTCTTGCTATTCTTTGGAACTCTGCATTCAGATGCTTATATCTTTCCTTTTCTCCTTTGCTTTTTGCTTCTCTTCTTTTCACAGCTATTTGTAAGGCCTCCTCAGACAGCCATTTTGCTTTTTTGCATTTCTTTTCCATGGGGATGGTCTTGATCCCTGTCTCCTGTACAATGTCAGAAACCTCCATCCATAGTTCATCAGGCACTTTATCAGATCAAGTCCCTTAAATCTATTTCTCACTTCCACTGTATACTCATAAGGGATTTGATTTAGGTCATACCTGAATGGTCTAGTGGTTTTCCCTACTTTCTTCTATTCAAGTCTGAATTTGGCAATAAGGAGTTCACGATCTAAGCCACAGTCAGCTCCCAGTCTTGTTTTTGCTGACTGTATAAAGCTTCTCCATCTTTGGCTGCAAAGAATATAATCAATCTGATTTCGGTGTTGACCATCTGGTGATGTCCATGTGTAGAGTCTTCTCTCGTGTTGTTGGAAAAGGGTGTTTGTTATGACCAGTGCGTTCTCTTGGTAAAACTCTGTTAGCCTTTTCCCTGCTTCATTCTGTATTCCAAGGCCAAATTTTCCTGTTACTCCAGGTGTTTCTTAACTTCCTACTTTTGCATTCCAATCCCCTATAATGAAAAGGACATCTTTTTTGGGTGTTAGTTCTAAAAGGTCTTGGAGGTCTTCATAGAACCATTCAACTTCAGCTTCTTCAGCGTTACTGGTTGGGGCATAGACTTGGATTACTGTGATATTGAATGGTTTGCCTTGGAAATGAACAGAGATCATTCTGTCATTTTTGAGGTTGCATCCAAGTACTGCATTTTGGACTCATTTGTTGACCATGATGGCTACTCCATTTCTTCTGAGGGATTCCTGCCTGCAGTAGTAGATATAATGGTCATCTGAGTTAAATTCACCCATTCCAGTCCATTTTAGTTCGCTGATTCCTAGAATGTCGACGTTCACTCTTGCCATCTCTTGTATGACCACTTCCAATTTGCCTTGATTCATGGACCTGACATTCCAGGTTCCTATGCAATATTGCTCTTTACAGCATCAGACCTTGCTTCTATCACCAGTCACATCCACAGCTGGGTATTGTTTGTGCTTTGGCTCCATCCCTTCATTCTTTCTGGAGTTATTTCTCCATTGATCTCCAGTAGCATATTAGGCACCTACTGACCTGGAGAGTTCCTCTTTCAGTATCCTATCATTTTGCCTTTTCATACTGTTCATGGGGTTCTCAAGGCAAGAATACTGAAGTGGTTTGCCATTCCCTTCTCCAGTGGACCACATTCTGTCAGAACTCTCCACCATGACCCGCCTGTCTTGGGTGGCCCCACAGGGCATGGCTTAATTTCATTGAGTTAGACAAGGCTGTGGTCCTAATGTGATTAGATTGACTAGTTTTCTGTGATTATGGTTTCAGTGTGTCTGCCCTCTGATGCCTTCTCGCCACACCTTCTGTCTTACTTGGGTTTCTCTTACCCTGGACGTGGGGTATCTCTTCAAGGCTGCTCCAGGAAAGCGCAGCAGCTGGTCCTTACCTTGGATGAGGGATATCTCCTCACTGCCGCCCTTCGTGGCCTTGAACGTGGAGTAGCTCCTCTTGGCCCTCCTGAGCCTACGCAGCCACCGCTCCTTGGACATGGGGTTGCTCCTCCCAGCCACCACCCCTGGCCTCAGATGCGGGATAGCTCCTCTTGGCCATGCTTCCCTTTTAGAAAGAGTATTTTTCCAAAGATTCCCTCACAATGTGCCAGGCTCTCAGTCCTTCACCTGAGCTACCTTGTTTAAATTCACAGTAACTTTATGCTAGAAGTGCTACAATAATCCCTGTGTTACAGATGGGGGCTTAAACTTCTTGTCCAAGGTCACTGCATTTGGGGGCAGAGGCAGGTCTTAAACCCAAGTCTGTCTAATGCCAAAGTGTGACTGTCAGCCTCTCCTCCACAGTAACTGTGCCAGGAGGCTGTGAAACCCAGCCATGGGGGAATGCCCATCTGATACACATGGAGAGTTCTATGGCTCTGTGCTGTCAGAAATGCCACCCTACAAGTGTGCAATCCTTTCTCAGAGGTTCCTGTCTTTATAAATTCCTGTAAAAATGAACACTCTTCCTGGGAAAGCAGCACCAGCAAGATAAATTCACTGCTCATGAAACATGACTAGCAGGAAGGGAATTGATTTAGTCTGTTCAGGCTGCTATAACAAGTTGCAATACATCAGGTGGCTTATAAACAGCAGAAAGTTATTTCTGACAATTCTGACAACTGAAAGTCCACTATCAGGATGTCAACAGGGTGGAGTTCTGGTGAGAGCCCTAATCCAGTTGCAGTTGGCTCACTTCCTGTTGTATCTTCACATGGTGGAGAGAGAGCAAGCTGGCACTCCGGGGCTTCTTGTATAAAGGCACTAATTCCACTCAGGAAGGCTCCACCCTCATGACCTAAGCACCTTCCGAAGGCTTCACCTTCTAACACCTTCATAGTAGGGGTTAGGAGTTCAACATATGAATTCAGGGAAGGAGCCCAAACATTCAATCCTTAGCAGAAATGAAGTGATTAGGAGCAGGAACTCTAGACTCAGACAAACCTGGTCTCAAATCCTGCCACTGTCCTTATGAGCTCTGACCTTGGGCAAATTGCTTAACATCTTCAGGTCTCAGTTTTCTCTTTGGTAAAGTAGCAGTTATTACATGGCTACAAGGGATGGAGGCAGACAGAGGATGAGAGAAGCCTAATATGAGGGGGAATAATATGGAAAGGCAAGCTTCCCAGGTGGTGCAAATGCTAAAGTATCCACCTGCCAGTGGAGGAGATACAAGAGAAGTAGGTTCAGTCTCTGGGTAGAGAAGATACCCTGGAGAAGGAAATGGCAACTCACTTCAGTATTCTTGCCTGGAAAACTTCACGGACAGAGGAGCCTGGCAAGCTATAGTCCATGGGGTCGCAAGAGTCAGACGTGACTGAGCAAGCACACAGCAGACGCTAGATCACCATCAAAAATAAGGTTTACCTGTTGGGTTGGTGGTGGTGGCCTTTTGTTTCATACTGGAGGATTTCAGTCTATACCCAAAAAAGTCTATGTCATAGTTTCTGAACAGTGTCCTTGCCATTGATGTCACCCCTTTGGGCTAGACTTTGTGGGGGAAAGCACTTGTTGACATGGAGGGTGGGGCTAGTGGGATGGCACATGGAAGCCAGAACCATCTATTGACAGAACATCATGATCATGCAGGCTCATAAAGTGTCAAGGATGTTCTCTGCTCTCCTCATCATTATTCAATACTGCAAATATAGCCAGGCTTCCTACATTGCATGTAAAGTTGACCAACTGCAAAGGTGGGACTTTGATGCTAAAGCTAGGACCACCCAGGGCAAACAGGGTGAATTGGTCATCCTCTTTGTACATCTCCAGGTGATCTTCATGAAGTTGCCGTTTTGTGTAGGGCACAGTGTGCGTAACTGTATACTAGTTCTGGAAAGTGTTATTTTTTTTTTAAAAAAAATTCTGCTTAGAGTTAAAATCAGTGGGACTTCCCTCATGGTCCAGTGGTTAATACTCTACATTCCCAGTGCAGGGGGTATGGGGTCCATCGCTGGTCAGAGGACTAAGATCCCATATGCTGAGGGTGCAGCCAAAGAAAAAGGGGTTAAAATTATTGTGGACAGTTTGTATTCTCAATGGTTAGCTGAAAATGCCTCTACAAAATAGAAAAGGCCAGACAAATAAATAACAAAGTTATTTGGGCTCTATTTGGAGAAAAGGTCAATCTTTTTTGGCTCTAAAAATAAATAAAATTACTTAGTCTCCATTTGAAGAAGGAGGCAGGTTTTCCCTTCCTAAGCCATTTATTCCCTTAACAGTTTTATTCCTTCAGCATTTTCACACATATGGAAAAGGTGAACAAGTAAAAACACAACCACATACACTCCATCTAGTTTTTAACAACTGTTAGAATATTGCCATATATATACACACTCTCACCTCTCTTTTTGTCTGTTTCTAGGTATGTACATGTGATATATTTGAGTTCTCTCTTTCTATGCATGAGTGCTAAAAATATTCATGTATTTTTAATTTTTATTGGTTTGAAGATAAGTTGCAAATGTCATGACATTTCACCCCTTAATACTTCATCTCACATCTCGTGTCATTAATTGCACTTAAGAAAATTAACAATTCCATACAATCTTTAATCTCAGTGTTCCCCACTTTTATCCAAATTGGTGCTTTAGAAAATCACATTATTATCATTCATTAATAGATTTAATTTTTGCCTATTTCCTTTAAGTCTGTATCTTGTCTCATGCTATTCCTCATAACACCAGAAGTAAGTGTTCATAAGACAAGGCTGAGTTGATTGCTTGCTGTGGTAAGGGAGAATGATACCTGGACAGAGCCTAATAGTGTCTCCAGAGAAGGAAAGGCAGTTGGGATATTCACTGAGTGTCTGAAGTCTGGTTTAAGGTGGATCTTTCCATGGAGGATTAGAGGATGGGGTGCCTGGGTAGGACTGAGTAAGGATCAAGACATAATAATTTAAGATTCATGATTTCAGGATATCTCCAAGGTCTAACATTCTGTGAGCCATTGTGCCACATTTTCTTATTCAAAAGCACAAAGCAGTGTCTCCTGGGGATGCTGAAAAACCTACCTGTCCCCTGATCACACCACCAAATCTGCAGAGTCTCAGTAGTTTCTCTGAACTCATGACATCTAAGATGCTTCTGACATTTAAGGCTTCAGCTGGGGATGCTGAAGGTCACCAGGGTTTTTTTTTTTTTCACCTCATCAAACTTAGATTTTAGCTTGGGAGCCAGTGACTGAGGGAATGCCATTCCAGGGCTGGCACAGATTATGGAGGAAAGGGACTCTGTAAGTCCCACACCCAAGATCAGAAGTTTAATATTTAAAAAGGAATTTGTAGCAAAATCAATATAAAAATCAATATTTCTCTGCACTAGCAATGAACAATCTGAAAATGAAATTAAGAAAGCAATTCTATTAACGCAAAAAAGAAGCAGACTCACAAATACAGAGACAAACTAATGGTTACCAGTGGGGAGAGGGCAAAGGTAAGGGGCAAGACAGGGGTAGGGGAACAAGAGGTATAAACTATTGGATATATAACAAGCTACAAGGATATATTGTACAATATGAGGAATAGAGCCAATATTTTATAGTAAATACAAATGGAGTATACACTTGAAAATTGTGTACACTTGTAATTTGTATTGTACATCAAACATACTTCAATGAAAGAACAAAACAATTCCATTAATAACATGTCAAAAAATGAAAGAAAATGTGATGTCATTCTTCAAAATAATTAAACATAGAATTATCATATGATCCAGCAATTTCTCTTCAAGGTATATACCCAAAAGAACTGAAAGCAGAAACTCTAACAGATATTCACATACCCATGTTCATAGCACCATTACACACCATAGCCTAAAGTTGGAAGTACCCCAAGTGTCCATTGATGGATGAATGGGTAAGCAAAACGTGGTATATATTTGCAATAGAATATTATTTGGCAAATGAAGTACTGATATAGTCAACAGTATGGATGAACTTCGAAAACATAAGCAAAAGAAGTCAGACACAAAAGGCTATATATTATATAATTCTATTTATATGAAATGTGGAGAACTGACAGATTCATAGAGACTGAAAAACGACTACGGTTGCCAGAGCATTGGAGCAGCAAAAAAGTAGGGAGTGAGTACTAGTGTTGTGGGGCTTCTTTTTCAGGTGATGGACTGTTCTAGAATCAGATTGTAGTGATGGTTTCCAAGTCTTGTGTATACACTAAAATCCTCTGAATTGTACACTTTAAAATGATGATTTGTATGGTATATGAATCATATCCTATTTTTTTTAAAAAAGGGGAACTTGGAACAATCATGTGGATCCTGTTTCCCACAGGATTGAAGGGAAGTGATGTGAGCTCTCAGGATTTATCCTCCTTGAACACAACCTTATCTGTAGAGGAGATGTCCAAAACATCATCCTTAAAATTGCTATCTCTGGATTGGGATTGGCCATCAAAAAAGACCATCACGGCAAAGCTGTGATTTCCTAGAATAAATTTGAAATTGCTGGAAAAGGTACTTGACTGGGGCAGCTTGCATTACATACCCAGCCCTTGAGCCAAACAAACAGCTGAGGGGCAGGGGATAGTTAGGGATAAAAGGAGGAACTGCTATGCCCCATCCCTGGACCAGTCAACTGTGGTCAGGGGTCACCAGGTACAATTATGTTTGTTCGGATTGCAAGCAGGCAGAGGCAGAGGAGGGTCAGGTCCAACGTGCCCGTGCACTACACAGTCATCTGTCAGCCTGTCATCTCCAAGTCCTGTGTAGATGTTCGTATCAGAAGCTTTAGGATGAAAAGATATTTCCTTTCTAGAGGTTGGAGATAACCCAGGGAGTTGACCTAGGCCTGGCCTACCACCAGCCATACAGATCTGCCCTTCCTTGCTCCAGAGAGAAAGAAAATACTTCCTCTCTCTCAACTCTGCCAGGGTGGAAGAGAGAAGAGGAGAACTAACCCCTTCACTAGTCCCCTGGATCCCATCCACCAGCTCTGAACTAAGAGGAATTGGGGGCTTTTTAGTTGCTCTGTATAAAACTGGTTTCAGTTAGTGAGAAAGAAGAGAAGAATGAAGACTGGAGAAGCAACTGACAGCCTCTGCCAAACCATTCAAACCACCTTATGATCTTCATGGAAGGATAGGGTTAGGGAGTCCCGAGGGGATGGAGGGTAGGGAGGGCAGGAAGTGCAGTCAGGCCCTTTTGTGGCGGAAGGGGCAGCCAATGCCTAGGAACTGTAGACTATTGGGAACCCAGGTGGCCACTCTGGGGTTCTCTTTCTGGGGCTCTGTGGTGGTTTTTAGTTGGTTCTTTACTCCACATAATTACCTCCTACTTTTTTTTTTTCTCTCCCATCTGGCTCTCTGTGTCTGTGTGCACAAAGCAGAAGATGGTCACTCCCTCGATCCTGAGACCCCATGTCCTTTGCGCAAGGACACTGACGAGGATCACTGGGCTTTCTCTGACTACTCACCTCCAACTTCCCAGGAAAGAGAATCTGACCATCTCCCTTTGCTCAGGGCTTACTCTTGCTCCAATGATCTGTGGTCAAAGGGCCACTCAGCTCAAATCTGTCTGCTAGAGCCATGTGTGTGTGTGTGTGTGGATGGGTGGGTGTTGAGGTTAGGATAGTAATTCTCAAAAGAGTACTTCTCAGCCAGAATAAGGGCTTTCTCCAATAAGTAGCCATAATGTAGTAAAATGAACTTCCATTAATAAATATACAGATAATCAGAAAGTTCAAATTTAAAAGTATCTCCCTGGGACTTCCCTGGCAGTCCAGTGGTTAAGACTTTGCCTTCCAATGCAGGAGGTGTGGGTTCAATCCCTGGTTAGGGACTTGCGATCCCACCATGCCTCTTGGCCAGAAAACCAAAACATAAAACAGAAGTGCTATTGTAATAAATTCAATAAAGACTTAAAATGGCCCACATCAGAAAAAAAAAAATCTTCAAAAAAAGTATCTCTTTGATCACATGAAATCGCTGAGGCCCTGCCAGACCCCAAAATGCCATCTGAAATACCACATCAAGAGAAGGGTAGGTTAGATCCTATATCATTTTTAAGTTCATCTTGGAGTCTTTACAAAAATCTGTCATTTATGTCTGAGCTGGGTGGGAATGCCCCACTAACCAGAATATCCCATTCTCTGGCCTGCCAAATAAATAGGGGTTTACTGTCTTCCCTGGAGTCTGGAATGGATTCAGCCAAATAGGCTCCACATTTCCATGAGTTTTAAGATGCTGACTATCAGCCAGCTCCACCCCACCAAGTGTAATTGTTGACAGCTGTGTCTTGAAAAGAGTTTCTTTTGTTGCCCATCCAGCTGAGTGAGCCGAATTGCTTCATTAACATTTAGGCCGTGTTACACGTTCAAGTGCTTGTGAGGTATCTGGATTTCAGATGAGGTTAGGTTTTTTTTTTCTCCTTTTAAAAAAAATCTGGTTTCCAACATGACAAGCCTCCATTTTTGTAATAAGTTTTTTTGTGTTTATGGGTGCTATTGAAAGCCGATTTGCATCTTTGTTCATTTGTCATGCAAAATCATACAGAAATGACTGTTATGGGTTGACCTAGTTATTAAGGGCTTTTATATTTGGGAAGAGCAAATTGCAAATCATTCTTTGGAGAAGCAATGGCTGTTGGTGTTTCACCACCCAAGAAGATGATGTCAGTTTCAAAGGGTGCTTGGCAGGGGGAGAGGAAGCTCCCCTGCAAAATTCACAGGCTTCCTTAAGCCATCCCAAATGAAAGCACAGATGAATTTAACCAAAAACCAAAACCCAACAACACAGAAAAACAACCAAACAAATAAAAAAATCAAACAAACAAATAATGAATTTGCTATGAAAATTCAGCTTCAAGACAAATCCCCTCACCTACACTTTAAAGGAAATTTATGCTCTATACCAGCAGTTCCAATCTGTTCGGCCCCAGGGATGGGTTTCATGGAAGTCAATTTTTCCATGGACCTGGGATATGGGGGTATGGTTTCAGGATGACTCAAGTGCATTACATTTGTTGTGCACTTTATTTCCATTATTATCAGCTCCACCTCAGATCATCAGACATTAGATCCTGGAAGCTGAGGATCCTTGCCTGCTTTAAACCATTTCTCTGTAGGAGTTCAGGAGCTGTAGTAGTAAGCAGCCCCTTCTCAGTCTGAGGCTCTAGGACCAGAAGAATTCCTTGTGGCATACATTAAGTGCTAATCCAATATCTATTTTCCTTGTTAACCTCAGTCATTATGAAGGTAACAGTATGCTGTTTTAAAAGTACACACCTCCTCAGACTACCTTGCAGCTAGAGGTGGCCCATGGGGTCCTAATCTTGCCAATGAAATGTAACAGGAAGTCATTAAATGAGACCTCCAGAAAAACATCTCAGAAGAAGCAGGGTTGCCTGCCAATGGCCTGGGCCTTTGTTCCCTTATTGGTCATTACTGTCTCGGGACACGGGTGCGGGGGCACCAGAGGTGGCTGCAGAGGCAGTGGTCACCTGGCGTGGAGCCGGAAGATAGAAGGAGCCCAGGTCTCTGCTGTCAGCCCAGAGAAGCTGTGTCATTCTAGGAGGTCTAGCTCTGGACTTCTCTTATCTGTCATTTACAGCCAAACATAGTCTTAATTAAACCCTCCAGAAGGGCACAGAGAGGGTTTTTGCTTTTTGGGTGGGGCCAATTCTGGTTATCTATTATTGTACAGCAAGTTATTCTAAAACATATGGCTTAAAGTGACAACTATGTTATTATCTCTCTTATCCCATGGACTGCAGCCCACCAGGCTCCTCTGTCCATGGGAACTCCCAGGCAAGAATACTGGAGTAGTTGTCATTTCCTTCTGTAGGGTTATCTTTCTTACTCAGCCAATGTTGGCTGGGCAATATTTCTGCTCCCTGTGGCACTGGCTGAGGTCACTGGGCGGTACTCAGCTGGTGGATGGGATGGTCTGGGACGTCCAAGACAGCTTCACCCAAATATCTGGTACTTTGACAGAGTAGCTTGTAAAGCAGGGTTCAGTGGGATCTCTCAACTGAGTCACTTATATACTTTCCCCAATGTGACGGTCTCAGGTCGGTCAGATATTCTGTGGTGGTGCAGGGAACCCAGAAAGAAAAAGCTCCAAACAGATAGTTCCAGTTTCTCAAATCTGGACCTTGAAATAAATGTAGCATCACTTAAAATGTATTATGTTGGTCAAAGTAGTTGCGGAACTAACTAGATTCTGGAACAAGGGGACTTAGACCTACCTTCTGATTCGAATATTGTCAAAGAACATGTGACCATTTTTAATTTGCCAAAGGGCAATGAGCTACAAGGTTACTTTGACAACGTTTGATCATAGACCTAGAATAGGCAGGTATACCTCTGAAAGTAGGCCTAATATCCATTCCCTTATTGGATTTACAAGAGGAGCTAGAGGACATATTCTAAAACATATGGTTGTGTTTGTGAGAATGTTTCTGAAAGACACTAGCATTTGACTGGTGAACTGAGTAAAGAAGATCGCCCTCATCAATGAAGATGAGCATCATTCAATCCATCAAGGGCCTAAACAGAACAAAAAAGATGGAGGAAGGGTAAATTTGCTCTCTGTGCTTGAGCTGGGATGTTAAGCCTCTGTTCTTGAATGTGCCCCTGGTCCTGGGGCTTGCAGCCTTGGACCAGGACTTACACCATTGGCTCCCTTGGTTCTTAAGTCTTCAGATTTAGACCAGAACTACACCACCAGCCTTCCTGGGCCTTCAGTTGTACACAGCAGATTGTGGGATTTCTCAGTCTTCAATCATGTGAGCCAATCCCTCATAATACATTTCTTTCCATGTATCTGTATATATCTTATTGATTCTGTTCCTCTGGGGAACCCTAACTAATATAGTGACCTAAGTTGCTGCTCTTTATGTAAAGATCCTGGCCCACAGATGAAGAATCCTGGGTTTGGTCTTCAGCTTGGTGCTAAAGATCTGTGTGACTATGAAAGCCTCCAGTCACACCTTCAGATTTCAGTTTCTCATCCACAAAATGATGGGACTGGATTTTATAATCTCTGAGTTCTCTTCCACTGTAAATTCTACAGGTCTAGGCAATCACTATTTATGATTATGAAGAGCTGGGATCATGATTTCTTTTCTTAGTTAAAAAAAAAAATGACATGCCTTTTCTGTCATCAAGTTCCATGGCATTTTCTTCCACAGACTTAGTTCATTTATAGAGCAGACCTCAGAGAGAGCTCGGGGTAAAGACAATATTTTTGTGAAAATTAAATCTTCCCAGTTAATTTGATTTCCTTGACTTTCCCTGAGAACTTGTCCTTTCCAAACTTTCCCTGCTGTTCTCTTTTAAAATTATAACATAAACTGTTTCCTTTGTCATTGGAACATGACAGCAGACTCATTACAGCCAAATGTTTCAGGGTTCACTAAGTTCTTAAACCATGGGGGAATCTAAGAAGTCTTAATAACAAAGCAAATGAACAAGAGCCTGCGAGGGAATGATTTGGGGTTCATTTAAGAAAAGGGGACCACTTATGACTAAAAGATGAATGCCTAGAGGAAAAAATCGAACCTGATGGTGGGAGGACAGCCAAAGATACTTCTTTCAGGGAATTTATTCCTTTTTTCCCACTTCAAAGATTTGTAGTAATAGTATGTAATTCAATCCCACAAAAAATTGGGGATATCTAAAGAATTCATGGAACATCTACATGACTTGGAGTATAATGGTGAGTCTTGAGATTTGAGAATGTCAAAGAAAAACTAGAGCTGGACTGTAGTTAAGTATTACAAACTGATTTTATTCAGGGTTATGGTGGTGCTAATGGTAAAGAGACTAACCTGCCTGCCAATGAGGGAGACACAGGTCCCATCAGGGAGATCTCCTGGAGGAGGAAATGACAACCCACTCCAGTATGCTTGCCTGGAAAATTCCAGGGACAGAGGAGCCTGACGGTCTACAGTTCATGGGGCTGCAAAGAGTCAGACATGACTGAGCACGCTCAAGAGTCAGAATTTAGAGCCAAGGAGTAGAGTGAGAGTCAGCAGATAAAAAATTTCTTAGAAGAAACATCAGGGGTAAAGCAAGTTCTGGCTAAGCTAACCTAATAGGATTGTTGCTGAAGACAAATCAGGGTGATCAGACATCATCTGGGGGAAGGAAAAGGATGAAGAGCCTAATTAGATATTCATAGTAGTTGGATGTGGAGGATGGGGGTTCTTGGTAAAATGACTTGGCAGGGTTCTTGATAAAACTGGATTTTATAAAGAAGTGCACAGATGGACCCAGGAGAAGGCTCAGGCTATTGACTAAAATTCGGTCAAGTAAAGAATCTCTGTCAAGAAGTGGAAAAACCTGGGTTTCTTTCTGAGGGACAAATATATATATGACTTTTGCTTTGACTTCCTGTAGTATTCTGGCTAAATCTATTAACTGTTTCATGATTATGTTACAGATATGTTATTTGGTTTCTAGGAGAAAAAGAAAAACGAGCTGCAGTATGCTTTCTTCTATTATATTAGTATAATATACTACTATGTAAGGTTTGCAGTTTGTTTTGGGAAATAAATGCTATAAGACATCCTCATGACTCTATCCTTGGGATCCATTCTGGGGGACAGCATTATAAAATAAGATTGCTTTATATGGAGGTCTTTGTGACTCATCAGTAACTAGTCTCCTTTGGGGGCTTCCCCAGGGGCTCCGTAATAAAGAATCTGCCTGTAATGCAGGACCTGCAGGAGATGAAGCTTTGATCTCTGGGTAGGGCTACAGTTCATAGGGTCGCAGAGTCAGACATGACTGAAGTGACTTAGAAGGCATGTACATTCTCTTTTGGGTTAGCCCAAGAAAGACAATGCACACAAAAGGACACTTAATAGTGAATGCTGTTATACTGAAGACTCACTCATTAATAGTAACAAGATAAGAATCAGAATATTTATCAACGGCCGTATGCCAACAGTGTGCCAGGCACCCTGCTGGACGCTTGTCCATACGTTGCTTATATTCCTCACAGTGGCCCTGGAAGGTCTACATCTGAAAAGACTGAGACGCAGGGAGCTTGAGTCTTCAGACTGGAGAGTGGTGGGGCTGGAATTCTAACCCAGTCATGTGTGTTGCCAAAGCCCAAGCTTTTTCCACTTCTGTCTTTATCCAATTATCCCTTTGAGGGTAGTGCAAATATTTTTAGAATACCATAGAACAACTGCAAACAAACAATTTGTATTTTCCTCACTTGGTAACAAAAGACAAGACAATCAGGCAGCAATTATATTGTTGAAACAGGATATTTTCCCTTTAAGATTTATATGGTAAATACACATTGTCAAATATTTCTGGATTCTATGGAGCTCTTTTTCACCCCAACAAATGCTCTTCAGAAGTTCATGGAAACCACGATAGACACTCACTATGCTTGTCTGGTGGGTGAGAAGTTAAAATGTATCCAAATTTAATTAGGTGCTGCCTTTTTGGATCATTTTTAGTTTTGAATTTATAGCCTCCTCCAGTACTCTTGCCTGGAAAATCCCATGGACAGAGGAGCCTGGTAGGCTGCAGTCCATGGGGTCGCTAAGAGTCGGACAGGACTGAGCGACTTCATTTTCACTTTTCACTTGTGTGCATTGGAGAAGGAAATGGCAACCCACTCCAGTGTTCTTGCCTGGAGAATCCCAGGGACGGGGGAGCCTGGTGGGCTGCTGTCTATGGGGTCTCAGAGTCGGACAGGACTAAAGTGACTTAGCAGTAGCAGCCACTCCACTTACCTTGTTCTTTTTTTTTTTTTTGAAAGGAAGAATTAAGAGTTTTATTTGCTGATGATATGAATATATTTTTTTCTAAAAATTCAAAGGAAATCTACAAATATATTACTAGAATGAATTTAGGAAGCTCTTGAATACAAGGTTAATGTTTCTGAAAATCAATTCTATGTTGATATAACTGTTAGAAATAGTTTAAAATGCAATATTATTTGAAATATCCCCCCAAAGGATAAAATAACTAGAATCAGTTTAATGAAAAAGCACTCATCTTGTCTTTTGAGTGGATTCTTCCTTTTTAAATCTTTTCTTGTTATTCCCACTTCTCTTTATTGCCCCCAGGGGCTCCACTCCTGACCTTTCAATTGTAGACACCCACTTTCTAAGACTGCCAGACTTGCCTTGACTCCTGTTTACCCAAGACCATTAAAAAAAACACCTTGATAAAAAGCATCCCATTCAGGAGTGGCTGCACATACTGCTACCCTGTCCTAGGCCAAATTCTTGATTTTTTCCTTTCCTCTGCCAGGTGGCTGCACAGATATTTCATTTCAATTCAGGGTCCCTGTCATCAAGTTGTGAAGCACAAAAATAAATCACCTGCTTACTGGCATCCTCCTAAAAACTTTGAAGAAACAGTAAAACCAGTACAAAAATGTAGTTAAAAAAAAACCTTTTCTAAACAACAGGGTCCTAAAGTCAGCATCTTGAGAAAATCATAATGGAAAAGAATATAAAAAAGAAAGGATTTATATGTGTAACTGAATCATTTTATTGTACAGCAGAAATGAACACAACATTGTAAATCAACTATACTTCAATGAGAAAAAAATTAAAAAAACAAACTTCTCATTTCGTATCATTATAGACTGACAGGACGTGGCAAAAGTAATAGAGATGCTGCATATATTTCACCCAGTTATCCCCAATGACGGCAGCTAACATACCTTCAGCACAGTATCAGCACTAGGAAATGACACTGGCACCATGCACAGACCCATTCATATTTCACATTTTACATGTATCGTGTGTGTGTATGTGCACACAATCTATGAAATTTTATCACATGTGTAAATTCATACATCCAGTACCACAGTCAAGGTTCAAAACTGTTTAATCACCACAAAGTTTCCTCATGACAACCTCACACCCACCTTCCTCTTTCATTATCTTTTAATCCTTGGCCATCTGTTCTCTATCTCCATAAGTTTCACATTTTGAAACTATTGTGTATTTGGAGTTATAAAATACCTTTTAAGATTGGTCTTCTTTACTTAGTATAATTCTATCACAATCTTTTTGATAAAATGTGTGCTCATTACTTTTATCAATTTTCTAATTGTTTTTTTTTAAAAAGCTATTGAGTTTAATATATATATGTATGAAAGTGAAGTGAAAGAGAAAGTGTGAGTCACTCAGTCGTGTCCGACTCTTTGCGACCCCATAGACTGTGGCCCACCAGGCTTCTCTGTCCATGGGATTCTCCAGGCAAGAATACTGGAGTGGGGGCCATGCTGTTCTCCAGGGGATCTTCCCAACCTGGGGATCGATCCTGGGTTTCCTGCACTGCAGAAAGATTATTTACCATCTGAGCAACCAGGGAAGCCATATATATATGGCGATACATATACACACACATAGTCTAAATATAAGTCTTTTGTCAGATATGTGGTTTACAAATATTTTCTCCCAGTCTGTATCTAGTGCCTTTATTTTCTTAGCAGAGTCCTTTACAGAGCAAAGTTCTTAGGTTTCATAAACTCCAATTGGCCAATTTGTCTTGTTTGGATGGATTATGCTTTCATATCACGTCTAAGAACTCTTCATCTAGCCCTAGGTCCTGAAATTTTCCCCTTTGTTGTCTTCTAAAATTTCTATGGATTTATGTTTCAAAATATGATGTATTTTGAGATAATTTTTATACCAAGTATGAGGTTTAGATTAAGGTTCATTATTTTTGCCTACACATATTCAATTGTTCCAGCATGATTTATTGAAAAGAATAGCTTTCCTCTTTTTGAACTGCTTTTGCACCTTTGTCAAAAATCAGCCAGCCATACTTGTTGCAATGGTCTATTTCTGAATTATATTGCTCTGTTGATCTTTGTGTGTATCACTCTGCCAGTTTCACACTTTCTTGATGACTGTAGTTATATGTGAAGTCTAAAAATCAGGTACAGGGATTCAGTCCATTTTATTCTAATTTTTTAAAATTGTTTTAGCTATTCTAGTTTCTAGGCCTCTCCATATATATTTAGAATGTTTGCCCATATATGCAACAATTATTATTGGAATTTTGATAGGAATTAGACTAAAACTATAGTTCAATTTGGGGAGAACTGATATATTCATTATGTTGAAGATGAACATAGTACATTCCTCTATTTTTCTAAGCGCTTTAATTTTTTTTCCACCAGCATTTTGCATTTTTAGCATACAAGTCCAGTACATGGCTTATCAGATTTACCTAAATATTTAATTTCCTTGAAAAATTGATTCTCAAGTTTATACAAAAGAACAAAAACACAGAATACCCAGCACAATATGGAAGAATAATAAAGCTGAAAGACTGATACTACCTAAATTCAAGACTTACTATAAAGCTACAGTAATCAAAATGGTTGTTATTGGTGAAAGAATAGACAAACAGAAGAGAATGGAGAGGCCAGAAATATACCCACATAAATATAATCAAATCTTTGACAAAAGAGCAAAAGAAACACAGTGGAGCAAAGGTATTCTCTTCAACAAATGGCTGGAATAACAGACATCCACACACAGAAACAAAGAAAGAAAAAGGAAATATATGTAAACATATAGCTGATTCACTTTGCTGTACAGCAGAAACTAACACAACATTGTAAAGCAACTACACTCCAATAAAAATTAATTAAAAAATACAATAGCGGTCATTCCTCTACCACACTATGCCGTGGACAATGCTTACTCTCTTCTCAATAACAATCAATTAAAAAAAAATACTACGTACCACTTGAAAAAAAAGAGAAAATCTAAGCACACACATTATGTCCCTCACAAAAATTAACTCAAAATGGACCATAGACCTGAATATAAAACACAAAATTATAAAACTCCTAGAAGATAACATGGAAGGAAATCTGGATGACCTTAGGTTGTTTAATGACTTCTTAGAACACCAAAGGCATAATCCATGAAAGAAACAATTGATAACCTGGGTGTCATTAAAGTTAAAATATTTGGCTTGCTAATGACACTGTCAAGAGACTGAGAAGAAGTCACAAACTAGGAGAAAAAACCCAAAAATGTGACTATTTGCAAAAGCGCATCTGATAAAGGGCTATTATTTAAATACACAAATAACTCTTAAAGCTCACTGATAAGAAAATGAACAGTCTGACTGTAAAATGAGCAAAAGAAATACAGACAGTAAATAAGCATATGAAAAGATGCCCAGTGTCATATAGCATTAAGGAACTGCAAATTGAAGTAACAATGAGTTATCACTACACACCTATTAGAAAGGTCAGAACCTGGAACATTGACAACACCAAATGCTGTCAAAGATGTGGAGCAACAGAAACACTCGTTCATTGCTGGGGTGAATGAAAAATGGTACTGCTGCTTTGGAAGACAACCTGGCAGTTTCTTATAAAACTAAAGATAGTCTTACTACAGGATTTAGCAATCACGCACTGTTATTTGCCCAAGGGAGTTGAAAACGTATGCTTATGCAAAAACCTGCACACAAACGTTTATGGCAGCTTTATTCAAAATTCCAAAACTTGGAAGCAACCAGAATGTTTCTTAGTAAGTGAGTAGATAAATAATGTGTGGTATATCCGGACAATAAGATATTATTCAGAGCTAAAAGGAAAATGAGCTATCAATTCATGAAAAGATCTATAGGAACTTTAAATGCATATTAAGTTAAGTCGCTCAGTCGTGTCCGACTCTTTGCAACCCCCTGGACTGTCTCCAGGCAAGAATACTGGAGTGGGTTGCCATTTCCTTCTCCAGGGGATCGAACCCAGGTCTCCCGTATTAGAGGCAGACGCTTTAACCTCTGAGCCACCAGGGAAGCCCAGTGAAAATAAACCAATCTGAAAAGACTATCTCTGGTATGATTCCAACTATATGATATACTGGAGAAGACAAAACTATGGGGGCAGTGAAAGTATCAGTAGTTGTCAGAGGTTAGGGTAGAGGGAGGGCTGAGTAGGTGGAGCACAGAGGGTGTGTAGGGCAGTGAAACCACTTTGTGTCATACTGTAAAGGTGGATATGTAACTATGGATCTGTCAAAACCCCCAAGAACTGCACCATACTAAGAGGGAACCCTAAGGTAAATTGCAGACTTTAGGTAATAACCATGTATCAATATTGAGTTGTAAATTGTAGCAAATACACTGCACTAATGCAAGATGTTAATTAAAGGGGAACTGGGAGTGGGAGGCTTGGAGGCTGGAATATGGGAACTCTCTGTACTTTCTGCTCAGTTTTGTTGTGAAGCTAAACAAAAACGCTAATAAATAACATCTATTTTTTAAAAAAGGAACATTGACAGAAGGATAAAAAACCCCAAATACCTAAAAAATAAATCTAACAAAAAATGGCCAAGCCTTCTTTGTGGAAAATTAAAAAGTGTTATTGAGAGAAAATTTAAAAGACCTATATGTATATTCTTATTTATTGATGGTATATTTAATACTACAAAAATGTCAATTCTCCAGTAGCCTACAGACTTAATGCAGTCCTGTGATTCTAAATTTTATGTGTAAATATAAAGTTTTAATAATGGCTAAGACACTTGAAGATTTGATGAGAGGACTGGCTAGCTCTTCAGAATTATGAAGACATAAAAGTTCCAGTAATTAGAATAGTTTGATACTGGGGCAAGGCAGAAAATGGAACAGAATAGGTCATTCTAAAACATAAACAGAAATGAACATTCGACAAAGGTGCTACTGTAGAAGAGTGGAATGAGCATGGCCTTTCCAATAAACAGACCTAAGACAGTTGGATACCTTCCTCAAAGAAAAGACTCAAGTACTGCTGCCTACCAACAAAACATCCGTTTCAGGAAATTGCAAACCTAAACGCAAAAGACAAAACAATAAAGGTTTTGAAAGGTAACATAAGACGATGTCTTCTTGTCATCAGGGTAGGAGAATATTTTAAAAAGAAGACACAGAAAACATAAAAGAAAATATTTTTAAATTATATTCCATTAAAATTAAAAACCTCTGTTTATCCAGAGGCACCAAGAGCATGAAAAAGCAAACCATGAGAGGGGAATACATATCAGCGTACATAACTAATAAAAATTTCTTAATCAGAATAGCCAAAAGACCAGTAAAAATAATTTTTTAAAAAGACCATAAAAAATGGCCAATAGACCTGAACAGGTAACTCACAAAGGATATCCAAATAGAGAAAAATATATATATGAAATATATATACATATATATGGAACATATATACATATATATGTGTGTGTGTATGGAAAGTGCTTAATTTCACTTCTAATTAGAAAAATGCCAATTCAAACACCCTGAGGTATCAGGATCATACCCATCAGAATGACAAAAATGAGAATGACTAACATTTTGGAGATTGTAGGGCACAAAGGGAATCCTATAGTGAGAGCAAACATTGTTATATTCCACTTTAGATACAGTTTGTCATTATTTACTAAGGTTGAAAATATGCAAACGCTATGACCCATCAATTACAAATACCAGTAATGCATCCCAGAGTCCTATACACAAGACCCAGTGTATGAGTCTCCCCAGATTCCTCTGGATCCCATCAACCACCAGATCTTGATTTTTATAATAGATGAGTTTGCATGTAGCAGCGAGGTCTGCCCTTCAAGGAGGAAACACTGATAAGCAAGAACGTAAGACAATTTGACTTCCCCAGTGCCTCAGCAGGTAAAGACTCCCTGAAGTTCAGGAGACACAGGAGACGGTGGTTCAACCCCTGCGTAGGGAAGATAACCTGAAGACGGAAATGGCAACCCACTCCAGTATTCTTGCCTGAAAAACTCCATGGACAGATGGCAGGCTATCGTCCGAAGGATTGCAGAGTCGGACACGACTGAGCGACTAAACATTTAAGACAATTTTGTCTTCTTTCTGTTCCTGGGTCCATCCCCAGCCAAGAGTGAAGTCCGGCTTCTTGTTTATGATAAGCTCCCACAATGCAAAAGTGTCAGACACAACTGAGCGTGCACGCGTGCACACACACACACACACACACACACACACACACACACACACACACACACACACACACACACACCAGCAGCTCTGGCTTTTTTTGGTACCATTTTCTCGCCAGAAGACAGGGTATGTTTGTTCCCCTAATCAGCCGATCAGAATGCCTCTAGCCCTGTTTTGTAACAACACTAGATGGAGCTCCTTCTTTTTGTTGCCCTTGACTCTGGCAGGCTGGCCCCGGGCGCAGCAGTTTCTGAGAACCAGAGTTGGCGCCCTTGCTCTGCCCGCTTCTCCAAACGGGAAGTCTGCCCCCCGGGGGGAGAGGAACGCACCCTTCCCTCCAAATAGCTAAGGAGCTTAAGAGGTCTTCCAGTTAGCTTTAGTCTTCTATCTATAGACAAGTGTGGGATCAAATCATTTCAAACCCGCAATTCACTGCCTTTTCCTGAGGGACCAAGGGAAGCAGCATCCATGGAAGCCCTTTTAGCAACAACCTTGATTTCATCCTCTGAGAAGCAACTATCTCCCTATGGCGTACAAAGAAGGGCTCAAGTCATGTTGATTGCCCGTTGAAAAAGAACATTGCCTCCTTGAGGAGAAGAGGGAGTGAATAAAGCTCCAGAAATGAATTCGGGATTGGGCTTTAAGCCACATGAACTAGGGTCACTCTGCCCCTGGGAAACCCAGCTCTCCATTTTTTCAGATGTTTGTAAATCCCGACGGGAATAGTCTGCTTCAACATCTCCTCTGCAAAGTGATGGTCTGTTCTCAAGTAGTGCCCCCATTCATCATCACACGCCCTGCTTTTTTATTTTTCCTCATTTATTTGGTCAGTTAGGTACTGTAGGTCACTCCACCAGACTGTGAGTTCTCAGAGACCTTGTCTGGTCTGTTTAAGGTGTTGTCCTCCTGCCCTAGAACAGTGCCCAGCAGATATTAAGTGCTCAGCCTACGTAGGGTGGATGGCCATCTAGGATTCCAAACTCAACTGAATCAGTTTTGTCTACAGGTCATCTTCCACCTTGCACAATATAGTCCCTGTCTCACAGTTTGCCAACTTATTTGTGTCCTTCTGAGTGCCCCCCAAAAACCTCCCATGGAAGGGGTCTTTGGTGTGAAAGTCTTCACTAAAAATATGGGAAGAGAGAGGGGCTTGCATAGAAGTGACCAGATCGTTGAACGCTGAATAGGAGTGTTTCATGGCTATAACCTTTTCATCTCCCTCCCATAATAAAATATCCCTAACACTCCACCTCACAAACATTTCTGACATCTCAGGACTTTGCTGTCTCTCCTCCCCTTCTCACCTCTCTTACTTTTTTCACTTCTCTTTCTCACACTTTCATGCAGAGTAACTCAAATCGGCTCTTCCCTAGCAACTTATCACAAACTGAACTCTAAATCCAGCTTTGCCCACCTAAGACCCATCAACATACTAACCAAACTGAAGAATCACCTCCCTTGGCAAACCCAAAGGTCCAAGATGTGACAGTGTTTTCCTAGGGTGCCTGTATGATGCTTAGCCACTTCAGTCATGTCCGACTCTTTGTGACCCCATGGATTGTAGCCCGCCAGGCTCCTCTGTCCATAGGATTCTCCAGGAAAAAATACTGGAGTGTGTTGCCATGCTCTCCTCCAGGGGATCTTCCCAACCCAGGGATTGAACCCACACCCCTGTGTCGCCTGCATTAGCAGGTGAGTTCTTTAACACTAACACCACCTGGAAAGCCCTTTCTTATGATAGCACTGCCCTTTTCTTTACAACTAAGATTTTCACCTGTTTACCTGTTTCTGTTCCTTTACCTTCTCTTTTTCCACAAAAAGTTAGGTTAAAATAGCCAGTATCCTTCCTATCCTCCAACATTTTTGCCTAGAATAAAAGTGGTTTAAAAGATGACAGGTGGAGGGAATTTTCTGATGGTCCCACGATTTTGACTCCCACTTGCACTACAGAGGACAAGGCTTCAAACCCTGGCTGGGGAACTAAACTCCTACAAGCCATGGGAGGGGAGGGGCAGAAAACCAAAAGAGAGAGAGAGAAAAAGATGGAGCCGGTAAGAAGATAAATAAATCCTCTAAGTCCTGAAGCCTAGGATGGCAGTGGGGAGCAGAGGGAATCTTCCCTTTGCATGATTTTGGTGATTGCCTAAAGAGACACGAGGGGCTGTCATATTTATCAGTCCTTGGTCTTTTACGTATAGAGGAGATGAGTTCAAAGAAGTTATCACCTTGATTCTTGAATTGCCTCTGCTCCCCATAGGCTTCTTCTGACCTTTTATATGTGTGAAGTAAAACTAGCTCCTGAAACAGATCAATTCTGAAATCTCAGAGACTTCAAACAATAGAGTTTCTTTCCCATTTCCATTGCAATCCAATGCAGGTTGATGGCTTCTAGGTGGTCATTCAGAGGCCCTTACCTCATGGCTTCTTCTTCGTCTTCTTCTCCTTTTCCTTTGTTGTTCAGTCGCTCAGTTGTGTCCGACTCTTTGCGACCCCACGGACTGCAGCATACCAGACTTCCCTGTCCTTCACCATCTCCCGGAGCTTGCTCAAGTTCATGTCCATCGAGTCGCTGATGCCAGCCAACCATCTCATCCTCTGTCATCCCCTTCTCCTGCCTTCAATCCTTCCCAGCATCAGGGTCTTTTCTAATGAGTCAGCTGTTCGCATCAGGTGGCCAAATTATAAGAGCTTCAGCTTCTGCCTCAGTCTTTCCAATGAATATTCAGGATTGACTTACCTTAGGATTGACTGGTTGGATCTCCTTGCAGTCCAAGGGACTCTCAAGAGTCTTCTCCAACACCACAGTTCCAAAGAATCAATTCTTTGGCTCTCAGCCTTCTCTTTATGGTCCAACTCTCATATCCATACATGACTACTGGAAAAACCATATCTTTGACTGTACAGACTTTTGTCAGCAAAGTAATATCTCTGCTTTTTAATGTGCTGTCTAGGTTTGGCTGGCAAATAGAGAAACAGACTAGATGGAGATTCATATGCATCTTGGTCCTTAGGCTCACTTGATGTTTTACAAAAGTCTTTTGCTGACATGCAGTTAGTGAGCACCAAACCCACAGCCCATCTCCACGTAAGCAGTGAGGAGGCTACAAAATGTAGCCTCTGGCTGGTCAGGAGGAGCATGAATCTTTGGTGGTCAACTAGCCATGCTTGTCACACCAGCTGGAAGATCCAATTTCCATCTGGGGATTAATCACATGTACTTGGCCTCCTTACCTTTTTCTAGATGAATTCCTCATCTTTTCAGCCAGGGTTTCTACTCTCAACCCCTTATAAGATCTCCAAGTGCTTTCCCTCCCCTCTTCTCCTAGACTGGTACCCTAGCCTTAACACCTTTCTTCTCCCTGAGCAAGCTCATTTATTTGAGGCATCTATACATTGTTTCTTGACTTCAGCCCTTCTTTTGCCAGCTGAGCCCATGTCTCTCTGTTTCCTCTTCATGAATGTGTTGTCACATTTTCAGAAGCCCTCAAGACTGAAAGAGTCTAGAGTCCTCTTGCCAAGCCAGAGGTTATATTTCTCAGCCTTCTCTACCTACCCACTTATGTCTAAATGGGCTGAATGACTGCTTCTCATGAAAGAAATGTGAGCAGGAGAGTTCTGTAAAGATCCAAGTGATTAAGAAACAGAGGCGCCTTCCCCCTAGTCTCTTTCACCATCTGCCAGGTGCTGAGAGAACGATGTGTGGTTAGAGAGAGGGACCTGGGCTCTGAATGATCATGTACACAGGCCATACCACCTGTCCACTTTCAGGAGGGTGGCTTATACAGTAATGATGCCAGGCTGGCCTCTGATTCCACCTCAGCTCCTTTCTGACTTCTGTCCTTCCATGTGGTCACTCTCCCCTATTTTTCTTCTCTTTCTTCCTAGACTATTAAAAGCTTAAGGCATGTGCCTTTCAAAATAGTTTCTTCAAGAAAAGTCTTTTCCAACAAGACTTCAAAATTCAATAAAGGAATTATAGGCATTGTTACAGGCAGAGAGGGAGAGGTATTTTTGAAAAAGGAAATTGCCCACAGCCCTTTAAATCTCCTACAGTTATTAATATCCACCATTTGTTAATGATGATACTCTGCTAAGGACTATTTTATGTGCTTTCATTGAAATTTTCCTACAGACTTATGAGGTTGAGATTCATATTTGTCTCCTCCAAGATATCTTGGACATCTGAACTAGGGACTGTTCCTGGGAAATCTGCCAAGCTGTCTCCCTCTTCTTTCCTAACTTGGTTTAAAGCATCTGCTCATTTTCCCCCAGCATCATAGCTCCACTCTATTCTCCACATCCCACTGGACTGTAAACTCATGGCCGAGAACATTCCTGTCTGTCACCTACCTGCTGACCTGAGTGCTCTGCTCATGCTCAAAGGGATTTGAGGCAGCCTATGTCTTGCACATATTTATAAATTCCATGGAAATTAAATGTGCAGCTTCTTTCATAGGAGATGCCTAATAGCCTTATATTTGAATAATGGATGAATTCCAGTGTTTTAAGTGTTACATTCAACTATTCCTGTAGTTCCCAAGCCTAACTGGATGTCAGAGTCAAACAGGAAATTTTTTTAGTCTATCAACATTTCTGAGGATGGGTTTCATAAATCTCTATTTTTTTTTTTTTTTAAAAAGAACCTGTCCCACTGTCAATTCAGTCATGTCCAACTCTTTGCGACCCCATGGATTGTAGCCTGCCAGCTCCTCTGTCCATCAGATTCTCCAGGAAGGAATACTGGAGTGGGTTGCCATGTCCTCCTCCAGAGAATATTCCCAACCCAGAGATTGAGCCCGTGTCTCTCATATCTCCTGCATTGGCAGGCAGGTTCTTTTTTTTTTTTTTTTTTTTAATAAATCTCTATTTTTAGCAAGTTCCCCCAAGTGACTCTGAAGCAGCCAGCTTGATCCCAGCCTGAAGACTGGCATTTGAAAATTCATGGAGGAGCATTCTATCTTTCTTCACCCCAGAATCCTATAAAATCTCCCCTTCCCTCCCCTGTCCATGCTGTCCTAAACCATTTTCTCTTAGCAAACAAATGCCAACAACCAAGTTGGTTCATCCTGAAAGTCTCACCATGAGACAAAGATATGCTTCAAAGTCTAGAAAATGGTCA
Organism: Capricornis sumatraensis; assembly: GCF_032405125.1. Lineage (NCBI taxonomy): Eukaryota > Metazoa > Chordata > Mammalia > Artiodactyla > Bovidae > Capricornis > Capricornis sumatraensis. The sequence continues at coordinate 224,056,579 of NC_091069.1, forward strand.
GCTCTACTAGACATCAAAACTTTCCCCTAGCAATCAGCTCCTACCTATAAAAAGATGACCACCTCTATAATCTACAGCTTCCCCCACCCCCCAGAAAAAACACCAGAGACACATTTCCTGTGTGTGTTTTACCATGTTGCCTATTTATCCAGCAATAGAACCTTGAAAATTTCTACAGTGAGTTTTGTTTTTAAACTCTTTTCACATCTACTTGGTATTTGGGTGTCCCATGTTCTCAGACAACCTGAATCCACTGTTTTCTCATGCTGACCCTACCTGCAAGCATGCTCTTTGGGGGAGCTTTTCACAAAGAGGCTGTTAAAGTAGAACAGGCAGCTTCAAGAAAATTGCCATCTGGTTTCCACACTGCAGATGCCCACACGAGCCTTGAAAAATCTAGCTGGGGAGGAGGTGGAAGATCCTGTGGGCTGGTTGATAAAGGAAGAAACAAGAAGGGTACTTTTTTTTTCCCCTTAATGTTCCTGCAGTTGAGCCTAATCACCATAATATGAGAGAGAGAAAAAACTGTAATCACATTAGGTAGAGAGTCTGGAACATCTGAAGGCTCAAGAAACAACCTGAATTTTTTGTTCTGTATTCTAGAGACACATTGTGTGTCCATCTTGGTAGCTCTTCATGCTGCTGAGGATGGAATACTTATCTAATCAATTCCACTTTTTCTCTTGCTTATATTTTCTGGCAAAATCCCTCTTATGACAAAACAGGAAGATGTTCCTCCCATATATATGCATATGTATATCTTTTCATTGGGAATCCCAGATGCCACTAGTGATAAAGAACTTGCCAGTCAATGCAGGAAACATAAGAGACACGGCTTCAGCCCCTGGGTTGGAAAGATCCCCTGGAGGAGGGCGTGGCAACCCACTCTAGTATCCTTTTGGAGAATCTCATGAACAGAGGAGCCTGGCGGGCTACAGTCCATAGGGTCACAAAGAGTCGGACACGACTGAAACGACTTAACATGTTTGGTGCATCTTTTCATTACATGCATAATTTATAACACAAGGTTATTTTCTCCATTTGCTAAAGACAAGGTAGAAGGCCAGTCATGAAAATTGATTTTAAAAACTTAGAATTTTAGAGCTGAAGAAAACCCAACCAGACTTTTGGTAGGAGATAAAGTTGAAACCCAGAAAGACAAGGCAAGCTGCTCAAGTGTACACAGTCAGTTAGAACCAGATCCATGGTGATCTTAGTTGATGGGACCCACTGGATCTCTCTTAAAGGAAGGATTTGTTGCCTCTGCTGTTTGGAGGGCTGTTGGCAGGCAGCCGTTAGCTGCCAGCCTCTTTAGGATTAACCTCAGCTGCCAAGAGCAATCTCTCCCAGGGACAGACCCTTACAGGGGAAGCTCATATCCAGTGACTGACTGAGGCGGAACAGAAAAGTCCAGCCTTTTGACCTAACGTGATCAGTCAGTCAGTGAGGCTAGTTTCTCCCAATGCTTTCTTTTCCCCTTTTCACAAATGTTGATCCTAAAACCTCTACTGAATAAACATCCTGCACACTGACCTTCATCTCAAAGAGAGCTTCCAAGAGAACCCAACCTTGAATAAAACCTAAAATAAAAATTGTGCCTAAAATAAAATCTGTTTCCTGCTAAAATGTCCATTTTGAAAGTAAATGTGATGTGTGTGTGTGTCTGTGTCTATGTCTGTATGTGTATCTGCTCATGGTGTAAACATGCATATATACATATATGAATATATGTCAGTGTACATCCCATGTCTCACCATTTCTAAGAACTTCCCCATTTGGCAGCTGAAAAAACATTTAAGTTTTCCATCATGCACTGTCAGGGTTTTGCCTCTCTAGAGAGACGGTGATTATCTGGTCCAAATGACATTGGCATGGCTTAGTCTGGTGTGTGCAGGACTGTCTCAGACTGACCTCACATCCTAGCAGCCAATGAGTGACTGGTTGAGAAGCAAACATCACAGGAAGAGAACCCGTAGGACCCTTGCAGTCTTTCACCTCATCTACTGACAGTGACCCCAGAAAACTAACCTATAATCACCCTCGTTAAAGTCAGAGCAGTCCATCACATGTCCGAAGACATGCTGTCTCTCTTTGTATCTTCCCCATCCACTCCCTTTCACAGTTTCAAATCTACATTTCTAGACACAATTGGACACTCCATTGGCTGAGGCAGTGGTACAAAATCAGCTGGACATCTCAACTGCCAGCCTCTCTCCTGGCCTCTTAACTGTCCCCTCCTTACCCCTTACCTGCCTTGCCTTCAACAAGCTTGACCATGAGTCAAGGGCTATTGCATTCCCCACCCTCCACCCACCCTGAACAATACTTTCCCCTTTTTCTCATGTCTTTCCCATCTCGTTGGATATCATCTGTCAACTGAATGATCTTAGATAACTCTCTGTGTCCTCACGTGGAAATGGGGTCATGGTTCCCATCTCACAGGGTGTTCTGAGGACCGAATGGGATTGTGCTGTGAGGGCTTTAGCCATAGTGCATGTCCAATCCCAGTGGCTCTTCCTGACAGTCAGTCAGTCTCCCAATGCAGTCCTATGGCCATTCTTCAACCACTTCTCCTTCAACCTCTGTTCTATCCCTGTCCATACACTTCTTCTCAGCAAAGGAGGGGTTCATTCAAAACTCTTCTTCTACTGTTAAGAAATGATGAGGTGATATGATCAACAAGAAAATAAAGGCTTGCAGGGTCTTTCCGGTGGTGCTAGTGGTAAAGAACTCATCTGCCAACGCAGGAGACATAAGAGATGTGGGTTCAATCCCTGGGTCTGGAAGATCCCCTGGAGAAGGAAATGGCAACCCCCTCTAGTACTCTTGCCTGGAGAATCCCATGGACAGAAGAGCCTGGTGGGCTACAGTCCATAGGGTCACAAAGAATCAGACATGACCGAGGCAACTTTGCACACACACACTCACAGTGCTATACTTCAGTCAGGCTCAAACTTACACCCCAGAATTAATCTGCTGTTCCTAAGGATATCTTTATCAATTATTATGCATATGTAAAATAGCCATGCATTTGAAAAATATTCTCACAAACTTGACATTTGGAAGGGAATTCTAAATGTATACCACATTTTAACCACCTTGCAAATAACTTAGTTTTTTTCAGGCCTTTCCTGATCCTTCTATTTATATCCCATGAACATCACATTGTAAGAGTATTGACATAGTGACATTTTAAAGCCTTTTCATTTTAAGCTGTTCCTCTTTGAAGAGTTCTCGCCACCACCCCGTCTACTCCATCTTAAGAATGAAAATATCAGAGGGATAAGGGAGCAAATAATATAACTAAAAACAGAGGTCGGTGCATGTTTGATGAACAGATTGCATTGTTGGGCTATAGAAAGGACAGACCACTGTTGTTATAAAATACACAGCCGTTTTATAACTCTAGAAGGCCCTAAATTTGTTTTTAGTGAGGAATAATCAAGATAGAAAAGAAAAAGGAGAAAAAATATGAGGAATAAAAATAGAGGAAGATATATTCAAAACATCATTAAACTGAAAGTTGATAGACATGGCAAAGCAAAACAAAACATATTTTATCAAGAATTTCTCTATTCCCTTGGTAATGCCATCCACCTTATGACTCATTATAATGCTGTGAGAACTTTTTATTTTCAAAGTATCATCATTATTATTATTATTATACTTTTATGTGGGTGAATTTACCAACATAATCATTTTCGGTTAAATCCTATCCTTCAGATTTCTAATAGAAGCTCCACAGAGTAAAGAAATGTAAAAGTTTCAACAAAATCCACTCAATGACAATACAGGGCATCTTTTTCCTACAGTGTGGGTCTTCAGTACTTCTGCTAACAAATAACTAACATTTGTGGAATGTGGCTTTGTGCCAGGCACTGTTCTGAGTACTTATTATACTAACTCACTTATCTTTCTCAATCCTCATCTGAGCTGGGTACTTCGCTTTATGGTTGTGTAACACTTTACAGTTAGAGAAATCAAGGTAGAGATGACTCTGGTCTGGAAGGCAGCTGTCTTTCTTTCCGGTTTTAACTCTGCCACAACTTGTAACAAGACCTTGAGCCTTCCAATTTTAGGCTGTCAGTTTCTCCTCTGTAAAATGGGGACATCCCATGGCATCATCTCAAAGGACTCTTTCCTCTAAAATACTCTGGTTTTGTGCTTCTATATTTTGTCCCTAGAAAGCTGTATTTGAAATTCTTAAAACACCTTAAAAAAAAAAAAGGCAAATAAGATGATTGTATTGAAAGCCTCAGCACTCATCTGGAAGTGTATAACTGTGTTGCCTGCAGAGTTTGTCTGGGGAGTGACCAGTTTATATTTCAAGGAAGAATGAATGAAAAATTGTGGTTGAGGGGGTCACCACTTCAAAAGAAAAATATCTATACATGTAAACTTAGAAGAGAGTAAGATATGAAAAAAAAAACTTCAAGGGTAGGTAAGTGAAGGATGTAAGAGAGGGGAATTGAACACCACAACATATTTTTCCTTTCAGAAGACCATCTGCTAAAGTTCTGAGCATGAGAACAAAGTGGGATTTGAAGGATCTGGAATAAATGAAGTGAAAGAAATGCTGAGAAATCTTTTGAAGGAGCAATTTCCAGACAAGCAAGGGAAGTCATGTGGCTTGCCCTTCTGGTCCCACAAAAGTATGCACGTTCTTGGGGAGCAAGCTCTGTGGAGGGTTCTCTGGCTGAAAGAAAGTGATTCAAAGCCCATAATAACAGAGCCCTCAGCAGGGGGAAGGCGGACGTGGGGAGAGAAGGCATTCAGGCTGGGACAGGAGACAGAGTATAGGTTCTATCAGACAAAATGAAGAAGGAGCATTTAAATGGTGAAATTATAGAACATTAAAACTTAAAAAAAACCTTTTTATTTCATATTGACGTATAGCTGATTAGAACATTAAAACCTTTGACACCTTATACATCTTTTACTTCACCTGCTTCCTCTTAGGATACAAACACTGAGGCCCAGGAAAATGAAGGGATTTTACAAAGAAAGATCTTGAAATCAATGCACTGAGGATTAAAAACAGCATGAATTTTAGAAACAAGATGGATGGCAAAATATTTTTTTACTCTCTTAAAATATGGAATGCCAAAAAGGAAAAAAAAAATCTTTCCCAATGAAAGCACTAAATGGTAATCCTTGGCTTCTTCAGCAATCTGTTTTAAAGGTTATAGTATTATCAAGTCTTAAAACTGCTGATATGCTTTTTTTAGGTAAGAAAGTATGAATCAGCTGAATGAACAAACTCATCTACTGTTTCTACAATGTCTAATTTAGGGTAACATTAATAATAGAAGATGCCCAAAATGCAACAATGAAAGCAACAGAAAATATATTCTTTGAAAACTTGGCCCTTAAACCCCAACAATCCTCCTTATAGGAAAGCAGTTGTGGTACAAAGACCTGAACAGAAGAAAAGGAATAAAAAAATCTACCAATAGTTATTTTTAGCAGTTGTAATTTTAAAATTTTATGTGTTAAAAGTAAAAAAGGATTTCCTTAGAATGGAAATTAAGATTCATCACTGAGAAGGAAAAATAATGGTATGAGTTTTCAGAGTCTTAAAGAGTGTTTTAATCTAGCTGTCAGATCTGTGACCTACTATGGTTCTGCATGCCTCGTGTTTAAAAAAATGGCAAAATGTGCACATCATAAAGTGCTTGGAAGTATTTTTTTATGATGAGAAACAGGTTCTGAGCAGTGAGCCAGGCCTCAGGGTCTTTCTCTTGGAGCTGGTATTGAGTACATTGCATAGATCTGAGGGGTAGAGTTATGGCCTCTTTTGTTTCTTCTTCTATCTTGGGTCAGGTTATCACTAACATTTGGCCTTCCCTGGTGGTCCAGTGGCTAAGACTTCTTGTTCCCAGTGCAAGGGACCCAGGTTCGATCCCTGGTCACGGAACTAGATCCCACATGCTGCAACTAAGAGTTTGCATGTAGCAATTTAGGATTCCACGTGCTGCAAACAAGAACCAGCCAAATAAATATTAACAACAAAAGAAAAGGATTATCACTAACATTCGGTCCCTGACTTTCTAAGAGGAACCAATTCCAGTCTCTATTTTTTGGCTCCTGATTTTTCGTGTGCATTTTTGAAATTATTATGAAAAATTATTTTGAAATAATATGACTTTATGTGCTTTAAGGAGGCCAGGAATTGAAGGGCATCATAACAGAAAGGGCCTTCACCTTCTTTTTCTTGTTTTTTTTTTTTTTTTTTAAAAGGAAACTGAACAGCCTATGGGCCTCTAATGTGCAGAATCTTGTGGGCAGCTTGCTTACCTATGCAGTGGGCTGCAGGGGGTAGCATCAGAGGCTGACACAGGCTTTTCTGAGACACTGCCCTTCACTGCCCTGAGATTCCCCCCCAGTCAGGCCCAAAGCGCCCTAGAGCTGACCGCAACCACCTAACAGCCTGCCTCCAGAAAGGAGATCTTTCCTGGTGGCTGGCTTTGAGGACCCAACTGGCAAGAGGATCATAGGAAAGTGCTTGAGCTGGGATTGGAGCCATTTCAGCAAGTCTGATACCTCTCGGTAAATATCCTTTTAGTGAGTAGTCTGACATGCCAGTTTATATCATCTGTGGCTGCCAGGCAGTTCTTGGGCCCATTTAGACAATAGCTCTCCCAGTCCAGTCAAGCCCTTTCCTACCTGAGAACAAATCCAAACACACTGAGAAGTAGTTCTGAGTTCCCCCCTTGCAGAGCTTACTAGGATCTTCAAAATTCTTTGGGAACTGCTTTGGAGGGTTTTGAGCTAGCATATTTAATGATGATTTCACTCTCAAATTAATTCCCTCATCTCTTCCATCACTTCGATCAGTCACCACAATTTCTTCTCTGGATTACTATGCCTGCTCTTCATGAGGGTCACTTCCTGACTCTCTCATCTTCCCTACCATCTAAAGAATCTTCTCATATCACAGATCTGACCGTGACACTTCATGCTCACTGCCCTTCCCTGCCTACCCCTCATCCTCTGACAAACATCGAAAGCCACTAGAATCTGGCTTCCCCTGTCAATCCTCTCCCTTCATCATCTTCCTCTTCTCACCACACAGGGCTCCAGACAATTCTCACTTGGGCCAGCTTTTCCCCATTCTGATTTTCTGGTGCCCACTGTGAACTCATTTTTAGGTATCACGTCCAAAGTTCCCCTTGGGAAGACTTCTCTGATTCCCTTTGCCTGGACCAACCTGCTGGATCCTCCACCCCTTAACTTCTGTGTACAGTGGACTTGGCTGTGTACACATCCATCAACTTCACCAGAATGTAAGCTCCTAAAAGCCAAGAACTGGGTCTTATTCTCGGGTCCCCAGTGCCTGGTCCAGGGCTTGACACTTGCAAGAGCTCAGCACATGTCTGAAGCTTGAACGATCAACCCTGAGAACCAGGGGGAGGAGTTGCCTGCCCCTAGAAGGAGGTCTGGCTGCTTCTTCCATTTTCCTTTCTTCACTGAGGCCAAGAGGGTGCCAAGACTCCCCAGTCTCCCCTCGGCAGCCAGGGAGAGGGTGAGGAGAGGGGGCCTTTGTTCCTCCTCCAGATGGCTGGAGCTGGGATGCAGCCCAGCAGCTGTGTTTGGGTAGAAGGCGAGAGGACAGATGGCCTGGTGTCTGTTTGCAGACAGCCTGAGAGACCGCAGCCCTGGTACAAGGCACGCTCCGAGGTAGACGCCACAGGACAGTGGTGGAGTAGGGCAGACGCCAGGGCAGACCGCTGTGTTAGCTTTCACTGCTCAGACCCTGGCCGGAGCGACTGCTGGGCAGCAGAAAGAGAAGCCTTTATGCACAAATCCCTTGTGTTTCTGGTGGTAGCTTTTAACATTTCAATCCAAACAAAGACTTTCCTATATGAAAACTCTCTTAATTACTATCATTTAAAAATTGGTTTAACACAAGCAAGCCTCATTAGGATTCAGTTTTGCTTTCTGCAAATTTTGGCAGCCACTGAATTATTAACCCAACCAATACTGGTTGGGGGGGGATGGGCAGGGGTGGGGGGCTTCTCCTGCTCAAAATATTTAGAACCAGAACATGATACAAGGTGTAATAATTTGTACCAAGAAAGCAGTCACATGTTTACATATGTCGATTAAAATAAGCTCACGGATATCCTTATAGCTTCAGGAAAGCCTTTTATTAAAAAAAAAAAATGGGCAGGATCCTCAGGAGATCAGGATGAGAGCTGAAGGCAATGCTATCATCAGCTGTCTGACTGCTCTTCCCCTCCTGATCCAAAGCCAGTCAGCCCAAAAATCAAGGCACAGTGTCATACTTGTGTCCCACGGATGTTGGTGTGACCTCCCTAAGATGCCAGTTTGTAACGGACATGCTTACAAGACAGCCACCTCCAAGACTGTGATTCTTTGATCATCTTCTTCTTAATCAATCATTCAAGCCGTGACTTGAAATCACCTTTTGTTTCTGTGTGTAGTAAAACAGAGACTTTGAAAGATGGAAAGTCATATCTTGGTGCTTCATGTAGTGTAAGTATAAACTACCTTTCCCCTACCAAAACAATTTTTAACAGCAATAAGAAATCTGGTTCTATCCAGAATCAACTAGAGGAATCCCAGTGAGGAAAGCAGAATTGCCTTCTTTCTTGCCACCACCTTGCCCCTCACCCTTAAAAAATATCCACATCCCCACTTAATAGATGGAAGTGAAGGGTCAGTGAAAGCGTTAGTCGCTCAGTTGTGTTCAACTCTTTGCAACCCTATGGACTGTAGCCCACCAGGCTCCTCAGTTTATGGAATTCTCCAGGCAAGAATACTGGAGAGGGTAGCCATTCCCTTCTCCAGGGGATCTTCCTGACCCAGGTCTCCCACACTGCAGGTGGATTCTTTACCATCTGAGCCACCAGCCCAAAGGGAATCCTTTAAAACCTGAGCATTCTGACATCCAGGCTTATTCAAGGCACCTGTAAGAAAACAGAGTTGCGACCAGGTAAGCGTCTGACTCTCTTTCTTGTGCCTGACACTTTTGAGTCCTCTCACCAAGGGTTCCTGGCTACCAAATGGGCCTTAGCCTAAATTGCCCAGTATGGTAGCCACTAGCCACTCGTGTCTACTAAGTTAGAAGCTTAAAGTAAGTAAAATTAAATACAGTGAAATAGTCCCTTAGTCACATTAATCAATTTCCAGTGCTCAATGAGTGCGCGCCCCTAGTGGCCACCATACTGGACAGCAAAGCCATAGAGCATTTCCCTCATCACAGAACGTTCTGTTTGATAGCACTGCTTAAAGACTATTTAGTTAGGCAATTCAATTCGGTATCAAGGCAGGCTTGCTTGATTTTATTACTGAATTGACCCATTGTTTGAATTTATTAATAGGTTCAGTTGGGCTAACTGTGCACTGCAGCAGCTGTTGAGGAGATGACAGAAGTGATTTGTTTCATAGAATGGCAGTGGTTACAGTGGAAGTATGAACGATAGTAATAGCTGACATTTACTGAGCACTTAGGATCCAGGCACTGTGCTAAGCACTTAATTTATGTAATCTCATAGTCTTCATAACTCTATTATTATCCTAGTTAAACAAGAGAATATTAATAGCAGAGATGGGAAGAGTCTTTTAACATTCGTCTGATTCCACCCTCTCTGTTGACAGAGCTTAGACTCTGGAGTCAGACTGCCTGGGTTCAGTTGAGTGGCCTTGAGCAAGTAACCCTCTTTTTGCTTCAGCTTCCTCATCCATAAAAGGTAGGAAATGGCAGCATCTGTCTTATAAATTGATGTGAAAATTGGACAAGAATAGTTCATGTAAACTAAGAATCTAGTATTAACTGCTTTGATTACTGTTACAGGTAAAGAAAATCCAGGGAGATTAAAGATATGCTCAAAGTCACACAGCTAAGACCAAGACCAGCCGAGCACTCTTCCTATTACACTTGCGTATAAATCACACTGGCTCTCCTTTCTACCTCCTCACATGCTTTCAACTAGCCTATCCGCTTTTATCATAACTACTTGGCAGCTAACTGCTAGCTTCAGAGTGACATCAGCACTTTTCCATTGGCAAAGAATCCAGTGCCTCTCCCATGGAAGCTGCCAGTTTCCAGGCTTTCTGGCTTGGTGACAATTGGAGAATAACCTAGATGAGCTCCAAGGTCCCTGTCTCTCCCAATGTCACTCCCAAGAGCATTTGAGCCCGGAAAGCAAAGGCAGTTTTTCCTGTTAGGGGAGAATAAATTCTTTGGCACAATTGTCTAGGTCAAAGATAAGACTCCTGAAATTTTTCTGTAGTAGGATGAGAGTGAAAGGGGAAAAAAATAATTAACTACAACTGGCCCGATCCACGTGGCCATCTATCTACAGCATAAATCTCTCAGGCCTTTTTTTAACAGCTCATGGGTGTGCTTGTGGTTCCCAGTCCCAGGCTCCACATGAGATGTTGAGCCAAGATGTTCATGTTAGAGGACACTGACTCACTGAGAGCTCATGTGTTTGGATCTCTGCTCTTACCCGGAAGTTTGAAGACAGGAGACGAAAATTCTTTATGCAACAGCATGAGTGCATACAGATCACTGGAATTTTTTGTTAAAATGATTTAGTAGGTTGGAGTGGGGCATGAGAGTCTATATTTTTAGCAAGCTCCTGGGTGATGTAGACGCTTCTGGCTCAAGGTCTACACTTTGTATAGCAAAGATCTATAGGTCTTTTATGCAGAAGTTGACAACTGGAGATTTCTAGACTCAGAATCTTCCTGAAAAGTGTTATTTCTTGCTGGTGTAGATATCTGAGGTGTAAATTCAATTCCCTTCCAAGCATTTTCACCGAAAATGCTTCTTGAGAGCAACCTTGTCCCAGCAGATCCCCACATAGATAAGTCACCTCCAGGCCTTACAAAGCAAGGTACTCCCTTCAGTGGGCTAGCGTTAACATCTTCTTTCTCTTTCCTGTAATTGTGAAGTTAAATGGGAAGGGCTACCGTCTGGAGGTAAGGGAGGGGAAAGACTGGTATTCAAGATATATAAAGAAACACTTATAACTCAACAATAAAATTAAAAACTATTCAATACTATTGGTTTTTAGGGAAATATGAATCAAAACCGTAGTAATGATAACTTACGGTGAACGATGTCGGTTCGTGATCTCCGAAGAAGACGATTTAGATTTGGGACCAGGGACCAGGTCTGCTTTTGTATAGCAGAGTTTTATTAAAGCATAAAAAGGGACAGAGAAAGCTTCTGATATAGACATTAGAAGGGGGACAGAGAGTGTTCCTATCGTTAGTGTTAGCAAGGGAATTATATACTTGTTAATTAATTATTGACTAGTTTTCGGTGATTATGGTTTCCACTGGAGAAGTAGACGCAGATAATCATGATGGTGTGATCACTCATCTAGAGCTAGACATCCTGGAATGTGAAGTCAAGTGGGCCTTAGAAAGCATCACTACGAACAATGCTAGTGGAGGTGATGGAATTCCAGTTGAGCTGTTTCAAATCCTGAAAGATGATGCTGTGAAAGTGCTGCACCCAATATGCCAGCAAATTTGGAAAACTCAGCAGTGGCCACAGGACTGGAAAAGGTCAGTTTTCATTCCAATCCCAAAGAAAGGCAATGCCAAAGAATGCTCAAACTACCGCACAATTGCACTCATCTCACATGCTGGTAAAGTAATGCTCAAAATTCTCCAAGCCAGGCTTCAGCAATACGTGAACCGTGAATTTCCTGATGTTCAAGCTGGTTTTAGAAAAGGCAGAGGAACCAGAGATCTAATTGCCAACATCTGCTGGATCATCGAAAAAGCAAGAGAGTTCCAGAAAAACATCTATTTCTGCTTTATTGACTATGCCAAAGCCTTTGACTATGTGGATCACAATAAACTGTGGAAAATTCTGAAAGAGACGAGAACACCAGACCACCTGACCTGCCTCTTGAGAAACCTATATGCAGGTCAGGAAGCAACAGTTGTAACCGGACATGGAACAACAGACTGGTTCCAAATAGGAAAAGGAGTCCATCAAGGCTGCATATTGTCACCCTGCTTATTTAACTTCTATGCAGAGTACATCATGAGAAACGCTGGTCTGGAAGATTATGGCATCTGGTCCCATCACTTCATGGGAAATGGATGGGGAAACAGTAGAAACAGTGTCAGACTTTATTTTGGGGGGCTCCAAAATCACTGCAGATGGTGACTGCAGCCATGAAATTAAAAGACGCCTACTCCTTGGAAGAAAAGATATGAACTGAACTAATTATTACAATAAATCAAAAGAATGTCTCAAGTTTGTGGAAATTTTACCAGACCCACTCCCACAAGATACATTTTAGGATAACAGTATTAGAATTTAACAATAGAAAGATCCTACCAGACCCACTCCGTAATTTATATTCTAAAATATCAGGATTCAGTTCAGTTCAGTTCAGTCACTCAGTTGTGTCCGACTCTGCGACCCCATGAGTCGCAGCACACCAGGCCTCCCTGTCTATCACCATCTCCCGGAGTTCACTCAAACTCATGTCCATTGAGTCAGTGATGCCATCCAGCCATCTCATCCTCTGTTGTCCCCTTCTCCTCCTGCCCTCAATCCCTCCCAGCATCAGAGTCTTTTCCAATAAGTCAACTCTTCGCATGAGGTGGCCAAAGTACTGGAGTTTCAGCTTTAGCATCATTCCTTCCAAAGAAATCCCAGGGCTGATCTCCTTCAGAATGGACTGGTTGGATCTCCTTGCAGTCCAAGGGACTCTCAAGAGTCTTCTCCAACACCACAGTTCAAAAGTATCGATTCTTTGGTGCTCAGCTTTCTTCACAATCCAACTCTCACATCCGTTCATGACCACAGGAAAAACCATAGCCTTGACTAGATGGACCTTAGTCGGCAAAGCAATGTCTCTGCTTTTGAATATGCTATCTAGGTTGGTCATATCTTTTCTTCCAAGGAGTAGGCATCTTTTAATTTCATGGCTGCAGTCACCATCTACAGTGATTTTGGAGCCCCCCAAAATAAAGTCTGACACTGTTTCTACTGTTTCTCCATCCATTTCCCATGAAGTGATGGGACCAGATGCCATGATCTTCGTTTTCTGAATGGTGAGCTTTAAGCCAACCTTTTCACTCTCCTCTTTCACTTTCATCAAGAGGCTTTTTAGTTCCTCTTCAATTTCTGCCATAAGGATGGTGTCATCTACATATCTGAGGTTATTGATATTTCTCCCGGCAATCTTGATTCCAGCTTGTGCTTTTTCCAGACCAGTGTTTCTCATGATGTACTCTGCATAGAAGTTAAATAAGCAGGGTGACAATATGCAGCCTTGATGGACTCCTTTTCCTATTTGGAACCAGTCTGTTGTTCCATGTCCGGTTACAACTGTTGCTTCCTGACCTGCATATAGGTTTCTCAAGAGGCAGGTCAGGTGGTCTGGTGTTCTCGTCTCTTTCAGAATTTTCCACAGTTTATTGTGATCCACATAGTCAAAGGCTTTGGCATAGTCAATAAAGCAGAAATAGATGTTTTTCTGGAACTCTCTTGCTTTTTCGATGATCCAGCAGATGTTGGCAATTAGATCTCTGGTTCCTCTGCCTTTTCTAAAACCAGCTTGAACATCAGGAAATTCACGGTTCACGTATTGCTGAAGCCTGGCTTGGAGAATTTTGAGCATTACTTTACAGAGTTTAAACTGAGTTGTTTGTTGTGTAATCATCAATTCTGGGCTTAAAGAAAAAAAATGTTCTATGTGACTAAGACTAAGGAATGTAGAGAACAAAAAATGTTTGTCCTTTCCTCCTCCTTGAGAACCCCAGATTCCTATCTCTGCTTTGAGAGTCCCAGACCCCTTTCTCCTCCTCAGGGATCCTGGACTTCTTATCAACCTGCCTAGGAATTGACTCTGTCAGTAAGACACTACTTCATATCCACTAGGACGACAATGGGTTTCCCAGGTGGCTCAGTGGTAAAGAATTCACTCATCAAGGCAGGAAACACAAGAGATGTGTTTTGATCTCTGGTTTGGGAAGATCCCCTGGAACAGAAAATGGCAACCAATTCCAATATTCTTGGCTGGAAATTTTCATGGACAGAGGAGCCTGGCAGGTTACAGTCCATGGGGTTGCAAAGAGTTGGACACTGCTGAGCACACACACACAACAACACAGCAACAGGATGGCTATGATAAAAAGGAGAATATCAAGTGTTGGCAAGGATGTAGAGAAATTGTAATACATTGCATAAGGTAAAATCACACAGCTGCTTTGAAATACAGTCTGACAGTTCCTCAGAATGTTAAGCATTGAGTTACAATTCTAATCCTAGACATACATCGAAGAGAAATGAAAACATGTGCCCACAAATAAACATGTGTCCAAATGCTCATAGCTGTATTATTCACCGTAGTCACAAAATAGGAACAATCCCAAAGTTCACAAACCAATGAATGGATAAAAAGTGCGGAATAGTCATACAGGAGAATTGTTTCAGTCCGTTTCAGCTGCTATAACAACATACCATAGACCAGGTGGCTTTAATAACAAACATTTGCTTCCCATAGTTCTGGCAGCTAAGTCCAAGTCAAAAGCAATGGCAAATTCAGTGTCTAGTGAGACCCCACTTTCTGGTTCACAGATGGCTATCATTTTGCTGTGTCCTTACCTGGCAGAAGGGACAAGAAAGTTCTCTGAGATCTGTTTCATTAGGGCACTAATTCCATTTTTAAGGGCTTTATCCTCCTGAACTAATTACTTCCCAAAGGCTCCACCTCTTAGTACCATCACATTGAAGGTTAAGATTTCAACATATAAATTTGGGAGGGGGACATAAATAATCAGTCCATAGTAGGAATATAATTTGGTAATAAAAATGTATAGAAACCTGATACAGGTCATAACATGGATGAACCTTGAGAACATTATAGTAACTGAAGGAAGCCAGTCACAAAAGGCCACATATTGTATGATTCCATATATATAAAATACAGAAAACAGATTAACAGGTTGCCAGGGGCTGGGGAGAAGGAGAATGGGAAGTGACTGCTACTGGTACAGAAGTTCTTTTGAGGATGATAAAGATGTTCTAAAATTAGATTGTAGTGATAGTTGTACAACTCTGTGAATTTACTAAAAACCACTGATTTGGACACTATAAATGGGTGAATTTTGTCATATATGAATTATATCTCAATAGAGTTGATGGCTTTCCAGGTGGTGCTAGTGGTTAAGAACCCGCCTGGCAAAGAAGGAGACACAAGAGGCAGGTTTGATCTAATAGGGGCGAAGAGGTGGGGAGCATGTCTTGAGAAAGCCCTCCATCCACTTCCTCCATCCAGGGGACAGTACTCCACTTCCACAAGGGGGTTGTGCTTCCTCTTCTCTTTGTTGGAAAATTCATCCTTCATTTTGTGCCTTCTCAGGTCTTGGTAATATGCCTATATTTAAAACAATCTCACTGCAGATTTTTTTTTTTAATTTTTGGATGATTTTCTCATTATTATTTTTATTCATATGTATTTCAGCATCATTGGGACCATGAAAATGAATCAGTTGTACTTAAGTTTGTCAACATTTTTTTTAAAGCTTATTTCTTTCTTTATTTCATTGCACTAGGTCTGCATTGCTGCAGGTGGGCTTTCTCTAGTTGCGGCGAGCAGGGGCTTCTCTTCATTGAGGTGCATGGGCTTCTCACTGAGGTGGCTTCGCTTGTTGCAGAGCACGGGCTGTAGGCACACAGCCATCAGTCGCTGTGGTGCACAGGCTCAGTTGCTCGGAGGCATGTGGAACCTTCCTGGACCAGGGATTGAACCTGTGTCCCCTGCACTAGCAGGCACATTCTTATCCACTGTGCCACTAGAGAAGTTCTCAACATTATATCACACTAAGAGAGAGTCATTTCTGACTCCTTTTCTTTCTTCTTCGTTCTTTTCCGGGCTTCTTCTCCAGGCATCATGAGTCTTTAGAGGTCTGTCCTGGTTTCAGTACCAAATGAAGCTCAGGATCTTGATATTCTCATCGCAGAGAGAATTCAGTGAGAGACAAAGTGATAGGTAAAAAGTGAATTTATTCAGATTCAGAGGGAAACACACTCCACAGAGGGTGGGCCCCTGCAGAGGGAGAGTGCTGCCTCACTGCAGATTTTTGAGTGTGTTGATATATTGGTTTTTTTCATAGGCTGTGAAACCTTTGAAAAAATTTCCAGACCAAATCGGATTAAATGAGCTTCCCATCTGAGACTGTGAGAGACTGCACTGTGTAGTGTCAGTAGCATGACAACAGGCCTGCTAGATTTGGGTTAAAGAAGTTATGGGAATTCAGATGAGCTGACATTTCCTGTTCTGCTTCTGAACAACTCAATTCTCACTTAGAGTCCCCAGACCTCTGTGACGCCAAACCAGCAAAAGGATCACACAAAGTTTGCTTTTAGAGAAATGATGGCATTCTTTCTTTTTAATATATATATTTGAGGTGAACCATTTTTAAAGTCCTTATTGAATTTGTTACAATATTGTTTCTGTTTTATGTTTTGGTGTTTTGGCTGAGAGGCATGTAGGATCTTAGCCCTCAACCAGGCATCGAGCCCACACCCCCTGCACTGGAAGGTGAAGTCTTAACCACTGGATTTCCAGGGAAGTCCCCTTGGCTTTTATTTAATAAAAATGGGCACCTATTTCTCTGTACCTGTTCACAAAGAGCTGACTAACTATTTGCTGCGAAATACAACGTGGAAATCCGTGTCAGGTCTAGATGGCTATCAATATCCTCGAAAAGATGAACTTTTGGTCACAAATCTAACATTTTAAATTGTTGTTCAGTTACTAAGTTGTGTCAGCTCTTTGAGACTCCATTGACTGCAGTACGCCAGGCTTCCCTGTCCTTCACTATCTCCTGGAGTTTGCTCAAACTCATGTCCACTGAGTCAGTGATGCTATCCAACTGTATCATCCTCTGTCGCCCCCTTCTCCTCCTGCCTTCAATCTTTCCCAGTATCAAGGTCTTTTCCAATGAATTGGCTCTTGGCATCAGGTGGCCAAAGTATTGGAGCATCAGCCTCAGTCCTTTCAATGAACATTCATTGTTGATTTCCTTTAATTGACTGGTTGCATGCCTGCCATTTAATTGCTCTACCACAATACAAAAAATCCTAGCTAATGGATTTGTTTCATCAAAACTGGTTTTCTGTACGGATGGAGATGCTAATTACTTACAGGGCGTGATTTGCACCTGACCAGCTGCACCCTCTCACCCTCCACTTCTGGTGCTTCCCCAACTCAGTCTCCTTCAGTTGTGACGGAGTTATACACTTAAAGGTTAAGTTATTGCTCTATCGGTTTTTCTTTAAAATACAAATATGCTCGGGAGAAGCATATTTAGCATTTTAGAATTACCAACACCTTGACTAGATTCAATTAGATTCCCTGAATTTATTAGGTCCCTTTTGTCTCCTTGATAACACAGAGCAGCATCCAGGAAAAAAAAAAAAAAAAAAAGAGGAGGGTGGGGATTCTGACTGGGAATAAGGAAACACAGAATAAAGAGCAAAGGACTGGTGGTCAGAAGGCCTGGGTGAGCTCCTGGGATCAACAGTTACTTATTTCTAAGCCTTAGTTTACTCATTTATAAAAAGAGACTAGTGGTGGTAATGCCATCTGCCCTGCCAGCATCCAGCTCAGTGTTGGGGTCAAGGCAGTTGTGAAAAGGGGGAATTTTTGTTACCTCTAAACTGGGCTTTGCAAGCATGCAGCCCAGACAGCACTTAATGCACCCCCTACACCTGCTGGACAGTGTTGAAGGACCCCAGTAGGTCACGAATCGCACACAGACCTTGAAGATACTATTTCCTACATACTTCCTATGGAAAATACTAAATGGGGTTTTTAAAATTTTTTTAATTTTTTAAAAATATAATTTTATTTATTTATTTTTGGCTGTGCTGGGTCTTTGTTGTTGCACACGGGCTTTCTCTAGTTGTGGCAAGTGGGGGCTACTCTTCTTTGTGGTACACAGGCTCTGGGACATGCAGGCTTCAGTAGTTGCTGTGCCCAGGCTGTAGAGCACAGGCTCCGTAGTTGTGGCATGTGGGCTTAGCTGCTTCACAGCATGTGGGATCTTCCTGGTCTTCTCTTTGGCAGGCAGATTCTTTACCACTGAGCCACGTGGGAACCCCCCTTAAAATTTTTTTCCCCAATATCTTGTTAAGAAAATTTTCAATCATATGTAAAAGTTGAAAGAAATTTACAGTAAGCCCATGCATACACCCCACCTAGATTCTATAACTAGCATTATATTTTATTTGCTTTATCCCACGTTTCTTCATTGATTCAGTTATCTTTAAAATCAGGTTAGCTTTGCATGCCACTTATTAAGATACTTTGTCTGGCAACCAACATGTACAGCTGCTGCTGCTAAGTCGCTTCAGTCGTGTCTGACTCTATGCTACCCCATAGACGGCAGGCCACCAGTCACCCCCATCCCTGGGATTCTCCAAGCAATAACACTGGAGTGGGTTGCCATTTCCTTCTCCAATGCATGAAAATGAAAAGTGAAAGTGAAGTCGCTCAGTCGTGTCCGACTCTGTGCGACCCCATGGACTGCAGCCCACCAGGCTCCTCCGTCCATGAGATTTTCCAGGCAAGAGCACTGGAGTGGGTTGCCATTGCCTTCTCCAACATGTACAGAGGAGGAATCAAATAAAGCTTTTTTTTTGGCATCCCCCTTGGGGTTGTTACGTCTAAGAGCCTTAATGGCTAAATCCTTTTATCCTTTTCCAAAAAACTAAGATACAGAAAAGATAGATTTGGTAAAGCCAGTAATATCTTAATGGTCCTCATCACCCTAGGTAAACCATGAAATTTTTTATATTTAGGCAAGAACACGAAGGAAACAGAAGGAGTTTGCTTTTTTTTAAAGCATTATTGATGAGAACAGAGAGGGAGGATTATTTTTAAAAAAAAAAGTAAAAGAAAAGAGAAAGACTTGTCTATTATTAAAAGTTCTGAAATAAAGCAAAAAACTACACACAAAATATTTAAACAGCCCTGTATATTTGTTTAAACAACATGAAAAGTGAAAGAAAGTGAAGTCGCTCAGTCGTGTCCGACTCTGTGACCCCGTGGACTGTAACCCACCAGGCTCCTCCATCCATGGGATTCTCCAGGCAAGAATACTAGAGTGGGTTGCCATTTCCTTCTCCAGAGGATCTTCCCAACCCAGGGATCAAACTTAGGTCTCCCGCATTGCAGGCAGATGCTTTAACCTCTGAGCCACTAAATATCCTTAAATAGTACACTCTGCACCTAATGAAATGTACAAGGAAAAAGATTATGTTAAACCAAGTAGGAGTTCCCTGGTGGTCCAGTGGTTAGGACTCTGAGTTCCCACTGGAGGGAGCACAGGGGCCAAAGGTTTGATCTCTGGTCAGGGAACTAAGATCCTGCAAACCAGTGGCATGGCCAGACACAAAGTAAAGGGTTGTCTTGCTGACAACGGTTTGCTTATCAAAGAAAGAGAAGGTTCCGGAACCCTATAAACTGGAGCAGAAATTTTGAGCTGTGTTTATCAAACTTAGTCTTTTAAGTATCCTTTCACTATGCCTGCCATGGCTGATTACCTCCTGTGCTTATCTAGTTTTCTTTAAACTGGGTTGCTTTTTACCTAAATATATATATTTTCAGTGGGCTTCCTTGGTGGCTCAGATGGTAAAGCATCTTCCCACAATGGGGGAGACCTGGTTTGATCCCTACGTCAGGAAGATCCCCTGGAAAAGAGAATGGCTAGAAGACTTATCTCATTTCCATACACAGAAAACCAATATATTTGCCATAAGCCAATAGCTACTTCAAAAATAAGAGCCATGAAAATCAAACAATATTATTAACTTCTAGTTCAATCCTGTCCTTTGACAAAGGTTCTGAACTTGGGCCTGTTCTTTCTTTCTTTAATTTTTTTTTAACTTTTTATGTCTATACAATTTTTAAAGGTTGCTTTCCATTTACATGTCTTCCCTGGTGCTCAATCTGTAAAGAGTCTGCCTGCAATGCCGGAGACCCAGGTTCAATCCCTGGGTCAGGAAGATCCCCTGGAGAAGGGAATGGCTACCCACTCCAGTGTTCTTGCCTAGAGAATTCCATGGACAGAGGAGCCTGGTGTGTTACAGTCCATGGGGTCACAAAGAGTCAGACATGACTGAGTGACTAACAGTTTCACTTCCGTTTACAGTTATTACACTGGCTATATTCCCTGAGCTGTACAATCCATCCTTAAGTCTATCTTATACTTAATAGTGGGAGGGGGCAACATACGGATGGGGCAGTGGGAGAAGTCTATTCTTTTTGGAAAGTTGTTAAAACATTCAAGTGAAAGCTTCCTTCTTGATTTAATCAGAAGGATTGAGGGATAATTTAAAAAGAGAAATAATTTCTTGGCATGTGATTCAACATCCTATAATACTGAGTCCTTGAACTATTTTGTGTACTGCCATCATACACATCCCATACTGAGGATAGCGTTTAACAGTGTATAACACACTGTCTTGGCAGTATCTTCTGTGATCCTCTAAGTCATACTTTTCTTTGGAATGGAGTCAAAGATCAGTTGATCCCTGATTTCTCCAATTACCAGAGTGCCTTTCCTTACAAATGTCCATTATGCAACAACTCTAGCAACTGAGGACAGAGTTATGTCATAGCTTCACCTCTGTCCTTTACCCCTTGAATATCTCGAGTGCTGGCTGTTCTCCAATCGTCTCCTTCTCCCCCTCACTCTCCACCCTCCTTTGACCCATTCTCTGTCCTGGAGATCATCATCTACAGACTGGCTTGGATTCAGCTGAACTGAAGCAATAGCAGAAGATGGAAGTACAGAAGGAGAATGGCCAAATTTCTCCTCCCACTCCTTGTTTGCTTGATGAAATAGTTCTGGCAATATCCTCACCCCTACCTCCATGGTTCTAACTTTGACCAGATTCTGTGAATTCTGTCCTTTCTTTGCTCTTTCAGATCTAAAGGTGATAATGACATCCTGCTGATGATGACTCAACAATGATTTAACTTCCCTTGTTTGATCCCTCAGTCCTATTGATACTTTTGCAATAATTTCTTATTAAAACACCTTCATATAAGACATCTTTTGGGGACAACAGAATGGGAAAGACTAGAGATCTCTTCAAGAAAATAAGAGATACCAAGGGAAGATTTCATGCAAAGATGGGCACAATAAAGGACAGAAACCATATGAACCTAACAGAAGCAGAAGATATTTAGAAGAGGTGGCAAGAATACACAGAAGAACTATACGAAAAGATCTTCATGACCCAGATAACCACGATGCTGTGATCACGTACCTAGAGCCAGACATCCTGTAATGCAAAGTCAAGTGGGCCTTAGGAAGCATCACTATGAACAAAGCTAGTGGAGGTGATGGAATTCCAGTTGAGCTATTTCAAATCCTAAAAGATGATGCTGTGAAAGTGCTGCACCCAATATGCTAGCAAATTTGGAAAACTCATCAGTGGCCACAGGACTGGAAAAGGTCAGTTTTCATTCCAGTCTCAAAGAAGGGCAATGCCAAAGAATGTTCAAACCACCGCACAATTGCACTCATCTCACAAGCTAGAAAAGTAATGCTCAAAATTCTTCAAGCTAGGCTTCAACAGTACATGAACCATGAACTTCTAGAGGTTCAAGCGGGATTTAGAAAAGGCAGAGGAACCAGAGATCAAATTGCAAACATCTGTTGGATCATCGAAAAGCAAGAGAGTTCCAGAAGAACATCTGCTTCTGCCTTACTGACTACGCCAAAGCCTTTGTCTGTGTGGACCACAACAAACCATGGAAAATTCTTAGTGTCATGGAAATACCAGACCACCTTACCTGCCCCCTGAGACATCTGTATGCAGGTCAAGAAGCAACAGTTAGAATTGGACATGGAACAACAGACTGGTTCCAAACTGGGAGAGGAGTAAATCAAGGCTGTATACTGTTACCCTGCTTACTTAACTTACATGCAGAGTACATCATGAGAAATGTCGGGCTGCATGAAGCACAAGCTGGAATCAAGATAGCTGGGAGAAATATCAATTACCTCAAATATACAGATGACACCACCCTTATGGCAAAAAGTGAAGAACTAAAGAGCCTCTTGATGAAAGTGAAAAAGGAGAGTGAAAAAGTTGGCTTAAAACTCAGCATTCAGAAAACTAAGATCATGGCATCTGGTCCCATCCCTTCATGGCAAATAGATGGGGAAATGATGGAAAGAGTGACAGATTTTATTTTGGGGGGGCTCCAAAATCACTGCAGATGGTGACTGCAGCCATGAGATTAAAGATGCTTGCTCCTTGGAAGAAAAGCTATGACCAACCTAGACAGCATATTAAAAAGCAGAGACATGAACTTTTCCAACAAAGTTACGTCGAGTCAAAGCTATGGTTTTTCCAGCAGTCATGTATGGTTGTGAGAGTTGGGCTATAAAGAAAGCTGAGCGCTGAAGAATTGATGCTTTTGAACTGTGGTGTTGGAGAAGACGCTTGAGAGTCCCTTGGACTGCAAGGAGATTCAACCAGCCAATCCTAAAGGAAATCAGTCCTGAATATTCATTGGAAGGACTGATGTTGAAGCTGAAACTCCAATACTTTGGCCACCTGATGCAAAGCACTGACTCACTGGAAAAGACCTTGATGCTGGGAAAGATTGAAGGCAGGAGGTGAAAGGGACAACAGCGGTTGGATGGCATCACTGACTCAATGGACATGAGTTTGAGTAAGCTCTGGGAGTTAGTGATGGACAGAGAGCCCTGGCGTGCTGCAATCCATGGGGTGGCAAAGAGTCGGACACGACTGAGTGACTGAACTGAACTGAACTGAACTGGTTTCTTGCCAGATTTCAAGTAATAGTTGGAAACTTTTCATTGTATATAGTTTTATACATGTTTCTGTGTGCTTGTATTACTTATTCAAAAATTACAATTGTTTAATAATCAAACAGATAACAATATTACACATCAAAATTTGTGACATACAGCTAAATCAGTGTCTGGAGGGAAATTTTAGCTTTAATTTGACAATTTATGAGCTAAGCTTCCATTCCAAGAAACTAGAAAAAGAAAAGCAAATTTTAATTAAGACAGGAAATAAAGACAGGAACAAAAATTGAAGAAGCAAAAATGAGGTAGAAATAAAGTCAAAAATTGGCTTTTTGAAATGATCAATGAAATTGATAAACCTCAAGAATAGAGCAAGTAGAAAAAATGCAAATTACTAACACTAGGAATAAAAAAGGGCAATAACTACAGATCCTAAATATTAAAAAAATTAACATGGTAATCTAACAACTTTATGCCAAAAATTTGACAACATAGTTGAAAAGAAAAATTTTCTTGAGAAATGCAAATTGCTGAAACTGAAACAAAAGAAATAGGAAAAATGAAAAGTCCTGAATTGATTAAAGAAGTTGAATCTAAAATTAAATCCTTCCTTCTTCTCCAACTGTCTCAGAAAACCCTGCAATCCCAGATGGATTATTGGTAAACTTTTTCTGAACATTCAAAGGAAAATATGTATACTTTTAGATAAGAAAGAAGAAATGATTCTAAACCAGTTTTATAAGGCCAGCATAACCCTGATGCCTAAGGGATATTATAAGAAAGGTATGTTACAGGCCATTATATCTAACTTAAGAGTATTAGATAGTAAAACCCCCCAAAAAACTTAGTGAATTGAATCCAGTGATAAATAAGAAAGACTATATACCTTAGGACTAAGCTAAGTTTTGCAAAATTGCAAAACTGATTTAATACTCAGATAAATGTAATTCACCAAATTAACAATATAAAGAAGCATTATAGGATCACCTAAATACATGGGGCGAGAGATATTGACAAAATTCAACAGTCTTTAATGATAGAATCTGTTAGCAAACTAAAACTAGATGGGAAACTTCTTAATCCTATAATGAGTACCTATAAAACACCTTCAGTTTCTTATATGATATTATGTTTCAGTCCAGGTTCGATGCAGGATACAGGATGCTTGGGGCTGGTGCACTGGGATGACCCAGAGGGATGGTATGGGGAGGGAGGTGGGAGGGGGTTTCAGGATTGGGAACACGTGTACACTCGTGGTGAATTCATGTTGATGTATGGCAAAACCAATACAATATTGTAAAGTAGTTAGCCTCCAATTAAATAAATTTAAATTTAAAAAAACACACATCTTCAGCTTATATTAAATAAATCGTAAAGTTCTGAACTCCTAACTCCTGAGGCCAGAAATAAGACAACAATGCATACCATCACTTCTATTAAACATTGTATAGGTGAATCTAACTAGTGCATTAGGCAAGAAAAAATTAAAATATATAAAGGTTAGAAACAAAGATATGACACTGTTTATTCACAGATGATATGATTGCTCATACATAGAATTATTAACAATCTTAGAAACTGGATGAGATCATTCTGTATTGTTAAGACTAAATTTTCCCAAACTGATGTACAGGTTCAACGCAATCCCTATTGAAATTTCAGTTGCTCTTCGGGGGTTGATTCATTTTCATACAAATATGTTCAGTTCAGTTCAGTCACTCAGTCGTGTCTGACTCTTTGCGAATCCATGGACTGCAGCACGCCAGGCTTCCCTATCCATTATCAACTCCCGTAGTTTACTCAAACTCATGTCCATCGAGTCAGTGATGCCATCTCATCATCTGGCGTCCCCTTCTCCTCCCGCCTTCAATCTTTCCCAGCATCAGGATCTTTTTCCAATAAGTCAGCTCTTCACATCAGGTGGCCAGACTACTGGAGTTTCAACTTCAGCACCAGTCCTTCCAATGAATATTCAAGACTGATTTCCTTTAGGATGGACTAGTTGGATCTCCTTGCAGTCCAAGGGACTTCTCCAACACCACAGTTCAAAAGCATCAATTCTTTGGCACTCACCTTTCTTTATAGTCCAACTTTCACATCCATACATGACTACTGGAAAAACCATAGCTTTGACTAGATGGACCTTTGTTGGCAAAGTAAATGTCTCTGCTTTTTAATATGCTGTCTAGGTTGGTCATAGCTTTTCTTCCAAGGAGCAAGCATCTTTAATTTCATGGCTGCAGTCACCATCTGCAGTGATTTTGGAGCCGAAGAAAATAAAGTCTGACACTGTTTCCATTGTTTCCCCATCTATTTGCCATGAAGGGATGGGACCAGGTGCCATGATCTTAGTTTTCTGAATGTTGAGTTTGAAGCCAATTTTTTTACTCTCCTCTTTCACTTTCATCAAGAGGCTCTTTAGTTCTTCTTTGCTTTCATATCTAAGTATTATACAGTCATATAATTTCATATAAATTTATCAGTGTATCATATTTATATGAAAATGCAAATGGCCTAGTACAGCCAAGGCAAACTTAAAGAAAAAGCACAAAGTTGAAGACTTTATACTACCAAATTTCAAGATTTACTATAAAGCTACAGTAATTCAGACAGTGTAACTTGACCTGTTAAATAGGCAAATAAGTCAACAAAATATAGATTTCAGAAATATGCCCACATATAAACAATTATTTAATGTGCAATAACAGCACAGTAGCATAATCATTTTTAATAGTGTTCTTATAGCAATTATATATTCCTGTGGAAAAAATGAACACTGCCTCTTACCTCACGTCAAACACAAATTATTAATTTGAGATAGCTAGTTCTATACATAAAGGCTTCTAGAAGAAATGTAAGAGAATGCTTTCACAAATTTGGATTAAGGAAAGATTTACTGAATGGGACACAAAAATTACTAACCATAAGAAATTTAAAAATTTGGCATAATTAAGATTAACAGCTTCTGCTCATCCAAAGCAAGATACCCATAAAGGAGTAAAAGGGAAAATTCAGGAGAAAGTATCAGATCCAACAAAAGAATTGTATACAAATGTATAAAGAACTCCTAAAGGTCAATAAGAAAAAAATAAACAAGTAGATAAGAAACGGGCAAAAGACTTGAAGAGACACCTAACAAAGGAGAATATTCAAATACTTATTTAAGCATATGAAAAGGTTCTCAATTTCATTACTCCTCAAGGAAATGTAAGTTAAAATCACAAAGATATAACACCATCAGAATGGCTAACTTCAAAGTTTGATGATACTGCTAAGTGCTAAGTCGCTTCAGTCGTGTCCGATTCTGTGTGACCCCATAGATGGCAGCCCATCAGGCTCCCCGTCCCTGGGATTCTCCAGGCAAGAACACTGGAGTGGGTTGCTATTTCCTTCTCCAATAC
The DNA here is from genome assembly GCF_032405125.1 of Capricornis sumatraensis. Taxonomy (NCBI): domain Eukaryota; kingdom Metazoa; phylum Chordata; class Mammalia; order Artiodactyla; family Bovidae; genus Capricornis; species Capricornis sumatraensis. The sequence goes on from NC_091069.1 coordinate 224,082,789, forward strand.
ATGAAAGTGTCAAGCAACTGAAATTCGCACACACTGGTGGTAAGAGTATAAATTCATATCACTCCTAGAAAGCTACTTAGTATTATGAACTAAAGCTAAGTATATAATCATCCTAAGGCTCAGCAACCCTACTCTAGGCGTATACCCAAGAGAAGCAAAGCCTGTCTACTAGAAGACATGGATGAGAATGCTCATAGCAGCTTTTCTCGTTCAGTTCAGTTCAGTTCAGTCGTTCAGTCGTGTCCCACTCTTTCCGACCCCAGGAATCGCAGTATGCCAGGCCTCCCTGTCCATCACCATCTCCCAGAGTTCACTCAGACTCACGTCCATCGAGTCAGTGATGCCATCCAGCCATCTCATCCTCGGTCGTCCCCTTCTCCTCCTGCCCACAATCCCTCCAAGCATCAGTGTCTTTTCCAATGAGTCAACTCTTCGCATGAGGTGGCCAAAGTGCTGGAGCTTCAGCTTTAGCATCATTCCTTCCAAAGAACACCCAGGGCTGATCTCCTTCAGAATGGACTTGTTGGATCTCCTTGTAGTCCAAGGGACTCTCAAGAGTCTTCTCCAACACCACAGTTCAAAAGCATCAATTCTTCGGTGCTCAGCCTTCTTCACAGTCCAACTCTCACATCCATACATGACCACAGGAAAAACCATAGCCTTGACTAGATGGACCTTAGTCAGCAAAGCAATGTCTCTGCTTTTGAATATGCTATCTAGGTTGGTCATAACTTTTCTTCCAAGGAGTAAGCATCTTTTAATTTCATGGCTGCAGTCACCATCTGCAGTGATTTTGGAGCCCCCCAAAACAAAGTCTGACGCTGTTTCTACTGTTTCCCCATCCATTTCCCATGAAGTGATGGGACCAGATGCCATGATCTTCGTTTTCTGAATGTTGAGCTTTAAGCCAACCTTTTCACTCTCCTCTTTCACTTTCATCAAGAGGTTTTTTAGCTCCTCATCACTTTCTGCCATAAGGGTGGTGTCATCTGCGTATCTGAGGTTATTGATATTTCTCCCGGCAATCTTGATTCCAGCTTGTGTTTCTTCCAGCTCAGCGTTTCTCATGATGTACTCTGCATAGAAGTTAAATAAGCAGGGTGACAATATACAGCCTTGACGTACTCCTTTTCCTATTTGGAACCAGTTTGTTGTTCCATGTCCAGTTGTAACTATTGCTTCCCAACCTGCATACAGATTTCTCAGGAGGCAGGTCAGGTGGTCTGGTATTCCCATCTCTTTCAGAATTTTCCACAGTTTATTGTGATCCACCCAGTCAAAGGCTTTGGCATAGTCAATAAAGCAAAAATAGATGTTTTTCTGGAACTCTCTTGCTTTTTCCATGATCCAGCGGATGTTGGCAATTTGATCTCTGGTTCCTCTGCCTTTTCTAAAACCAGCTTGCTTTTCTCATTATTACTAAAAATTGAGAACAACCCAAATATCCATCAATGAGAGAATAGGTCAATAAATTCTAGCCTCTCATACAATAGAATACTATAAGTAATTTTTATAAATACACAAAGCAACATGAGTGAATCTCACAATATTAAACAGAGCAAAAGAATCCAGACACAATGGTAGTATACACAATATGATTTCATTTATGTGAGATTCAAGAGGAAAATGGTGTAGTTCGTTAATAGCAACTGATCTCAAATGTACACAAAAGTTGCTCTTGTAGAGTACATAAAGCTAAAATCACCTCAGCTCTTTCAACAAATGGACATGAGCAAGGAATTAATTGTACTGAGGATCTAAAGTCAGTGCCTTATAATCTAATCATGATCTAATGAGGGAGACTGAATAGGGATTTTATATTCTTAGAAACTCATAAAAAACTTTTTTTAAAAAAGCCCTCAGCAAACATATCAGACTCCTGTGGTGGAATAATATTTTAAGATATTAACCACTGGGTCCCCACCCTGGTCCCAGGAGTTTCCAATAGCCCTTCCACCCACTCAACCTCAATGCACTTTGCCTTGGGGTAGGAATGACCCAGCAGAGAGGGTAAAGAAGCCTTTGTAGTTCTAAAAGCCCAACCCACAGTGGGGTCCAGAAAGAGCATAGGGCATAGCACAAAGGATTTCAAAGAATATGTAGTGACTCAGAGAGGTTTTTCCCACCCTCAAAACTAGTTTGAAAATATTCCCCGCGTGGATAGGAGACAACGACTGGAGGGAAAGTAGAAAATACTAGGGCCCTGAAGAGGTGCCCTGTGCCTTGCTTTCCCTGGACTGCATCCTTGGAGTGGAGGTCAGGGGAGTGATGGCAACCCCAGAAAGATTTGAGGGATTCAAATGAAGAAGGTGTCTCTTCTTACTTTCCAGTTGAAAGTCATCCCAACTTATCTTGCACTGAGCATGAAGCAGGAACAAGGACTGAAAGCAAAGAAATGGTTATGTGGGGTGTCTGAGTTGACGGGCCCTTAGCGGCCTTCTAGAATTCCCTCATGCTCCCAAGCAGAAGAGGGAGATGTATCAAAAAGTGGACCCTAGAGTGGGCTGTGAGAGTTGAAAAGAGCCATACTTGGAGAAGCCCAGAGGTCTGCACTGGGGATAAGGTAACAGCACTCATGAGGCCCAAGGATTGGGAAACTGTACATCCAAGCAGGTGCCAGCCTCGTGGATGTTTATCAAGAGAGAGATGGCCCCTCCCAAAGCTGTGGCATAACATTTGTTGTTGTTCAGTCGCTCAGTCGTGTCCAGCTCTTTGTGACCCCATGAACCGCAGCACACCAGGCCTCCCTGCCCATCACCAACTCCCAAAGTTCACCCAAACTCAAACTCATGTCCATCAAGTCGGTGATGCCATCCAGCCATCTCATGCTCTGTCATCCCCCTCACCTCTCGCCTTCAATCTTTCCCAGCATCAGGGTCTTTTCCAATGAGTCAGTTCTTTACATCAGGTGGTCAAAGTATTGGAGCTTCAGCTTCAGCATCAGTCCTTCCAATGAATATTCAGGACTGATTTCCATAAGGATGGACTGGTTGGATCTCCTTGCAGTCCAAGGGACTCTCAAGAATCTTCTCCAGTATCACAGTTCAGAAGCATCAATTCTTTCGTGCTCAGGCTTCTTTATGGTCCAACTCTCACATCCATACATGACTACTGGAAAAACCATAGCTTTGACTAAATAGACTTTTATCAGCAAAGTAATGTCTCTGTTTTTTAATATGCCATCTAGGTTTGTCATAGCTTTTCTTCCAAGCAGTAAGCATCTTTTAATTTCATGGCTGTAGTCACCATCTGCAATGACATAACATAGGCCTCTTGAAACTCAGACTCAATCTCAGAGAGAAGGGGGAACCTTGAATTGACTGAGATTAAGTTTCTGCCACCAGACAGGCAAATAGGAGATGGCTGCCACCTCTGTAGGTGGGACCCAGGAAGAGAGAGGAAGGTGATTTTTTTGCTTGCTTTTTTTTTTTTAAAGCTTTGAATGCAAAATTAATCAATGTTCAATATAGAAAACATATAGTATGCTTAGTCACTCAGTCATGTCCAACCTTTTTGATACCCCATGGACTATAGCCTGCCAGGCTCCTCTGTCCATGGAATTTCCCAAGCAAGAGTACTGGAGCAGGTTGCCATTTCCTCCTCCAGGGGATCTTCCTGACCCAGAGACCGAATCTGAATTTCCTGCGTCTCCTGAGTCTCCTACATTGCAGTCGGATTCTTTACCACTGCACTACCTGGGAAGCTCAGAAAACATATAGTTCGCATAAGCAAAAAGGTAAAGCATATAATCTCATTACCTAGAGATAATAGCTATTATTACATGACCCTTTTATTTTCTTTTACAAAAATAAGATTTTATTGTGCCCATCAATTAAGAACTTTGCTTTTTTTTTTTTTGACATGATGATATAGTATAACATGCCTGGGTTGTCATTACTTGCTCTTCCTCATCATCATTTTCAATAACCATAGCAGTGAGTGTTAGGGATGTTCTATAATATTTTTTAAATACTTTACTAATTGTTGGGCTTTCCTACTACTATAATCAACACTGTGATGAATATTTAATGCTAAATCCTTGTGCACATCCTTGGCTATTTCACTGTTAACCTGGATTTTTCCACTTCCTTTAGCTCCCAGTGTTGAAACCGGGCATATATAGCAGAGGAAACCTGGCTGGTCTTTCTAGTCACTTAATCAGCCATGTAGATTGGAACCAGTAAAACAGGTTTGGTATACTGCTATAAAAACCAACAAACCCTAGTTTTGACTCAAAATTATTCCTGTTCCCTGGAGATTATGTCCCCAATTCAAATCCTCTGGCATACCAAGTGAGGGAACCGCCTCATGTATTAACTCATATTCTTAAGAGAATACACTGTCATCCTTGCCTGGCAGGAGGAGCCCCTGGCAGCATGGTCTATGTTACTATTTATACAGCATGCTTTATACATGGTGGTGAGTGCCAAATGTATTAAGTCAATGAGAGTCACTTGTACAATGCATATGGGATCAGGATATAAAATGATTTGGAGTCCTTTTTTTGTACAAAGAGTCTTCTTATATAAAATCTACTGATCAGCTTCCAAATAGAATGTTTAAATATCTGGTAGAGAAGTTTTATAAGAACTACTCTTCTTCTGATGGGTCTTTTCTTACGCTCATTCTGGCTAAATGGGGCTCAGAGAAGGGTTAGTAAAGTTCTTAAAAAGCTCTTCAAAGTGTTTAAATGCCCCAGCAACCTGTCTGCCTATACAGGAAAGTCCCAACCCCTTAGCACAGATGATTTCCTTGTCCTGCTGAATCTGTCCTCAGATCTTCTCCTGTAGCTTTTTTCCCCCCTGCCTACCACTCCTTTCTTACTGAACTACTATGGATTATAACACTTTATGTCGTAACTGGTCTCTCCCTCCCCATAACCACAAAATCCTGCCCACTCCTCTGCCTCCATCTAAGAACCTAGTTCCCTGGTGGCTCAGATGGTAAAGAATCTGACTCCAATGTGGGAGACCAAGGATTGATCCCTGGGTCAGGAAGATCCCTTGGAGGAGGAAATGGCAACACATTCCAGTATTCTTGCCTAGAAAATCCCATGGACAGAGGAGCCTGGCTGGCTGGACTCGCAAAGAATCAGATATGACTGGGTGGATAACAAGAGAGAGAAGTACCTGGGATATAGCAGGCAATCTATAAATAGATCCATAAGTCAATTTGTTATAAAATAAACAACTAACATATGCTGATTGCTTCTATTAAAATTCTGCTTTTGCCACTTAGTAGATTTGTGAGCTTGGAAAAGGTATTTAAATTTTCTAAGCCTCTGTTTTCTCACCCATAAAATGTGGATAAACATGTTCCCATCCTGATGAGATTATAGTGAACATTAAATGATGTAATTTTGATTAAGTGCCTGGCATGTCATAGGAGCTCAATAAATACTGTATACACATAGCTATTATTTCCAGGTCATAATCTAGTATTTACTGATATTTGCTGTCCCAGAGGGAATATTTCAAATGTCTTGGCAAGCAGGCCACCCATCCCCAGCCACCTTCTTTGCACACAAGTCCGTGTATATGTGCGTGCATTGATCATACAATACAAATATGAAATGACAAGGTCCCTAATCCACCTAGAAGGCCTCCACAGTGTGTTCTGTGCCAGCCACAGGTGTTACAGCTTTCCAAGGTGGCACCAAACAGGGCTTCAGTGTCACCCTGCCTGACAGACCTCAGGGACCCTCTCATTCTAACATCCCAACTGTCAAAGAGTAAAGCCTTTTCCAGACCTCAGGCAGTCATGAGAACTTGGGAGGAGAGCAAGGGTTGGAGGCTTCAATCCATCACTGATAAGACACCAGCACATAGCATCCACCCCATAGACCTGTTTGGGCTCAACCTTCCAGAGACTAAATTCTCACTGGGTTCTTTTCCCACCAAGAGGAAGCTGGATGGCATTTACCCATGATCTCATAGCTCCCTTCTCTTACTTTATTTCTCATGAGTCTGCACAGCTGTGCCCTGAAAATACAGCTCTGAGTAAAAGAAATAAGGTCTGCTTTCTTTCATCACTAAAACTCAGAGTTAAAGTCAAAAGTAAACTGAACTTCTGAAAGGCAAATGGAGAAATCCACCAGCACAATTCAGCAGTGTGCTGGGAGAAAGAGAGACAAGAGTAAACAGTGTGAAAGTCTCTCAAAGATGAGGCAGGGCAAGTGAATTCAACCAGTGCGTTCAACCAGTGAATGCAGAGGCCCCAACGTGCACAAGTGGAATCTCAGATCCTCTGCTCCCAACTTCAGCCTAAACTCAGATTTGAGTGTTACTCAGTCTAACTGGTGAAGAAAGGGTGTGGGGGACATTTAATCTGCCTGGGATAATGTGAATCAGTGGAGGGCTATCAGGACCCATGATGTTTCCTCTGTCTTTTTAGAAGTAGTTGCTGGGAGGGTGCAGAGACTCATGTAATGTTAGTGCTAGAAGGAATCTACCCGGCCATGCCCCCTCATTTTACCTGGGGAGGAACTAAGCGTCAAAGTGAATCCATTTGCCCAAGGTCACAAGGCATGATGGCTCGTCCATCGTTCTATGTTGTCCCCCTTATGCTTTCTGCCTCCTCCAGCTGATACAGCCATACCTTTCCTTCCTACCCACTATCCATACTTAACGTGACGCAGGGTGCATGTCAGAGCCATAACACGCCTGTGTGCTCCAGAGGGGAAAAAGCATATGAGAGGGTCTCATGGGAAACACCATGGCATCTATTTTTCTGCCCCCTTGTAGAAATCAATTCCATTTTGGACCCCATATATAAAGTTAATTTTCCACCCAGAGGAGAGATCACAGATCTTCCAGACCGGAGAGAGAAACTTCCAGGGTTATGCCACCCAGGTATACAAACAGAAGGAGGGGCCAATCAAGTTGCCAGGCATGTGATACAGCCATTCTGTTGCTACATGTGGCTGAGGATTAGCAATATTTTCTTAGCAAGAAAGAAAGAGCATCGTTATCAGAATGCTTCCAGTAACTTATATTGAGTACTTACCATATACAGGCAGTATTATTCAATCCTCAACAACATTTTTAAAGAAGAGGAAATTTAAGCACAAAAAGGTTAAGTAGCCATGAAATTAAAAGATGCTTACTCCTTGGAGGGAAAGTTATGACCAACCTAGATAGCATATTAAAAAACAGAGACATTACTTTGCCAACAAAGGTCCAGCTAGTCAAGGCTATGGTTTTCCCAGTGGTCATGTATGGATGTGAGAGTTGGACTGTGAAGAAAGCTGAGCACCAAAGAATTGATGCTTTTGAACTGTGGTGTTGGAGAAGACTCTTGAGAATCCCTTGGACTGCAAAGAGATCCAACCAGTCCATCCTAAAGGAGATCAGTCCTGGGTGTTCACTGGAAGGACTGATGCTAAAGCTGAAACTCCAATACTTTGGCCACCTCATGCGAAGAGTTGGCTCATTGGAAAAGACCCTGATGCTGGGAGGGATTGGGGGCAGGAGGAAAAGGGGACAACAGAGGATGAGATGGCTGGATGGCATCACTGACTAGATGGACATGAGTTTGGGTGAACTCCGGGAGTTGGTGATGGACAGGGAGGCCTGGCATGCTGCGATTCATGGAGTCGCAAAGAGTCGGACACACCTGAGTGACTGAACTGAACTCAACTGAACCTGTAAATAGTAAATAATCTGACTTTAGAACCTGACTCTTCATCACACTCTTGTCAACTCTCTTATAAAACTGTGGATATTTCTTGCTTCATGCTTGGGTTCCGTCATTCTCATCAGGTTCTATTCTCTTTATTAAGTCCTAAATGAAAGTTTCCCTCCAGGTATTATTATTGATCAACACCTAAACCAAATCTATTTGTAACAACAGAGATGCTGATGTTCAGTTAATTTGTGATCCTTACAGAATGTTGCTTTGACAGGACTCTTTTTCTGTTTGAATATGTTGCATGCTGCATAAACAATGTTTACATACTGGTATATTTCCTTTCTGCCATTTTCTTTTTTGTTTAACATGTGTGGTGGAGGGAAAATCTTCTCCTCTACCCTCTTATGTTTAGTGTCCGGGGTTCTGTAAATTAAACTAACAAAAGACAGATAAACAGGAGAATAAAACAGTTTATTTATGTATGCAATACTCACACACCCTGGAGAACTCAGTAATGAGTAACTCCAAGGGGGGTTTAGAATTTGGAGCTTATATGCCATTTTAACAAACGGTGATAAATTTGTAGAGAAGTGCAAGACAAAGGAAAAGGGAGTTGGGCTCCTGGCAGTGGTAAATCGTGAGAAGGCAAATATATATGGAAAGTAATGGAAGATAAATTATTTCAGTAAGATGTGTCTGTGCAGACTCACCTCAGGGCTGACGTTCCATCTCCAGTGGTAGCGGCTGTTCTCCTCCTGGTCCAGGAGCAAGGAATGAGAACATCTTCCCAGAGGAAAATTTATGTCCTGCTTTTGGGAAAATAATGGGTGGGCAAAGAGCTCTTTCTGGGTTTGCTGCTTTCTATTGCCTTCAACTCACTAAAACTTCTAATGCTAAAGTGGCATATTTTGAGGTGGCATAGCCTGATCCTCTTCACATGATAAAAACTGCAGAGCACATTCAATTTCTTTGCTGTTTCATTCCCCCCTGATTAGTAATGTATTGTTATATAGTCTTTATAACTACCATTTTTAACTGAATAAACCTTTGTTGAATAGATCTATCATTATTTGCTCACAATGATAAATAAATACGGCACATAAAGCCCTATTATGATACATTTGGGCAGTTCCCAAATTTTTCATGTTATCAATAACTGCAGTATACTTCATCTGTTATACTTACCCTATATATTTCACTTTAGGTTAGCAGAGTTTTAATTTTCTTAAGGAAGTCAAAGCATGATTTGTATCTTTGTGAGTTTAGATAGGAAGAGTTTAACAAAACATAGATGAGCCATGAGCCAACCCAGAGGTCTCAGTCAGTTCAGTGCACACCGTGAAAGACCTGCATAAATCAGCAGTGACAAGAGGAGAGAGTTGCCACATCAACCAAGAGAATATGCACAAGCAATTTAGGAAGGCTAGAAACTTCATCACGGCTCAGGGTCCAAGCTGGAGAGACAGCTCTTATATCATAGTGAATACTGGCTACTCATCTGAAACAGTTTTCCGAAACAGGACAAGTTAATCATGATTCACAGATCACTTGGGAGCATTCTCAGTTCTTTGCAATAATCACAATGCACAGAGCACAGCACATACACACACACACACACACGCACACACACATGCGTGCGCACACACACACTCACACACACACACACATATTTGTTGTTATTCAGTCACTCAGTTGTCTCCGACTCTGCGATCCCATGCACCGCAGCACACCAGGCTTCCCTGTCCTTCACTACCTGCCAGAGTTTGCTCAAACTTATGTCCATTGAATTGGTGATGCCATCCAACCATCTCATCCTCTGCCATCCCCTTCTCCTCCTGCCTTCAATCTTTCCCAGCAACAGGGTACTTTCAAATGAATCAACTCTTCCCACCAGGTGGCCAAAATATTGGAGCTTCATACACACTCACATACACACACACACACACACACACACACACACACACGATCTAGAGAAGTCCATTTTCCTGCTCATTCACATAGCAGAGATGTGAGACCTTGGGATTAGGGAAGACCTTGATTAGGAGCTCAGCCTCAATCCTTTCCATCAAGTTGAATCTTATCCAACACAACTATTTCCCAGGCTTCTCACATGTAAAATGAGAATTGCATTTAAGGGAATAATTAAATCGATTTTTAAAAGGTACTTTAAAAACCATAGAATAGTATAGTACATAAATGTTAGCTCTTACATATTGTTATGTATGCATGCATGCTAAGTAGCTTCAGTCATGTCCAACTCTTTGTGATCCTATGGACTGTAGCCCACCAGGCTCCTCTGTCCATGGGATATTCCAGGCAAGAATACTGGAGTGGGTTGCCATGTCCTTCTCCAGGGGATCTTTCCAACCCAGGGATCGAACCTGGGTCTCCTTATGTCTCCTGCATTGGCAGGCAGGTTCTTTAGCTCTAGCACCTTTAAGGCATTGAGAAATGCTGACTTTGGAAACTTCCCTTGGGTACAATGGTTAAGACTCTGCACTTCCATTGCAGGGGTGCAGATTCAATCCCACGTTGGGATGAATTCATGATGCAGCCAAAAGAAAAACAAAAATGATGGCTTTATTATATAATTAATACCCATCTTAGGGGTTGAGGGTGGAAATGATTATATATGCAAAATTTGGTATTTTATACTTCCTTAATAGGGTACTTTACAGGCTAGTTGGGATTTTTCAAGTGGGAGATATTGATGAATAGTTTATATCTCCTGCTAGAGGAGATTCAAAAGAAAGAGTGATATTTCCCCCTCAGCCTGCCCAGTGGTGTTCAGAGTCTGAACTACCTGTCTCACAGGTCTGAGCAGCTTTCTTGATGCTTGGCACTCAGAAGTCCCCCACCCTTCTTCCTTGCCTTCTTGTTGGGGAGGTAGGAGCCCATTTAATCAACTACTTATCTATAGGACCCCTGGAATCCTTGTAGACATTTGAGTTTGTGAACCCTCATTTTGAGAAGTTGTGATCAAACCTTGGCAGTCTCTCTCACTTCCTTGTCCATTTGCATAATAAATTCAGCTGCCAAATTCTTTGGTTCTATTCTTTCCATTGAAGTCTCTACACTAGTACTCCTGATGCTCTCCTAATCTGTCCACATTACATTACATCTTGCTTTGTCTAATGTGATCATCTATTTGGCATCCCTGCTTCTTAGTTTTCCCTCATTTCAGTCCATCCTACACATCACTGCCAGATATTAATTATATTCCTAAAATAGTATCACCTTTTGCTTCAAAATAATCTACAGTCTCCAGTTTACTTGAATTAAGTGCAAACTATTCCAACATGGTATTCAAGGGTCTCTGCAGAATGTCCATGCAGCCAAGACTGCCAGTTTTTCTCTCCTCCTCCTTAATAAGAGATACTCTTTTCCTAATGTTAGCCAGACATATGGCTGTTCTGAATAAGGACTACATTTCCAAGCTTCCCTTTTAGTTAAGGAGCCATGTGACTTAATTCTGCCAATGAGATGTAAGACATGACATGTGCAAGCTCTGGGAAGTACCTTAGGGGAAAGACCCATACATTTTGCCCTCTCCTTCATCCTTCCTGATAGCTGGGATACAGATGTGGTGGCTGAAGCTCAAGCAGCCATTTTGAACCATAGAAGGAAGCCACACACTGAGGATGATAGAGCCTGGTTCCCTGGTCCCATGGAGCATTGCATCAGTCCTGACTCGACTATCTTGGGACTTGTTTTATATAGGAAACCCAACAAACTTCTGTCTTCACTGTTTTATTTTATTACACTTTCCCAAATATGCATTTTCAACAGTTTTAATTTGGTATAGTTGATATACAAAAACTGCACTTACTTAATGTATACCATTTAATGAGTTTGAACATACTCATGTACTTGTGAAACACTGCAATCAAAGTGATAGACGTGTTATCATCTCCAAAAGTTTCCTTGTACATTTTTGTTGTTATTGCTCTTGTTGTTTTTGTAGTAAGAACACAACATGAGATCCATCCTCAACACTTTTGTAACTACACAATACGGTATTCTTAACTATAGGCACAATGTTGTTCAGTAGATGTCTACAACTTATTCAACTTGCATAATTGAAACTTTATACTAATTGAACAACTCTCAATTTTGTCCTACCCTCAAACTCTCAAGCCACCATTCTGTTCTTTACTTCTAGAATTTGATTACCTTAGACACCTCTTATAAGTATAATCATGGCTTATTTGTCCTTCTGGCTTTTTTCACTTAGTATACTATCCTTCAGGTTCATCTGTGTTGTCACATATGATAAGATTTCCTTCTTTTTCTTAAGTTTGAATAATATTCCACTGCATGAACACACCATATTTTCTTTATTCATTGATTTGTGGATGGACAGTTTGTTTATTTCCATATCTTGGCTATTGTAAATAGTGCTCCAGTGGACATAGCAGTGTAGTTACCTCCTTGAGATGCTGATTTCAACTTCTTTGGATGTATACTCAGAAGTGAGATTGGGGGTCCAAATATGCATTTTAATAAGATTTATTGAGATATAGTTCACATACCATTATTTTCACCTTCTAAAAGTGCCATCTTCTCATATGTGCTGTGCTCACTCACTCAGTTGTGTCCAACTCTTTGTGACTCTTTGGACTGTAGCCCACCAGGCTCCTCTTTCCATGGGACTTTTCAGGCAAGAATACTGAAGTGGGCTGCCATTTCCTCTTCCAGGGGATCTTCTCAAGCCAGGGATCGAACCTGCGTCTCCTGCATTACAGGTGGATTTTTTACTGCTGAGCCATTGGAGAAACCCCACCATCTTCTCATATATTTGTCCCCTGTCCTTTGGGTCCGTAACTCTTTTGTTTATTTGTTAAGGTTGGCCTTATTTTATAATTATTACCCACCTGTCACATCTTCTCTACTCATATCCTTAATACCTAGCATTTTTAGGAGCTCAATTGTTTATTAACTCTGCTTGCTGGCTATATTTGTGAATGTATAAAAACACTGGTTAAGTTCAAATTCCAAGATGAACAAAAATGAAATACATATGAGAAACCTATGCACACTTTGACTTTTTCCTGTGTCTGACTCTTTTGTGACCTCATGGACTATTCCCCACGAGGCTCCTTTGTCCATGGGATTTCCCAGGCAAGAATACTGGAGTGGGTTGCCACTTACTTCTCCAGGGGATCTTTCCGACCCAGGGATCAAACCCAGATCTCCTGCATTGGCAGGCAGATTCTTTACCACTGAGCCACCTGGAAAACCCTGATTTATTCCTAGAGAATGTATATTCTTTTCAAGACAACACATTGAATTTAAAGAAGTTTAGCAATATTAACATACCATAATCCAAGAGAGGATCTTAATTAATAAATATTTCAATTGTCCTTTCATTATGCAGATTTTAGTCAGGATCCTGACACAGAAAAAATGGGTACCTCTTATGCTTAATCAATCTTATCGATCCCATTTTTAAAATGAGGAAACTAAAGCCCAGAATAAAAAAGTATTATTTCAGGAAATGGTATCTCATTATTCGATGTTATCTGAAGGCTTTAATCATAACCAGTTTCCTGCAGCTCTGAGAATATTACTTCCCCTACATTAATCAGCACTGTGAGCTGTAGAAGACTACAGATGCTTGATCATTATATGGATTCTGGGACTCCACCATCTTCTTATGAGTTAGAATCTCTGGGAATGGGGCTCTGAAATCTGAATTTTTAATAACCTCCTGAGAAGATTTCTATGTACATTGGAGTTTGAGAACCTCAACTCTGCATAATTAATAATACATTAAACCAAAGTATCTCAGGCTTGGTTGAGCATCAGAAGCCCTATGGAACCTGAATTACCCTATTTCTGGTCCCTATTTCCAGTCCCAGAGATTCTGAGTCAGCCAGCTTTGAAGTCTTCTCCACTCTACTCTCATTTCACCAAGAAAGATTGAAGGCAAAAGAAGGGGGCAGCAGAAGATGAGATGGTTAGATAGTCACTGACTCAGTGGACATGCATCTGAGCAAACTCTGAGAGATAGCAGAGGACAGGGGAGCCTGGAGTGCTGCAGTCCGTGGAATCACAAAGAGTTGGACACCACTTAGCTACTGAACAACAACAACAATCTGTTTTTCGGGCTAAGTCATCCCTGCTATGAAGGACAGTTGAAATACTGTGTGTGTGTGTGTGTGTGTGTGTGTATACACATTCAACAAGATCGTATCAACTTCCCAGATCACCAGAAAAAAATGTTAATTAGGAAAAACTAAGATTCTTAGACTTACTGTAATAAGACAGAACATCAGCTTGACAGACAAGATTGTGTCTCAAAAGAGGAAAGTCAAGGGAGGCTATTTAGAGGATTTTAAAGAAGGACAAATGACGTTGGGATAAAGGCCTTGGAAGTTAGGAAATGGACTGGGCAGAGTTTACAACACAATAGCTTTGGGTTGTTGGGCACAGGGAGGTCAGGGTCTTCAAGAGTCTCTATAGATGGGCCAGTTACTCTTCGTAAGTAAGTCACTTTCATTGGCTTTCGATTCTTATTCCCCAGGAGCAAATACATACTTCCTGGAGAAAGCAGGTGAATTATTTAGTCTGGTCCCAGGATTATTGAACACAGGAGGAAAATATGTTTGCTTCCACTGAGTGCTCAGTCGTGTCTGACTCTTTGCAATCGCATGGACTGTAGCCTGTCACGCTCCTCTGTCCATGGAATTTTCCAGGCCAGAAGGCTGGAGTGCAATTTCCTCCAGGGGATTTGCCATTCCTTGCCATTTCCTTCTCCCAGGGATCATCCCGACTCAGGGACCAAACTCGAGTCTCTTGCATCTCCTACATTGGCAGGCTGACTCTTCACCACTGTGCCAACTGGGAAAATTTGCACTGAAGCTTCAATTGTCCCTAAAAGACCACTTTCTAGAATTTTACATTCTGTGAGCCCTGTGGTAGAAATCTACCAAATAATGTTTATATTTTCACATTTTACAGAAACCATTCCAACACATTGTATATTATATTATTGATACAATAACTTGTGATGTTTTTAAGCCAAGTTATTTAATATTCCCATTTTACAGGCTAGGACATGAAAACTCAGGAAAGTTATGTAATTTGTCCTAAAAGTAAGGTGCTTTAGCTGGGAACTGAACACTGCTATTCAGACTCCTAAATCCATACTCTTAAATAGCACCACAAACAGGTTTTACTATGTTACACTGGAGGCTTTAAAAAGAAGAAGAAGAAAGAAAGTGCTGAGAAATCTGGAGTTAGCCCTTGAAGCTTGCTTAATGTATGAATAATTTGGTCATGGCAAAACTGGAAGGACCTCATTATAATTTGGCCCCAACTCTAAATTTCCAGAATTGTGGACCCTAGAGAAGGAGCTATAACTGATCAACAGCAGAGTATTATTATATGTGGTAATTAGCTGCATATAAATCAACTGAGAAATAGGAAAAAAAAATGATGGTGTCCTGAGTGTAAAAAGCACTGCATAGCACTTTTGTCCAGGTTGATTAGCTCCTTAATGCAGACAACCTAGAATTAGTTTTGTAGGTTCCAAATTATAAACTCTTACAGAGTGAAATGTGTTTTTCAAGGACACAAAGCACACCCTGCCCCCAAACCTGACCAGGAAGTTACACAACTTTTCAAGTGGAAATTTACTTGTGGGACTTAATGACCCATGTCACTTCCATTAACGAAATGAAATATACCACAGTTCCCTAAGTCTCTTTAAATTACAGATTTCTCTAAATGGTTCTTTTCAGATAAACAACTGCAAAAATTCCCTCCAAACTATAGAAGCGTACTGGATGCATAGAGAAGCATATGATGATCTGGAAAAAAAAAAATCATGAAGGAAAATAAGGGGAATAAGTCACAATTGATTTCTTCACTCTTCAAGCAGCAGCAGATACTTGAAAGTGTTAGTTGCTCAGTTGTGTCTGACTCTTTGCAATCCCATGGACTGCAGCCCTCAAGGCTCCTCTCTCCAAGGAATTCTCCAGACAAGAAGACTGGAGTAGGTACCATTCCCTCTTCCAGGGTGTCTTCCCGATCAAGAAATGGTAGGTCTAACACATACAATGAACTATCTCTTGGATACTGAATGCTGAAATAGATTAAGTATCTTCTGCAGGGCTTCCCTGGTGGCTCAGATGGCAAAGAATCTGTCTGTAATGCAGAAGACCTGGGTTCAGGATCCCTGGGTCAGGAGGATCCCCTGAAGAAGGGAATGGCAACCCACTCCAATATTCTTGCCTATAGAATTCCATGGACAGAAAGCCTTGCGGGCTGCAGTCCATGGTGCTGCAAAGAGTCAGACACGACTGAGCAACTAACACTTTCACTCTCAAGTATTTTCTGCTGCTTGAAGAGTAAAGAAATCAACTGTGCTTTCCTCAGGTGGGGTCCGGAGAAGGCAATGGCAACCCACTCCAGTACTCTTGCCTGGAAAATCCCATGGACGGAGGAGCCTGGTAGGCTGCAGTCCATGGGGTCACTAAGAGTCGGACATGACTGAGCGACTTCATTTTCACTTTTCACTTTCATGCATTGGAGAAGGAAATGGCAACCCACTCCAGTACTCTTGCCTGGAGAATCCCAAGGATGGGAGCCTGGTGGGCCGCCGCCTATGGGGCCTCACAGAGCCGGACACGACTGATGTGACTTGCTTAGCAAGTGGGGTCCATACACTAAATCAGGGCTCTCAGCCCTCCCTGTACCTTGCAATCATCTGGGAAGCTTTGAAAATTCCTGATTTTCAAGCCTCACTCCAGACCACAGGGTTTTTTAATTTCCCCAGGTGATTCCAAAGTGCCGGCAGAATTTAGAAACAGTGCTCAAAACCAGTGGTTCTCAAAATAAGCAACAGCAGCATCTGGGGACTTGTGAGGTATGCAAATTCTCCAACTCAACCCCAGCCTCTCTTGAAACAGAAATTCTGGGGGCGGGACCTAGCAATCCTGTTGCCGCACGCCTCCAGGTGATTCTGCTTTAAGCAGCAGTGCTACTCAGAATCACTGTTCTAAATATAAGGGCTGCCTTCCTCCACCTGCAGCTTAAGGGAACACAAGCCTGACCTGCCCCAAACACAGCTTGAGACCTTCGACTTTTGTCTAAAACCAGAAGCCGCTATTGACACAACACCCAGGCCTCTGGCTTTAGGTAAATTTTGTGAAGTATCCTGTGAGTGTAAACTGTGGGACTTTAATGTAGACATGAACAACAGAAGTCCTGGGCCGCAACTCCAGAGCTGGTCCCTTGAGGCAGGCTGGTCTGACATAGAGCATCTTCGGGGACCACAGTCAATAACCCATGGCCAACATTTGGGGGTTTCCTTGCAGGATATATTACACCTTCTTCCAGCTGCCAAGATTTTTGCTCAGGGATTCACCTTTCAGTCCTTGAGCAAAGTCTCAGTCTTCAGGAACCAGGCCAGTCACCTAAAGGCTCTGGCACTGAGGACCTCGGCCCCACCTTCCTCTCCACTCCGTCTCCTCCCCTCCTCCTGGCAACACAAGCATCACTCTGGAGAACCATCCAGTTCCTCCACCACATACTTCCTGAACTTCCTCATTTCCGAGGACCTTTCCCTAGGCTCAAGCTCACCCGTTTTCCCCCTACAAGTCTTTTAAATCCACTAATTCAAGCATCCCGCCTCTGCCCTCAGCCTCCTCCCCTTCCAGCACCTTTGCTTGGATACTCCTGCTTCACTTCACCTGCCCTTCTCATCTCTTGACCCTCATTCTCCTCTTTTTTTGTTCCTCCTGAGAAAATAAATGCCCCTCATTCAAGGGCAGGGAATTTAAAAAGGCACCTTTTTCACCCCTCCAAATACTCATCCTGTCACCACTATTTGAATTTCACTATTGCCTCGAATCTCTGCCACTCTAATATGATGGAGAAAGTCTCCTCTGCTTTTCAAAGGCTAATCAACCTATGTGTTCTGGTCCCTCCCTCTACCCCTTTTCTAAAAATTTTCACACCACTCAGTCTACTTTTTCAATCATACCTTGAAACTGGATCTTTCTCATCGACTGTTAAACATGATGGCTTCCCTGGTGGCTCAGGTGGTAAAGAGTCTACCGTCTACCTGTGATGCAGGAGACGTGGGTTCAATCCCTGGGTTGGGAAGATCCCCCTGGAGGAGGGCATGGCAACCCACTCCAGTGTTCCTGGCTGGAGAATTCTATGAACAGAGGAGAATTCTATGAACAGGTGGGCTACAGTCCAGGGGGTCACAAAGAGTCGGATACCACCGAGCAACTAACACGTTGCTACTGCTGCTGCTGCTAAGTCACTTCAGTTGTGTCCAACTCTGTGCGACCCCAGAGACGGCCGCCCACCAGGCTCCTCCGTCCCTGGGATTCTCCAGGCAAGAACACTGGAGTGGGTTGCCATTTCCTTCTCCAATGCATGAAAGTGAAAAGTGAAAGTGAAGTCGCTCAGTCGTGTCTGACTCTTCACGACCCCATGGACTGCAGCCTACCAGGCTCCTCTGTCCATGGGATGTTCCAGGCAAGAGTACTGGAGTGGGGTGCCATTGCCTTCTCCAAACTAACACGTTAAACATGAACTAATCATTCCTGACTGAATCTTTCCCTGTATGAAGATGCATGCAGGCACTCTTCTATTCCCACCTTTCTTGCTCATTCTTCCCATAAGGGTTGTTTGCATTTCCTCTGTTTATGGGTTCATCATTTGTTCCTCAGCCCTTCTGGTCTGGTTTCTGACCCCGTACACTACTTTTCCGATGAAGTCAGCTCCATGTGGTTAAACCCAGTGACTGCTCTTCAGTCCTCATTGTCCTTGACTCCTCGGAAGCATCTGACACCCTTGGCCATTCCCTTCCTCTCCTCTTTCCTTATTTACTTTTAAATTTTCTTTCAATGTGGACCATTTTTAAAGTCTTTATTGAATTTGCTACACTATTGATTTTTTGGGCCATAAGGCAAATGAGACCTTAGTTCTCTGACCAGAGGTTGAACCTGCACCATTTTCACTGGAAGGCGAAGTCTTAACCACTGGAGTACCAGGGAAGTCCCCTCTTTCCTTTTTATGTTCACCCATTAATCCCCCCTAGAAGATACACTTCATGAAAACACATGGATTATCTGTTTTGTTACCTGATGTATCTATATCCTAGAACGTCCTGGCACATAGTAAGTGCTCATTAAATATTTACTCAGTGAATGAGTGAATCAATTGCATAAATTTTCATCTCATTATAGTACATGAAGGGAAGTACAACTAGAAAAGAACATATGATGGGGGTCTATCCTCATATTAGGGAGAGGCGCAGTGTTTGTGAAGGCTTCTGGTTTTGACACTCCCACACTCTCCAACTTTTCTTTCCACCTCTCCAACCTCCCCTTCCCAATCTCCTTTACCAGATGCGTTCTCCTTCTCTCACTCTAATGTGCCATTCCTCAGGCATTGTTCCTGGACCCTATTTTCTTCACACCTTACAACCCCTCCCCAGGTAACATTAGCCGTGTCATTTTCCATCTACATACCCATACCACCTTCAGTGAGAAGACCTCAGCCTGGGCCTGTCTTCCGAGCTCCAGACCAGTAGATCCAGTGGATCCCTGCCTGCTCAGCATCTCTGCCTGCATGTCTTATTGCTTGTTGTTCAGTCGCTGAGTCATGTCTGACTCTCCATGACTCCATGAACTGCAGCATGCCAGGCTTCCATGTCCTTCACCATCTCCTGAAGTTTGCTCAGATTCATGTCCGTTGAGTCAGTGATGCTATCTAACCATCTCATCCTCTGTCACTCCCTTCTTCTGCCTTCAATCCTTCCCAGAATCACAGTCCTTTCCAGTGAGTCAGCTCTTCACATCAAAGTATTGGAGCATGTCCTGTATGCACCTCAAAAGGGACGTGTCCAGAATTAAGTAGACACACTAGGGCTTCTCCATTCCCCATATTTGCTTATTTTCCATTGTTCTCTGTCTCAACAAGTAACACCACCTTCTGCCTAGTTATTCATGCTTCCTTCTCACTTATTAATTCTCCTTCCTGGAACTGAGGATAATGATTTTAGACATGATTATAATAAATAAGATTCAATCTATTAGGCCCCTCATTCTTTTTTTAAATTTTTATTTATTTGGCTGCATCAGGATCTTTTTTTGCAGTGTGAGGGCTCTCTAGTTGTGGCACTTGGGTTTAATTGCTCCATGAATTGTGGGATCTTAGTCCCCCGACCAGAGATTGAACTCGCATCTCCTGCTTTGGAAGGTGGATTCTTAACCACTGGACAATCAGGGAAGTCCTCCTTAATTCTTTTATTCTCTGCTTACTGCTGCTGCTGCTAAGTCGCTTCAGTCATGTCTGACTCTGTGCGACCCCATAGATGGCAGCCCACCAGCCTCCCCCATCCCTGGGATTCTTTAGGCAAGAACACTGGGATGGGCTGCCATTTCCTTCTCCAATGCATGAAAGTGAAAAGTGAAAGTGAAGCTGCTCAGTTGTGCCTACTCTTCACGACCCCATGGACTGCAGCCTACCAGGCTCCTCCATCCATGGGATTTTCCTATGGTATGGGAAAGAGTACTGGAGTGGGGTGCCATTGCCTTCTCCTCTCTAGTTACTAGATGTAGATAAGTCTCAAGTATAGTACACATACATAACTTTCCTTTACAAAATTGCTTCATCTGGAGTTATTAATTGCCTCTTTTTTGGTTTGTTCATTTCATTTGTTTGCTAACTATATCTTCCCATACTTCAAATAGCTCTATTAAACACTTCTAAGTACACTGTTCAACTTTGTCAAACTTGATACATAGTCCATCCAATCCATTTTCCTCCAAGGGATATATATTTTTTAAGAATCCTCTCCTCTTTTTCTCTTCTCTCACTGTTCCCTTGTTTCCCCTAACCCTTTCTTGGTTTCACTTCAGTTCAGTAGCTCAGTCGTGTCCGATTCTCTGTGACCCCATGAATCGCAGCACACCAGGCCTCCCTGTCCGTCATCATCTCCTGGAGTTCACTCAAACGTATGTCCATAGAGTCGATGATGCCATCCAGCCATCTCATCCTCTGTCATCCCCTTTTCCTCCTGCTCCCAATCCATCTCAGCATCAGAGTCTTTTCCAGCGAGTTAACTCTTTGCATGAGGTGGCCAAAGTACTGGAGTTTCAGCTTCAGCATCATTCCTTCCAAAGAACACCCAGGACTGATCTCCTTCAGAATGGACTGGTTGGATCTCCTTGCAGTCCAAGGGACTCTCAAGAGTCTTCTCCAACACCACAGTTCAAAAGCATCAATTCTTTGGTGCTCAGCTTTCTTCACGGTCCAACTCTCTCATCCATACATGACTACTAGAAAAACCATAGCTTTGACTAGACAGACCTTTGTTGGCAAAGTAATGTCTTTGCTTTTCAATATGCTATCTAGGTTGGTCATAACTTTCCTTCCAAGGAGTAAGCGTCTTTTAATTTCATGGCTGCAATCACCATCTGCAGTGATTTTGGAGCCCTGAAACATGAAGTCTGACACTGTTTCCACTGTTTCCCCATCTATTTCTCATGAAGTGATGGGACCAGATGCCATGATCTTAGTTTTCTGAATGTTGAGCTTTAAGCCAACTTTTTCACTCTCCTCTTTCACTTTCTTGGTTTACGCTCTCATTTTAATGAAGTATTTCCTTTAGTAGCTTCTGAGAAGCATCATGAAAAAGATTGAAGGCACGAAGAGAAGGGGACAACAGAGGATGAGATGGCTGGATGGCATCACTGACTCAATGGACATGAGTTTGAGTGAACTCCGGGAGTTGGGATGGACAGGGAGTCCTGGCATGCTGCAGTCCATGGGGTCTCAAAGAGTTGGACACAACTGAGTGACTGAACTGAACTGAGAAGCATCAAGTAAATTTTTGAGGCAACATGTCTGAAATGTCCTCACCTTATCCTCATATTAAGATACTAATTTGGTTGAGTATAGAATTCCAGGTTGAAAATAACTTTCCATCAAAAATTTGAACTTATTTCATTGTTTTTATTTTATAAAAAATGCTGTGTTTGAGAAGTTTGATGCCATTCAATTTCCAGTTCTTATATGTGACATGCTATCTATGGAAGATTTTGAGCTTCTCTGTTAAGTACTAGAGATCTTAAATTTTGTAATGGACCCTGATACATATATTTTTTTTTATCATTCATTCCGTAGACTTTTACAATCTGAAAACTCAAGTTCTTCAATTCTGATAACTTTTTAAATATTATTATTAATTTTCAATATATAATTTCCTTTCTAGTATTATTTTTTCTATTCTCTTTTTCTGGATTTAAAGTGTTATTCTTTTTTTTTTCTTGTATCATCTCTTTTTCCTCTAACTTTTGTCTTCATATTTAATTTTGATTTCTCCCTTTCACACCAGAGGCGTCTCCTAAAATGCTGTCATCCTTCGATATTATAATTCAGCTTAAGCTACACTGTGTGTTTGAATGAGTTTGTTGATTTGGTGGGCTTTACTGTGGGTCAATTGTATGGCCATCTGGCTTTTTCATAGAGACCTTCAAATGTCAATTTCTGCACATTTTTATTCTGTGGTAGTTCAGTTTCTCCAGAGAAGATCCTGTGGTCTCCTGCGTGTGTGTATAAGCTCCTCGTGTGTATAAGCTCTCCTCCTGGTGTGTATAAGCTTCCCTTGACTTCCTGGAGCAGGTGGATGGGAAATTTTTGAGGTCTTATAACCAAAAGTGGGATCTGGCTGCTCACTGCTCAATAGCCAACAGAGAAGCTAGTTTGGTGGAAAGGAAATTTTCCTTTAGTTTGGATGCTGGCAACCAAAAGGAAAGCAGATGCTTGTCCAAAGGCCTACCTTCCCATCCTCCAACAATCAGTGGGCAAGAGCTTTTATAGACAGAGTGCGGGGGCAACACACGGAAAGAGCATGGTCAGTTCTGACAGTCCTCTTGAAATCAGCCATTGGCCACTCTTAGAATTGCGGCAGCTTATGTCATGGCTGCAGTCTGGTCACCATGTAGTTAACTTCTTCCACCTGATGGAGGTCTCAGTACTACAAGACAGCTCACGGGATAAGGCTCAGAGTATTATATACAGCCTCTGAGAAGGAACTAAAGATCCTTCACTTTGATTAATGACTACATTATTATTATTTGGCCTCCTTTGACATTTTCCTTTGTTTCTGCATTTTCTCACTTCTCTGATTAAATTTATTCTTTGGCTAAGTTTCTTCCACAGACAAAAGACAGGCTGAGGACATGTGGGACAAGGACCATAGGGGTCTTGCTCTGTTTCAGTCTCACTTTTCAGTTAGCAGACTTTCACTTAATCCCTCACTTTCCAAATTCTGCATCTTGGTTCCTGAATACAGTATCCCTCTAGTTCAGTTTCTGCACGGGTGCTCTCTCCCGTCTCTCTGGGCTTTACAGAGTGATGCTATGTAGGGAGCATTACAATGAATTTATCTAGGCAGAAATTTTGGAATCTGACCTTTCCTTAGGAGCTGACAGTATCTCCCCAGAGAGAAATAGCTGTGAGTGGCTGGATACAGGCAGGATTTCTTGTCCTTCCTCTGACTCCAGGTTTAGGGTCTGTTTCCTAATTCCCATGTTCCTTTGCCGTTAGTTTTTTATATTGTATAGGAATACAGCCCTATTGATATGTAAAATTTGGGTAGAACTAAAAGGAAATCATGGAGAAGGCAATGGCACCCCACTCCAGTACTCTTGCCTGGAAAATCCCATGGACGGAGGAGCCTGGTAGGCTGCAGTCCATGGGGTTGCTAAGAGTCGGACACAACTGAGCTACTTCACTTTCACTTTTCACTTTCATGCACTGGAGAGGGAAATGGCAACCCATCCCAGTGTCTTGCCTGGAGAATCCCAGGGATGGGGGAGCCCGGTGGGCTGCCGTCTGTGTGGTCACACAGAGTTGGACACGACTGAAGGGACTTAGCAGCAGCAGCAGCAGCAAAAGGAAATCAACCCTGAATATTCATTGGAAGGACTAATGCTGAAGCTGAAGCTCCAATACTTTGACCACCTGATGGGAAAAACTGACTCATTAGAAAAGACCCTGATGCTGGGAAAGATTGAAGGCAAGAGGAGTAAGGGACGACAGAGGATGAGATGGTTGGATGGCTTCACCAACTCAATGGACAAGAGTTTGAGCAAGTTCCAGGAGATGATGAAGGACAGGGAAGCCTGATGTACTACAGTCCATAGGATCTCAAAGAGTCGGACATGACTGAGTGACTGACAACAAGTCTTTGTTGTTGTTGTTTAGTCACTAACTTCATGTCCACTAAGTGGTGTCTCTTTTGTGACCCCATGGACTGTAGACTGCCAGGCTCCTCTATCTGTGGGATTTCCCAAGTAAGAGTATTGGATTAGGTTGCCATTTCCTTTTCCAGGGGGTCTTCCCAATCCAGGGTCGAACTCATATCTCCTACACTGGCACGTGGGTTCTTTTTCACTGAGCCACCAGAGAAGCCCAAACCTAACTCTTAAACAAAGGTTTATTTGTATCAGCCCTATGCAGTAGGGCTTAGATACACCATTTTGTGCATTGTTGGGGTGATGGGAGAAATGGGAAGAGGCTGGTGAAGAAATGTAAGTGTTTGGCTGAAAACATCTTTGTGGGACTGTCTCTTTGACCAATGTTTCTTTCCTTGTTTCCTAGAACGAAGCTACTGAGTAGTCATTGCCCATTTTTAAAATCACTGGATTTTGAAAGTTGTCCCCATTTATGGCAACAACAAAGAAAAACCTTGGTGTCTCACTAAAAGAACCTCAGAATTAGACCAAAAGAAGAACATTTTAGAAGAGGTGTGGGAAAGCGAGCTGATGACCCTTTTCACAGTTGAGATGATATACCTAACACTGTGCTAGTCATTATAATGCACATAAATGACTGAATATTTATGAGCCTCATTAAGAAGGATTAAAAGAAATAGGTGAAACTAATTTTAATAATATAGTTTAATTCACTATTTCCAAAACTATCACTTCAACATGTAATTAGTATAAAATGTCACTGAGTTATATGATATTTTCATGTTTGTTCTGAGTCTTTCAAACCCGGTATGTGTTGTATTCCTCCAGCACGTGTCAGTTGGGACTTAGTCATGTTTCAAGTGCTTAATGTGGGCATTGGTTACTGTACAGGATAGCACAGCTCTTAAACCATTCATTACCAATGAGAGGCAATGGGCTGTGACTATAAGTTATCACGACTGTAAGCTTCTGGTGAAACCCCAGTACATTGAACCATTCAAATGCAAAGCAGGTGTGATTGTCAATAAGCCTGGCACCTTTGAGCTGAGAAAACTGTGAGCCTCCTGGACATAAGGCCTTCGGAGCCATTGAATGGGACCAGACTTACTGTCTGAAGGACTAGCTCAAGAAATCCTGGGCATTTTCCTTTCTTGAGGCATCCAGTATTTCCACCCCCCCACCCTCACCCCTTTACAAATTAAGGCTTTTATTTTCCTAATTTTTAATGGGAAATAAACTTTTGTGGTAACTTAGTTGTATTTCATGAGTCTCTTGGGAATTTCTGGAATTTAGATGGAATTTCATTGATGGTGTACTGATAAACAAAGCAGAACAGACTCCACCTTCTTTCTGGGGTGGATGGGCCTGAACTCGATTATAACTAATTTCTATATTAATTGAACAAGCATGAATTCAAATAATATGCTACTTTGCCTCGAAGTATACTAAGATTCCTGGGATCCCAAATGTATTATCAAGATGACCTAACTCATTCTCATTCTGCAGACCCGTTGTTTGGATTGGTAAATACAGCATTTTATCTGAATCTGCTTCATTCCATGAGCTATTTGCTTGTTACTCCTAAAACAGACATGGCTGGGACAGGAGGGTGGGGTTATCCCCTTTCTAGACCATCTGGCCCCTCTTGTTTCAGATTCTAAGAAGCATCCTTGGCTGCTCCATCCTCCATGTTTCTCATACACAGGACTGACAGGCATTCATTAAGATGGAAGTGCACACCCTGTTTGACTTTCAGAGGATCAGCAAAATTATTTTTTGTCTGCATGAAAGATGGCACCTTGAAATATTCCAGTCCTGGTCAACTCTTCAGACAAACGACCTGCTTATTGTCAAATTGCCAGCTCAGGCCAAGGCATCTCCCACTCCTGGTCTGCCTGAGTCCCAGCAGTCCTCCCCAACAAGCCTCTCACACTTCTAAAAAGGTGACATTTTAGCAGTCTGTTTATAAAACTGCCGAAGGAACATTTATCATGAGGTGCAAACAGAAGAGGCACTGGAGAGAAATGTTTTTCACCAGGTTTTCCAGAACCCTACCTCCCAGGCCTCCCGGACATCTCTTGTTTCCCTGAGCAACCCCTCAAATATCAGAAGAACATGATTCAGCAGAACAGGGGACCCCAAAAGGCAGATACATGCTGTGTGAAACTTGGGCCGGCAGACTGGAATGGTTAGAAGGGTCAGAATCCACCACAACTGTGTCCAAGGGATTATTAAAATAATATGCTGAAGGGAAATTTTTCTGATTACAGCAAGAGTCCAAGAGGTTAAGGAACTGCTGATAAAATATCCCTGACTGACTGGAGTTGCCCCTGGCATTATATTACATTTTGACAGGCTGCCCATGTTGGAAAACAAATAGATATTCCTTCAACAAGATGGTGACAAATCAATTCTTTTCCAGGAACAGCAGCCACTGGAGCATAGATTTAGGAGCATTATGCAGTTTTCTCTAGTGACTTATCCAGTTTGCTGTCTGCCAACTTGTTTGAACTTCTTTGGGGGAAATACCAGAATCAGAAGTTAATGTCCTGAGGAGAAGCTACCGTCAGAACATTACTCATTAACTGAGAAAACCTGAAAATAACCAGAAAGATCTGGCTGCAGTCATTGAAGCCAGACCAATATGGAGCCGCTGTCTCTTTCCTCCAGAGGTCACTGGTCAGGCCATCCATGACATGCTTGGGAAATAAACTCTGATGGACCACCTAGCCTGTGTTATACTGTTCAAGCAGAGTTACGAGGTCTTCCAAGCACCACAGGATTTCCTATCACTGATCTCACTCAGATGTTTACAGCCAGGGTACGATCCACCTTGAGGCTGCCCTGGTGGTTCAGCAATAAAGAATCAGCCTGCCTTGGGTGGGGGAGATCCCCTGGAGGAGGGCTTGGCAACCCACTCCAGTATTCTTGCCTGGAGAATCCCATGGGCAGAGGAGCCTGGAGGGTTATAGTCCACGGGATCACAAAGAGTGGGACACAACTAAGTAATTGAGCACATGCGTACATACACACAGTCACACACATACCCTCTCACACACTCACACTCATTCACACAAGCTCACACAGTCACACACACACACACACACACACACTCGCGATCCACTTCAGATCCAAGAAACTAGCCTCAGCTGGACTAGCTGCCTCTCCCACCCTCCTCTCTCTCTCTTCTCTCCATGTTTGTGTTCTCTTTCTCAGCCAACAAATGGAAATGGAGAGTTAAGCAGTGGGGGCAGGGACTTCCCTGGTGGTCCAGTGGTTAAGACTTCACCTTCCATCGCAGGGGGTGCAGGTTCAATCCCTAGTCAGGAAGCTAAGATCCCTCATGCCTTGGGGCCCCAAATCCAAAAGAGAACAGAAGTAATATTGTAGTAATGTTCAATAGAGACTTGAAAAAATGGTCCACATCAAAAAACAAAACAAAACAAAAAAAAAAGGAGTGCAGGGGTACAGATGGGAGTCAGGCAAATGTCATGGTGTCCTAGGAAAGGAAAGAGACAAACTCTGTGGCCCCTAATAATTAAAAGCTACTCAGAGGAGCCACTTTCTGGCTGAGACAGGAGGTGGATAAGGAACAAAGGTAAGCCCCACAGTGACATAACAAATATGTCTGCTTCTTTTCTAGGCTGTGGGCACCTTGAAGGCAAGATCTACATCTTAAGGTCTTCCTTTAAAGCAATGTGGATTTTTCTTCTGACTATGGAAGAAATCCACGCTCATTATAGAAAAATTGAAAAATATAAAACATATTTTTATACAGCTTTTTGAATAGTATTTGGAAAGTAACAGGCACTCAGTAAAATTATGTTGGAAGAAAGGAAGGAAAGGAGAAGTCTAGGACGCGTATAACTGTGACAGCAATCTCCTCATTAAGATGTACATTATTCAGCAATGGCCACGTGGGGGCCATGAGTCAGGAAGTGCTAAAGCCCAGAGCTGTTCAGGGTGGGGCTCAGGTTCACAGGCTGCCTGTGGCTTTGTTCTCTGCCTACCATCCTGTCTTTGCTCTCAAAAGCTTATCAGGAGGTATAAAGTGAATTTACCAGACTGTGAGGAACTGGATTACTTAGTTTGGAGAGAAAAGCCTTCAGAACAACTTAAAATTAGTATAGCAATATTATTTCTATTATAAAAAGTAGTAAAATTTATTAGTGACAAATTGCAAAATATAAATAAATCCCCCAGAGTTCTAGGCCTGTTGATATTTTGGCACATTCCCTCCAGGCAAGTTCTCTAGACATATGTTTCTGTCATTTGCTCTTTTTCCATCTTTGGTACCATGCTCAATTAGTGAAGGGTCATAATCCTTCACTGGTGATGAAACCCATATGGTGGGTTGCATTGAAACTAGCACTGGAAAAGATCCAATGGAAGCACATATAAAATACCAAAGTGTATCGCACCCAGCGTTGGCAAGCATTGTTTTCTGCAAATGTTGTGTTAGCAATAAAAATATGTATACGGTGTCCTGGGTCAAGATGCAAAATGAACCATGTGGACAAAGAAAGTTGCCTGCCATTCCAGTGAACAAGTGTTGGCTACCATCAAGCCATCAGCTAAAACACCACACCACCACACACCACTCTCAACCACGATGTGCCTGAGGGGAATTCAGGACTTAGGATGGAGAAAAACAGAATAATGACCCTAGATAATTATTAATAAGAAGCATAGCAAAGGAATCGTTTCAATGAGCCCAATTCTTTCATCTTCCCATAGGTGGAGAAACACAAAAATCATTAACTTGAGGTGCCTGTGTTTTGTGATTAGCAGTAATCTTTTTATGTTCCACTACATGTTTTTCGGCAAGATTTTCTATATATCCTGGCTCCTCCCTTACCTCTTTGGCACAGTTCCTCAGCTATCTGAAAAGTTGCCTCGTGGTCTACAGTCTTCAGTAATGTCCCTGAACAAAACATAAATAGCAACTTTTAGATTGAGCAGTTTTTTTTTTCAGTCAACAACTGGTTACTCTGGGTCATGGTGAAAAGGTTTAAAAAATACAATATTTCTTTATGCTTGTTCCATGGACCAATGTAATAGAAAAGTAATTATATGCCATTTCATGTTAGCAGAAACATCATTGTAACTAGTAGTCTAATATGCCACCAGGTGGATGTACTATAATATACCTAATCTTTTCCTACTGCTTGGCATTTAGGTTGCTTCATTATTATAAATAATATAAAAATAAAAAAATATATCTGCATAGTTTTTTCTACTTTGAAGATTAGATTTTCCCAAATAAAATGATTAAAGCATATGACTTAGAAAATGGTCAGAGAGCTCTATGCTTAGTGACAGAGACACAGACACTTTTTGATGTTATTTGTCCCCAGCCCCGCTCCATCTCCAGTCCACATTTTCAAAGATTCCTGTGGGAGTTCAAGTGCAGCTGGCAATGTGCACTTTGGATTTTCTTACTGAGAAAAGTTATCAAGAGGTAAATATAAGCTGATTATAGCCTACTGGAGCTTTGTTTCTGTTACACCATCACCTCTCCCAACCTAGGACAAACACTTCCCAAGTTAGGGTTGTGCGCCACTAAGATGACTTTATTTGATGGATATGCATGGCATTAGATGACCTTGAATTAAAAACAGAAAACCGAACTCAGGGTGTTCTCAATGACTGAAATAGCCTAGAGGGCAGGAGAGAGGAAGGCATCCTGGCTGGTCTGCTCATCTGGCTCTGGGGCCTCCAGTATGCTGGCCTCACTATTGGGCTAGCAGCATCTTGTCCCATGGCTAAGACTGCTCCAGGCCTAGTGTTTGTACTCAACACTGGCCCCAGTCAACATCCAGAGGAAGAGATGCATTCTCTTTCAGGGCCTCTCAAAAGAGAGAAAATCTTTCTTTTCTTCCCTCAAAGCCTCCAGGGAATTTTCTCCTCCAGTTTCATCAGCACTAATTGGTTCACGTGGCCTTTTCCGAACAATTGAAGATTAGCCCTAAGCCTCAGGCCTAGGTCTGTGGCATGGGGCCAGTGTGCGAAGAGGGTAAAGCAAGACTCTCTCCATTCCCTTGTTAACAAAAGACAGCAGACCTCGGGATGCCTTTAGGCAAACAAGTGTCTGGCTCGCTTTGAATAACAGACGGGTGTTTGTTTTTGCTTTTCTTTTTCCACCCCTCATTGCTTTCTCTTGATGGCAAATAGTGCTGATTTTCTATTTACAGTTGTAACAAGAAATTAAAAAAAAAATTATCATTCAGTTTTAAAACAAAATTTAGGAAATGTAGAATCCTATCTGGAGGGAGGAGTCAAAAGCACCACTCTGAATTGGGCAATGGGAATATCTGAAGAGCAGTCACTGCCCTGAGACTGGGCCACAGTCACTGGGGCCATACTCAAATCTCGCGATGTTTGGGCCGTTCCACACGGGAACCAGGGGCAGTCTCTCGCGAGAGCCTATGCTGAGGGTTCTGTGAGGCACCATGTGCTGGTGTGTTTTGGTGTGCTGGTGAACTAGGAAGTGCTGAGACTGTCACAGCGGAGGATCCTGAGGTACCAAAGCCCCATCCTGAACTCTGCTGTGGGCTCTTCTAAGCCCATTGTTTCTTTTAGATTTGCTGGGGCCTAGGTCATGTATGGATGTGAGAGTTGGACTGTGAAGAAGGCTGAGCGCCGAAGAATTGATGCTTTTGAACTGTGGTGTTGGAGAAGACTCTTGAGAGTCCCCTGGACTGCAAGGAGATCCAACCAGTCCATTCTGAAGGAGATCAGCCCTGGGATTTCTTTGGAAGGAATGATGCTAAAGCTGAAACTCCAGTACTTTGGCCACCTCATGCGAAGAGTTGACTCATTGGAAAAGACTCTGATGCTGGGAGGGATTGGGGGAAGGAGGAAAAGGGGACGACAGAGGATGAGATGGCTGGATGGCATCACTGACTAGATGGACATGAGTTTGGGTGAACTCTGGGAGTTGGTGATGGACAGGGAGGCCTGGCGTGCTGCGATTCATGGGGTCGCAAAGAGTCAGAATCGACTGAGCGACTGAACCGAACTGAACTGAACTGAGGCAATCTCAGAGCCCAAAATTGCGGCCTGAGCCTGTTGGCTTAACAGTAGCAACAGGAGTGGCAGCAGCTGCAGTCTTCATTCAGAATACAAGCCTGGGAGTGGGCACTTGTTTAACACTTGGAAACGAATTGTCTGAGTAGACACACATGCTAA